>NC_084903.1:12413288-13099258 GCF_949316345.1 Pungitius pungitius
TTAGTAATTAAAAGGTGACATTTAATAAAATAAAGTTCTATCAAGTTACACATGTATAATGAATGCCTTGAGAGCTTACAAATAGGATAAATACAGTGCTGTGTATAATCAAAACTAACCTAAAAAAAACTATAGAAATCCACTTAAGATGCTAAGTGAGATTAATAAACAAACTACAGAATCACCTTTGTACAATACAGCATAGAACATTGGGTATTTGATTTGAGGAGGTCTAAATGTAAATAATGTAATTTCCAGTGCATCAGTGGCATAATTATAAAGTAACAATTACAGCCTTGCAGGCAGACGCCACCCTCGAGTTCTGTTTGAGTTGTTTTTCTCCAATCAGGCGTGTTTGCAAATGTGTAGAATATAATATGCAACAAAACATAGTTTGATCTTGAACTTCTACTTCTTTTATCACTTGAAGTTTGCTGATCGTTTCTCCAGTATTCGTTAGTGCTTTAAATATCTGAAGTACGTGTCAGTATGTTCAGCTGCCATCGGATGGCAGCACTGTGATATTGTTGCGGACCACTAAATGCACACTAAAAATTACAGAATGGAAACAATGTCACAAGCCCACAGGATGCTAAATAAAAACAGCATATAGTCACAAAAAAAACCATTTTAGTCCATTGTCCCATTCTGCGGTTAGAAGAGCGGTCTCCTTGACTTGAGAGAGGGTCTCCTCTTCCTCTTCCTGTGGCACAGCTCTCTCCTCTCTGGCCAGGGGAAACCACTCTCAGCGGCCCTGTAGGCCTCATCGTACTCGTCGCTGTCAGAGTCCGCCTCTGCTGCAAGGAAAACTCTGTCCGGGAAAACCTCCTTCAGGTTGGAGATGAAGAACATCTCGAGAATGCGGCCCGCTTGAGCCACCTCGGAGTCAGGCTGCGGTCAGAGACGGAGAGAGCCAATAAGATCGCTGCTGGTGAAGCACTATTGATTCATATGCATTATTTAAACCAGGATTCATTGTGATTGGACTTACTGTATATTGAGTTCACACATACAGGATGTACATTTTCAACTTACATAATTGAACTTTGCACAGTTGCGAAACATGAGATAGACATCAGCAACAAACTCCTCTGTCGAGATATAATGTTGAGTATTCCTCTTGTTGAGTTTGGCTCGGATCACGGACAGGTCCATAGGCCTCTTAATGATCTGGTAGTAATGACGAGCCTGCATGAAAAAACAGAAACCTTTCACCCTGGATATAATCCACCCAGACATTATAGTTTCTTATAACATTAAAATGCAATTACCATCATACCACTTTCTGCACTCAAAATGCATCAAATACATGTTCCATAGATTGAACCTATAAATCTATATTAGAGGCAGACGGAGGGGATTTTTCAACCAATATTATGTATGTTGATACAACCAAGAAAAATAATTGCTACAGTGTTCCTGTAATTGTAATTGCAATGAAAAATATGATGGAAAAAAGTTGGCCTTTTCTGTAAATGGTCGATAAAAGTAAAAGGGTGATCACTCACAAGTGGACTGACGGGCTCGTGGAAGGGAGCACTCAGGACGTTACTTAGGATCAGTAGAGTCAGCCGCTCACATTTCTACAAACAAGAAGGAAAATTGTTATGTAATGCAGCAAGGGAAGAAAGTTGCAGGAAACCACTGGCCATCATTATTATGAATGCAGGTGATTGAACAGCTTACTCTCTGGTCACAGGCGGGCAGTCTATGCGCTGATGTGTGTTCTCCAGATGTTCTCTCATTCTCGCAGTCATACTCAACCTCTGGCTGCATGGCGTCCCTGCACAGGCCGCACACCCAGTCGCCTCTGGAAAACAAATGAACAGCTTGAAAGGAAGTTTGCGAGTAATATCAAATGCACTGGAAGCATTTCATGTTTGGCTAGAAGAAGCTTACGAGGGGAAGCTTAGAAGGGACGGGATGTGGCAAGACAAATGAAAAACTTTTGGGCAGCGGTCGCAGCACAGCAGGTCCCCTCCAATTAGACACACGGCACAGAAGTCCTCACTCTCCATCTCCGGACAGTCCTGGTCGGCCTCGGCCTCCTCTGCGGCCCTTTGAGCGACAGGGTTTGAATGCAGAAGCGGCCCCCAAGCCGCACCGCTGTGGCACTCCTCTTCCAAGTCAGAGCGAAGTGGTTGTGGGTCGTCGGTGGGGAGTTCAGGTTCTGATTCCAGGTCGAGCTCGGACTCGAGGGCGCCCTGAGAGTCTGGAGGCTGGTCGGATAAAACGTCGGAGTCGGTCTCTGCCTGAAAACTGGGATCATTGTCGGGCTTGACACAATAATCGACCAGCCCTTGACCATCCTCCGATCCCCCTGCTGCATCTGATTCCGGGTCCGCCTCATATTCAAGACTTGGCTCTGAATCCCCCGTGATATCAGGTTCACCACGGAGCCGCATCTGTGCTGGAGCCAGTGATTCGTCCACAGCCCGACCTTCCAGCTCAGACTCAGAGGAAGACTCTGCATTTCGGTCGGAATCTGGTGATGCATCCGAGTGTAGATCTGGATCCGCCTGAGAAACCACTGCGTCCTCTGAGACTGATCCGGGATCAGAATCTGAGTCCAGCTCCAGTGCAGTGTAACTGTGTGGTACGTATGTAGGGTCAGCGGACGCAGGCGCTGATGCTTTACAGGAGCCGATTGTGTCTCGCATGTCAAACTCTCTGGTGGTCGAGGGTGTGGAAGCCGGATCAAGATTCTGTCGCTGTGCACATGGTTGAGCTGTGAGTGAGCGGGTGGGCCTCGTGATGTCAGAGGCTCCAGGTATCCCCTACGTTTACAACACATGGGAGAAGAGAAGAGAACACAAGTTGTTATGTTCATGTGGTTTGTTTATAGTTGCTGGTTTACAGCACCCAGCTGAATTAGACGTTATTTTAACATTATGTTGAGTAGAATCTCCAGTAATACAAGAAGTTTTCCTGAACAAAACCCTGTTTGACTTTTCAGTAAGAAAACAGTCACTTTAGTTGATGTTTTTTTTTTTCTATTCCAAATTGGTTGGTACAAGAGAAGTATTGGCATTCGACATTCAAGGATCACCTTTTCCTCGACTGAATGCAAAGAAACGTGACGTACTTCAGGCCTTGCATCGTGCCGGGCCCTCTGCGGAGGCAGGGTTTGGCTCTTCTCCGTCCCGCTGGCCGGTAGAGGGTCGCTCTGCCGTCGTCCATGTGGGGGAAGTTGAGACACGAGGATTTTGAGACGCTCCAAGCAAACCACTGGAACCCTCGGCCTGTCTGAGTCCTTGTGAACATCTCTGTTACTCCAGAGGCAAGTAGAGAAAGAATGATGAGACCGGTTCTGCATGATTTGCGCATGGACAGATTTTTGAATGGACAGTTTTTACACACCTGCTGTGGCAGTTTGTCGTCACCCTGCATTTCCCCTCATAATCAAAGTCTTCATTTAAATAATTAAAAGAATGATCTAAAGAGAAAAATGATGAGCATGTATTCACAGACTTAGTAAATCGCTTATATGCGGATATAAAAAAGAATGACGTAAGAAAGATACACCAGTAGTATTTTCTATCACCTGGCTCTTTCTTATAGGTCAGTAGAGGAGAGCGGTGACCTCTGGAGAGCTCCGTTTCAGACGCAGTTTCCTTGACAACACAAAGCACCCCATCTGAGGCCCTCCTCTGTTTGCGATCCACACTGACATACTGAGAGCAAAATAAACATTATGTAACAGGAATTTAGTAAATGTAAAGTTATATAGTCACGACTTTGTCTTCTGGAAAGCTCCAGAGAAAACCTGTCAAATATTTTCTGCTATTTTATTGACAAAACAATCAAACATACAATCAAGAAGATAAAAGCCTAATTAATAAATTATGAAGATAATCATGTGATTATGTTCTGATGCAGCGTTACCTTAGTTTCAGCTACTGCCTGGGGGCTTGGACTGCATCCTGGGGGCCTCTCAGTGTAAGGGCTGGTGGAAGGGGCTGCCAGTTCTGGCGGGATGCTTTGGGAGCGCCTGTCCCTCCCCCTGCACACTAAACCAGGGCTGAGCCTGCTGCTCTGCACATCGGATACACACTCGTGGGCTGTCTCCGACACCTCCAGGGACGTGGATCTCTGTCAGAAACACAAACATGCAAAACTGAGCAGATTTTCAAGCTGCATCCCATGCACAGATGCCCATGTTCATGCCATTTACAATAGACAGGAGAGAAAAGGTGTGGGATGTGTGCAGTGGAAACCAGCTTGAGTGTGACACATGCACACACACACACACAACTCAATCCCTACAAAGATGGAGAATGGCCCACACAGCTGCATATATCACTGTATAGAAGAGGAAAAAATGCTAGTATTCAGGGTGGCAGTTTGAACATTTGATTAAACTAGAAGAGCAAATAACTTACTAATAGTCTTTCTTTCGCTTTCTTATTACACTTTAGCTAATGTGAGCGATAATAGTCTTTCTTTCGCTTTCTTATTACACTTTAGCTAATGTGAGCGGCTTAAAAAGCTCCTTTAAACACGTCCGCTAAGGAAGCAGGAGGGCTGACAAATCATTTAGGTTATTTTTTAACACATCTCACGTTCCCCTTTTTTTCCTTTTTCTAGATTATTGTCATACAAATTGAGGCCACATCCACAGCGAGCATGTACCCCTAAGTATCATGCGATTAAAACACTTACCTGATCCTCGCCCCTTGGGAAGCGAATGCAGGATTTAGAATGTGGAGGGAAAAAGACTATAATCCTCCTCTCTGGAACGATGGAGAAATTTATCTTTGAGAGCAAACTAGAACAGAAATTAAACTGGCAGCTCCCTCTGTTTCCTTAGCAACGTATTAATTACATTTTAGGTACATACATGAGGAAATGGTTTTATGTGGTTTTACCGATGCTTGACTAAGAAATGCTAAACAATTCATCTTGTGTTTGTACATGTTTACCCTGAGACGTTTGGCGAGGTGATTGTGTGTCTGCCCAAACCTCTGGCATTGAGTGCGATTATGACCAAAGGTGCTCTCCTGATTTTGGGACACATTGCTAAAAACAGCTCTGCTGTAATTGTCAGACCAGCTCTTTGTTTTCCCATCATCCTTTCTTCATAAAAGCAGAAGCACATTTCTGTTGCACCATCTGTCAGGTTTGCTGTCAACTGTGGGAAGCAATCATTCTGGCATTAAAATAAAGCTGTCCTTTAAGTCATTTACGGATAATTAAAACAGCCTCAAATTCAACAAAACACAGAAGATTTCAGGTATCTACAATAACAACTTTCCATATGTTAAACATTTTGTCACTGGCTTTCAATGTGACTTAAATGTCACTATATGATGTGTTTCTTTTCATTAGGCTTTTTTGTCTTTGTCTTTTGTTCTTTTCCTCTGAGCGAGTGTTTGAACATTGAACAGAAAATAGGCCTGACTGATACATTGTGGGTTTTAAGAGGTGCATATAAATAGGTGCTGTGGTTTTGTTTGAGGCCATAGAAACGTGGGAAAAAAGAACGAGGGGCACAAAATACAACCGTGTGCCTCGCTATTTTCTCACAGCAGCTGATATTGATCACAAAAGAGTATACAAAAAAGTTTTAAGCCATCACATTTCAGGCATGCTTGCGTTCTTATTTTCACATATTGCAATCCACAGTATTCATGCAGGTTTATTCGGTAACTTAATCACTCACTCTGCCATCTCTGTGGTCTCTGAGCGTCACTGCAGGCCGGTTTCTCTGCAGCTCACGTCTCAGCTCTGCTGCTGGAGCAACGCGCAGCTGCTGTTGGACAGAACTCTGCTCCCTTCTGTCCTCCCCATCCGCCAGCGCCCTGCTCTCAACCACTGCTGTTGGTCCTCGAGCTTCCTCCAGCCTGCACCTCTCCTCCCAGTTCTCGTCATTCGTTGCCGTGTGGCTGACTTGCTGCTGCAGCGGCGTGTTGGTCGACGGCCTGCGAAGTTCTGCACCTGGCTGAGCCTTGCTGTCTGGAAGAACGTCTCTCTGATGTGGCCGTTGGAGATACGGTTCAGTTTGAGACTGGGTCTGAGAGGCAGCACCGTGTGGCTGGGACAGAGCTCTTCGACTGCAGTTGAGCTGAATGGGTCCCGTCATCGGGACAGATGAGGAAGGGGGAGGACATTGCGAGGAGCTGTCTGGGTCCCAGCACCTCTGGAGCTGCATGTTCTGGTGCAAAGAGGCAGAGAAAACGGCTGGCCGGACACAGCTGGAGTTGTGAAGGACGGCTTCAAGCTGGCCTTTATCCGGACGGGACGGGTCCGGCGCAGAGGTAATGCCATGGACACAACACAGTTGGGGCTCGCAGCAGTTCTGGTACCCACAGCCTGGCTCTCGTCCTCTGTGACACACGGACGGAAGAGCCAAGCTGTTGATTGGCTGAGGCCTGAGAATACTGGAGCAGGCCAAGCCGTGAGGGTAAATGCTGTTTCCCCCTTCAACATTCAGCTGGCCTGCAGAGAATAAATGTAACGTTAAGAGCTTCATGTCCATCATGATTTCAAAGAAGTCATTCTGAATGAAAAATGTAACGGTAATACAACCGCTGTAATAAAACCATGTGGCTTCAAAAACATTTATGTTTACCTAAAGAGGAAATCTGCTTCGTCCAGTAACTTGCATCCCAATTGAATTTGATCCTGACAGGACTCCAAGAGTCTGAGTGGAGTGACGACTCAAGCAGCTGCTGCATCTGGAGAGAAATCTGGAGAACATATATTCTGTTATGGGAAAAACGAGTAGCATATTGTAATATTGGTAAAATTGTGAAGCTCTGCTCAAAAGACACCTAATGCTGAAAGAAAAGCAGCTGGAATTACGACGCAGAGACCAGCATGCAATACAAATAAATATCCCAAACTAGGCTTTAGGGGACTACGCTTACATCCGTTACCATATAAAAGCTGAAGTTCCCTTTTTGGATACAAAAAATGAATGAATTACTCCTTCCCCAAAGGTCAGTGTATGTTAGAATACGACAGTGGACGTCTGCTGCCCGCCCCGACGACATACCAGAGCTCTGCTGAAGAGCACCGGGCCGCTGCAGTGGTGGGTCGTAGCCCAGGTGATGAACTTCTGGACATGGTCCAGCTGGCCACATATCTCTATTGCCCCCTGCAGATGGTCCTCCAGACGATGCTGAAAGTCCTCTGAGATTTTCTGTAAAGTTAAGAAGATAGAAGAAGAAAAAGATGTGTTTGACGCATAAAAATGCATCAAGTAATTACTGATACAGAGCTGTGGGCTAACTCTATGGCTCTTGTTGTGTCAGACATAGTTCTTGAGATGTTTGCTTGAGCAGCTTTGATAGATTATTAAGGGTCCTCATTTGGTTGCTTTCAGGACTGATTACATCGCGGCGGTTACTGATTCTTTGCATGTAGATTCAAAGCTGGCTGAACGATAAGAAGGAACGAAAGAAAGCAATTACCTCCAGTTGCTCTATTAATAGGTTGGCTCGTTTGTTAAGCTCGTTCATCATAATCATCTTTGCCATTTTAATCTGGTTCTCTGCTTTCCTGTGTGCAATCTTTACTCCATGAAGTCTTCAAAGACAGAAAGGGGAAAATAAATGTAGGAGAAAAAATCTCAAATTCAGAAGCATAGAGCAGACGTTCAGACCTTAATTTATGCATTAGCTTGCTATATTTCACACTGGTAAATTATTAAGCATTTGTAGAAGAAGTTGCTCAGACTTGGAACTACGATTATGACTTTTTCACCAACCTTTCTTCTATCTGCTTAGCATTGTTCTCCACTGCCGATCTCCTCTCATCCACCTGAACCATCAGGCTCTCAAACAGCCACTGCTGATCCTGTAGGGCATTCCCAATCTTCACCACCCTGAAAACCATCACAACATCCACCACACCACACAGAGAGTTCACTAATTTCATCTTTGGGCATGAAGAACACCACAATTAAATTGATTTCCCCATGAACAAGGCATCATGCAGGTGACCTTAGAGGCAGCTACTGTACAGTAACATCACAGAAAAACAAAAGCATATGAATACATAATAGGTATTGGACGAGCCAAGGGTAGTGTATGCAGACGCAGATGATAAAAGTGACAAGGCAGTTCAGGAGAGTTGTTTCTCAGAGGAAGTTTTTGACCTGCAGTTTGCCCTTCTCTGCAGTGTCCTTGCATTTTTTTTTATCTAAGGGACTGACCTGTGGTTTTTGTGGGAGGACAGGTGACAGCTGCTACAGCACAGAAGGTCACATGACTCACAAAACAGCTCCAAGGGCTCCTGTCTATGAGCGTGGCACATCAGGAGGGAACAAGGATACGACCCCGGACCTAAAAGACAGACGGAGGGAGGCAGCAGGACAATTAGCAATTCACACTAACAGCTAGAGGAGAACCGTCAGTGTGTACATTTATTATTGGAAGAGAATGAAAACAACACTATCTAACTAACAGGGAGTTCTTATAACTTAAAAACCAAATCATGTATTAGAGGAACTAAATTTGAACCGCATTAGGGTTAGGGAATTGTGTTGTTTGAGTGATCAGAGTAGGATAAAATGGATGTCTAATATTGTGAAGGACAGATCTTGATTTGGTTACAACAAGGTGGGTTTTGGTTAATTGGTGAGTTTGGGGTGAGGTGGATTGTGTTACATTTAAAAATAAAGCTGAGGCATTGCTGGATAGAGGCTGGCTGTTTCCCCATGTTTCCTGTCATTATGCTAAGCTAAGCTAAGCTGGCCATAGCTTCTTCATGAGAGTTGTAAAGCATTTCTCATCTAACCCTTGGCTAGAAAGTAAGTAGTCATATTTTCCAAAACGCCTTGTGTATAACTAAATATGAATATATTTTCGACATGCCTGTCTTTTGAAAAGTGACTATAGTGAGCTACAGCTGAAAGCCTTTTTGTTCAATACACTTTGCATTCATGCAACTTATTATAGTATAAGAAGTCTATGAAAACTGTTACATTGTGCTACACGTAAGTTAAAAATAAACTCTTGTTATTGTTAAAACTGGCCTACCTCTGCACCCTGGAATGAAAACGATAAAACAATTGTGGGAAGCAGGTTGCCCGTTGAGGGTTAGGCTGTAAGTGAACAATATTTCTTAGCGCTATCCAACCCTCCTTTGATGAACCCACCACGCACACGTACTAATGCACACCGTCTGTCTCTCACATATTTCTAAATAGGTCACCGAAGAAACTGCTGGCCCACAGAGTGTCTATCTAACAATAGCTGGATACGGCTAATGAAAGCAGCCCTACTGCTCTCTGCTGGCCGGCTCACCTCACTCAACCCCCCCTCCCCCCTCCCCTGCCTGCAGATCCTCACAGCTCTCTGTGGTAAAGAGCAGAGCACCATCCTGCGTGCATCAACCTGATCTGACTGACCACATCCTGTCAGAACAGTCACACGCTTTCTTTCTAGCAAGTACACCAACCAAACATTAACACGGCCACATCCCAATAATGGTCTCCAGGACTTACTCTTCACTTTTTGATAACTTGTTTGATGCAGAACTGCACAAGCAGCTGGCAACAACGCTGCCAGGCACACTTGAGGGTCTTAAAATAGAAATACACTAATATTAGCAAAAAAGGAGCAACCTAGAATCTGGGCCACGTGTTAAAGAGAGGTGTAATAAAACCCAAGGATCTCCAGCAACTATTATCAGCCATCATCACGGACATGCATTATTCATAGCAATGGTGCATGGAGGGAAATGATTAACAAATAAACAGAGAACCAGAGGGAAAACAAAGAAGCCAGAACAGGCTCTGTGATGACAGAGAGGTGCAGACTGCACAGCCCCAACGACGATCTGGCTCACTCCCCTACAAATGTAGGTAAGAAAATCTTGAAAATGCAAACATCTTGCCTTGTCTAGTTGGAGGTATGGAGTCGGAGCCTCTCTGGAGCAGGTCAGGACACTGGGTGGCACTGGGCCTCTGTTGCTTGTGCATGTCTGTGTAATGGGATGTGGTAGTAGCTCTCTGATGGCGATGCACATCTGTGCACTGGTAACACAACCACTTGTTGCAGAGTGTACACAGGCTCTGTGCAAGTGTCGGCACTGAGCACTCTGAGCAGTTCTGAAAGACACACACAAAGAAAAACATTCCTCCTTATGTTCAAAATATAAAGTGGACAGACTCTCTCTCCCACACACCCACACATGCAGAAGCTTGTGTGATAAAACCACAAAGTGGCATATGTCAGAAACATTTGTGGGACCACTTTGCTTTGGGTAAAATCACACCTCCTAGAGATGTTATCTGCTGTCATGCGAAAAAATGTCTCAGAGACTTCGACAAGAATGTAACGGAAATCAAACCTGTGCTTGAGCAGTATGTTTTAACATCAATGTAATATTCCAACAATGACAATTTAAGCATTGTAATGCAAGTAAACTTTGAAAAGGGAAGACAAAAAATCTTTTAAAAGAAGGACATTATTATAAAAGTCCTCTTAGTCCCTTTTGTATACATGCAATTTTGATTCAACAACGATCTAAACAAAAGAGCATGCAAAATGTGCCGCCTGCTAGGTTAAGCCAAATTAACCCTTCCTCTGCAGTACAACATCCTTGCCAATTTAGGATTGGGGAAAAGTGTCTGAACCAAATCCAGTTTTAAACCTTAACACTTGTTAGGTTGCAGCGGCAGGGGTATCCCTATCCCCACTCTAACATGACACTTTTGGTCGCGAGAGACAATCGTAGGAAGCGTGTTAACTCGACACAGAAAGGCCCACGGTGCCCTAAAGGGGTTCAATCACACGATCAACAGTGCAAACTCAGGAACTACTGCACACAAATAGACAACCTCAACCTGTGTCAAGATTAAGATAGGAAATAATGCTAAAGCGAACATCCTACCTTCTCCATTTCAATGCTTTGAGAGTGGAGCTGTTGCCTTCTCAGCAGGAGGGAGGGAGAGGAGAGAAGAGCGAGCAGCCTGTCGCCTCGGCAGCAGAAGCACTGAGGCTTCTACCTGAGGCAGGAAGCAGCACGCACAGAGAGAGAGAGGTGGCCCCAGAGGAGACGGCTTACATGACAGCCTCACTGTGCTCTCTCCTCCCCTAGTTCATCTAGGTGTAGAACCCCCTCACTGCTACGGAAGAGAGTGCCACAGTCAAATTCATCCCCCTGCATGTTGGTGCAGCCACCGAGAAAAAAAAAAGAGTGAAAATCTAATCCTTTTTCTTAAATAAGCCTGTGCATAATAATTGGGAATTAGGGAGATAAGATAATTATTTTTTTGTAGGGCAAAATATCCCCGCAAGCCCTTGCCAAAATGGAGGAAGGTAGACCAAGTGACCTACAATGAGAGAGGGAGGGAGGACGGGTAATGTAAGCAACTTTTAGTTCTTCGGAGCGGGCAGCGCGAGGAAGGATCCGGCGCTGTTCGGCTCAGGTCGAGTCGAGGTATGTGGGTCTGAGCTAGGATAGGACGGCTGTGGCCTTCTTCTCTTTGTCAGCAACGAGGAGGGAACAGGTCCCAAAGGAGCATAACGTAGCACGCCGAAACCGGGTCAGCCTCTGATAAGCTCCAGATGGGACCAGGGTACCCTCCTGCAATTCCCTTCAAAACTGTGAAATTAATAAAGGTTGTTTAACTCAACATGTCGGAGAGCACACTATAAGAAGAAAGAAAAGAAGCCAACTGCAGACTGAGATGAGGTGGATTTAGATGCAGAATTGATAAGATTCTGAGTGTGCATTTGCACAAAAAAAAAAACATGGCAGCATGAAAGTTGAAAAAGGGAACCGCAGAACAGAAAGCGATCCAAACTAATGCAAGCCACCAAATATAATTTAGTGTCAAACAGCTGAGACTTCTCAAGCTGTGAGAAAGTCAGCCTAACAACAGCCCCTGCAGCCTGACCTACAAATCTAACAACTTTCTCATCCTGGTGCTTCAGTGGGGAGCTCAGAACAATCCCATTCCCCATCCTGCACTCAAAGACCCAATTTGAAACACAATTAGTCGTATTACACCCTTCCCCTCGTTCACTCGGCTCTTCTGCACTTTCTTTCTCTGCACCTTTCTCTGCATTTATCTTTTAAACTGAAACCTCCCGCCAACCTTCCCTGGCCTGTTAAGTGGAGCCGGCACTAGATACGCACGCCATCTCAAGGGATGTCTCAATAATAGAGACCTGCTTAGTGATCTCTCTCTTGAAAGCACCCCCGCGTGTGACATCTATTAATACCGAAGTGACGAGATCAGAGAGAAAGCAGGATCATCTTTTAGAATTGCAAAGTTGTTATATTTATTTGATTATTTGCAGCTCTTAATATAATGTATATTTACTCTGCTGCAAAGCAATCAATCAACTAGAGAGTAAACATATTCACTTGCCTAAAGTAGTAAACACATGAACATTACACATGAACAAGTAAATGCTTGAGAAATTACAACAAAAATAACAAAACTGTTGAAAAACCCCATTGTAGGAGTTTGTCTGAGGAAAGCTTGGATTAGCTGCTGCAACTTCACACAGAAACCAGATTGTTAAGAGATTTTGATCCAAAACTGCTTCAGCTAATAGTATCTCACCACGAGCCTCATGAGTCAAACCTGTCACACACGTACTCTTGCACTCATGCATACCGCGTTCTCTGTTGAAACGTGTTAATAACAAATGTTTAGCCACCGGAAGGCTAGAGGAAGTACAAAAAAAATGAAATATTCTTACTTTGATGGATCGTCTTGTTGATGCTCTTGTTATTTTGGCTAAGTGTGTATAAATCCTATTCCAAAAACACAGAGATATACACTTATTTTTGTATGACAACAGTTGTATAATTGTATGATGTATATTTGTTGTATAAAATCATTCATAAACAGTTAAACAGTCTGAAAGCTCTAGAAAGCTGCATAGTTGGTCACTTTCAAACTAGCCCACATTTAGCCTCTTGATCTGATAACAATGTAAATCTACACAATCTAAAAGAAAAGGTTACATTGTTTGTGCAATATTTAATATGGTGCAGTAAGTGTTTAACACTGAGGACAATTAAAATTTGTTCTACTGACGTCAAGAGGAATTACTTTTTATTACTGCTGATTCTCGTGGTTTTTATTTGTCAGTTGAAGCAAAAATTGCATTTTGAATATAATCTAATTAAGTACTTGAAGCAGCTTTCAGAGAGTGACAGAATTTAAAGATAAGTAGGATTTGATACAGAATACATTTTATGCTGTAGTGAATTTGAATGGGATATTTAACTTAACCATAAACATTGGAAACAATGAATTGCAACTACCATGTTCATCTGTTTGGTTGCAACTATCTAGTTTGTGTTATGTCATTTCTGTCTGAAATCTAACAACATAAAACATAAAATATG
Source organism: Pungitius pungitius (assembly GCF_949316345.1). Taxonomy (NCBI): domain Eukaryota; kingdom Metazoa; phylum Chordata; class Actinopteri; order Perciformes; family Gasterosteidae; genus Pungitius; species Pungitius pungitius. The sequence goes on from NC_084903.1 coordinate 12,426,609, forward strand.
TGTTTAACTGTTAAAGTTATGGGAAAACTACCATTACGTATAGAGTGTTGTGCTGTATAACTCACTGTACACACAGCTGTGAGGATTTGTTTTTCTCCTCGTGGCATGTGCCACGTTCGTCTGCCTGTTCCACGTGCCCGTGGACGTCTCACTGTCACAGCCCTTTATGAACGCGCGTTCGCTCAATAACACGCCGCTTGTCAGTCAAACTGCAGAGCGGCCGCCGCAGCATCCCTCCGCCTACCTCTGCATCAGCAACACCCCCTCCGGCGCATCCCTGAGCGTGACAGTCTTTTTTAGAAAGTGCGCATGAGATTACGCCCCGATCGTGGCATCGCGGTTGCGATCCGCAACCAAAACGGGACCCGCAGCACAGCACGCAAACATAAAGTCGTCACACACACGCGCAGTCGGGTGAACAGAGAATCCAGAAACTGTGTCTGAGAATCAAACAATTGCACTCGTGCAAATCATCATCATGCGAGGTTAAACATCGGAGAGAGCGCGTGCGAGGAGGTCACAGTGGGACAGTCTCAGCTGTGTCAGCTGCGTGTCTGTCCTGAGTGCGAGAGAGTGGGTTTTTATTTTACCTTGACCCGTGCATCTCCCGAGTGTCAGTCCCCACCCCCCCGTCGGATGCCGCTCTCCAGAATCGGCCAAAATTTTGGAGAAATTCAAGTCTCGCATTTAATCGTGAGATTTGATATTCACTGTCATGCGATAGTTCTGACGTTTCTCAAAGCTGCAGCGTAACAATACTTGGTGATGAGAATGGATTATTTATGAAAAGTTTTTTAAGAATGACATCCTGGAACCATGACTGCTGCAACATGATAGAAGAAGTATTCACATGTTATACATGTAAACAAGTGAAACCATTATGAGCAGTGGTGGAATGCAGCTACTTACCCAATTGTGACATATACCACTTACATTTTACTCCAGTTACCCTTTTCTGGACAGTTATGTACTACTTAGATGTATTTGTTTGTGGTAACACTGAAAATTATAAAATTATGTAATAATACAATACTGACAAAAGCCCTTCTGCTTGATGAATACCTACATTTTTGATACTAATCGATCTTTACTTTAAGTTAGCATTTTTATTCAGGACTTTTACTTGTAATAGGAGATTTGAAGAAGGTATTTATGTTTCTGACAATCATTTTAAAAAGTGCATTACAAATGGTATATGATCATTGATGCATTCGACAAAAATTAGTCTTTTGATGTATCTTGTGGTGGAGCCTCACCTGTAAATATCAGATAAATGTTGTGGAGTAAAAGTAAAAAAAAAAAAAATTAATGTAGAGAAGGTGAAATGAATGCTTCACAAAGTACTATTTAAAGCACTACTAATGTAAACTAAGACATGAATATACAGTAGGTGATCAGTTTAATGCTAAACAGAGAACATTGTTAGTTCACAACAAATGTCACCCTTTATTTGCTATAAAGGTTACTTCGTTTTTCATAAGTAGTATGAGGCCTGAACCAACAGAGGGGCTCTCGGTTAGTAGAGCTGATGACAGCACGTCAGCGACAGCCACCATGGTGATGTGCAGAGACGTAATAAGGTTGCCGGCAGCATGTGGGAGCTGGTGCCAGACTAACTGTGCCTTTTGGGATCCCACCAACCTCCCCTCATGCATAGCTTTGGGGGAAGCTGTCATTGAGATGACGGATGCAAAAGGAGAAGATTCTTCATATCATCCGGCGAACTGTAATTTAAGTATTTTGGTTATTGAAATGGACGTCTATATGCTTTGGGTCTCGTTTTGTCAGAAATAAAGGCTGATGAGTACATCTGTAAGGTTTTTATTGATAAGTGGTTTTGGCTGATATGACTGGGAAGTGTCGGTAAGAAAAAAACGTTTGACCTTTAAGCAACAGTTAACAACACAAATAATAACGTGCTTATTACAAGTAAACTCAATATAGTGCACTTTGAAGAATTTATACAATTTTTTAATAAAAGATTGCAAAGGCTCAATGATGAGTTACAATCATTTTCTTCATTGTCTTGATGCATGTACAGTTTTCAAAGCGGTTCCACACTCCTTAAACAGAGGACAAGGCTGGTGAAATATTGCGAAACTAAAACCATATGGACTGTACATCTACAACCTGTCAGGTCACATACACTCACACACCCTGATAACACTCTTCACAAGAACACCTGACATCAGTGGTTACTCTACGGCTCACTCACTGAGCTCCGTCTTACTGTCGCTATCTCATAAGGAACTATAAACATACACTGAAGAATATCACAGCCAGCTTACAGTGAAATATGTACACATTTAAAAAACAAAGGAAAGCGTTAAAAAGGTGAGAATCATCACAATGCAGCGACTTGAGACTTCAGGTCTTCTGTTTGTTGTAAGACTCAAAACATGAGGAGTTCCCCTCAGTTCTTTTTGTGGAGAAACTTCATTTTACTTCCTGAAAAAAAAAAGAAGTTTATATTAAAATATGTGAAATACATCAACATCCCATGGGTTCAATTTTATTCAAGTTATTAAACTGTATTTGGGGACCTATCAAGGCAGAGATTACATCAGGAATAACCACAAGGCATTCATCTAGAAATCTGAACATCTGCTGAAATCTGTGGAATCCAGTTAAAAATATTAAATACCATCTCCAGACATGTTTAATGACATAAATAAGAGTCTGGATTACCACACAGCATCACGCTCATGGAGAGTATATAAATAAACAAAAAGGAATGAAGCCTTGTGTGTCTGCAGCAGGACTCACCGAGGCCTTTCAGAAACTTGTTGACTCCACTTTGCTCTGTGTCTGGCAGCTCCTCCAGATACTGATCCACCCTTTGCTCAAACAATCCTGCCAATGGGACGGAGCGAGAGAAAAAAAACAAAAAGAATGAAACATCTCATATTGCAGGAAGTTACAATTACTTGGTCTGCCAAGGAGCAGCAGAGTGACGTGGTGAGAAAACGACTGGAAACACAGCGTGAACTTTTCAGCCACTAGAGATCAGTGTTACTGCAGTAGCGTCTCCTGCACACTTGTATACACTTACTGTATATACTCTCCTACTGGTATGTTTACAAGCATGGACACAAGTGACCCTCGGGGGGGGAACGCAGCGTCTACCTTTAGCCCGGTTCTTCCTCAGCTCCCGATCCTGAATGAAACCAGCAAACATCTGCGACTCCATGAAGACACCCAGGAAACGACGGATGCTTTTGGACGCCACCGATTTACGGAAGGTCTCTCTTTGGAAAATGCGCTCTCCGCGCTCGTTCTGAGGGATGAACAAGGAGTAATGTCCGATGGTCTCCAGGAAGAAGCGGATGAAAGCCTCTGACACCAGGCTGTTCAAGGAGTTGTACTCTGTAAAACAAAGGGAAAGGCATTAATGGGAAGTCTGAAACTGAAAAGTGAGATTATTTTTTCTTCTGTCTATTTCACAGCTCACAGATATTCCAAAATTGTTTTGCTGCCGTGTTTGTTGTAGAACAATTCATTTTCTGATATCTAAACTGAGCCTTAGTGACTCACTGTGACGAGTCAGACGTCAGAGTTTTACAGAGACTTGGACTTAAAGAATCTAATTAATTTAATCTGTTTTGGTAAGAAGTGATTATTTGTCTCTCATTCACCTTCGTCTGACTCACTGTCCGAGTCCTGGCTGATGATGTCATTCCTCTGCTCCAGTGCTTGCTCAAGAGCCGCCTGAAGTTTCCGTGGTAACAGCGAGGCCTCGTCGTCCATCTATAAACAACCAAAAACACTGCAGTCAGTGATAAACAACAATGTTTGGAGAATACGTTTCAAAGGCTCAGACTTCCAACAGAGAACCGCATGTTTTACAGCCTGTTTAAAGCAACACCATCTAATGTTTGATAGAGGAAAAAACCCAAAAGTTGATTTGATGAGGTACTGAAAAGCCCACTCAAACTCCTCAGAACATTCAGGATGTTTGTGGATGTATGAAAGATTCCTGTTAGGCCTTATATGTGGCAAAAGAAACAAATGGAATTTGATATCCTGTTGTCAGTAAAATGTATATAGTTTTCCTTTAAGTACTTATTTTCTTTTCACAGACTAACCTGTCGAATGAATCGGTCAGTTCCCAGGTCCACCATTAACGCCTGAGAAAAGGAAAAGAAGAGGATATTATTATTAATGTTCTGAACTAATAAAAACATTTAATTTATCTCCTCCAAGAACTGCTAATTCCACCTTTGCTCTCGGTTCAATAGAATCTATCAAATAAATAACAAAATATGTAGAAAACAAATTTATTCTTTCTTGTTTGTACAAGTAAACAGAGAATAAATGTTAACAGGTGTGTCATTGCTTGACTTTCAATATAGATATGTTCAGGTACATTAAGAAACACATATGCAGCCAATTATTTTACCAATAACCTGTTTAATAAATGCTGCAACTAACCATCATCTGTGACTCTTGTTTATTTGTATTCAAACTTTTATGGAATTGTTTTGCCCGATTTAACACCCGAATATATTCAGTTCATGGTTCCTGAAAAGCAAACAAAGCTGAATCATGTCCTTGGAATTAGTAATAAAACTGTATTTTTCATTTTTCTAATGCTACACGAATCGATGGTATAATCAATGGATTAAAGTAAGATGTATAATTGGAGAGAGGTCGACTGTATGGACTAAAATGGACAGAAAATGATCACCTCACTTCCCAAGAGCATTTCCAGGTTCACCCCAGAAGGTGATAAAAGGTCAGTGTTGTGTTTACAGCGTGATCCACTGCCCTCAAATGGCACAAAAACAACAACAAATGCACATTTCAGTTTCCCTGGTCTGAACTGTGGTTGGAAGTTACCTGGCTGGTTCCCTGATATCATAAGACTAGAGGCAGAGGAGGTCAAACACATGCAGCGATAGTCAGACAGTTTATAAGGAGGTTGCTCTGGATCTGTACTGCTCTTATTTGTCAGCGCACACAATACAATCCACTATTCAAGGAAACGGGGCTTAAGTCTTGGAAAAAAACTACACAAAAGGCCGATGGGCAGAGAAACTGCAGATGAGGTCTACTCACCTCTTCTACGGGCAACTCCTTCAGCTTTGGCAAAGAGCTGGACAGCAGCCCCACCAGGAAGGGAGTGGGACAGCAAACAATGTCCAACATGGAGCCCGGCAGCACGGGAATGAAGGTGTGTTGCCAGGAGAAAGGGTAGAGCAGCGCCACCACTGCGTGCATGCAGCTGGACAAGGTACTGTAGATGGGAGACAAAAAAAACACACACACACACAACGTTAGTCACCTGCACACTCACACAATAACAACGCCCTGCAGCGGCCACACCAGTTCAAACTAAACACGGTCAGAATGGAGCAGATGTTTCACTAGATAATGTATAACGTTTTTTTTTCCCGGACCGAAAGGGGAGTGGTGGTTTCTATGGCAACAACAATTTTACGGTAACAACAAGTACTGCCTATTGCGGCCAAAAACTTCTGTAGTTGTTTAAAATAAATACTCAAAAGGATCAAATCACACTCTCTGGTAAATTGACCTGATTATCCTTCCCTTGAAACAGTTAATATGAGACCGTTTATGTAATCTTGTTCTTCCTGCAGCTCATCTGAAGGACAGAAGTATCCACCCTTTTTCCTTTCAGAAACATTTATGAACAAATGACTGCATGTATCTATTGTGCTCCTCCCTCTCAGAGTTTAACACCATCTATTACGAACCACAGTGAAGAATGGTGAGCCCAATAAAACCCATTACCGTGACATTACTGCAGCGTCGGCAGGGCTAGCGTGACTCTGACATGTTGCCATAGTTAAGCTTGAGGCTTGTTGACGCAATACCAAAAAGCGCCACTTTGGTTTAACTCTGACAGCTGCCGCATGAAATGGAAATCACAAATAGCAGCCCGTCTTTCTCACGATCCGTCGCTTGTTGACAGTGGCTGACCCTCCTCCCCTCTGTCCTCCGCATACTGTCCAGTCCATGTACACAAAAGGGAGTGAAAATAAACTGTGCCTCCAATCATACACACACGGACACGTACACACACATACAGTGGAGCACTAAATCAGTATGGATCAAGGACCAGGCCCGGGCTCAAACGTGGTATGCACAAACACCCCACTCGGGATGCACTTTTAATGAGGGCTTTTCTCTGTGGTTGCTGTCGTCGACAGCACACGGAACATCCAAGTAAACAGAAGTTACTCCCTCACATGTGACCTCATTCACACTCAGTTTAGAGAGAACACACAGAGAACAGAGATCAGTGCTCTAATCAATGAGCTGAGATAAATGACAAAACTCCCACGAACCTTTCCTCTCCAATCAGTCAGGCTACGTGTTTGCCAGTGGCCTTTTCATCTTGACCTCCCACCGGTCAAATTGTCAATATTAAAATGTGTTTTCTTGACAGGGGTTAAATAGAATCACAACCATGATAAACCCAAAGGGTGGCGTCTTTTAAGGCCTTCTCCAGATCACTCATAGCATTAAAGCAATTGCAGCTTTCCTTTGGCCGTTTGATTTCCATTTGCCGGAGGAGGGCTTCATAATTTCTAACAGATCCCGTCTCCCGTCGGAGCCATACACAACACTGATACCAGAAGGATAGGTTACACTCATTCCCCAACCACACACTCTGGGGAGAAGATGAACTTGCAACGAAAACACTCTGCACTACTAGAGGTTGCCACTCAACTCTGGAAAGAGAGAGGAACATTCCCATTCAGACCAAAACTTCAGACCCTCAGACACCACATATGTGTTGTAACAAAAGGGCTCTGGTCTCCTTGTGCACTTTCAGGCCACAAAGAAAATAAAGCATCCAAAACGGGTTATTTTGGTGCCCCCTTGTACAAACAATAGGAAGGAAAGAGTCGTTTCGTATCTGCCATGTTTGCTATTTTTGTTCACTTTTCAGGGTGCAAAAAACTCCTGAAAGAGCACAGCTGAAGTTTGAAGTATCCGCATGTATGGACGTTTAGAGAAAAAAAAAGAAAATGTAAGATTCTTAAGATTCATTAACATTTGATGAGACAGTTATTTGATTACAAGTCCTGAGTAACCAGTTACTCAGGGGTGAGGTATATGCAAGCTGTTGTGTGTTGAGGTTGGGAAGCTAATCCTGACATATTAGCCCTCATAGGTCTGCCAGGCCCGGTTTAGTGTGCGTGGGGCTGAACTGGCAGTTGTTTCAGGAAGCAGGGGATCCAGAGGCTTAGTCTTTGAAGCCCAGAGGAGGAGGAGGGAAATTTCTGTGTCTGAGACAGAAAGAGAGAGGGAGGAAGTCAAAAGCCTCTGTCGCCACATGCTTCGTGGCCCTACTAAAGCACTGCACTGTGTCTACCGGTCTTGGCAGAGAGACTGATTCCATAGACGCAGGACAAAGAAAACTAGGCTGAACCACAGCTGTCAGACACCAGCTGTTCGCCAAAGCCCCGCAATGTTAAAGCTCAAATTAACTTCAAAATCATATAAAGAAACAGCGGGGGGAATATAGACCTATAGGATTCCTATGGCACAGGGTGCATTTTGAAGGCTCTCTCCTCCCTCAGTCCCCGAATGGTTTTCCCTCACTTCCTGTATTTAAGGATCTCCAGCAGCCGGCCCACGGTCTTCAGCTCCACAGAAGGTAACAGCGTAAGTCAACCGGCCTCCTGGTGGGAAACTCTATGCAGGTTCAGTAAGTTTGAAACACCTCTGTCGTCAGTGCAGATGTTTATGTGCAGGTGTTTGTGTATATGAGTGTCGAGGTGTAAGTAAGCGACTACGTGCTGGTGTAAACATTCATGAGAGCGACACTGATGTAAAAATCAGCCGGTCAGTCGCTGGCAGCATCCAAGAGTATCTTGGCTTCTTGAAAAACATTTCACATGTCTACAGTTTTTGGATTTCACTCTTCTCTACCTCAGAGTTAAATACCACATGGGAAACTGGGTTATGTTGTAAGAAGCGGTTTTGGTTTTTTGCCCTTTTTGCAAAGCGTTTTGAAAGTTTTTGAGAATAACCGAGGACCAAAATAAATGTCTATGTTGTTTACTCGTTGATTAAAAAAATGCCAGCAGCAGTGGCAGTGATCTGAGGATTGCAACATTGACCGAAATACTGCAGCTGCAAAACTTCTTCAGACCTCCGAATCATTTTCAGACTGCTTATTAGACAACGTTTTAGAATAGAGTTTATTTAGCTGACGCTTTTATCCAAAGCCATGTACAATAAGTGCATTTCAACCATGAAGAATTCCGACCCAGAACAACAAGAATTAAGAAAGTAAAACTTAAAAAATAAAGCCAAAATACAAAGTGCTTAAAGTAAGAGCCTTCTCAAGTGCTGGTAAAGTGCTCCACAGGGTCTCTGCATACAGCCGAGCACCTTCCTGTTCATCCCTTTTTAAACTTCCCATCACTCTTTCTCCAAAATAGACTCATACTTTAATATATTTATTCATATTTTTCTTTACTACTGCAATAAAGACCCCTAAACAGGGCAATATAATCTATTTGCAATGAAATATTTCAAAATTTGAGGTCAAAAATCATATCATATTTATTTATGATGCAGCAAAGCAGGTAAGATTCAATCACTTCAGCATTGGAGTCCTCTCTGGGAAAGTAATTTAAATCTGATATCTTTACTGTGGGAGTATTGCACCGCCATGCCTTCAGACAAATCCAGACATGCACACACAATTTGGTGACTGTCCTCCACTCTAGCCTGAAGTCTGACAGAGACTGTTTACATAAGTCTGCAGCACTGATTCAACTTTAGCATCTGCAGGCTAATCAACTCAAGCAATTACAGAGTGACCTAGCTTATGATAAATGTATCTGAGCATGCATCCAACTCGTTAACACAGGCGTTGGGTGGAAAATACATTTCTTTCATCCCGAAAAAAACAACAGACGGTTTCAGTGAACTATTTCGAGAGTTAAGGCAACGTAACAGAGAAAAGAAGCGAGGGACAGAAGAACCCACCGAAAACGGCTTTTCCTCTCGCTTCCTGCTCGCGGTGGATGTACATTTCAAGGGAAAGAAACATACATCATGGTCCGCTGGCGAGCTATTTTGGGAATGGATTATGTACCGGAGCCCCAGAGGGAGCAGCCCTTTATCATCGTAGTCATTAATGCTGCAGAGAGGCCCTGTCACAGTTTTGAACAGAAACCAAAACACAGGAGCCCTGCATGTATGCCCGCATAGTCAGACATTCTATTCCTCATAACCCTAAAACTAACCCCCATAGAAGAAGGTTTTAGGATTAGCATTCATCGTTTGAATACACTTTGTTCCAAATACAAAAGTTTCATAATGCATTGCTTTTTGAAATAGCTGTTGCACAAAGAATGTCTCTCTGTCCAGGTTTGCAGATACTGCATCGAATTCTGAATGCTCGTCGTTCAGGATATCACAGAATTGCCTGTGAGTTTACCATCACCATTTTGGGCAATATGTGGAAATAAATCACAGAGTTATTGCCTGGTTCCCACCGAAAGACTCCTTGATGTAATCACGCCTCTGTGATGAGCAACTTAGATTTTCTACGCGTACACAGAAAGCGGCGTAGCTCATAAGTAAGGAGTGAACGTGGCGCCATCAGTCAAACGGTGACAGTCCGGCCAAAGATCACAGAGGGCAGAGTCGCGCACACAGGAAGTACATTCCTTCTCCTCACAGTCACTGCCCCCACTGATGTTTGTTTAAACTGGGCTTTGATACATGGAGAGATTACTTCTCCACTCAATTATTCTCCAACTCCCCTCTCGCCTCCAATGCTGCAAAAAGTACCCATCTCTTCTCTGTAACAACGCGCAGACTGGGACACCAAGTCCCAAGAGACTCATTGCGTCTCATCAGCCCCACCCTCTTTTGCTCCGGCAGTGACTCATTGTGCGACCCACTTCACTTTTGTTTTCCTTACTATCTGACTGACCTGAAATCAAACATTTCTGCTCAGCCCAGGCTGAGAAACCCCCTTCCATATAATGCTGCCTTTATCTGTCTTTGTTTAAGATTATGGTTTTTGTTATTCTGTTGTCATCGCCAGCCTGGATAAGGGTCCTAAATGTACACGAGCTGGCAGTTTGGGAAAGTGTGGAGGATATATTTCTCATATTTTGGATAAGCTTTCTTTAACTTAAATAATATCTATGAGATGATAGAGGCTCATTGCAGGGGGATTAAGACAAGCACGGCACCTCACCTGAGTTTATCAGCCACAAAGATGACCCGGCGCTCCAGCAGCAGCGAGGCAAACACTCGTATCACCTGCCGCACACTGAGACAACTGAAAAGGCTATCGAAGTCCACATGCTCCAGTCTGGAGTCTGTGGGCCGCCTCAGCTCGATGACCTGAATGACCACAAAAAATGATGGAATTTTCTCATTTTTTTGTGACCGTTTGTGGATCTAATTAACTGAGGGGATGCATGCAGAAAGCAGTGGGAGTAGTAGCTCTAACCTCATTTCCTGCACCGGGCAGAAAGGTCTTTACTTTGATAATTTTCCCTGGTGCAGGGAAGGGGGACTCCATTAGACTCCTCATGAAGGGGTAGACGAGGGCTGCTGAGACGCCTCGACGCCTTTCTACCTCATCCAGGATCTGAACATGAGAACGCAAAGCAAGGTTACCTCGACATATTACAACTGGTTTCATAAATACACACTTTCTGGATATATGATCATATGAAAGCATGAATGAATAGCATGGCAAAAAAAGTGCAAAGTCATCAAGATTATTGACCATGTCGACCATTAATAAAAACACGTTGTCATGTGTTTGTCTGCCGGTTTTGGTCCAAGATGCTGGTGTCTGGAAAGTATATTGGAGGGTCAAAGTCTTATCAAGGTCACATGACATCACCTCTTTAGTCTTCTTCATTCCTCTGTCTGTCTGATATAGTCGGGAGTTGTGTGTGCGAAAGATAAAAACACTGCTTCTCGTCCTATATACTTTTATTTTATTTTATTCAAAATGAAAATAATTCTCGTCCACTTTTTGCCCTAAAATATCACATATCACATTATTTTGCTGTTTAATGCAAACTGCTGTGCCCGTTAATCTGCTTAACCCAACTACCAACTACAGATTTCAGATGTTTCATGTTTGGTGGGGCTTTAAAGAGCCTTTAATCAGAGCCTGGGTATGACGATTAGCACACAATGAAAAGTATATTTGCTTTAGTCTTTGAAACATACCATGGTATTTTGTTTTCATGTAATACAGTCACCACTTTGTCTAAACAGTGTGGACTTACCCCCTTTGAATTAATAAGGGATCAGATAAGCCTGGAAAAGTCAAACAGAGTGAGAGCTCAGCTCTGTGTTAGCACCACTTAGACAAAAGAAAGGAAACAATTACTCTGGGAAATCAGGAGGTAAAAAAAAGAAAGAAGGACTGAAATAAGGTTTACCAATGAACAGCCGCTTTGCACAAGGTCTGCTCAAAGTCATTTATTTCTGCAGTGAGACGGTTTAACCACAGCAACAATACCGCACACAGCCAGCGTACTGCAGCGGCCTGTATAAAGTGTGTGTGCGTGTGTGTGTGTTTGTGCACGTGTCAAATTTACAGGAAAGGATGAACTCACCGTAGAGAACAAGTCAAAACAGCCCAGTCTGCTGATGACACAGTACACCTCTGGAAGGCGAGGTCCTTTCCCAGTGGGCTGTAAGAGAAGGCGATGGACTCAGTGAGCACTGGGGATGATAGACTTGATGAAGAGACACAATCACAGGCGTCCTGTGAACTGTCTACAAACCCATTTAAAGAGACTTAAGAGGCAGATAAGGATCTCTTTGGGGGGTTATTTTTCCAGCTTTACAAAGCTCCTCGAGAGCCACACAAGACATTGTGCATCGCCTTTCATAGGCTGAATGAATCTCCCTGCAATAATACACTGAATTTGAATTGGATGGTGACATTTTAAAGAGCATCGTTTTTGTTTGTTTTTGTTTTTTTACTATGAATAAATGGCGGCACCATAATAATATAACCATCACCTGCAGACCATTATAATATCACACGTAGATCCATCGTTTAAACACTGTAGCTTAAGTCTTTGAATCTGGGCTTGTATCTGATGTGAAAGTCTTTAATGTGGATACAAACTTCCTAAACACAGGTGCTTTATCTGCTCTTGCTGATTGTATCTACCTTCCTCTGCACACTCAACACACCGTTATGTGCTTCAAGACCCCAGACACAAATGAACACAAGCACTCAACAACTACCAATCCACTTCTCCATATTAGGTATACAATTTTCTCTGGGTTTCTCCTCCGCGTTTCCAAATGGATGATTAAATCAACTATGTGGAGCTTGATTCAAGTCCTCAGGAATGCTCGCTCCCTGCCAGCGCCAAGTCAACCCGGAGAGCAGGGAAGAAAAGTAGTTACTGGAGGAGAGCAGCTCACCTCTTCCTCTCGCTTCATTAAAACCTGCTTCCATCAAAATGTATCTCAGATCAACAAGAGCCGATCCAGTTTAATAACATTTCTGTATCCCCAAAACGTCCGGCTGTTATCCCGCACACACACACACACACACACACCCAGGGATGAAAACACTCCCTGTAAACTTAGGAAAACACACACTGTCGTTTTGTAAACATACCCAGAAATACCAAAAGGCAAACACAATCACCACCACATTCACAGAATCCCACACAGTCCTACTCTCTACCCGCAAGCTGCATGGGAAGCGTAACAGAATGAAGAACATCAAAGCGCTCTGCTGCCTCATTATAAAGAAGAAATGCTCCACAATGACACGGTTAGGATTTTTCATGGTTTTTCTGTGTTTCTCCTCTCCTGAGAAACTTTCGTTAAATTTAATGAGTGAATCCTAACAAAGTTTTGATCATGAACGATTATATCTGTGTGCCCTTAATGCCTTTGACTGAATGTTTGCGTTTATAGTATTTGGTCATAATGGCAATAGTTAAATAGTATGCAGCTACTATATTTCTTTCTATGCATTTTAATTTACGTGTTTATTTCAATAAATACATTTGACAGTGTGTCTTTTCTGTCTTTCTTTTATTTCTACGTTCTATCTCCTGCTGCCACAGTGGATGGTCATGAAACACATCCCAACAAAGCATTTCATGTGTTCATATAAAAAAAGGTCTGTAAAAACAAACAGGGCTCAGCAGGGTGTGAACAGGGAGCAGAAGGGCCAGGGGGGGCAGGGGCCCCGGGGGGGGGGGGGGGGGGGGTCTTACCAGCAGGCGTCTACAGTAACCAAACCTCCTGCTGCCGTCCTCTCCAGTCAACATGAAGGAGAAAGTCTCACTGCAGCAAAAGACAAATGTGTACACATGACAATTGACACAAAGAGACAATTTGAGAAATTGAAAGTTACTTTAAGTAATTCCAGGTACAAAAAGTCCGCCACTGCTGCTTTGAATTTGAATACTTTACAATTCTACACTGAAGCTGTTTCCCTTAAATATGGCGTGAACAGAATGATGTATCCATACCTGGTGTACTCAGACACAGGACTCCAGTCCTTCGCATCTGGAAAACAAAACTGAGGTATGGCTTTGAGTCTCTGTTCGGCCTCCCTCATCTGCTTGGTGGGTCTCTCTAGCTGTGCGACGCAAGAGAAGGAAAGAAGAAGACGGGGGTTTTCGTTAGTTCATTTTCATTTAGATCATTTTTAAGAGTTCATCATCATTGTCTCAAATTTTCAAGATAATTCTATCGAGACAGTTGTGAATGTTGCTTTCTGTGTTCCTGACACACATTAGATGTGGTGCTCTGCTGATTTACCTTAGGGAACTGGTAGGTGACCTCCGGGGAGTAGGAGTTTTTGCTGGGTTTCTTTTTCAGAGAAACGACCACAAAATACTGAAAGAGTTCTCTCTCCTGCCATTCAATGAGCTGCAGCTCCAGCGTGCGGTAGCTGGGCGCCCGTCGAAGGATGGACTGCAGTTTCAGCAACCTCTGGGTGTGAGCTGAGGAGGGAAGCGAACGTCAATACATACAACACTTTGATCAAAGAAAATTCACACGAGATAGTTCAGAATGGAATTCTACTGAACAAAGGGAATTATCTTATATTGAATTAATCCTCATATTATGTAATTTACTTTTCCTCAAGAATTCCCGTCACTGAACATAGACATATGATAAATGTTTCATGGTTTTCTGGTAATCCATATATGCCAATGTTTCTGTTTCTGTGTTTTCTGTCAGGTCACACGGGGTCAACACTGTAACACCTTACCGTTGCAGAGGAATGCTGTGGTCACTCACCTTTGAACCTGTCATCAGAGTCACTCTCACTCTCACTGTTGTCATCTGGAGGCAGACATGAGACAGACAAGAAGGTTTTCTACGGGTCAGAGGGCAATTTTGCAGACCCGTGTTTATGTCACGAGTGGGACACAGCAAGAACTCCATGTGGGTGGCCGTGGCGCAAATATTTACTCACTCAGGGAATAAAGAGAGCCCTTACCTCTCAGCGATGCCGTCTCAACATTGGACATGTTCAGCTTCTTCAGCCTCTTCTTCCCTCGTTTAGTGCAGTAAATGGAGTTGATCCGCTGGACGAGCTGCAAACAGAGAAAGGAGGAATTTTTGTATATATGTATATAATTTACAGTGCTTTAAGGGTTACTAAAAACCTTCAATGCCAGTTCTTAAGAAAAATGTCCACTATGGAAACCCAAGCGCTATATTTGAGTATAAAAGTATATAAGATTGCAAGTGATTCAGAGCTGCTGTGACTTGGTCCCTACAGAAACCTAAGCTGGTCTGTGAAGCAGTAAAGCAAAGAGAACACGGCCAGAGCTCTGCAGGGCCTTAGTGTAGGTGTTTGTGTAGGATCTTGTATTGTGTACCTTGGGGATCCTCCAGTGCCTGTGTGAGGCCAAAGTATCACTAGCGCTACAGAGGCTTTCGTCCGTCAGCCGGCCACAAGGTGACGTAGATCCACCCCGCTGAGAGGGAAGCAGCATTTCATCGTGGCTGTAGCGCTTGGACAACTGTGACATGCGATGGCTCTTCCTGTCACTTGGACCAGGGAGGCGAAGGGACTGGCTACTGGGTTTGGAGGGCAACTAGTCGGAGAGGAAAGAAAAGCCAAGGGTTGGTATATCAGTTGTTCCAGCGCATTCACTCACGTTAGAACCCTAAAAAATACCCAATTTTACTATTATTGCTTTGAGCACTAAAAGCCCGGTGCCATAGAGTGCCATTAAATTCAGGTGAGGGCAGACAACTCCATAGCCAAAAATTGATGTATTTTTTATGTCGGCAGGAATTGTCCCTTAAAAATGTTCATGAAAACAAACTTGCATTTTAAGGCTATTTATTAAGGTTTCAGCTCTTGCATGTGTTAGTAGCACTGTTCAACACTCACATGCTGGATTATAAAATGCACTTCCAAGATTTACAGGATATTATGCATGTTTCACTGCTGTTTACTGCTAACTCTATTTCCACTGTAACAGAGCCGCATTAGGTTACTGTCAAAGCAAATCAAGCATTGAAAGCATTAAAACCTCAAAAGCATTCAACCAACGGAGAACAAGGTGTCTTTCATTGTGAAGCAGTCACGGGAAATGTACTGCATTTGTCTTAGAGGATAGGCTTAGAGCAACAACTCTCGTGCCAAGACATGGTTGCTTAAAGCTGATGAGTTATACATTTCGTAGGAAGCAAGGGAACGAGAAGGAGCAGCCACAGTGAGCTGCTGGATGAAGAGCTGCAGCTGATCGGCTACACACCTCGACCTCTGCAGAAAGGTCACAAACCTCGCTGCGCCCTGTTGTTGTGTGGTAGACTATTTCTGTCGTGTGCAGCTTCAAATACGATTACAGTTTCTTGTAGTGAGATGGAAGAAATCCAAATATTTTGGACAAAATGTATTGTATTGACTGAAGCATTTTGTTCATCCGTTATATTCCTGACAAAGTAGCTGCTCAAGAAGTATTCGATGGAGAATTAAATATAGTCCACAAGCCGCACTTGTTGTTGCCAGCAGTAACCATGTGTGTCTACCTTTTTTATAGGGATACAAGTGCTGCTGCGTTTAAGCGACGGATCAAAATGTGCAGATGGGCCTTTCTGTTGAGAATCACAAGGCATAAACATATCAAACCGTAGCACCACAAATGAGGTGTGAGGTTCTTTAAAAGATCTTGTCCAGGCACTGACACATAGCGAGGGGGACTCACGTTCCCACTGGAAAACACGTGGATTATGTTTACAACAGGAAAACACATCAGTGCCGTTGATCCCAACGTGACTTACCTGAGGCGGAGAGTTCGGCTTCCTATCCATGGTGGTCCACAATCTGTTGCTCTCCAGCAGACATGACTTCCGACCCAAACTCTTCCGCTTCAGGTCAACATCCTCATACGGGTTCTCCTTCTCTGTCGGGGATGAAGTAAGTATTTAGTGTAGTCCGACTATAACGTCAGAAGTGAAGCCAGCAACTGGCCGCGGACGGAGGGTTTTTTTTGACGGAAGACAGACGAGGCTGCAGGGTCAAAGAGGTGGCAACGGGGGACAGCACGAGGTGTCGGAGGGCCTCCCCCAGGGTCAGTCCGAAAGGAGATGAGTCGCAAAAGGTAGGTCAAAGGTCACTCCCGGCTTCTCAAGTGAGCTGCCTTTTTTCGACCACGGTTGCTTTTGGCAATGGGCCCCACAGGCTCCAGTGGGCCCAGCTGAAACTTCTGGAAACAACCGTGCTGGTGAGTCACTGTCCAGGCATGCCGAGTCGCTGATACTGAATTATGCTTAGAGGAGTTATATTTGATCGTTTAAATATATGATATAGAGTAGAATAACAACTGTTATGAAAAAAAGGACTGAACATTGAAAACATGCATCACCGTACGTCGAGAAACTACAATAAACACAGACTTTTCCACGACTCGGTAGATGTACCCGTGATTGTACGGGAATAAATGATAGCAGAAATTGGAAGAAAAGGAAGTGCTGCACAGCTCTCACTGATGTCACCTGGCAGTGGGCCAACTTCAATAAAGAGAAAACTTGCGTAACACCACAGTCCATGTCTATTCAGACATGTGCTCTGAGAATAGCTTTTTGGCAGGGTCTGAAAAAGGTTGTGAGAAAGTGAAGAAACCACAGTGAAGAATAAAAACAGTGCCAGATGGCGTCAAAATGCGTGAGGGAAACTTTCAAAAGAAAGAAAAGCAATGTTATCTGTCAGTAGAAAGGAAAAGATTTGGTAGCTGTGTTCCTTCTTCCTGAGTACATTAGTGGAAAACCCGATGATCTCAACATCTCAAATAGTGAATGTGTGTATTCAACACATCTACCAACAGGCAGAGCTTTGTTCAGTTATCTATTCTTGGGTGAATCATTAATTATTAACCCGTCGGAGCTAAACACTCACATCCCTGCACACATTAAATGCACACTGCTCAGGACCTTAGTGGTGTTGTGATGTTCCACACACAGTACACTAGCCTACTGGACTAACTTTCTGTGCATCATTAAAGCTGAGCAGCAGAATAAGAGGGCAAAGCGTCACGCCACGTTGTGCCGCAACTCCATTAAACGTAAGCCATACTGTAATGAGAGCCTGCTGGGAAAATGATATGTCTGCGTGGCTGCTTATGAACTGGAGGGTACTAATCTACTCCTCTGATTACAAACATCCAGATCCCTGTGTAGCACAACCCCAGACACAGGGAGTGGACACACCTCGGCTGCACACAGTGATTCTGCATGCACAATGGACTCTTTTGGGCCTTTGGGCCATTGAGCCCTTAACAGAATAAGTGTGGTTAAAGTTTTGAAAAAACATTTGGCGGCAGCACAAACCGTGCATCACGTCCATCATGGAGAGAGTCTGCTTGTGACCACGTTGGAGAAAGGTCGTAGGAGAGTGCAAACATACAACAAAGAGTCATAGGTCCAAGCATGTCTGTAAGTGTCTGAATGTAACCCCAATCAGATCTGAATCACTCACAGCCTGAACCAGACAGTTTCTCATGTGTATTCACAAGAGGACAGACGCCACTGGAGCAAACTACGTCAGCGAAGGGACACAACGATGGGACTTTGAACGAGAACCGTGACTCCACCACACAAAGAGCTGAATCACAGTGTTAGCAAAGGGTGTGATTCATCTGCCCTGTAAACAGATCACTCATTGGCACTCCACCTGTCAAAAGCACTTAAAACATTCCCCCTAATAACTTAAACCATCGTTCAATTGTAGAAACACTGTAGCGTGGCTTACAAATGACCTTCACTCTCAAACGTCTGACATCAAGCACAGGCGCCAAAAAGCCAAATGGCGTTGGTGAATGTCCGTTCAAGGAGGCTCCAATATGTCATGGGGACTTCTGGTTCTCTGTATTCTAGTTCAAGCAGAGGCAAGAAAACATTGCTCATTTACAGCTGCGACTGCTTTTCAAATGGATCAGCTGACCTGAAAACCGCTGTCCAGCGGTAGTGGCGACCACTGTTCTCCTCCATTAGGACGCCAATTTGAAAGCTTTGTTGGAAATGGCTGAAGAAATTTCAAGCTTATAAACAATATCTTTGTCAGGAACATGAAGAGTTTGGCAAAAGCTGCGTCACCAAACTGAAAACTCAACACTCACAATGCCGGATAACAAAAAAGGCTTTGTCAGGAGTCCCAAGAAAATCAGTCACGCCCTTTCACTGGAAAAAAATAAATGCTCTGGAGCATGACACTGATGAATGTTTTGAGAACAACGCTGCAACTTGTATAAATACCACGTAAGTCATTTAAAACTTGTTATAAGCCCATATTTGGTCACTGAGCATCCGTTCTGAAAAAATAGCACAGTGTGAAAACACTTTGAATCTGAAATCGCAGGTTTCATCACATGACGTTACTGACACCGACACACACCTCGAACTCATTAAGTGTGCCCTGCAGGAAATGATGAATGCCACCTGTGCATGAATGCATCCATGAGAAAAGAAAATTAGCCTATTAAACTGTGATACTTTCAAGTCAAACAGCATAATGTCAACATAATTAGCTAATGTAATACGAGGGTTTTTAAAGGAAATTGATTCAAGGTAATGAAATGTGCAATCCGTTCTAATCGATAACAAAGCCTGGACTCCTAGTAAATTGTCATCCTTCCAAAACAACAACTACGACTACTACAACTACAGCTATTCCAGCATTGATTGCCTTGATTTGTCAAATAATTGGTCCATAGAATCAGAAAAGAGTGAACAAATGTATACCTTTAAATTCAAATGTCAAGCCGAAAGTACAAAACACAAATATATTCAATTGACAGCAAGAGAACGTGCAAATATTCACATTGAAGAAGCCAAAACCAAAAAGAGATTTTTTTTTAGGTAGGACAGAAAAACAGTGACATAAAGTTCCTTTTCACTGATTTTAAATGATTTGCTTACCTACTATGTCTTCATAGGCATTCTCCTCTAAAGTGCCTTTGGAGTTGGGCCGACTCCGTGTGCCTGTGGTCAGTGTGCCGTTCTCTGTAGGTGAGGACGGATAAGAAGAAGGCAGACTACTCGTAGCATTTTCCGACTCACATGACTCCCTGGGAAGAAATGAAGAAAGCCAAAATAGACCATGACAGGGAAAGATGTTAAAGTGGACACAGACAGGAGCAAACAGACAAAGTCCAGATAGCATTAAAAATAGCCCAGATGACCAGAAAGATTGAAAACTCCAGGATCAACATCCAATATCAAGGCAGTTCCTGGTAAGTCATAAGTAAACAAACTGATATCTTATAATTTGTGAGTCTTCTCTGCACAGTATAATGTTCAAATCACATGTTGCAGCACACTGCAGAGGGACGTTGCTACATTAGTGCAGGGATCTACAGTACGGTCATGTTGCACCATCGCCAGCATTTGGCTTCCAAGCTTATTCTGAAAATTTCTAGAGCCACAGGAATGTTAAATGCATAGTCAGAATTTCATCTTAATTTCACAAAAGGACAATCTGGAGAGGCCCCACCCTCAAAAAGAGCCGGCTGAGCCTGAGGGCCTCTTTTGAGTACATTTGCAAGCGTAGAGTTATCAGCGAACGAGCAGAAAGCGCACGCTGTGATACTTCAGGTAACGTCGTATTTACAAAACCTGCAGTTCGTCTGGTGAGCGGTGCCTTTCTCCACTATGGCGCACATTGCGAGCATCTCAAATCGCACTAGGCCGGACCTTTACTCCTCTCTTTCTATCACGCATCAGCCAAAGTCAAAACAGCAAAAACAAAAATTCAGCGACAACAAAGCAAAGCATGAAGTACTTGTGCTGTGATACGGCTGAGTGCAGTGATAGTGTTTGTGTGAAGTGGGCGCAGAAGTACATGATGCCCTTCAGGTTCCAAGATTTAGGTGATATGACATTAAGAAAGGGGCTCTATAATCTAATCTTTCACAGGCTTCTGTAGGTTATTAGTTGGGTATGTTCAGTTACAGGCAGATTACGAGGAAACATATTTTCGATGACGAAAATACTGTGTATTTGTTGGGAGTGTGTTTAAGTCTGTTCAATGCATCAGTTAGTTTATGAGTTAGTTAGTTAGTTAGTTCATGATAAACCTATGAACCTACACCTGAGGGATCTAAAGAAATTCACAGCACCCAATGAGGATGCATACAATAAAACATTGACTTTGACGGATAAACGGACACAGGCCCACTGATATCCTCACCTGTCCTGCGGTCTCGCCGGGGGGCTCCGCTCCGTCTTCCCCATTCGATTCACACTGGGCGCAGGGGTCAAGGGCAGCGGCGGGGGGGGGGACTCGGGGGCTTTGCTTGGAGGTAGTCCGTTGCCCGGCGACTCGCCCTCCTGGTCCCGCTTGGCGTCGTACTCAAAAGTGCGTTTGGGTTTAGGTAAGGGGTTGACGGGCGTGCCGACAGCGGCCGGGTGGCCCGGTGGTTCCGGGCTCTCGGACCTGCCCGAGCACATGCTAAACCTTTGTCTGAGCTTACAGAGCTTATCGGACACCAAAACGGCATCCGGTTCCGTGGCCACTGAGCAAATGCTGCTGCGCTTACTGGTGCAAGTGCTGTCCAAGTCGTCGCCTATCACAAACGACTTTTGTCTTGTCTTGTCGGGAGCATAGCAATTGCTCAGATATCGTGGAGGGGACGGGCTGGGGTTCTCCTTCAGGGCTTGCTCTATCTTTTGTATCCTGTTGAGAACCGCCGACGTCTCCTTCCGGGCGGACAGGGAGCGCACGAATGTTCCCGAGGACTCCGTCTTCCCAATCCTCTTCTTGAAGCGGCCCACGCCATCTTTGTCGGAAACCCCTTCCTCTTCCTCTGTGTAGGAGCATTCGGAGAAAGCCGTGCTCATCCTGCGAACAGCCTTGAAGTCAAAGGTTTTCTCGCTACAAGGAGAAGAGAGCAGGCTGGGGCAGCCCTCGCTGCCCCCTACACGCTCTCCTCTTTTATCGACACACAAGCTCATCCTAGGCAGAGCTGCCCTGCGGCACTCCCATTCTGAGATCTTTTTGCGGATGGCGGTGGGGGGGACACCCGCTCCCGAGCGGGGCAGAGAGAGAGTGCTCTTGTGGCTTTGGTTCGAGGAAGGTCCCAGGGAGAGTGTGCTCCAACTCAGGGGCCTGCCGTTTAGTCCATCGCCCCTGGAGGGTTCCCCTAGTTGCTCCTGGGCGCCTGGACTTTCCTGGCAGGATTTGGTTGGGGCCTGAGGCTTGTAGATGGAGAGCCGGTTGTCCAAACAGCTGATGCTCTTTGACTTGGTGAGACCGCCTCGGAAGTCGGTGTCACCAGTGAGCGCCGCACCGCCGCAGAAGGTCTTGCTGCTCCATTCAGCGCGCGCTAGGAACCTGCCGTCGGTCCTGGCGTAGCGTCTCTGCTTCCCCGAGTTCTCCCCGTCGCTGAGGACAGGCTGCTGGCTCGGCCGCTGACTGGCAGCGAGAACAGGAGACGCCGATGTGGAGCGGCACCTTCAACCAGAGAAAGGTGTGAGCTAATTACATTGCAAACATTCAAATGATTCTAGGACACACAAAGAAACTCTTAATAACCAATAGAGGAAAATCAAAGAAAAACACTCAGCCCTGCACCACGCAAAATGTACCAGAAACTTGATGTTGAACAGATGGGGGGGGAAACAGTTGGGAATCAGCTGAAAATTCTGAATTAATTTGTAGGATCAAAGACAGAATGAAAACTTGAGCTTTTTAGCATGACGTTGAAATAAAGTCCAAAAGAAATACAGGAAACATTAAAAAGCCACTGTGGATTTTTTCCACATAACTAAGATATAAAACACAAGCCAAGTGTCAGGGAAGAGTTATAGAGCGTCCTTACCTGTGAAAGTCAATCTACTCCTCTATTATCCTGGCAGATTCTTTCTGAAGTGATTCTAGGTGTTACAGCTGACCGCACCACACACGCTGCTTTCTCAAGCTGCTCACCTCCTTTGAGAATTCCAAAGAAACTTTCCCCCCGACACACATAGTACTCGACGACTCCTACTATGACTCGGAGGCTCGCTAAGTCTTGCAAAAGCGAAGCGCTGAGATATCTGATGTCACAGCCTTGGTTAGAATAACAAGCCTCATGGGAGGAGGAAGCTGAGGGCTGCGGACTGTGATCCAACAATGCAGGTTAGGACAGATCTCGCTTCTCACCTACCTGCCCTTCCCTGGTTTCATTCCTCCAGCTCCAGGGAGGGGAGACTTTTTTTTTAACCGCTGGGAACCAGCCAGCTGCAAGCTTGCTCTTTGTATCTTACCTTACTTTCCCTGAAGAAATATGAGATTTGAGACGGACTTGTGTTTTAAAATGTTTACTGCTGGTTTGTAGAATTCTGAAGTCCAGAAAATAGTTTTTTTTTGTAGCATGCAATAGTTTGAATGATGATTTAATGTATCAATGAAAACAAGTTCAGCTTGGTAACTGGTAACTGGTTTTTGTTCATCATGAAAACATGAACTGTTTATACACCAGTTTCAACTCGTATTTCCTATTATTAGCCACATTAATAGTCATTAATGCACTCATCTCTGAAACAAGACGACTTTAACTAAAGACTTTCTTCATAAAACCTGTGTTTTCAAGCATTTTCTCACGACACAACATTTGTTTTCTTTTGAAGAAAATACTATTTGGACCTACTTGGTATTAACCCTGTCAAACAAGAGACATGTTGCAGCTATTAGAATTTGGCACATTAAAATCCTACCGTTCTGCTGCTAAAACTCGACGTCTGCCAAGGAGTATGACCAGGGAGGGAGCAGAGTTTCTAAAGCCTAGTATCAATGGGACTACTTCAGTAGCAACCAGACCAAACACTAATGCCAGTAACAATACCACTAATTGAGTTAATGACAGCAATTTCAATTTTTGCTCTTTGGTTTGATGGCTGCCAGTTAAAACCCGGGAAGGATCCACCACCGTCTCCGAGCTCAAAAACATGACGTCACCTGGCTGCGTGTGATCTAGTGCTTTGGGATTGTTACAAGGAGACTGCGTCTCTGTCTCATTATATATATACACTAGTAAATTGCGCTGTGATATATTAGTTACCTATTGTGTACTTTGTACTGTACTTGAATTTGTTATTTTTCATCTGTTTACATCACTGCAGACTTAAGTCACTAGCAAATACAATATACAATACAGGTTTTAAAATATTGTTATTCCCGCTATAAAGGGAACATTTAGCCTGCAACAAAAAGATCTTTTGATTGGAAACAAAAAGAACACGTGCACGATTGTTGTCTATGTAGGGCTTATAGGTACTTTTGGGGGTTCCGGTGGTCTGCCTGTAAAAACAAGTCCAGCCTCACAGACAGTACGGTACAAAGCGCTACATGCCAGTCACAACCTGGCCTCTGGCTTCCACTCAGGCTGTCAGGGAATGCTATCCACAGGTCACTTCCTGTTACTGAGCCAACCGCTTGCACAAACAGCTCTTCTGCCATTATGGTTCAACATATGTTAACTTTGTCATCTGTCGGCACTCAATAATGCATGATCACGGATGAAACTGTGATAATTAAACACATTTGATTCGCAGGGTGTTGAAGGTTGCTTGTATACACATTAGATCTGGGTGTATGAATCCCCAGTCACAGGAGAGGGAGTAGTCTCTCGCACACCTTTGTCAGCATGTTTTGTGTCACTAAAGCACCTGTCTGGGTTTCTTACCTCAATTCAGTGGCAGGAAGTCCTTATCATCCTCATTATCATTATTCCTTGCACAGAAGATCACATAACTAGAGTTTTGTTTGTTTTGTATTTGTTTTTTTAACCACAGTTTTATTATATGCTAGCTGTGTGCCCCTTGAAGATACACAGTTTGTTGCAGTAACTTGCCCTGGAAACTCAATCTCTCAGTTTTGGAGAATGCATTGTTTAGCACTATAGACTCATTTTATACCCATTTGTTGAAAGTATTTTTATGATTTGTAAGAATCTAGGATAACATGAGCCTGTGAAGCAAGCTGGTAATAAGGCTACTTCAATGACAATTGCATTAATCAAAAGACGCTGAGGTTAATTGCACAATTATCATATTAGAGTAATGCAGTCAGCAGGTGCCGTTGTGATTAGTGTTTTCCACACATTTGCATTATCCAAGTTTACCTTGGGAACAGCAGTGAACTTACACATTTACATGCAAATGAATGCCACTTATCTTAATCCTAATATTTACATTAGGATGAATATTTGTGCAGCTTTACACGGCAAGCAAAAGCTGTACCAAGCAGCCATTTTATGCTTTGTGTATGAAGTATTGCTCTCTGTGTGTCTTCCACAACATCAGCAGTGCCGGTCAAAAAGTAGCATTATTAGAATAGCGATAAACAGGGACACTTCTAACAATCGCCTGGCTCAAAGTCAGCCATCAGGCTGTCACAAAGTGGTGCAGCAGTATGAACACAGACTCCATTTCCCCGCTATGAAGTGCAACGATTGTGTGTAAATACTACATGCGAGATGAGAACCGTCTGCCTGTTCCTAAAATAAACTTGGTGTTTAAAGAACATGGACAGGATGATAAATTGTAAGAACTAATAGTATAGATATCACATATCATTCCCAAAGTTAGTTTTTCCGTCCCAGCAGGACAACGTCAGCTCTCGACGTGCTAACACAAGCGTCAGCTCGCTACTCACAGTACAGAGTCGGATGGGGCCCTTGTCCGGGACACAGGATCGCACTTGCAAAAGCTTCGGAAGTCTTATCAAGACTGACAATCATCAACCCTTCTTTCCCCATGAGTGAACTTATGGGATGCTTTGACACATTGTGACATGGACGTACGCATTAAACAGCCCACCCCCGATGTCCCAGATGTCACTGACCTGTCGGGGACTTCCTGGGGAGCTTTACCCCCTCCTGCTCGAGGCACAGCCTTCGAACACTTGTTGGCAGTCATGTTTGTCCGCAAGCCGCTCACTCACCTAATGAGCAAACACAAGGGTGGGAAACATTCAATCAGTTAATGAACAAGAACTAGTAGATTGAAACACCTCTAAGGTTATTTGGGTCCGTCAATGAGTGTTATAAGGAATTAACACTATTACTAAAGATATAAAATTTGACCAAGTCAATATGCAAAATGATCAAATCCTGTTTTGAGCATGGAAGAACTTCTGGTGCCACATCAAATACAGGGGGGGGGGGCAACGTTGGCCCACAGCTTATTAACTCTGGCATCAAACTATGAACATAAATTCCCCAAAAGTGGGAATTTTAAAGGAAATAATGGTCTTGATCACTGTAACCCTACAATTAACTTGACTTTATCCAACTTTTAACCCTATTCAGACTCAATCCCAAATTAGTATGAGAGTGGAGACAAAGGTAATGTTGAGCTTCAAAACCTTTTGTGAAGCAAGCTGACACAGAAATACAACAAAGCAGCGCCCTCCGCTACAGACGCCATGTTCAATCTTCTGTGTTAACGTTGCAGATGGATTTTCATAACCAACACAACTGATGCTTCAGACTAAACTTCAGATTTGCTGCCACTAAAACGGTTCAAGTGACATTATTTGAACAACCTTTGGATCATGATCACAGAGGGCCTTTGTAAAGAGTTTTATTGCAGCTGCCTGATGTTTGTTGTACAGGATTTAATCGAGGTCACCACCACGGGTCCCAGTTTGTCTGTCCCTGCACTTTCATTCTATTTCAGAGGCTCCCGAGCTGTTGCCTTCAGGTGGCTGCAGATAATTACCGGATGTTATATAGTCTATAAGCAGCTGCGGTTACAGAGACTGTAATTAGTCTCATTAAAGGGTCAATTAAACAGACACTTAGCACAGCCTGACGATAGTGAATTTTCAATGCTATATTGCTCGGTGGTCTTATTTTTTTTCTAAAAAGACAATATAAAAAAATATGTGTCCACAATATTTACTGTTACCGTCGAGAAACTAGTTAGAAAACAAACTTTTCACTATCTATCACTTATCTAATGACAGTTATTAAGCTAATCATATGTTCTGTAATCTGTACTGTGATTTCTTCTCACGTATCGGTCGGCCCGCGTGCTTATATTTGGGAAAATATTATCCCGGACGTTTTATTGGTGCAGCTTAATATCCAGCACTGGAGATCATTCATGGCTCATAACACATGCATGTTGTTTTTATTTACGCAGTATGCATCAGTCCAATTTAACCTTCTTTATTTAACAATATGAAAAGTCCAAAAACAGGAAATAATAAACATTTCCTGGATTAAAACTCAAATTAGAACAGCAGTTTGTTCAAAGTATTGACAATGGCCCCTGGAAATCACTTTCTGAAATGCAGCAATGACCTTTTTTAAAAAGGGTCAAAGTGAATTATCTGGTGCATAAGGGGGTCAAATGGTGATCCTCAGAGATTAGCAGTGGAGGATGGGAGGGTGTTTGGCAGCATGGCTTGTTTACAGGAAGTTGTTGTATGAAGAAGCCAGCCAACCAGTGGTGGAGTTGAGTCCTATAGAGACAGATGAGGACGGAGAGGGAGCATTCCTGCCGTCAGCTATTTCCTGTAACTGTCGATTGTGCTCAAACGACGGGGAATTTGCATCATTATTTTCATCAAAAGAATTGTGTTGTCCTGTCAAAAACAAAACACAACACTCACAGTGCATTTCTAAAGAGAACTAAATAGGACATGAACATTTTGAAGACGTGTTCCGTGTTGCAGGCGGTGCTGCCGATGCATTGACCAGTGTGTCAGGTTGTAGGTGATGGAGGGGAAGATTTCTTCTTTGAACACTTCTCAAATCATTTCTATTAATCAAAGAGCCGTAGGCACATTTGAGAAAAATAATACGGGTTGCATTGAGGACTGTCCAGTGAAAATAGTCTTGTAATGTGGATTTCCAAATGTAAAGAAATTGATTAATGAATGACTAATAATATACCCATGACTGCATAATAAAACAAAACAAATCTGGACAGGAAATCGAGCCAGAAATGCTTAAGAAATAAGATATTTCATAGTACTTTAATTTAGACCAAATGAAACATAAAGTTCAGACACACTGGCAGTTGTCTAAAATATCTTTCTGATTAAGACCTGCTGTAAAAATGTTAGATGTTTTTGGAAGAGAAATTCAATATTTTCTCCTTGATTGAAAACATGGAGCTTCAATTTGTAAAACCTTTAAGGAAATACACAGAGTGGAGCAAAACGGATATCAGCTGCCAGGAGCTGAAGCAATTCAATTATTTTAAATTGTGTCAGCTCCATGCAGTTTAGTTAAATTAAGCAATGTTTACTAGTGAGAGTTCCTTGTTATATTTTCTGTTGGGGGGGGGGGCTGAGAAAGCCTAAATGACAGAAATGGCTCCCAGAGGCCCAACATGGACTTTGCAGTGTAAACACCAAGGCGTTAGCCAACTGACTTCCTGAGGTCTGATACTATCTCCTTACACAAAATCACAGGCTGTAAACAACCACTTATAAGAAAGCTCTGAAGTACCTTTACGTTACATCCAAACAGATTCAAGACAATTTTTCACTTGTGATGTCAGGGCGAATGATTGAGACGCCGACCGCTCCATTCTGACTCCCCCAATCATTGAGTTTCTTAATGAATACTTTGACATTTGATGACATGTATGTGACCACCTGACCATTTTGATTCCAAATATAAATCCAGTTTCTCCTGAGGGAAATATATGGATTTTTCACTGCTAAATACTCAATAATGTTTACCAGCCCTTCACTAAATGTGTTTTTAGTGCTTGTTCTGGTTGCCTGGAAAGCTTCTATGTCGCAGACCACACTGATGAGAATCTTGGGACTCGACCAAAATAATAAAGTTGCAGTCCTGAAGACAGAAACAATGATCTGAAAGACAACAAAACTCTGCAGATGTGACACGGCAACTGATATTATTGATTTAATTATCTATGACTACACCACAATGAGCAACACCATTTAGATTACACCAATGTTAATATCAAACTATTTATTCATTTGTGTGTGGATTAAAGGTTTTGGGTTTTGTTTTCTTGACTACTTCTTCTGTAGTCTGTCACAGGACACATCTAGCTTTAACGACGTGACAGGTACTTATTGATTACAAAAGAGGGATATTTGTGATGTATGTCTTTCTCAGCAACAAGAGCATATTCATGAAATGAATGGGTCTCTATTAGACAATATGGACTGGAATAAAAAAGGCCTTTGTGTCCCATGTGTCCTTGAAAGGGAGATGTGGTTTGTACAGTTAGTCTCTTATCAGCTGAGGGTGTGCATGTGTGTGTGTGCTTGCGTAAGAGACACCGTGTCTAGCAGTCAAAGAAATATCTTTCAAAAGAGAGTCTGCACGTCATAGACCCGGTCAAACACGGCAGACCATCTGATGCAAATTTGTCTTAACTAAAAGCAGGAATGTACTAATATTTTTGGCATCCATCAGACCTGTGGCTCCATTCAAAATATTAAAAAAGGGTTTCAGAGTGGGAAAGAAAGCAGAGGAGCAGGAAAGGAACACCTGCACTTGATGCCAAGATTGTATTCAACAAAAGACTACACCCAAACATGTGCTCTCTCAGCACCTGGCACAATTGTATGTAAGAATTTTATGACCTCAAACAATTATTAGGCTGTTACTGGGGTTCAATAGGAGATCGGTCCTAAAGTGTATTACTTTATCCTGAAATATGCCGTAGCAGAGACAAGGGTGCATAAACAGTCTAATATTGTCTTCTGTCTCCTCCCACTCTGCAATTCTGGCTGACCTGCTCCTCATTTTCCAATGATTAGCAATCTGACTTCAAGGTTTTTAAAAACCACTGCAGAGTTTACCAAGATGCAACACAGAAAAAAGGGAGTGAAAATGGCTGCAAATTCTTTCCAGACTTCCCAACTCACTGGCAGCCATGAGCCCACACAGTGATACATGCCATTGTTTCAATATCTGACTTGAGCTGGCATGTTGAACATGGCATGAGAACTATTCTGGTCCAAGAGAATCAAGCTCTTGATACTAAATAATTCAGTCTGCATGAAAGCGTCCATAAGACACCACGAGCTGTACATGTAAACACAAACAAACAGCCCTGAGTTGCAGGGATAAATTCAGCGGAAAAAAAGAAAGCTCAAACTAAAAGAAAAATGTATTACACTCTGGATGGATTTTCTTCCCATAACCAGCTGAGCCTGGATAGCAGTTTACAGCTCTGGCAGCCTGAATATGTCTTTATGTAAAAGAAAACCACCAAGGTTGTTGCACATAGCTGTACCTATATAATTACCCCCATGCTCCACCACATAGCTCGCCATGCTGCCACTATGTAGCTCAATTGACCAGGTGGAACCAATTCTTGGAATCTTTTTTTATCTTGTTTTTCAGCCACATCAGGTTTTTTCTTCTTTTTTTTCCTGACTGACCATGGCATATTTTCTCTTTGTGGAAAAGAGGAAAATCCCTTCTGCGTAACGTAGATATGAGCATGCACAGCTGCAGAGGCAGGCATGTGGAAAACAGGCTTAAATCCATCTGAGCTGCAGCAAGGGGGGGTAGAGATGGTGTCACTGAGCAGACCTCTGACACCCGGTCTTGGACTCTTCTAAGGACATTAAGTAGATCAAATGTATTCTCGTTTGCTTCTGTCTTAAACTCAGAGTTAACAATAATCATTTGTATATTACCTGTGTTGTTGCCCCTTTTGTCCCTAGTATGAGCATATTTGTTGATATGCTTCTAGTAGGTTAGACCTGATTTTTGTCTTTCAATTGGAACAGCCAAAGGCTACACCAGTGTGTTTTTCCATAAACAGCTTTAAAAATAAAGTTAATAAAAGCGGGGCATTATTCATAAATCTAAATGATCATTATTTTGGCTATACACAAGTGATAACATGTTCCCAGCAGCTCAAGCTCAAATTTGCATGATTTATCTTGACTGAAAGGAGTCTGAAAATTAATTAAGATAACTACAAATGAACTCATAAAGGAAACAGTCATTTAAATGATGACAACGTTAGATAATGAAATACCTACCTTATTAAATGATCTAGGAATCTGACGACAATGCTCTGAGAATAAATGCAATATATTATAGGTTACAGGCTGGTTGTAGGCTGTTATAGAAGGAAGTGTTTTTTAGCTGTTAACATTCAGACATTAAAGCTAGTCGTGAACTGCGTCTGTCTCAGTTTGATGAACTAGCACACCTATTCGATGAAGGCATCTCATTGCGTCATGATGCCAACATTTGATTCTTCACACCTGTGACGAGTTAGACTGCACTGTGGCTGCAGGTCAATCATTACAAGACTGAAAACCCTAAATGAGGATTCAAGGAAGAAATGCCACCTGCGTTGAGCGAAGCCAGTGAAAGTGTCTAGTATTATCTCTAGCAACAGGTGTCAAAGCAGAGTCCGAGGCTGGAACCTTGGATTACACATCACAGGTGGATCAGTGTCGTCGTGAAAAGTGTTCAACAGTAGCTGGTGCAGACGGACCACGGGGGGAACAGACGGACGCTCTCCGATGTCGTCATCGGCGAAAAATAACAACACACCAACACAAAATACGTCTCTTTCTATCATTTGTGCAATACAAACATGGACAAACCTGTCACTTGTGTCCAACTTCCAACTGTTCTACAAATACGACAGCCAGGTCCTTAAGTTACAGATATAAATAAGCATCAGGATGGATGGATGATCTCAGTGTACAATGACTTCTGTTGAGCTTGGGGATTCAAGTTGAGAGAGATTGACTTTGGACATGAACAGTGAGCTCAGAAAGTTGATTAGAGGAAATTATGTGGAAGTATTTTCACTCTAAACCGATAGCTTTGACTTCAGTGAGTCCCTAAACCAATCACTTTTATCACTCTTAACAATAAGCAACGATCAGTTATGTATTAAGTGTATGAGTGTGAAGTAAAGTACTGATAATCAGACAATCAGACATCCTTGAAGGGACAGTTCACTCAATAACACACCCAATGTCATTGAGTGTGACATGCTGTACATTTGCAATAACTCAACAGCAATGTCTCTTTAAAGGTAAGAGTGACTCAAAGGAATCCACCCACTCCATGTCTGCAGACAATTTCCCTGAGAGGTACTTTTTCCTGGTAAATTCAGATTGAAAATTATTTTGGAATATCATGAATGAAATGGTGTTTACCACGACAGCCACAAATAAACCTTTTGGGTGGATAGACAGCACCAGGAAAGAAGAAAATCCCTTTCATTACGATGCGGAGTGAACCACAGTCCATTTAAAAGTGTCTAGTGGTGGGCCAGTACTGTTTCACTGAAAGGAGAACAGAGAAGAATTTCCTCAATAGCTTTGTGTTGACAGCCCGTCCAGCGAGAGGGGAAGGTCGTTGTTTGATCTGCACAATAGAAAGAGTTTAAGGGAAGAAATACAGCTAAATAAAGCCAGGCATAGCTGTGTTGAATAAGAGAAGACCCTCAGGATTTAAGTTGTAATCTTAATGTTCTCAGATCCATGACAGATGCAGCGAAGGTTCCCATATCTAAAAAGGAGACCTCAGTGAGAGCATGCCTTAGTTGTGGAGAATGTGTTAATGCTTTAACTGCCTAATTTTATCATCCAAGTAAGTGAGGGAAGTCACAAGGAAGTGGGGAACTTCATTGTTTTATTTTTTAAAGACGCATGTTCCAGTTTAAGAACAATATATACTTAGATAATAGATTATTATATTGAATTATTCATAACACACACAGGATGTGAGTATTCCGTATAAACACACAGCAGCCATTCCAAGGTGACATATACAGTAGTGTTTGGTGTGTTTAATCTCCCTGAGCACACAAAGGGGTTTCTGTGCTTTCCAGAGGTCTGATCTGGAGTTCTACTTTCTGTTTATCAGCCGGTTGGACTTTTTCGGATGTTAGAGCGATAACTCGGTGCTAATTACAATCCACAGAGTCACTGCCTGTATCCGCTGGGACATTTTTCTTTATTCAAAGGGGTCAGCTGAAAAAAGAAAAGAAAAAGAAAAAAACAGCCTGTGTTTGAGTCTGCTTGCTGCACTTCATCGTTTAAACATGTTAGATGACCAAATAAGGTCACGTGGAGTTCAGGGCTACATTTCAAACGCACCTTGCAACTTTTTCTATAACATATTTTACATTTGTCTTTCGGGGGGTGTAGTTTGTTCCGTCTTTGCTCCCTACCGCTGGCTGGAAGTGTGTGTGTACCCCCCCTGATGTTGGCTCGTCAATAACAGCTTCGAATAGCGGACTTTTAACGTTACCTCCGGGTCGCTCCTCGCATCCATGGCTGCTGCCGTTCTGGGATTATTCCCCCCTCGCGAAGCATAAATCCCCTTCGTCTACGCGCGGGCAAACCTCGGCTGTCTTTCTGCCGGAAACCTGCCCCTTCTCAATAAACTCCCATTTATGTCTTTCCAACCAAAACCGACAAAAAGGCTGGGGGGGCGGGAGAGGGGGGGGGATTTTTTTGGGGGGGGGACCCTCCAGCCCGCTGCAGAGTAGAAGGCAGGGCTTGTTGCCATGGAGATTCGGCCCCCGTGCCCTCCTCACACAGGCATTCAGCCGCCCTCTCTCTCTCTCTCTCTCTCTCTCTCTCTCTCTCTGTCTCTGTCTCTCTCTCTCTGTGTCTCTCTCTCTTGTTTATTGTCCCGGTGGGGCCGAGGAGTGTGGATGAATATTCACGAGTTGAAGCACATGTTGCCAGCTATGCACCACATTGTCTGGTTGAACCCCCCCCCCCCCCCCCCCCCCCACGCACACACTACTTGGCACATGGGAAAGCATTTCAACCAGCGCACAAAGATGTCTTTCATTTGTCTGGGATGGGTGTGTAACCAAGCAGCAAGACACTGGATCTCAGAGAAAGTATTCAGATATTTCACTGGAGAAAAAGTATGTGTCATCGCATTGAAATGCATTGACTAGTCTATAAGAGGTAAATGTACTGTATTGTGCAGAACAGCATGAAATGGAAATGGAGTAGAGTACGAGCGCCTGATAGTTGTTCTCAAGTACAGTGATTTAATACATGTACTTACTGTACTTACATTTCTCCACAGCTAGAGAGCAGTCACCGTGAACAAGTTTTTAATCAAAGACATTAGGCTGTAGTGGAAAAATAAGTACTGGGTTCCTTGAAACGTTAAAATACTACATAACATGTACGTAAGTCATTTATTTAAGAGTCTTGTATCAGTGACAGAACAAACGTTTTGTTATCAACCAAATGCGCTTTAAGTATGTTAAGCTTTAGTAAAGAGCAAATTCATCCAATATCACCTTCCAGAGTTAACCCCACTGAAAATGCCCTAACTGTAAGCAGCAGTGATGCAGAGATGCAGTGGAGAACCCCATAACGTCACTTGTGGGTGTGGCTACAGGTGCGAAGCGGCTCCTGGTTTTAAGTTAGTACTTGAACAAATGTGTGTGTATAACATTCCCCTGTTGCGTATGTTTCAACATATTCTAAACATATCCAACGTGGTTGTGCGCGCTTTGGAGCTCAACCACAGGCCTAAACTTGAGGTGACCACAAAAATGAAAATATTCATCCATAACATAATATCCCTCCGCGGTCTGAGCCATTTAACTCTCTTTGTGCTTTGGTTCTGGAGCGTTCACTGAATAACACGGAGCAGCTTTTCTAACGTAAGCTCACACATCTCAGCGTGTATACTTGGTGGATGTTTATTTGGATGTTCATCGACTGTATACATGGCACCTTTCTAGATCATACATATCAGGGCTTCAAAGTAAACGTGACATAAACAGTTACATTCCTTCAAGAAACAGTATTGATCAAAACTGATCAAAATAATCACAGAACAAAACAAAACCTGAAATCTTGAATCTGCTCTGTAGGTATTTATTATTATTATGACAGGAATCCTCCCCACTGCTTCCATACATGAACTGCTAAGAATTTTTAGTTCCTTTTCAAATCTGATGTGTCCTTTAGTGGCTGTTCATGTTAGCATTTGTCCCAGACGTATGTTACAGACCCTTGAAAGGGCACCTATTTAAGAATAATGACTCAAGCTATCAAACACAAACAAAAACAAGCTCTCGTCATCCATAGTCTTATCATTGGACTCGGGCACAGATGCAAGTCACAAAACTCATGACATCCGTCATCACGGTGCGTCACATTAAGTCAACAGGAGGCCGACAAGCCACTCTGTATCTTTTCTCAGAGACCCACTTAAAAACCTTTTCAAGGTCTCATAAAAAGAATGTTCTCCCCGGAAAACACTGCCAACAAAAGAATGAGACAGTGACTTCTTTCTGTGGGATGTTTTACCACAAGTTTGCACTCTCGTGGCTTTGTTTCCATTGATCGCACCGCCATCTGCATTCCTCATTAAAAGCCTCATCCTCCTCTTGCATGGCATGGGAGCAACGAACCAAAGTTTGAAACCTAGCATGACAAGCATCTTTGACAGGACGCCGGGCCCCATAAACATAATAAACACAACGCTATTAGGGGGTGAGCCGAGCTGGTGCCGTGGATCTCGGGTCTGGCTTCCCACTCTCACGACTAAACACCTGCCGAGGCCACAGCCGCAAGAGAAAGAGTGTTTCATTCATCAAATAAAAAACACTCATCTTGTGTGTGTTAAGGATCCACCGGGAATCCTAAATCCTAAAACAGACCAGGGGGATTATTTGGCAGCCCTGTGGAGATTTTCCCACCTACACGTCAGATTCTCCCTCCAGCTTCTGCATGTCCACGTGGTTGAAGGGGTCGAGAGGAGCTGAGGAAATGTTCAACCCCTTTGAAAACATATTAGGATCATCAAACACCATTATTGGGTTTAAGAAACAGACCCGAGGCAGCTCTTCAAATCCAGGATTAAGATTGAGGCTGACGTGTCTAGTCAACACTTCTGACAGCACAGTAAGAGTTTTAAGTAAAGACATCCTCTCCTCTTTGAAAAGGGTCTCATGAACGGCAGCTGAAAATGATATGATCTATACTACTTCTTTTTTTCTAAAGCTTAAATGCAAAACACATGACACATTTTATCTGCCATGGGAGAATGAAAGGGAATGTAAGCTGTTTGATTATTCATGTTTGCAGCCCGAGGCAAACTTCAAACTTGTTTTGACTGTCTTACTCTTTGTACAGTCACCATTTCACAGTCTGCAAAAAAATGGAGCGGATCCAAAATTACAGTGACCACCTACTTAAGGGACCATAATCCGAGTCGTACAAATCATGATTCTAACCAACAGAAATCTGTAACCAGCTGGGAAAAATCTGCGGTTCATGAAATAATAATACCAAATGATTGTTTCATAGAGTACGCCCAACGACGAGAAACCATCACACTGTGTCTAAAGTCCTTTGAATAATCGCAGCTGCAGTTTTCACAACACAATGTGCTACTGAGCCCCATTGTTTAGCACAAGGACAGTCCTTTATCTCACGGCATGGTCACTTTTCACCACACAGCAGCTACAACACCCGTCTGATGTCTGGCTCGGAAACCTTGAAGGCAAATGTAGCGTAATGGTGTAATGTTTAACACACTGGAGTGTGTGCGTGTGTGCGTGTGTGTGTGTGTGTGTGTGTATGTGTGTTTGTCTAGGGTGGGTTTGGCAAAATGTCACAATTAAACTCATACTCGTTGAGACATGAAGGAAAAGGTAAACACAGGTGAGTGGGTTCACACGCTCTGAGGAGTGGAACAGACATCATTTATCTTATTAGATCAAATGCAAAGGCAAAGGCGCCCCCTGTAGGTTCATTCGTGCACATGAAGCAGTAACACTTAACAATAACTACTTTTCCCCCTGAACGACAAACAGTGGATTAGACAATGCAAACACATCGGTCAAAGTCAGCGCGCGTGGAACAAGTTTATGCGAGTCGTGTCCCTCGGGACAACAATACAAGAGTCTACGAGGCACGACGAAAGTGGATTTTGTCACCAAAGCGTCCGTCTGAAGATGCTACAAATACTGCAAGTTACTTAAAAAGGCAAGAAAATGTCGATATACATACAACATGGAAAGAGGCGAAGCCAACAGCTTACCTGTCTGCGTGGTGGGTGCAGTGTTTGCTCAAAGATCCATACTGTAAGAGTCTGTGTCGCTTTCTGTCTGAACTGCCTGAAAAAGTGATTTTTTTTTTTTTCGGCGGAAAATAGTCTCCTCCACATAACTGGATGCAACGTGCAAGAAAAAAAAGGAAAAGTGGACTGCACAGGAAACGATGACGCTTATGTATGGAAATCATTTTGTTTGGTGAAATCTTACAGACGAAGGGTTGTCAAAAAAACTGCAGGCAAAATGAAATTTGTCTTAGTTTAGTTGAACTCATTTTTGAATTGCCCATTTCGAGATGTTTTTAGGTAATAAGCAGAATCATGCTAACATGCTTGTAGTTCTTTTACAGGGTTGTCACATTGATGCCAAAACATTGAGAGAAAAAACCCAGAAAAAAAACATTTGAATGCCCTAAATGTTTTAATTGGTGCACATCCTTGAGCAATTTCACACAAATGTGAGATAAACACAAAACAAGATATATAGAGATTTGAATAATACTGTGCAAGTGTGTTTAAAAACAATGAGTGGGCCATCTTAGTTATTGCAAGGTGCATTAAAATATTGTGAGCGATGTTGACATGACATCAAGCTCTAGAGTTGTTTTAGCTGGTTAGGCCTGCAGCTCATGCAAAGCACATAGACATTTGAACAAATGCAAAGATCACAAATATTACATCAATTTATTTGAAAGTTAAAGATAGAACATATACAATTGTCAAGAACACTTCCAGCGGTCTCCACACAGCCCCAGTAGCCACACAATAACCTCCCTTTCGCTTAGAATAACACCAGTCATACTAATGCTGCCTGATAGACAAGACCATGGTAATGCAACTGATACCAAGCACACAGAAGTGCCAAAATATAAGACTACTCATTAGATCCGTTTAGGGTGTTGAAGAAATCACAGAATTCAAGAAGGTCTTCAACAGATGGAGGATCAGAAGAACAGCTACGATTACAATGACATCACCAAGAGATTGCATCGATTCCTGCAACTACTTTGAGAAGCCAAATATAGTGTTATGCGTTAAATGATGGATTTCACACCAGTTATCAGACATTACGGTTGAGATAAAGGATTCAAAACGCATTTATAAAAGTTTCATTATAAAACATGCATTTTCAAAGAAGGCTGAAAGATTTATATTGTACAGTTTTTCCTTCCTCATGTGGTGCAAGCAGTAGATTCGAGTTATATTATTAAGTGTGGAAAGTACCAACCAGCTACAAGTTAACAGGTTATGACTCCAGCCGGGGGGGTTGCTCTCGTTATCCAGTTAACCAACATCTGGATGTTTTAGCCTGAAAGCCAGAAAATGCTTTAAAATATGAAAGACTTGCTAGCTTTAGACTGAGGGGACCGCAAATGACACGATGGCCAGAAAGAGTTGGAGAATGTTACAAAACATCCACTTTTTTATCCAACATTTATTGGTCACTCCCATCAAATTATCCACAGCAAATCATCTGATAACTTGGCACTTCTTACTTATTCAAACCAGACAGTAGGCAGAGAGTAAATTCTGCTTTTGGAAAGATGCTCTTTAAGACTGTTCATTTAAGATTGTGCAGAAAGGGAGTCACTGATCTCTTGTGCTGCCTGCAGACCAAAGAGTTCCCAGCTCAAAAAATGTACATTTAACAGGGACCTCTGCTCTACAGATCGACATCTCCCCCCCCCCCCCCCCCTCCCCCCTGTTCACCTGGGAAGTGCCCCGCTGCATGAGATACAAACCAAAAATGGAGAGTTAGGAAGGGATATAAATTGAGGCGTCTGTCACAGTGATTTGTTTTTTCGCTCCACCGGTAGTTCTCGCTCCAAGAGGCAGTTTAACTGAGAACGACATGGCGGTCGAACACAGACTTCCTCTGCTCCTGGACCTGCCTCCTCCAGCGCTGCTGAGCATGCTCCACTTTGTTCAGCATGTTTGGTCGAGAGTGCGAACGCGACAGAACGTTGTGAGCATTGGCAAAAGGCTGCTGGTCCTAAAAAAAAAAGAAAAAAAACACACACAATTAGCTTAAAAGGTGTGACATAGGTTTGTGAGTTGTTTGTATGGTTAGGAAAATGATCAGTACTTTATAAAAATTAATTTTTAGTTTTAATTGCTCAATTCAAGTTGCCATTGTTGCAGACAGAAGGGAACATAATAAAAGTCAATTCCGGAACAAGATTGGGAGGATCACAACCAAAACTGATATCCGTGGCAAATACGTTGAGGAAAATAAACCAAGATTATCAGTTGGGAATCACTGACTGAATAAACACTACAAGCCCACCATTTCCTCTATAATTAACATAGCAGCGGTACTAACCTGTATACTGGTTTTGCTTTTACATCTCTGCCCTTTGTTTGCTTAGTACTTCAGCCATATACAGATTTTATAGCAGTTTTCACAGGATTTTCCCAATTTTATTGCTGTTCCACAAATACAGTAAATGTTATTTGCACGTCGTCCATTATTTCCGTTTAAACGACTAAGGAAACTAAATTGTCAGTAATTTAGACAATGAACAAGCATCTATCCAAATGTTCACACTAACCAGGTAGAACATTTCGTTCTTACCATTGTTTTGTCCCATTTCACAGCACAAGCTCTCATGTTATACTTACTCTTGGTGAAAGCACACAGGTGAGGTCAACAAGTTAGCTGCAGTCCAAATAGATTCATTGCTCTTTGAATACACTTTCAGGTATTGTCTTTAATGTTGCTTGAAACAGGATGGAAAATCTGTTTGTTTTGGATACTGTTTGATTAGATTCTAGCCATAAAGGATGTGAAATCCTGTGCAAATGGAGGTTAGGGAAATAATTAAATTCTCCTGATAGGAAAGAATTTAGATAATGACGTAATATTAAAAAAAAGGTATTGTACGTTAACAGTGATTGGTAATGCTGAACTATCAAGAGGAATACATACCCCAACATCATCATCACTTTGGATTAGCTGTGAATGTCCAAATAGACGCCTCTTCAATATGGGCTCCAGGAGAGTCAGGTAGACCATGTACAGCAGTAGCAGGCCCAAAATGGAGAGGTACATTATGATGGTAACCTAAATATTCACAATGATTACTGATTGTTTTCCTTGAAATGATTCAAACACATAAAGCAGAACAAATTCAGTGAAGTGTTGTTCGGAAATGGTTTATTAATCATTCAAGGCGTTTTTCAACCAGAATTGCAAAACATTTACTTCAGCTCCCTAAATGTGGGGGTTACTTTAAATTAAACTGTAAATGTCATACCTTTAGTTTTTTTTTTATACAAAATGAATTAATAAAGAAGGAAAAA
The DNA here is from genome assembly GCF_949316345.1 of Pungitius pungitius. Taxonomy (NCBI): domain Eukaryota; kingdom Metazoa; phylum Chordata; class Actinopteri; order Perciformes; family Gasterosteidae; genus Pungitius; species Pungitius pungitius. The sequence goes on from NC_084903.1 coordinate 12,466,385, forward strand.
AAAGATTAATTAATAGTTAAGTTTTCATCAGGTGGAGCAGAACAGTGAAATCAGTAGAAATTCAGATAAAAAGGAATTAACAATCTTTTCAATGTAAACCTACCTTAATGGTCCCCGAGCTCCTCTCTTCATATTTACACTCGCAGCGTAAACAGTAGGCCTCCACATCTTTTCCATCGACCGGCATCGGTTCAACCACATGGAGACAGTTACTGAAACCGAATGAAAAAAACATTAGGGAAGTAGGAGGCAGTAAAAGGCCTCTTCATGTCATTCAGGGAAGTACAATGACACATCACTTGGCATACCAGTCTTTGAGAGAGACATTTTGTTTGTAGATTTGACCCTCGATGTCTCTGTATGGCGGACAGATGCATTTACAACGGATGTCTTCAGAATTCTGTAACAGATCACATTTCATTGTTATCAGATAAATTAATGTGAGAATACATACATAAACAGACACGCAAACAGTAATGTACTTTTTCATCTGCACACCTAGATGCATCATATACATGAGTCACCCGAAATTGCAGCAATGCTTGACTGTCAGAAATGTACGTAGTTAATGTAATTCATTAGCGTTTCACCTAAAACTTTTTACATTATATACAAAACATTCATCAGAATAATTGCTTGTTTGGTGCCACTACTTCTTAAGTAGTGCTAATGTTCCCGAGAAAACATTTGTGCTATATTTTTTTCTGACATTTTGCAGTTTTTTCTGCAAAGTAACGTAACGTTACGGTCTATTTTCACATTAAAACTGTCCAGGTCAGGACACCGTCGCACCAATACAAAATATTGATTACTAAATTGGCGACACGCTGCTAAAGAGTATGTTAGCTGTTAGCTTCCCTACATAAGTAAGTTAGCTAGCGACAGCATAAATCCAGGGATCGGTCTATTGAGCACACCAAGCTAAACACTAAAGCGGTCTTATACAACAGTCCTCACACAAATCCTACCTCCATCGGGCTTATAGGCTTATGTTTTGTTGTTGTTATTGTCGTTGTTTGGCTAACGTTAACTTTAGCAACACCTGCGACATTATAGTCATAATATATTAGCATCACAGTGAAGAGAACATTTCAGGGAGATTTAAAGAGACGAGAATGCCATCATAACCATTTCCTCTCCTACGTCAGGTTAGCTAGCCTGTGCTAGTAAAGATTAGCCTTACCTTAGCTGTCACTTGGTTTAAAAGCACAAAACAAGCGACGGAGAAGGCCTCGAGAAGAAACACAGACTTCATTTTTAACTTGACAGTCTATAGATTTACAAAAAACTACTGTGCAACTATTTTCAAAAACAACATCCGGCAGTATAACCCACTAACTATCGACTTTAGCCATCAAGCTACATATAAACACCAGCGCCCAAGCAGCTGACCAGTGGCTTCCGGAAACGGCGTTTGGTTTTCTGCCACGTGACTAATAACATTATCTACCGGCAGGCGGTGAACATTGACATTTAAGTAAAAGTAACGTTAATCGAGTGTCAATATTATAATTAAATCATTTGGTCTTCTATTACATTTAAATGGGGAATCAATCCAAAACTCTCTAACTCAGTTAGTTACGTTTAACAACGAACAGAAAAATGTAAGAAAATATCCCGGGTAAACAGTGTCTGTAAAACGAACGCACCCCATGATATGACATCATGGCAAACAGTGATGGTCGATAACTACGAGGTTATATATATATATATATATATATATATATATATATATATATATTGTATATTACATCTTGTATATATACATATTGTATATTGTGTTACATATATATATATATATATATGTGTATATGTAACGATCCGTTTTGCAGTTATATATATATATATATATATATATGCGAACGTGAACTGAACGTACTGTATTAATGCCCGATGAACATTACTGTGAACTCGTTCATTCTGGTGTCTGAACGGCACGTTCTTTCAGGTTAACGTTGTTCAATGGGATGCCAGATTTCTATAGAAAACACACCGTAAACGCGCCTTAATAAGTAGCGGAAAAAACACCCAATCTGGCAACACCAGCCTCCAGTGTCGCACCGCGCATGCGTCATCAAAAAAAAGAGAAATGCATGGAGGCGACAGCTGCGTGTAGCAAAGAGGCGGCGTATAATAATTAAAATGAGTTTTATGAAGTTACTGACAAGGTCGGTGAGGATGGGAGGAATCTTACCTTTCTTTGCAAGCATTAGCACCTTAATGATAACTGTCGTGTTTTTATTCCTTATTTAAAAACGTTTTATTAAAAAAGCGCACTAAGTGTTCCGCTCCCTGTCCGGCTGCTTGCACGCATTGACTGGGTGGGCGGGGCTACCGGCTCTCACATGCAGCAGGCAGCCGTCACTCACTAAATCATCTCAGGGAGACATGTCCTCATGTGCAGGAACTGCTGCAGACCATCCTCTGCTTGTTAATGAAAAATATGCCAGAAGTGACTAAATACTAATGGTACTTACGGGTACGATGTATATATTATTTTACGCATTTTTTTGGTCTCAAATGCTGTTCCCTCAATGCTAATGTAAACCCTGATTGGATAATGATTCAAAATTGGATATGAAGATTAAATCTGATGCATAGCTTCAGTGTAAAACTGATCAAATAATTGCTGTCTGTGGTTCTAGGCTGTGGCAAAATAATAGCTTGCAGCAACATATGGAAAAAAAGAACTGAACTAGTTGGAACTGTGAACTTAGTTCAAATATTTTGAAGTTTGAACTATGAACTGAACTAGTTCATTTTAAAACTTGTGAACTGAACTTTGAACTAGTTCATGTAGAAAGTGAACTTTCCCAACACTGTATGTATCTATATCTACACTCCCTCTTAACTGTGGCAGACCATAAATACAATTCATACAATTTAAGTATATTCTCTCCAAAATAAATAAATGAAATGCTCGAGTGCTGCCGGCTCCTGAGACATCCGGCGTTTTATCAAAATGTCACACTCTGCGGCATCGATGGAGGCTTTTTCCTCATTTAGGGCGAATGCTATTTTGCAGTAATTTCCGAAGTGGTCGACCTGTGCCTTTGGGCCGTAACGGCATGCGAGGTGCCGCGGGTTTGAATTAAAAGAGACTTTTGTTATTGTGCAATTAAATATTCTCAGCTGAGATCTTGTTTTTTTTGGGGGGGGGGGGATGAGTATCGGGGTCCATAACCTCAAACTTAGACCTCAACCGGTTCACAAGAACTTGTGGTATTTATTTTAATTAGAAATGCGGGGTGAATTTGGTCCAATAATTAAGAGTTCTTATGACTACCGTTGTAGAGTATTACCACCATTACACGTGTCACTGATGAGACATGTTGCCCGTGTTGCTGTGTTGATCTTCCGTGTGGAGTAGTGGTGTTGAGAGATGTTGAGTTAAGGTTTGGTTTTATAGTACCATGTATAACATGTGCTTCTGTTTTCCAGTCTGCGTAGTGTCAATATTAAATGTGGAGAACATACAATTCAGTTGATACCAAAAAGAAGGCCTTTTGAAAACTGATGTGTACCCATGGTCTGACCTTTGTGACCTACATCCTATGAGCACAAGCTTGTTGATCAAAATACTGGAACTCCGGTTTCAACACGATTGACTTCTATAATCGGTTTGTGATTGAGACGTTGCTTTCAGCTCCATCATCTCATTGGGGAGGACTCATCCGTCCCTTGTTTTTGTTGAACTGCACAATATACATTTAAAGTGGACTCTTCTACATTTCTCCCAGCTCATATTTATAATAGCTTGTTGATATAAATCCCTCAAACTCAGCAACAGCAGGTTTTGATTGTACCTTATTATAGAATTAATATTATTATTATGTTAACCTTAGAAGTGTCATTGAATTGTTAAAGTGACGATGACCTGCCACTAACAATGAAAAGCTCCATCAATGTTCAGGACTTCAGTCCTTGTGAATGACCAAGAGACAAGATCAACCGTTTCCCTTTGATGGAACATCAGAAAAAATAAAATGGTGAATAAAATACACAGAAAACAAAATATAAATTTCCAAATATTTATTATTATAAACTAAACATTTTTTTTGTGAACCCAATAATGTTGGGTATTAATGTGGGCGAACCGGAGAACCCGGAGAAAACCCAAAAGACCTAATTCTCTTCTGCCAACTGTAAACCAAACAATGCTTGGTGTGTTGGGGCGAACCGGAGAACCCGGAGAAAACCCAAAAGACCTAATTCTCTTCTGCCAACTGTAAACCAAACAATGCTTGGTGTGTTGGGGCGAACCGGAGAACCCGGAGAAAACCCAAAAGACCTAATTCTCTTCTGCCAACTGTAAACCAAACAATGCTTGGTGTGTTGGGGCGAACCGGAGAACCCGGAGAAAACCCAAAAGACCTAATCCTCTTCTGCCAACTGTAAACCAAACAATGCTTGGTGTGTTGGGGCGAACCGGAGAACCCGGAGAAAACCCACGTGGGAAGGCAAACCAACCCGAACACATCTGTGAACATGTCATCTAATACATCTATTTATGCATACCCATGATCACATATTTATGTATTTGATGACATCTCATTTGTTCTTGGACGGTTCAGGGTTGGTCGACCTTCTACACCCTAACCAGACACCGGATACCCGTGCACCCTGAAGTTGTAGAGGCACGTTTGGTCTTCATCCCCCCAGTTTGTCTTTATCTCCAGCTTGACGTGGCTGAAGACATCTTTGACTGGGACCTGGTCAGAGACGAGAGAGAAACACACGTGAATGAAGGGCGTGGCGCTTCGTGGCGGAGATGCAGACCTGGTTCAGGTTGCGACTCCACCTCAGTCTGTTATAGTGAACATATCTACTAGCAGCAGAGGTCATGCGTGCTGCTCTGCTTGACCTCTGACACACTCACAGGCAGCTCAAAGGTCTGGGAGCTCAGGCCGTTCTTGTTGTACGCAAAGCTCCCCAGGTGGATGCCTTCGTCGTTGTCGTGCACCAATCCCTGGAGGAGACGGAAAAAAATACTTTTTTTAGGGACGGAACAACGGCGCCGAGCAGGTGGGACGCGTCCAGGAAAGCTTCTGACTTACGTAGATGGAGAACTCCCTCGGCGCACTGTTGATTTCCCCGGTGAGTGACTGCCTTTTTGTGATGTGACCGATTGTGATGTGCGTGACCTCGACGGGATGCGACAAGGAGACGACGGCGTGTCCCTTGGCCCCCGCGAAGCACCAGCACTCTCCGGGGTGCGACCTTGAGTGGTCCTGAGGAGAGACAAAGAGTCGAGGTTCAGGGCTTGCAGGCCATCCGCTACGACCGGTGTCTCCGCGTTCGTTCATGATAAGACCTTCCTACCTGGATGATTCTTTGGTGGTCGGTGGAGGTGGTGACCCAGGAGAGCAGCTGGTCCATTATTTTGTCTTGTATCGAGGTCCGGAACGTGTCTGAGGACAGGGTGTGGAGGACTCTGGCTCCTGCAAGTAAGGGACACGAATACAAAGTTACAAACCACAACGCGTCAAACCTGACGAGACGATGCCACTGATGATGATGATGAAGGCAAAGGCGAGGACTCACCCAGCGACTCCTGGGCGAAGTTGGCCATTGTGTCTGCGACGGGACTCAATCGGCCCATCAGCTGCGTGAGGGTGGTTATTTGCAGCCGGGCGTCTTGTAGCTGGTTGCTGAGGTGTAGGTGCTGTGTCACTCCTGAGGGGACACAAAGCAGGGACATTCAGAAAGGAGACGGACACAGCGACGCCAGTAAGAGCAATAAGTGAAGCAAAGACTCACCACCAGCAAACAGAAACAGGAGGAGGAAATACATGATCTTTGTTCTCCAGCCGTATTTGAGTCCCACAATCATCAGTTTGATTTTGAACCTTTTTTTCATCTTTTTGGTCTTGTTTTGTCCACCCCTAACTCCCTGGTTTGGGTTTTTTTGACCCCAGGGGTTGAGATACCTGAAGATCCTTCTGAAGATTGAGTCTTTCTGCACCGGGCGAGGTTGACCCCAGGGGTTGAGATACCTGAAGATCCTAAAAGATGTGCAGGACGTTAGCGGCGACTCATTCATTGGTGGAGAACACACAATACTAACGTACCTTTGCAGCAAGCCGGGAGCAGCTTGTGGAGCCTCCTGCAGATGTTCCTGGGTCACTGTGGGAGGTTGACCCCAGGGGTTGAGATACCTGAAGATCCTAAAAGATGTGCAGGACGTTAGCGGCGACTTGTTCATTGGTGGAGAACACACAATACTAACGTACCTTTGCAGCAAGCCAGGAGCAGCTTGTGGTGCCTCCTCGGTCTCTGGGTTTGTGTCCGGGTGGGTTGAGTCATCCTGCAGTGGTGACTCCTGCAGATGTTCCTGGGTCACCGTGGGAGGTTGACCCCAGGGGTTGAGATTCCTGAAGATTATAAAAGATGTGCAGGACGTTAGCGACGACTCGTTCATTGGTGGAAAACACACAATACTAACGTACCTTTGCAGCAAGCCGGGAGCAGCTTGTGGTGCCTCCTCGGTCTCTGGGTTTGTGTCCGGGTGGGTTGAGTCATCCTGCAGTGGTGACTCCTGCAGATGTTCCTGGGCCACAGTGGGAGGTTGACCCCAGGGGTTGAGATACCTGAAGATCCTAAAAGATGTGCTGGACGTTAGCGACGACTCGTTCATTGGTGGAGAACACACAATACTAACGTACCTTTGCAGCAAGCCGGGAGCAGCTTGTGGTGCCTCCTCGGTGCAAAGGGTTCTTCTGCGGACGGCGTCTCTTAGTATTTCCATTTCTGGTAAAAGATGTAAAACACAAAGGGGCGAATCATCAGCAACACGCATTGATAAGAATTTGCTTGGATGTTGTGTATTGTCACCATGAACAATAAAGTGAAGGAATTACTGAGAGCCAGAAAATACAATAAACAGCATATTTGTCCTCCTTATCAGTGAGCCAATACACACATAGACGGTCTATTAAACTATACAACAATAAAAACTGAAATTAGATTCAGGTTTTGACATTTTTGTCGAATCAAGGCCTCAAGCGTTTTAAATGTTTAGATGAATGGTTTAAAGTCTGCAGCTTTGCTGGTAACTCACTTGTTTCTTCTTTGTGTTGAAAGGAGAATTGTTGGAAATCGGGGAGCTCGGGTCAATGTGGCCGCTGTGATCTGTTGACTGAGCTGAAATGATCGATTCTTGTGGGCGTTTGGTTAATAGGCGCCGAGGATTCCACCAAAGAATCTGAGATGAGTTCCATGGAATTCTACCATTATTCTACAGAACATTCCACGATTCCACATGCAAATAAGGTTTAGAACACAGGAATGTGGCTCCTGCCCATAACTTGACTGACAGTATGAACAACTTAATTAACAATTTACAACGATCATTCATTCATTCATTTCTGAAAATGAACTGATTTGTAAAAACGTTTTTACAAGAAAAGGTATAATTCACCAAAAATGCAGACTGAAGTTTGCAATATTACTCTAAATGACTATTTTTTTTCAAAATGACATAAAATGACCAAAAATCCACACAAAGTACAGATTTTAAACAAGATCCTCTTTCGTAATCACATAAAATCAGAAAATAAATCTGAGAAGTACTAAAGTGTATTTAATTTTTCATTTCACAGAGCCTTTTAGACTGCAGTAATGTGTCCAATCACCTCCACGTTTAACCTTTAAAAGATCTGAGAATCAACTCCATCCTTAGTCATTGACACGTACTGTATATATTCTGCATTATCAATACACTCTTATCAGACTCACGCTCTCAATGACTGCTTTTGACATCCTTTATTATAGTTTTAATGTATTATAATTAGAGTATAGAGAGAATGGAAAAATAATGTTTTTGTCATTTCATTTCTAAGCTTGTTGAAAAAAAAATATAGGATCTTGATCATGATACGGTTCAGGAAAGAGTCTCCTTATATTAGCATCTGAAGGAAATTATAGCTTTTTTTTTACATATTCATGCGTACACACAGAACTTCATCAGAACGACTACTGATGAGAAAGTGGGTTTTCTTTTTATTGTGTATCTAATCAGATATTTGATGTAAACATAATCAAGCCTAACAAACTTATCCTGTTTTTATTCCTTATTTAAAAAAGACCATTCAAGCAGCATGTGTTTGAGAATGTACTGTAGGGGTGAACGCTGCAGCTGCTACTGGTGTGGAGTGAATGGACAGCAACATTAAAGCAACAAAGGGGAAATGCTGTCCCCTCAATGCTAATGTAAACTCTGGTTGGATAAGGATTCAAAATTGGATATGAAGATTAAATCTGATGCATAGCTTCAGTGTTAAATCTGATCAAATAATTGCTGTGTGTGGTTCTGGGCTGTGGCAATAATTTAGAAAAATAATAGCTCGCAGAAACATTTGGAAAAAAAGAACTGAACTAGTTGGAACTGTGAACTTAGTTCAAATATTTTTGAAATTTGAAATTTTGAAGTTTGAACTATGAACTGAACTAGTTCATTTTAAAGTTTGTGAACTGAACTTTTAACTAGTTCATGTAGAAAGTGAACTTTCCCAACACTGTATATATATGCTTAATCTATTCAATATAATTTAAAAAATGAATAGCTCAATTTACATATTTAGTTACATGCAGGCAGTCAGCAATTACAAAAGAATTGCTATGTTTATGTCCATATTCTATATTGTTGATGAGTATAATATAGATTTAAGTTCATGGCCTGTCACATAGTCATGGTGTATATCTGAATGAAATGCCACAAACAATTCAAAATTTAGTTTGGAGCCACTAAAAAAATGATAATTGAGAAAAGGCAATACAAACACAATACTTTCCTATCTTTATTTACAGCATATTAGATGTACAAAACCATAGAAAATATACATACATATGTTATCTAAGACAGGTGAATAGCTCAATTGTATTTTACAGGACTTTTCATTTATTTGAATGTACTCTGAACAGTTCTCTTTGGTCTCTAGTAAACGGTATAAAAATATATTGATGCATACTGGTGTAAGTTATCATCTGCACACCTTGAGGCATCATATACATGAGCCACCAGAATTTGCAGCAATGCTTGACTGTCAAAAATGTACGTAGTTACTACATTACATTAGCGTTTCACCTCAAACTTTTTACATTATATACAAAACATTCATCAGAATAATTGCTTTTGTGGTGCCACTACTTCTTAAGTAGTGCTAATGTTCCCGAGAAAACATTTGTGCTATATTTTTTTTCTGACATTTTGCAGTTTTTCTTTCAATTAAGCTCTACCTGTGAAAGTAGTGTTAAAACTAGATACACACTCTATATACACAGCATCACTGACATTCAGGGTAGTATATCTGTTTAGCTACAGTATTTGTTTTTTTTGCATAATGATTCAATCAGCAAATGTTTCACCACTTTTCAGGATCAGTTTTATCAAGTGTGTAGTCCACTGTAGTGTCACTCTATGTGAAAACAGATAGCTACAGAATACTTTACAAGGTGTCCGTGGATAAAACAGATTTTGGGTGCCAGTATCTGGTCTAGAGGGTTTTCAGTGAAATTTTCCATTACCCTCATGTTCTAAGGGCGAAGAAATCTCAGGACTTTGGAGCGCAGGAAGCGGATAAATGATTTGGGGAACATTTCTCTTGACTCCTGTGCTGTGTAGTTGAAGAAGTTCTGTGGGTGAGCCAGAACATCAAACAGCGCCCTCATGAGTTTCTTGTCCTGGTGAGGAAATGTATTGCATTAATGTAAACCCACGTAAGCAGACAAGCGTGTGAGTAGCAGCCTGTATTTTCACAAGTGTCCAAAAGAGGGCATTACTTGCTTACTGGACCTCAGAACTGAATCATGATTAAAGAGAAACACAAAGTGGTGGAAGGTACTAATCCATATGATCAGTAATACCAACCACTCAGATGGGGTGTCCTGATGGGAACTGTCTGATTATTATGTTACTAGTTCACTGTATCCCTTCAGTTCTTTACTGGCAGCTGTCTGATTATAGCATGAAATAAAGAAAAAATAGAGCCTTCTCTTTGTGTTATGTAGATATATTTCGGGGTAGTTTTGGTGGATATCAATGTCTTATTTTGTTATGTTTTATGTTGCTATAAATCATATTTAAAAAAATATATTTACACATTATATAAATAGTATGTATATATAAATACATTACATTATGCCCAATTACATATTGAACATTGTAAATATATATAACAACATTTCTGGGTAACTCAAGTTAGAATACCCGACACAAAGGCCATTAGTTTTCCTTGTTAATCATTTGGTACCACATACCTTTAGAATTTCCTGGTGATTCTCTGAAGCGTACAATCTTCCATCTCTGACTATGTCTTCTATCAATTCCTGGTAGTCCTCTGAAACAAATGAAGTGCATAAAGTAGCTCATTGACAGGAACAAATAAACCAACCGCATGTGCATTACACCGTAGCAGCACCGTAGTTCTTCTTACCATCGTATGTCACATAAGGGACCTGGAAACCTTTCCCACTGTTTCCCTCGTTGGACCTAAACTGTATCCAGAGTCGCTTGGAGCGGGACGTGAAAGCGATGGGACGTTCGTATGTCTGACAAGTCTCGTAGGTTGTCACCGAGTTGGACAGAGCTGTGAAATGAGGACACGGGATGGTTTCTTTAATTAGCTTACAACTATTTTAATAATAAGTAATGAGATATTATAACATTGGTAACATTGACACCCGTCGAGAAGTGTTTGATACCGCTTTGACCGCCCTGATTTTGAATGACCTCCAACACTTCAATAGTCAACCTCTTGATCTTAAACTGTAGGTTTGCTATATAATACAAACACACACAGGTAAAACTTACAGCTCTTTCTCATCACTAAGTAGTCGCCGCACTCGTCCTCTATAGGCAGAAAGATTTCTGGGACCACAATGAGGATCCTGCGTTTGGGCGGCGGGTTGATGGTCCAGGTGCACTCCACATTGGCCGGGTAGTTCCCTGGGTAGTTTGGGGACTCGATGAAGCCAGTAAAATCCCCAAGCTCTCCTCCACATTGTCGGTCTGTGAAGACATAGATGTGTCAGACAGCTTTCTTTGTTCTTGGTGCAGCAAGGTGAATCATCTGGAACTAAATCCCACATTTCATTGTCTACATGCACATGTTTCAGAGGAACTACTGCGTCCCGACATACGTACTTTTGCATTGCATGAAGTAGGTGGAGCCGTCAAAGTCGGTGGTGGTATTTCCAGGGCAGGAGACGCAGTAGTTTCGCCCAAACTCTCCTTGATACGTGCCTACGGGGCAACGGATGCAGCGGTGTGTGCTGGTGTTATAGTAATGTCCGGGAGAGCACTGGACTGCACGAGTCAATGACAGTGATAGAGGGCCGTTAGTTGATGTAATGCACAAACTATTCAATTACATTATACAAACAAAATACATATATTTTTGCCTACAAAGTTTGTCATGGAGGAGGTGCTTCATTTGAAATGACCGCAGTGCCTAAATGTATCGACAATACAACAGCTGCAGAGGGCGGCAGAGCTCCTGTCAACACCCAAAGGAGCTCCATCGTTTCAGCAGCCACACAATAGTGTTGCAAAGTCAAGTAAAAAGGTCTGTTTTTCAGGGCCGACAACCACAGATGTTTCAAAACAACCATCTAAACCCTGAGTTCACGTTAAATCAAGAGATAAGAACCTCTAAACTAAACTGGAGTTATTCATGTTTTACCCTGAAACAACAATAACAGAGATGAGATTCACACCTTTGGTCTCACACTCCTGAAAGGTAACAGCGCCGATGCGCTTGGTGACCAGGTTCCCTCCACAAGGGAAGCAGTTGGTGCGTCCCACTTCTGGCTGGTACGCTCCCAGTGGACAGAGCAGGCACGGGGTGAAGCCGTCATGAGAGTACTGACCTGGGGGACACTGACCTGCACACACAACCATCTGGTCAAGAGTATGAAGTACAAGACGCAGGAAATTGCAACACTCTCACGGTAGCTTGTTTGCTTTATTTGCTATTTTTCACAAAAATATTCTCCCTTTCTATTGAGATAAGATAGAGGAAGCCAAGGCAGAAGGGATGGAATGATGCCGTCTGCAGTGCACAACAGAGACGTATACAGCCTAGCAGCCAGTGGGAGTTTGCTGATAACTTCTTGTTGTTTAGTCTGACAGAGGAGATGGGATCTGGGATCCAGACACTCCGATAACAGCACAGAAGGAGACCAAAACATGGTGGTTCCTTCAGCTTTTATTCCAGACTAAAAGAAGCAGCGTTCACCTTTTGAATTTGAATACATCATCAACATCTAAGCTTGAGTTTCTTTGGCTTTACACAAAGCAGAACATCTGCAGAGGAGAGATCTCTATCAGTCATCTACTTCTTCCTGTGTGGCTCATGTTTCACAAAAACAGTAAGCGACATGTCTTTCTGTGCCTTTATTGATTTTTTAGCTTTATGCTTTTTACTCCATGTTTTAAATTATATTTATCTTTAGCTTTGAATAGAGTTTATTTCAAGTGCTGCACAATATAAATCATTGTTATTACTAACAGCATGAAATCACAAATCAGCGTCTAAAAGTTCCTAAAAGGTAAAACTATACTTTTAATGTTTCTATTTCTTACTTCTATTTCTACCCTTAATTTTATTTTGGATGTTCCCAGTCAGGTGGTGAAAAACAGAGTGCAATCGTAAGAGCTTAGAGGAAAGATGGGTGGGACTTTAAGCTTCGTAAATAAAACTGTCTTACCTCCACACTCTGACATGTTTCGGGCTCCGACTACCTTGGAGACGTCTCTTCCTTCGGGTCCGGGACAAACTTCACAGGACATCTGTGCCTCCTCATCCTGATACGTTCCAGATGGACACAAAACACACCTTCCCTGATCTCCGTCGTAGTAAGTCCCAACGCTGCAGCTCACTAACAGACAGGTGGGGAAAAGGTTATTAATTCCTTGATTTACTTACTTAGCATAACTCACAGACACACTAGTGCATCGCTGACTGTAAACAACAAACATCTTCACTAAAGGTCTGCCAAGCCTGAGTGATTTGTAACATCGCTGATGGCAGATGGTTTTGTCTGAGCTGCAAACACATTTGTTAATCTCTCAAAAGCAATAAGGCGATATGGATCTGCTTTAAAAGATTTAAAAAACAATATTATTCAAGCTGGTGAAATGAAAGCATTTCTCTCACAGACTGAACACAAACATATGAGTGAAGACACCCAACACAGACTGATGTGTCTAAACTGTAATTAACACCAGTGTTAGTAGCTCAATCGTTGTCAGGAAGGGAGATCAACCGTGTAAAACGCAGACAGGAATCAACATAAACGACCCTGCGGCTACACATCATCAAACCGGTCGCAAGCACGGGGTAGATTTACACCATAAACACATCAATATTGGAAAAACGATAAAGTTCAGTGACCCACACTTAACAATTCAGCTGCTAAGTGTAATGAAACGGGACTGTTCGCATACTTGAAACGTATAAACACAATGAGGAGCATCTTAACACATCAAAGGCTGCACCTGATCAATTTAACTGTTGACAGATTTGACAGATTTACTTGCGCGGCAATGAACATTACAAGAATCACTGACCTTGATGCAGTTTAGCTTGGTGTACGCAGGTTTACTAGAGCTTTAAATATCGCTGCTAGTTAAAAATAAAGATGTCAGTGCGCTCAGAGGGGTACCTCTTACAAAATCCCTTGTGAGTCATGATTTATCACGCCATTTTGGCTTATAACTAAGGCATCTTCTGAGTATTTATGACAAATGAGCTGCCCATTCTGAGGCAAAAATAGTTTTGAGGGTTTAGGACTGGTAACCAGCACTACGATGTTATAATAAAATACAATCACTGATGCTTTCTTCATAGCTTACATATGTACCGCAATTGAGAAATAATAAATTCTGTGAACCATCACATAAGTCTTCCATTTTAGCTTTAGGTTCAAGACACTAACAAACACTGTAAGAAAATGCGTAGGGACACACGTGTGCAAGAACCCAGCAGCAGGCTGCTAAAATGATTTATGAACCCACCTAATAGAGCCAAACAAAACCACTGAGACAAGAGAGCTCTGCAAAGCTGCCTTTACACCCCACATCTGTTGCGTCCAAAACTTCTAATGCTACCATCAGCCCACTCACCTCTTTTAAAATCAAACACAGAAGCAAATCAAAGAGAGTTTTCCCTTCAGATCTCACAAGAGTGTGGAGTCTTGATTAAAGGGACCGAAGCACAGTTTTACTAGTTAGTTCCTCCCATTTAGAATGATGCCTGTGATTCATTTAGGAAATTATGGTGTCTGTCTGAAAGTTTCAAGAACTTGAAAACTGAATAACTCAATTAAATCCCATGGTTTTAGCACAAAATGTGCTTCAGTTGTAGCCTCTAAGGGGCTTGAAGCAGAGAAACCACTTTCTCTAAGAGCCAGGAACACAAAAGCCTTCACGTAGCTCCATTATGTGTGGCTCTGCAAATTGTTGGATTTTCCTCGAAAGAAAGAAAATGTAATTCTCTCAAGAGCAGTTCATTTTTTGAAGCCTATTGTTTATTCTGAAAGACCATGAGGAGCCATCATTGCATTGTTCTCAAACAGCTTTTATTTGACAGAGGGAAGCAGTGAGAGAGCAGAGAGAGTGAGAGTGAAAGAGAGAAAAAACCTTGAAGCCTTTCAAATGCAAAGAACGCTTCTATAGAGTCCTCGAATTGATGGCCCCAAAGAGGTTTTAAAAGACCTTTCACCTCTATTCAAGTCTCCAGTCTTTGCCTACTTGATGACATAGGAAAACACTACGGTATCACAGTGGTAAGGAGCTGAACCCAATAAAAGGGGTCAGGTTTCTGAAACCCCCCATTCTGCTTGGCCCAATCGCTGCTCGCGCCCATCAAGCGGCGGCCCAAACAACTGATGCTAATTGATTCCCATGGTGCGGCTGAAGTCAATTCTCTTTAGCAGTTTAGTGGCTGGGGGTCATGCAAAGTGGCCCCAGCTGGGAGGTGGGGGGTTGTGGGGTGGGGACGGGGGGTACGGGGGGGGGGGGGTATGCACAGCACTCAAACTGCCAGCTTGAATCAACAGCACTTCCTAAACTTCTTCAGTGTTAAAACAAACACACAAACAAGTTGACTACAACAGTCAAATGGAGGCGGACGAGGACCCTTCGTGGCGGCTATGGATCATAATCACTCAGATGTAGGCACAACAAATATCAACAGTGCGGGTAAGCATTGAGGCAACACAATCTTTATTGTCGTTACAAACTATATCATGAATAAACATATCCTGCGATTTAAACCGACGCAGTTACCAGAACAAATCCCCAAATAAGAGGA
Source organism: Pungitius pungitius (assembly GCF_949316345.1). Lineage (NCBI taxonomy): Eukaryota > Metazoa > Chordata > Actinopteri > Perciformes > Gasterosteidae > Pungitius > Pungitius pungitius. Next base: position 12,481,699 of record NC_084903.1, read on the forward strand.
GAAGCCCTTCCAAGAGTGCACAGAGGCGAGAGGATACTTTTGCCAAATGCACTGAAGGCTGTGTTGTCATGTCTCTGAGGCAGAGAGAACGAGCCTCAAATGGGGTTTTCAATGGATTGGGCAAACTGAAAAGGACTAAACTGCACTCCGAGCTAAGCCAGAGCGGGAGGAGGGGGAAGATATAGCTCCTTTAAAGAGCTGGAGGTTAAGAAGAATGCCTTTCAGCCCCCCCCCCCCCCCTCCCCTTTCCTCCTCTCCCAAATTACATGTCTACACCCCTGCCACGGCCAATAGACTGCTTAATGTTGACCTGAAAGCATAGCGGGGGAGTTGAGGAATCAAGACACCTAAGACCTGTGTAAGTGAAAAATAGAAATAATGAGGTTTAAATCTTCTCTGTACAGCTCGACAGTAGAAGTTACTTTGGTGTTAATACGGAAGATCAAAACGTTCACTGTTACAGGATGAATGCAGCGTAAAGCTGATGGTTTTATTGCTCGCCATCTTAAGAAACAACTCCATTGTAGTAGTTCCTGACACTTTTTGGTCGGCAGGTACGCAGTCTGCCCCTTTGAGCTCTATTCTTCCGCCGTTTAAAACGGGGGGCGGGGGAACCAAAAACTTTAAGCACTCTAAAAGAGGTGTGCGAAGTTTGGGTCAACATCAGACTGAAACATCGTCGACGTTGGTTTGCATTGAACCGAACGCACACCATTTGAAAATATTTAGACATCTCAAAGGAAGAGAGGCACCAGATTCCTCTCTCTGATACAAAGGAGGTCGGCAGACTCACCGTGAGGCCCGAAACTGGGGGCACGCGAACAGCCAGAGAAAACACATACCAGCCCTTAGCCCTCCAACACTGACAGTGTGCGGTCTTTATTTTGTTTAATGAACATTTTCTCCATCACCAGGTGGTATATAAAACCCCGACTGAGAGGCAGCGGCTACCAAGGGACCCGCCACCGGGCCCTCGCGTTACACGATTATACCAGCGAGATGCTGGAAAGTCTCACAGCTTGGAGGGGCAACAAGAGCCTCTCTGTTCCTCCATGCCAGCTCGCTCTCCCCTCTCCAACCGGCTCATTACAACACGTCTGCAAACCAAATATGGAACTCATCTGGCCAACACCTGCTCCAAATCCAATCATTAAACCGGCCTGTTTAAATATATCTCACTGGCATGAACCGTTTCAATTGCTTTAATACATGCGTGTATGAGTGTGCCGTGTGCGCGGCGCCTAGCCAGAGACTTTGCTGCCTGGCGTTTGGCTGTAACACAAAGTGGTTGCATCTGGACCGTTGAGAGATTAAAAGCATCGATGAGGCGCCTGGCTGAGAGGTGCGCATCCTGATTACCGCAAAAAGTCAAATCAAACTCACCACACTTCCTGCCCACCAGCACCTGTCCCGCCACACAGTGTCCGGGTAGTCCTGCCGGCTTGCCCAGACCCGTGGCGAGCTCGTAGTCAGACCCGGCGAAGTGCAGGTGGAACTGTTCCCGGTTGATGGACTTCCTCAGGGTCCTGATGGTCTTCCTGAGCCTCTTCTCTGCACGCCGGCGCACACAGTTCAGGTCACAGCTTTCTGCTGAGAGAGGCATTTCAATCCACCACTGTTTCATCCGCTAAATGTCGTACCCCACACCTATTGGGAAGTGTACATTTCATGCATGCATGCTCGCCTTCGACATTTGCACACAAATGCACCCTCAAGTCGAGGCACAATTCAAACCGGGGCGACGCTTGTAAAGCCTTCAAAGGATGTAAAACGAATCAAGACCCGACCTCCAGCCCACCACCATAGCCAAGTCAAAACAGGAGATACTTTATCAGTTTGGTGTGTTTAGTGACAAACAGACAGCAGTGTACAAAAGATGGGGAACAAGAAGCAAGAGGTTGCAGGCAGGCAGAGGGGAAGCGGAGAGAGACCAACCTGTTACCTCCTCTAGGTTCACATCCAGCTCAAACTCAGCTGTTATTGAGGAGACGTCCTCCTCGCCGGCTTTCCTGCCGTGGCGGCTACGCATTCGCGGCACGGACGAGGAGCAGCGCAGGCTCACATAGCTGAACTGGACATTTTCAGTGAAGAGGAACCTGCTATCTGTGGACACGGGAGACAACCACCCCCCCCCCCCCCCCAACGACACACAAACAACACACAGAATCGCATGATTGTTAAAGAAAATTATAGACAAAAAACACTTTAGTGTTGATAGCAAAGGCCACCCCATAAACAATCACAATATATATATATATATATATATATATAACTGCAAGCTGAAAAAAGTGAGGAGATGTCACAGTGAACATCTCCTTTAATTGGAACAATTATGTGCCCTTTAAGTGACTATTAGGGCTGTAAAAAAAAACATGCCAAAACCCTTTGGAGAAAGAAAAGGGCCTTACATTTGATTGATGGCTAGGTCAGACCCAACTGAGAGCCGTGCTATGGCTAATTACTTTCTCCGCCGTCACAGCCAGACAAAGTGCTGCGCGGAGACATTCAAGACCACATCACTTTCCCCACAAATTTCTTTCACGTTTGCCTTTGGTTTTTGGTTTACTTTGAGGCAGCCTTCAGGTCTGCTATATCGTCTGAAGACTGTGGCTTTAGATGCTGACAGTTGAACCCTACATGTTTTTGAACCAGTAACATGAAATGAGCTTCACTTGTGATCCTTGTCTATCTGTGATCTAAGTCTTGTGTGTGGAGGCGTTGTTTTGTGTTGTGTGGCAAACTCTGTACCTGAGTGTGGAGAGTTTAAGCTCTCTTTGAGCTTCTCCTGACTTCTTTTTAAGTTGCACTTTGTAGTGCCAGACTTGAAAGTGGCCGTGGTCTTGATGCGTGGGACACTGGCCATTTCTGGACCTGCAGGAACGAGGAACAAATCGTTCTTTATTTGATCTACTTATACATCAACTGCCACAAGGGCGTTGTTGGGGAGTTACTGTTTTGTGGAGCCGAGTGGAAAGAGAGATGAAAATCTATGATGTTTTGTACTCGCCTAAGCAACGCAAGCCGCTGTCGTTCCTTTGTGCGTCAGCCAAGCAGGGCAGAGGCATTCCACAGGTCACCGTGTAAGAATCCTCCGTCCCTGCAAACACACAAGAGGCCGTGACACACAGACCAACACAGACAAAAGTTGAGGCCACAAAAGCCAACTCAGAGAGAGTAAACAAGAAGCGTGTAGCAACATGAAGAGCCGTTCCGCCGAACGTTGTTGACAACCAGATCGAGAACAGCTTGACATTACTTCTAATTGCGTCTCCATTCGCACGCTGCAGCCATGCTGCTCCATATTTTGAAAACATGGGTGTATCAGATGATACCCGATCATTCCCAAAAACCTAACAAAGCACCTGACCGTGTCATGTCAACTGATTGGATCACATAGAACGCAGGCGGCTCTTTTCTTATTTCAGCCTCATTGTTGGCTATTCTTTGTCAGAGCGCCATTGAAGTCCATTCACGCTGTGAAGTTTTTGAAACCAACCAAAAACAAGTTACATTTAGGCTGACATGTATTTGTTATCATGACGCTGGTAGGATTAGCCAACATCCACCCAGCAGCTTCCTCTTCAAGTGAATCAGTGTTATAAACTCTGAATCACCCTTATGGTTGCAAAACAAATGTGGAACACATAAATGATCTGCATCTTATCTTAAAATCCCAGAATGAACTTAAAAGATGCTTGTTTTCTGATTAAAAAAATAATTGTTGAACTCCAGGAAGGCTATATGAAGATGTTGTCAATGGTTCGCCATCAAGGAGTAAATTAAAGCTCAATCAAAGTTATTCTTATATCATTGACATGGCAAGAAGAAAACCTTTAAAAAGAATCCTCGCATAGTTAAGTGATTCTTGAAAAGTGCAAACCTTGAACCTGTGTCATCATTAAAACCGTGTAAGTCAAATAATATCCTTTGCAATATTTGTGCTATGGAAATACAGTTCGAGGTAAGCGAGCGAATCACGAGTTGAAGCAGTGGCTCGAGCGACTCACCGCTGCTGATGTGAACTTGGGACTGGCAGGTCAGGGAGCAGCGGTCCCCTCCCTCCTGCTTACTACAGTTCAAGGTAGGTTTAGAAGGGGGTTTAGTGGGCGGGAAACCCTCAGCCTCTAGATGGAAATCACAACAAAACTCAAAGGTAAAGAAGAACACTCAATTGTAACAAATAGGATGAGGCTGAGAAAGAAGACCCTGAGAGCACCAACAGCTTGGCAGCATTTTGGATGTTTTACTCAGCACAGGAAAACCAAGTGACAGAGAATTAAAGAAGAAGAAGAGAACAGAATTCAAAGTATCTCCTGTTTTTTGTCCCCCAATATTTGTGCGAGGTGGCACAATTGGCAAAAGGTCAACAGCACCTAACAGATGTGGCTCTCACACAGAAAGAGGCACTGCCTTACCAATGCAATCCTTTTTGTTCCAGTGCAGCTTATAACCAGGACGGCAGACGCACTCAAATCCACCCACGGTGTTCTCACAACCCTGCTCACAACCACCATTGTTCACACTGCATTCGTTTATATCTGAGAGGAAAGGGGGGGAAAATCATTATTAAAATCACAAGGTCCATTCTCCCCGACACATCAATGGGCCCTTCTGAATGCCTTTTAGTCCGACCCATTTCTCAGTGGAGCACTTTAGTGTAACGCTCAAGCTGTGGTGTGTAAAGCGCCCTCCACCCAATTCAGACTCACCTCCGCAGTGGGCCAGCCCATACATGGTGTAGCCTTTGTTGCACAGGCATTGAAAACCACCAGGGGAGTTCACACACGTGTGACCACATGTCCGCTCAAAAAAACATTCATCTATATCTGTAATCAAAATCAGGCAGGTGACATAGCAGTCGCACAGTCAGTAGCAATCAGGAGGGATTCTTCACCGACGGACAGACATTTGATTTGATCAGGATTTTTCACACAAAAGGGGATGTGTACGAATCGGGAGAAACAGCGTTGGCTTATTGCAGGTTATAAAGAGGGCAGTGTTCCCTTGAGAAAAATTCAGCATCATTAAAGGCTTTGACCCTGTTCCAAAGGTTGAAAAAGCACAATAATAACAATCAAAACACAAGAAAGGAAACTGACTGAGGTGGTAAATCGAGAAATCCCAATGATAGCTAAATCCCATAGAGGGGTGAGGAAGTTATTTTACCTTTCTGATGTCCTAAAGGTTTTGTTTTGGTTGTTTTTTTATTTTCTACTTAAACTTTTCAATTATGCATTTCACTGGTCATAACTTCCCTGGTCAGGAAATTACAAGTCACATTTTTTTTAGAAAGGATAAGGTAGGAAAAAAAGTTTGAAGACAGATCCAATGGAAATGTCAACAAGTATTTTTATGAAAGTCTGTCAACTGTAAAGAGTTTGAATAAAACAATTCAAGAGCCATTTCTACCTTGACATGAACGCTCATCCGTCAGCAGTTTGAAGCCTTTCCTGCAGTTGCACTCAAAGCTGCCGATGGTGTTCCTGCAGGAGTGTTCACAGCCGCCGTTGTGAGGTTCACACTCGTCAATATCTGTGGGGGTACAGGTGGTATCTTTACACGCTGTGGAAAAATCAACTAAGTTCATTTTAAAGGCCACTGCCCTCCGAGGAGCCGTCTTTGCGCACTGGCAGGCCGACCTTTGCATGTCTTTCCATCCGGCTGCAGTGTGAAGCCGACCGGGCAGCTGCAGCGCACACCTGTGGATGTGTCTTTACAGGTGCAGTCGCACCCCCCATTGTTTGATGTGCAGGTTTCTGAAATTACAACACAATTAATGTATGTGAATGACCTTCCCAAGAACAATGCTGCATTATTCCTTAATGTCGGATACTACTAACAGAATCTGTATTTTCTGCACCTGAATACCTGAACTGCAGAGAGTAAGGTGTGTGTCCCATTGATCTTAACTTACGGTTAGAACGCTTAAAGCCATGACAAATATTGAATGTATTTACATATAGATGGTATCTAATATTGGTTTAAACATTTATAAGTCTAATGGAATCAATTGAACCAAGTTCTTATACATCTATTGTATCAACTTGTTTTATTTCTAACGGAACCCAAGGCTCCCAGAGCTCACATGCTAACCATGGACTTGGTAAAGTGCCAGAATGTTTATGTTTTACACATATCAAGTGCCCCAAAATCACACAACTGATAAATACTAACTATACAAGAAAAGATTCACACGCTGCCCTTCCCAAATGGAAGGAAAACGTGAAATGTACCACTCTGTCACAAATGCATACTTTTCAGGGGGTAAACCGCAGGAGAGAAAGCGAGTGCTGAGTCATTTCACAGTTTGCTCAAAGGACTGAGGAATGCATCGCTTTACTAGACCTAAGTCCTCTCCCCTGTTTAACACCCCTGGCTGGTTCCTGGCCGCTCAACGTGGCTTCAGCGAGAAAGTACAGATTTCAGGCCGTGTGCCTCGACATGAAGGAGAGTAACTATTACCCATTAACAGCCTTCGCTTGACCCGTTTGTCCACCTCAGTGAAGGAAGTGGCGTTGTGCTCCGCGGACTCTGTGGTGGCCTCATCTCGTTCTGTGACACACCGAAAAAAATAATCAATAATAGATTGACAAATGATACATGAATATATTACGCCAGATGAAACGCGAGCACTGTAACTTTTACAGACTCTGGGTGTTTGTGTGGATCAACTTTCGGTAACCAGAGGCCATGTTTGCACTTGAAACATTCAGCCTGCAGTGGCTTGGTGTGCATCCGATAACACTCCAGATCAGTAAAGGGAATCTTGTGACACCTCAGTGATATGTCTGGACCTCACACACGCACTGCTTCTGGAGGGAGCGATATTTATCCAATATCTGACGACTGATCTTGATCCCTCAAAACCTATGTGTATAAAAATGTACACTGGCTAAGAGGCGGACTGACAGAGAGAGAGAGATGTTTCCAGTTCATGTGTTTTCAATGAAAGCCAAATCTTCAGAGTTTGGTACATTCAAAGTGATCATGTTACAAATGGGTTATCAGACCCAAGAATCCAACAAATTAATAATCTTTGATGACTTTTTCGATCTTGTTAGGATTCATAGCAATGGTGAGATGCTAGTGCTCGGTTGGATTAAAATACAATATATGACGGCACCCACCAAAGGATGAAAATATACTTTGGAAGGGGCACTTGAAAAATGGTTATCTGAATAATAATATTTAAAAACAAATGTGTATTAGGGTCGCACATATTTTTTACATGTTTTTTCATTCCCAGTGTTGGACAACAACAGAGTCGACAAACAGTGTGCTTACCTACACACGACCTCTTGTCAGGCTGCAGGTTGTACCTGACGTGACACCTGCATATGGGGCCGTTTTCCGTGTCCTCGCAGGTGTGCTGGCAGCCTCCGTTGCCATGGTTACAAGTTACTGCAGGGTCAACAACATGCAACCATAAGACATGTTAACAGTGCACTATTTGAGGCTAACTGTATGGGCGTGTAGTGTGACGTTAGCTTTATGCGGCTGAGCACGTACAGATGCAGCCTCTCTGGTTCCTGGCCAGCTCGAACCCTGGACGACACTCGCAGGCCACACCCCCCTTGGGTGTCTCTTTGCAGATGTGGGTGCAGCCGTGCTCCTTATTCATACAGTTGAGGCCCTCTGGGATAGAAAGAGGGAGAGAGGTACACAATGAAACTCTCCTACAGTGACTGACTCGCTACACAACAAAAGCACACATACTGAGAGATTAGTCTGGCATCTTCAAAGACACTGATTGTTCTCACCGCCTTACGCAATCCTAAAAACATCAAAATGAATGCATTATTCTTTTTTAAGCACATCTGGTAAGACTGGAAGCAGCAGAAAAGTTGATCAAAGTTCATTCCCTGAAACGAAGCTTTACAAACTCTTCTATTATCTACAAAAAAATGCATTAATGCTTCAAGCTAAATCCCCATTTCTATACATGGGTCACAGCTGAGTGGACAAGTCCGCAGGATTTAAAGGGGATGTCAAGACCCGATGGAGTGGAAAGAGCTTGCATTTAAGTTGACTTCAGTCAAGAAGACAAAACAATGGCACCGCAGACTAATCTGTGACACAGAGCACATAGACCCGCGTGTTGCAGTTATTAACTTATTTTGTTCTCTGGGACACAGAGACTTTTCCCACAGCATGTGGCTGCTCCAGAAAAAAGCTTGGTGACGGGAGACAGCTTGAACCTGTCACACCTCATTGTGCCGAAAATCGTAGATTTGAATGTGAATATTTATATAGAATTTGCCCCATAATTCACTGTATTGTTTTTCTTACGATGTAATACAACAAGCAGACACAAGTATAAAATGACACCACAATGCTTATTGAAAACATCTTTTATAAGGGAACTGGGCATTTTGTCCACACTTTAAACCTAATTCAAATTTGTTGGAGTGTGACCAATTATGCTACATCTTTCTGAATGATAGTGCAGGTGGGGTACTTCTGTGTTGTGGGATGCTGTTTGTGTGCGTGTTGTACACTCACCAACAGAGCGGTGGATGCATGTGTGCTGGTTGTCGCTGAGGAAGAACCCATCTTTGCAGCGGCACTCGTAGCTGCCCATGGTGTTAACACAAGTGTGTTGGCACCCTCCATTGTTGAACTTGCATTCATCCACATCTACAAGACAATGGATTGAATGGTTTACAGTGTTTAAAAAACTCTGGAAAAATATATCTGCTATAATCACGAATCAGTTTTGTCATTGAGGATGACAATAAAGCTTTTTGGAAATCCCATTTTGAACATAATTTTTTTCTTTTTGGCAAACAACACGTTATTTTGGGTCGAGGCTGATCTTACCTAGACAGTTATGTCCGTCATGTGCCAAATTGAATCCGTCATAACAAGTGCACCGATAATTGCCTGGTATATTGTTGCACTCATGTACACAGCCGCCATTGTACTCCAAGTCACATTCATCGATGTCTGGGAAGTGAAGATCAAATAAATCCATGTTAAATTAAAAACCTTTTAGCCTTTTGGAGAAGTTAAATATAGAGTCCAGATATCACATGCCCCTATAGGAATTTAGTGATATTTCCAGAAGAGATTTTTAAAAGCATATGACAATTATAAAAATATATGAATGTGAATCGATCCGTTACCTTCACAGTGTTTTCCATCTCCTTTATAACCTGCTTTACACGAGCACTTGTATGAGCCTTGGGTAGTCTGACAAATAGCATCGATGTGACAGCCATCACTTCCTTCTTCACATGGGTCTGCTGAAATCCATATGGATCTCATCAAAACACATTCAAATAGTCTAACAAGTCAAAGAGAATGGCATTTACCACAAATGCACTTTCACAATATAGTAAAAAAGATGAGCAAAAAAATAAGCAATTTAACACGTAAACATAAACGTTTCTGATAATAACAGTACCATACAGAAGGTCAAAAAATAGAAATGAATCCCTTGAAAGTGAATAAGTAAGAAATGATACCAAACTTATATTACAAACCGATGAGCACACACATTCCCACATTCACATTTGGAAACTAAACAAATGTCTTTTTTCTTTTTTAAATAACCACTGTGGAAACAACACGAGCGCACTCCGTAAAGCGTGCGTAAAGTAGCACTCTCCGCGGAAACACAACACTCACACAATCACATGCACACACACTCACTACAGTCCCACCTCGAATATTTGGAAGCGCTGCGCTTTGGCGACTATTTAACAAGAGCAAAAACAAACAAAAGTTCCTTGCAGCCCAAATAGCTCCCATGGTGATATGATCCAAGTTTAGAGGTCTTCTCAAAAGGACGCGTACGCACTGAAGCCGTGAGCGAGCGTCCGCCTCATTTTCATTCTAGCCTGTCAATCTGCTTCACAAGGGGCTTTTGAAAAGAGAAAGGAGTGAGGAAGTGCGTGTGCGTGCGCGCGCGTCCGTGAGTCTGTGTGTGTGTTGGAGAGACTACGAGCGTGGAGCGCGTACATGTTGTCAGGGTGAAGCAGGGCTGATGTCAAGTCGGTGAGATGGCCAGTGGAAGAGCGGAGATGTCGAGACTTTGCATAAAACGTTACAAGCGCTCTGCACTAAATAGGCTTTTATTTTGAAAGCAAGGACCGGTTATCAATTGGTAAATTCGACGGGATTGAGCCATTTTTAAGTGTCCGCTTTTGTAAACATGGACTTTGGTGTCCGTTTCAAAGTCAACCACGTCAGGTTGCATGGGTTAAAAAAAAGGCGGAATGCACATAAAGCCACAATTAAACATGAAGGGCTCTGGTCTTTGAGGAATGGTTCGCCACTTTAGCTAAAGTTACCTTCTAGTTAGTTTAGGTTTGTCCGGGAAGACCACTATCGGCCAAACGACATGGTTGCTAGGCAACAAAATGTGGTTCTTTCCTGGAAAACGTCCTTTAGACCCTCACAATGGACAATGGTCAACTTACTTAACTGAAAGTTGTGAGTTTTGTTCTCATTTCAAATATGCTAAATCATTCCGTCCAAACCTATTGACAAAATCGCGTGAGCTAAACAAAATCTCCCCGATGCAAGTTCCGACGTCAATTGCGCGAGCCGTTACTGAACAGGCCCCGTCCGGTCCGGACTACCGGAGTGTCCGTGGATCCCATCGGAGCCGATTCAAAGCGGAGCTGGTCTCAATTGTTCCGCGGGGGTTGTTCATAACGGACAGGCGATGTCAACACATGTGTGAAAATGTAGAAGTGTAAAAAGTCCACATTGCCTGATGATTAAGAAAGTGTTCTCTGTAGGTCTCGTGCGCCACCTTCTGGCCCACACAGATATTACAAGCATACTTTTCGTTTCTTTTTTTATTACAATACAGATCTACTTTACAAAGGAATATAAAAAAAAACATATACATTGCATGTTCAAAGGAAGTGCACAAATAAAAAAAACGAATTTCTGAAAGGCTCGGCACCAGTTATCAAAATGTCAGTTTAAAAAAGGTTTTGCAATAAATAAATATAAATTACATGAGAATCATGACATGGTCAGGAATTCATAAGGCACATCTCACATCCCAAAATGTACCTCGCAAAAACAACATGGCAACTCCCTAAGGACAAAAACAAGCTTATTTCCCAGCTTAAAAGGAAGCAGCGTTTCTCCTTTTAATAAGAATCATAAAACATGTTCAGCATTTAACTACCCTGCCGCAGAAACGTTTATATATTAAGCAACTTTACAGATCATTGCCTGTCAATTATTGAAAGTTGAGATTGGTTATAATGCAAAAAAACAACCATAAATTCACTGTATCATTACAAAAGTCATGGGAGACATTCTGCACGATGGCTTAAACTCCATCTGGTTATTATTTTAAACCGAATATACAAAAGAAATATCTTGAGACTACGATGAATTTTGAATAGGAAGATGAAAAATGAATGCTGAAATGAATGCTTTTTATAAACTAATTTGGTTGAACAAGGATCCATCACTTTACACTTTAACAGTGCGCAGCCCCAGAGCACTTCTCACATTCAAAATGTCTGCATAGTTTGAACTTTGATAATTGCTTCTGAAGACAAATAACAGAAATGGCATTTTTTGCAACAGCAATTTTTGGGCAAAAATGTAGATTAACTTAAAGAAAGTTTCCTACCATAAAAATAACCGTTCCCTGCAGTTTACAAATATATCCACAGAACCTAGGTAACAGTTCAGCTCGCCTTTACAGTAATATGTTCGAGAAAATGATGAACCAGCTTAAAAGTACAGCTTTTCAGCACCTTTCAGATACACAAGAACATTTTCTTACAGATGTATTAGCTTGCTAGTCGTGTCATTTAAAAAAAGATTTTGATTTACGGGCGATTTAAGAGCAGAAACACTGACAATAATTACAAAATTAATTTTAAAAACATTTGCTTTACAAAATGGCATTTCATTGGAGGCTGTACAAAAGAAATAAATCACTTGCCATTCCAACAGGGTGGAGGAATGCACTGCATGCATGGTATAACCGCATAGATCGGAGTTAATGTGCACCAGCTAATGAGAAAATCAAAATGGAGCATTTCAAAAATGTTGCATGCGTAAGCTGTGAAATATTTCAGAAAGTGAGTGTTTTTATCTATTCAAACACTAAAATCACTATAAATGTATAGAGAACAGTAGTTCTAATGATCCCTGGGGTAACAAACAGCCATTTTTGTACTAAAAATCCTACAGACTTACACTGTTGCACATGTGGAACAGACAAAACATTGCAACATGTTGGAAAGCCACTCCAACAGCAACAAAAATCCTGGAATATGACTAGCTTGTGTTTCATGTGCAGTTACAATTAAAAAAAAAAACTGAACAATCCTGATATGTATAAAAGGTGACAAAATATTTACAAAACTTTGATCACTTAGTACAAAAATAACCGAAACAATACCAAATCATAAACGGACCGACAAAATTTGCTCCCTCAACCTATAAATAACACTAATGCCCATTGCAATTGTTTTTCTTTCAATAAAAAAAAATAAATCAAAATCAACTCTATACAAAAGGATTTTAAAAAAAAAGACACCCATATAAAAAGGAAGTACACAGAAAAGAAACATCTAACTATTTGAGCTAATAGGATGGGTGGAAATGGGAGGTCTGCCACTGGAGACAAATCCAGGTGGATGCCATGGATAACCCTACAGGGGAGTCAACAAAAGCAATCACCAGGTTTCTTTCACGTCTTCTGCGACTTGTGGAGGAAGTGTGTCCGGGAGGTGCGTGGCCACTTGCGTGGACACCAGGGTCTTCTGTTTTTTGGAACTGCAGCAAGGCTTAAAGAGCCGAGGATCAATAATCACCTCTCCAAACCGCCCCTTGTAGACGATGCCACAGCACACCTTCTGCCTGAAATAGGAGAAAGACCATTTGAGTTATTCACCACATTAAGGCAAAAATCAGCTTTATACGTTTGTTTGTCCTGTCGCAGCGTGGATCTCAAAGCCGTCCAACAGGGTGAGAAGCAGCTGACCTTTTCCAGTACGAGCGGTCCAGGAAAGAGAAGATGGAGGGAGTCGGGCGTCTTTGCTTGGACTCGATGTCTGAGCCGTCGTCTGACTGGTTGCTGTAACTGGGCGACTGTGCTGGAGATACACTGGATGTTGTGCTGTGGGCATCGGAGTCTGCTTGGAAAACAAAAATAAATATATACAGTATAGTAGGGAGTTTGGTATCCTCCCAACAATAGAAGAATATCGTTTTTTTACAATTACATTTCAACCGATTTCTTCTTAGCCAGAGGAGTGACAATAACGAGGTTGTGGAATGTAACAACATGCTCAATTTGGGAACCATTTATTTTAATTTATACAGAAATACAATGAAAGCAAACCAACAAACAGCTTGGATAGGAATTAGAGCCACAATACCAAATTGAAATCTTACATTTTTAAAAACACATTCAAACTACTTTAAAAAAAATCCAATTAATAGTTTAAAACCCTGAAGGAAAGGCAATACCCTTAAATATTATACAAGAGTTGGAATCAATTCACATTTGCTAATCAAAAAAAAGGGAAAACAACCAATCCTCAATCTGTCTGTTTTTTGCCTTGATGGAGACACAAGGCAGCGTGTGTCCTAACCAGAACAGCCACAAGGTGCTGCTAAAACAGAGGAGACACACCAAACCCAGGAATGACAGATTGCCATTCTGTGCATTTGTGGGAACATTATATTAGGCACTTTAACTCTACAGCAACCATTATTCCAATTCCGAGTGAATCTGTTTATGATCCAGTAAAAGACACATCAACACATGCAGGATAGGAGTCGATAAATTCAAACAACTTACTTTGTCTCTTCAATTTATGAAGCTTCTTCAGCTTGCTTTTCTTCTTCCCATCACTGTTCTTGATCTTCTTGGGCTTTGTCATCTTGAAGCCTGGTCCAGCACGGGCATCCACCACCTGAGTGAGGCCAACGTCAACTCAGTTTAAAAAGCCACAACACAACAAATAGACCACTGTAAGACCGCTTTACTTACGTGGTTCCAATTCTTCTTGGAGCCATTAGGTAGCTTCTTCCACCTCTTCACAAGCAACACACAGGCATTGCAAATGTCTCCAACACGATCTTCTGACAGCCTGAAAAGGCAATAAATTGACACTTAATTGCTTATTTGTTCCCACCCGGGTTCATGGAGTCACTCAATTCTAAACATATAAGAACACAAAAACAAACACGAATGAGAGTTTTTACCCGAAACACAGCTCGAAGGTTTCTTCATATCGACTGCTGTCCGTGAAGCGTGAGCTGGAAGACTTGGTCTTGCAGATGCAACAGCCGTCGTTACTCCGGTAGATCTTTGACTTGTGAAAGCCAAACATAATCTGTTTGTGGGTCGGTGTTTTGGCAAAAATCTGAAAGCGTAAAACACAAGATGTGAAATCGTCCCGGGGACACAGGCTGTGGATGTCTGCGGACTGTTGGGCTTTCTACTCCTGCAAAAGGGGGCGGTCCCACACGCGCGAATAACATACAACGTTAGATATAATAAATAAAGAATAATCTTTACACGGACGGTCTACAAACCCTATCCGAAGGTCACATATGGTGCAAGCCTGTCCGCACAACGTCACAGTGCACAGACGACGTAAACACCCGTAACCATTTTTGATTAAAACACCATCAATCATATTAAAGAAAGACCTTACAACCAAGTCGCGGGAACAACAAAAACACACAACACTGACAATGAACAAACGCCATAAGCACGATGCTGGTGGTTGTGTTAAATGATCAGAATACAAGAAGCAGGGATGTTCGTTTTAGTGCAGTAGCATGTGATGCGGCTTCCCAACTTCCACGATACGCGAGTCCCAGAAACGTTACACCCACCAAACACAGCGTTTCAGCCGCGTTAATGGCACTTCTTCTGGACACCAGTTATTGCTTTGGACACGATTTTTGTTAGCGCGAAGACAATGAAAACTGTTTATTTTTTAAAACATTGTTCGGCAGAGGATTTGTTTGCAGCAAGAAGCCTCGAAACAAAAAGCGGGCAGCGGCGCGTACTGAAGTGAAGAAACAAAAAGCTACCGGGCTATTCGCTGAAATGGAGTCTAACACACGTGTCTAAATAACACGGAGCAATCACATCGCTGCAATTTGTGTAGTTTGTCAATATTTTTTTCAAGACACAAAAAGCAGCGGAGAAGTCATTCTTCCCTTTAAATTCAAACTTTTACCCGCCAGAGCGCCAAATGCGGCTCATTGTTGTTAGCTGTTAGCATGCTAGCTAGCCGACTTTGCTACCATTACCACACCACGCTCTCGTTCACTTCCACGTTATCCCATTGTCGGTTAACGTTAGTCTTTGTACTCTTAGATCGGAAGAACTGGAAATGCACAAGTCACATTACGACTACGCAACATTACCTTCGGTTTCTCCACACATAACACATCGGTTAAACCCCACAAACGTAATGTCAGTATAAGAGAAATAAAAGTGCACTTACGGAACAAAAACTTTGAATCTTCGCCGTATTCTTTTCCCTCACTGCGCATGCTCTTACTACTACTGCATACAGCTGTCGATTAGAATATCATTAGCATAAAAAGCTGGAATGAAAGGGCTGCGCGTACAATGACCATATAGGGAGTGCAGCCGTTGAGTTTGAACAGGGATCCAACCAATCGCTGCTTTCCTCGCGTACACTTCAAAAGACATGAATGACGGGAGGCGTAGCAAACGAGCGGGAGATTCTGTTCCGTCACAGCCGTTGGCGTTCTTCTTTCAAACTCAAATTCCCACAATCCACCCTGATGCTTTAAAGACAGACGGCTCTCCGATAAGGCGCGAAAGTTTGTTTACATTTTCTCAGGAGAAAATTAAACAGCGCTAACAAGAAAAGCAATGCTGTGTTTCTTTTCTGAGAATTTCTGTAACAAAGATATAACGATTTGATGGAAAAGTCGGGGTCTGTTTAACATAATAAGATCTTCACCTTTTTGTTTTATAAATCAGGCAAAAGTTATCAAAATGCTGTTTAAATTTAATCGAGGGCTTTTAATTATAAGTCTAATTATTGATTAATCAGCATGTTGTTATCATCCAAATTTCCATGTTTAAATTGCTTAATTTGTTTGACCGACCGTCTCATGGTTAACTGTATATTAAAACGAAAAAAACAAATATTGAAATTTAAGTGAATTTGTAAACCACATTTTCAACTGAGGCACATACAGCAGATCTTATTCATGGGATAATGTAAAACTAATTCAATTAAATGTACTTTAATGCGTTACATATGCTTTATTCTTTTTATATTTTTACACTGTACACTGCTGCTCACTTAGTAAACACTACATTACACAGCTATGTTAATAAATGTACAACAGTATTGGAAAACAAAAATATATATATCTCCCAAGATGCTCATGTGTGGGTCGTACACAGACAAGTACAACACAGTCATTCCAGACGTTGTTGGCACAGAAAAGAATGCCTTCACATATTAAATCTCATGTTCTGCACAATAACGTTCAAAATAGATAACAGAGTAGGGCCCGGTAACACCTCGAGACACACCATATGTTTGTAAGGGGTTGAATTTTCTGTTGTGGATATTGCATAGCAAGAAACCATGATCGCAAAATCAGGAGCAGGAAAGGGCAGTCCTTTTTGCTCCTCACATGGGAAGCAGGAGATCGTCCTTTATCACGAGGAGTCAACACATTTCATCACACTGTTTTAATCAGAGAAGGAGGCTGTAGTGTAAAGGCTGGGATTTAGGATATGGGAGAGGACCAGTTGGAGGTATTTACACAAAGGCTTTCTTTGTGACTCACGTTGCTCAGAAAGCTGGAACACAAGCCAAAGACGTGGGGTATTTTCCTTTATCCAAATCAATATACCGTCCATCACTGAACAAAGAGTGAAGCCTCAGATCGGTCTTATTAACGTGCAAAAAGGGCCAGATACTTAGGGCATTCCATTTAAAAGATCTGCACAGCAGTACATTTCTCAGGGAGACCCTCAAATGTGACAGCCGTTTAATGTTGATGTATATAAATCATCCTCTGAACCCAACCCGCCCCCGTCATACACATACTTATAAAGCATACTTCTACATAATTTGCTTCAAGCTCTGTATAGTGACATTGGAATCCGAGTTGACAACAGAGCAAGCAACTTGACTCATTTAACAAAATAATACTGTTTTTCTCTGAAAATATTTGAACAGTTTTGATCCTCGCTTTTCCTTAAATATAGCCACTGTCAGCCTTTCACAAGAAAAAATGAAAATATTTAGCTTTTAATAAAACATTATAGCACAAGTAAGTCATGGTCAATAATGTGAAAATCATGGTTCATAATAGAAAACATATTTTTAACATCTAATGGCATCATCATTGAGGATAAAAATAACAACATATTTTGAAAGGCTCATCGCACTTAATATATGGCAAATGTAACAGTAGCTTTAAAATAAGCCAGAAAATGTCCTTTGTTCAAGTCTTTTCCTCCATATAAAAGGTAACATTATTCTTTTTAGTGGTCCCAACTGTGAGAAACCGTCAGATACAACTGGTGGGAAGTTGGTTTGTTTTTAGATACCAACACCTTTTACAAGCGAAGCCTCCAGGGTGATGTTGAACTCCTGCAGAGTCTGTAGCACTCTTATTAGAGAGTTCACCAAAGAGCGGTCCTTCATCAGTGCGATTTCTTCATACATCTGATTGGTGATTGGACAGTCTGCGAGCAGAGCGACCCAGTGATGCAGCAAATGGTCTCTGAGAGAAGAAGAAGACACGCGTCGTAAGTCATAACAAGTCATAACAAGTGCTAAAAGTGCATCTTCCATGTAAATTCAACATGGACCTTTTTGTTGTTGGGTGTTTAGTCTTATCGGCTAATAGGGACAATGATTTATGGAATTGGCCAAAGTGCTGAACGAGAGCCTGGTATACAGCAACGGTTCATACGCTGCAATCCCACTACTGAAAGTGCTGGATTGTTATTTGACATTATAAAAAGAGTCCAGCCCTGTTTTTGTTGGGGTGCGGTTGTCACACACTATTAATAACAATCTGAGCCTGTCCGGGGCTCAAATAAGAACTTGTAACAAACATCCCACTGAGGCTGCATATTCGCCGCCGAAGCTCATTTAGCATAAGAATAACAGCGCTACCCCTAAATAAATGAACCGTTTGTTTTGGCCAACCAGCAGTCTAAATGTGTATAGCAGAGAAAAGCGGCAAAGTCTTGTTTTCTTGATAAATCACAAACAATTAATCTATTATGGAAATTGATGGATAAACATTTTCTAGAAAAAGAATAAAAACATTGCATTGCTACGTAGTCACTACACAGAAACATCCACTCTACAGCAGAAAAGAACATCTGAGACTTGAGTTTCACTTTAAACTCTTTCCATGTCCGCATGAAGGTCAGATACTGAGCACAGCAGCCACAACAGTGTCTATAAAGCACTACACAATTTGTAGTGACTTCTCTCTCAAGACTGAAACGCAATTATCAAATGTCCAAAATATGAATGGAATCCAAAGGCGTGTCATTGGGAGGCTGATGGCTGCTGCCGGTCTACCTTGCCCCCAAACAGACGAGCATCTGGAACTTCCCGTCCTTGCCAATGTTTCTGGACGTGTTGTTGATGGCGCGCGTGAAGCGGCAGAAGTGGCGCACTCTGGTTTGCCAGTTTTCATCTGGAGTCTCCTCCCGCTGCTCTGCACTTTCAAAATATACTTGGGACTTTTCTGTTAGAGCAAAGAGATAAATAAATCATAACAATGAATTAAATATGACGGTCTTATTGAGTTTTTACATTTAGATTTTTGATGGAATACTCAATTAAGGTTTTAGTGCTCAAGTAATACACAGGAGTAATGATATTAGGTTTTTACCCAAGAAGTCCCAGATGAAGACATTCTTAAAGAGTCGCGGGGATTTGAAACCATGCAGGAAAACCTGTTCCAGAGCCCAGACGAGGCCGTACTCCCCACAAAGCAGAAGGGTCAGACTTCCTCTCTATGGAGAGCAAAAACAAGGAAAGGTATGCAGTTATAACAGATTATAAAATAGTTTTCTCACAAAAACTGTAAATAAAATGTAAAAATACAGGTAACAGCTTATCAGATCCAGTAATATGCATTAAAAAGGACAAGTTAAACAAGTTAATTGCAGACTCCCTCCATTGTTCTGTCAGTACTGTAAGGAGGGGGAGGAAAGTGTGTAGGGAATTTCCCAGTAAAAATCCTTTGTGCGTCGCCTATGCAATGAATGACGTAAAGCACCTCGTGTGCCTTAATAATAATACCTATCAATGTTGGTACTTTATATTACTGTCTTTATGACATAAAACAGAATCTAGAACGAGAAGTAGAAGTATACTAAATATTTAAGCCAACTAAATGTTGTCTGTAATATGTTTTATGATGATGACCCTGATGAGGCCACAAACTGAAACGGTAAATATGCTCTTTAATCCCCTCTCCATCTACCTTGGAAGTAGGTGAAGTGGGGCCAGTAACAGTCAGCCTGCTTCTACAACTTCTGCTCTGACAAAGTGAAATACACCACAGAGCCCTCGGTTGCTGAGGAGCTTGAGCGCCGGCAGAGCAGAACGCTGCTTTTCCTCATTTGTGATAAATAATAGAACCGCATGTTGGGGCCTGTCTAGACTGCCGTCTCTCACCTCCTTCTCTGGCTTGTGGAAGTGCTTCACGATCCCATTGATGGCCTCTCCCACTCCCTCCTGGATCTGACCTGTGTTTAACTCTGGATGAGAAGGGAACAAAAGAGAAAACACAGACACAGTGAGATTTAAGTGTATTTAGAACAAGAATTCAAAAAGAATAAAGTAGATACACTGTTGTCCTGTGCTTCTAAAATCAAGTTGAACCTCAAATGAGATACACATCCTAATCCTTAGCTAGTATACCAAAAACACCACAATTATTAGTAGTTGGTAAGTGGCTTTATTGTTGTGAAGTCGAGTAACTTACTTGGTTTGCTGTTTGGTGAGATGGTAACAAACCTCCTCATCATCCCAGGTGACTGCTGCATCGGGGGGGTGCGGCACATCCTTTCATCATTCTCTGTGCTGGGGGTCATCAGCTCTCCCACCAGGATCCTCTCCAGACTGCCGTCGTCCACGCCCTTCCCCAGCCACCGGCCACACGGAAACCTGCGCGCACACATTTCGTATTATTATTATTATTATGGTTATGGAGAGCGGTGCGGTCAGAGCGATGTCACACACAGACACGCTTACTTGTAAGTGTGGCCCGTGATCTCGTTACGGACCACGACGCACTCCACCAGCCACTTTGCGTAGAGCCCCGTGTTATCGTGACCCATCTGCACCGTGGTGAGCTTTCCCAAGTTCTGGCACTAAGACAAACAGAGAGAGAGAGAGAGAGAGGACATCAAACACCCAAACAACAAATCTGATTCGCAAACACAATGGAGCTCATATTCATAAAGGCTTTTCCGGTAGATCCCAACTTGGTCGCATGCTGACTGTTTTGTGTTTGTTTTTCGACAGGAAAAGGGATTAAAAAGGACAGTCTCTAATGCGTGCAGAAACGTCTTGAGAAAATTCTACTGACATTTTGAGTCTAAAACTCTCATTAACAATCAGGCTGATTTGTTCACCACTGACGTCTCCGGGTTAGTTTGATTTCATAGAAGCAACACAACGGTGTTTCTTTGGAAGTAACAGTAGTCAAGGTGAACTGTTATAATAAAATAAGTTATCACAAAATATCACAAACCTCGAATGTGATCTCCAGAGTATTTCTGGGGACCTGCAGGACTCCGGTCTCTGCCAGCTCCCCAGAAACACACACCCAAGGGTTGGCTGTGAACATGGAGCCACCCAGCTTCTTACTGGACACCACCACTACGTGATAGGGGATCACTGGGAGACGGAAAGGAGCAAAATGTTATCAGAAAATCTTTTAGTTTATTGACAGCTTTGTCGGGTTGTTTGGCATGAAAACAGCACTCACTGATGGTCGTAAAGACGTTGGTGAAACAGAAGTAGTCCACGGCATTAAAGGACAGGAGGTGGTAGAGAAACTGCTCCTTCTCATCATCACAGCGGAGGAAGGCGTATCGCTTGTACAGTTTTCTAAAAGGGACGATTTTTGATAAAAGTAAAATACATATTAGTACTTGGGAACAAAATAACAGGATTTATAATAAAACCTTAAGAAAAGCTTTCCCCACAGAAAAACATTCCGTAACATCATCACCATTATGATAGAAAAAGTGATTTCTCTTTGTTATAAAGTAGAACTGAGGGGACATTTAAGGTCAGACAGAATCCCCCCTGACCCAGTTCACCAGTCAGATATCAATTATGAAGAAAGCTGTGAAATATTCATGCTGGCGGTGGAATACAGTGGGATTTGATTTGCAGTTTCAAAAGAGTTAATCTATTATAAATAGGTAGATCACACGTCATCTTCATTTCATACGAGATAGACATTACTCCACAAACCGAAAAAGAAGGTTTCGGATAACAACATATTAGAGGTGGGAAAAGATATATGGGATCTTAAAAATGTTTAATATTAAGACTGGTAGTGACTACTGATAGTTCAACCTGAACTGACAGCAGAGTTGGTTTTGCTCACTTTGTCAGCTCGTGATCTGACAGCAGCTGCTTCAGGTGTCTGGAGAGCAGCTTCTTCTCCATAGAGAGGCGAACCCAGGCTCTGGCTTTGCCCACATCGGTCTTTATCTCACTGATGTTCTGAATGTGTCTGCGAAGAAAACAACGGATCAAGAAGTTGGACAAAAAAAGGAGAATATATAAATACTTAAACAAAGCAAAGATCACTTTTTCTTATGTGAAAATGACACAAGGATGCATCTTGTATCCGTCCTAACGGTTTTACCGTAATACATTAATAATCAAAACAATGAGCCAATAAATGTCTTTAATAAAAAAAGGGTCTGGTGTGGTCATTGATTGGAGACAATGAAGATCATAAAATGCTGAATTTAACCAAATAAGATATATTGTAATTGATGCACATAATTATGCAGTTTTATGGTTTAGGTCTAACAAATAAAGAGCAACGCTAATTTAAACATAATTTAATCTAATTTAAAAGTACATTAAAACAAGTATTTGTATTGAGGTTGTTCTTTCATTGTGTATCTTAGTGTTGCCACCATGGTACATATTATAATATATATTATAATACACAGTTCTGTGGTCTAAACTGATGACAGGCAAATGTTTATTGGTCCCATTTTAAAGAAAATTCATTCGATTGATGAAAAGCCTATTAATGATATTACTTGCTTTGTTCAAACAATCCTAAAATAAAAAGCCAAATAACAAATACATTTGGTCAAGTCAAATTGCTATAACAGAGAAAATCTATAAATGCTCACGTTTGAAAAGCTGCAACCACTTTTGCAGCTTTACTTTTGATTGATAAATGACAAATAATTAACCAATAAATTGATAAATAATTTTGGCACAACAAATGTTATTCCTAAACTGTGGATGCACAATGTATCCTTGGTGAGAGAATCGGCTCAATGTGCCTCCGGAGAGGCATTTATGCCACAGACGTTGTCCCAGTCGAGCCTCTGATGTCCAGACACATTCCCTTCCACTCCACCTGTGCTAAGAGCCCTGCATGTCTCCTCCTCTACCGTCCATCCCCCTCAGTCTCCACCCTCACATGAGTAACCCAGTTTGCCCTCTGCTCGTCATCTCCATGGCAACAGAGGAAAACACCTACTATAATTATTGTTATTATTAGGTTCTACCTAGAAAGCACGGTGCAAAGCAGGTGAGAGGGCGTCAGACCCGTTGAACACGACTATCTGAGCAACATAAACATTAACTCATTATTTTCAGTTGCACAAATTGCATTGCCACCAAAGACAATGTTGACAATATGATGAATTATTTAAACTCGTTGTGGTAAGCCACACTGTGACAGTGTGTGTTTACGATGGAGGAGGAGGGTCCATCTTTACTGAGTAGACAGGAAGGTTTGTGCCCTGAGCCGACCCCTCCTCTATTTCTCAGTCAGTCTGGTGGGGGTCTGGTAATTAGGCTGGAAGTAACGTGCTGTTACACAGACTCAGTCTGCGCCTCCTCCCAGCCTCACACGCCCAGACTCCTCGAAACCGGGTATGATAGATAACGTGACAACACACACGCAAACACGCACAGGTGTATAAGCATGCAGGTGAGCCGCTGGAGCGCTCTGGGTAGTGAAAGGCTGTTTGATGAATATGAAATACAGTAGAGCAGACAGTTGGGAGGAAACTGGGGCACCATGTTGGCATTGGGGTCTGCGCTGGTGGATTGGTGTAATTGGTGATGTGCGGCTGGGGACCGCTCACTGCAAGTCATCCTCTCTCTCTTTTCTTCTCTCACTGGCTACCAACTCATAAAAACTAAAAAAGGGCCTGGTGTGGAATTGCCTCGTCTGTTTGTGTCGAATAACTAAATCCAACCCTTAATAAAAAGAGTTTAAAACAACTGGTTTTATACTTTATTTCATTGGGATAACTGAAATTGTGATTAATCTGACCTCCCTAAAATCCTATGCATAGACTCCACTATCACTGCAACATAGAAAAGTCCATGAGGTTCTTCTTTGACAGTTAACCACTAGGGGGCAGTCTGAGGCCGATGGAGTCTCGCCTGGTTTCATCATTTATTGAATAACTCATTAGTGAATATCCAAATAACCGGTAGTCCTCCTCACCTCATGTCCTGTATCAGGGAGACTTTAAGAGGCGGCATTGCTGATCCACCACCATCAGATTTGCGTCTTTCTGTGTCATGAATGAAACCTGGTGTGTAAAAAGAAAAAGGGTGTTTAATAGCATTCACTTATCTATTAATTCATTTTGTTTGTTAGGGGATTTCAGCCTTTACCTGGAGGTCCCAAACAACCTGGAGTTGCATTTTTCTTCTCTTTGCCCTCCTGATAATGCAGCAGGTGGGACCACAAGGCAGATTTACCCTAAAACGATTCATTAGCATCATTACTTGCACAGAGAAACCGCTGTCTGTCCCCCAGCTGTGGAGGATCAATAATGAGAAATGGGCCGTTGGTGTTCTTGTTGTACCTGTTTGACCTGCAGCCCGTGGCTCCAGATCCTCTCCAGGAGGTCACAGAGGCTCGCAATAAGAGTGTTCTCTTCAACACCGGTGATGCTGACCTCTCCGTGGCCCAACTCCACGGCCTCCCGACCCATCTTCTCTACCAGCATACGCTTGGTCTGCAGGGAGAGACACACGCACTGGTGTTACATGAAGTTCTGCTGACAACAATATCTACCTCATAAAATTGGATTTTTATGTGCCAACTTCAAAATAATTCTGATATGTATTTTGCGTGCAGTAGGAACATAGCTCAAGTTAATCCTTCTGTTCTCTTTTGTGAAGAAATCATGTTCTGCTTTCTGTTGTTAAATACAGAAATTATAAAACGATGAAATTATCTGCTAACTTCATCGCACTGCCTTGGTCATTCTGAATTGTTTTGTGTAACAAATCTTGAACGTGTATAATGTGATGAACCTTTTTTCACCTGAAATAATGCAGCAAATGCCACAGCATAAAGAGCCAACTATATCACTAACCACAACACACTCAGCCATACACAAACCTTGTTCCTGCACTCCTTCAGCAGTCCTTCAACAAATTTCCAGTTGGTCTGAGCGATGACGGAAGGTGACAGGTTTGACAACTTGGGCTGTCTGATGGTTGTGCCAAGGTTCCTGGCTTCCTGGATGTACTTCTGGTAAAAGACAGAGAGAGATTAGTAAGCTAACCACAAAAGGAAACGAGATACACAGAAATCAACTTAGCTTACAGGTGGACTCACAGCACTAGGGACGGTTACTACAGAGGAGCCAGGATTACTACAATCAAGTCTACATATGGAATCCAGTTGATTACAACAAAGGTCTGAAATAAAACATGCAAATAGTCCAGAAACAAATGTCTAAAACATATTGTACTCTCTTATTTAGTTAGCCATGATTGTTTAGTAACATGGATCTACAGATGTAGCTCAGCTGGTGGTGGTAAAGGAGACAGAGGGAGGTAATGATCACATGGGTGGACAGGTTTGTTTGGCCCCAGTGTGAAAGCTAAGGGCCTCACAAACAACCAACACATACCACATCCACTGTCACCGACTTTAGACAGGGCTTGAAGGACTGTGAGAGCCAGTAGTAGTCAAGAAACAGCAGGAGCTGCCGCTCCGGAAACAAACACTCTACATGCTGAGAGTAATGTGAACGTGAGTGCCAGAGAGGCAGAGAAAAGAGAAGGTGAACAGAAGTGTGAGAAGGGGGGGGTGGGAGAGCAGACGATATGGTGAGAAGTCAAAACAAAGCCAACGGGTCATGCAAAATGAACAAAGACAGGCAGTTAATCCGTATGAATATGAGCGGAGTAAAGGAGACGCGGCGGGGACCCCCTCACCTCCCTCTGGTCGTTGTCTAGATAAAGGTGCTCCGCGTGCTGCTTCTGTCGATCCCTCCTCCTCCACTGGGCGGGAGCACTCCTCTTGGTCCATCTGTAACACAAAAGAGCCGTCGAGCTCGGATTCAATGCAGTTCACGTTAAAGAAATATCCTTTTTTGTAAGTTTGAAATCCTCACTTGTTGCTGGTGGGCCCAGTGGAGAGCACATCGGACTGAAGCCGGGGGAAGAAGCCCTGCTCGTAGCGTCCCTGACCGATCTTCATGTCCAGCAGGTGTGGGTGCAGCGCGGTGTGGTCAATCTTCATAACTCTCATCTCAATGGCTCTCTCTGCAGAGGAGGTGTGTGATTACTGGATGCATCATAATCACCTTGTTGATGTACCCAAATTGAAGGGCTGTCATTTTCAAGCAGCAAGTGAGTCCTTAGGACACCATCATGTCTTGAAATCCGAAAATGAGATCATCTGGTAATTAATTCTGCATGTTTTTCCGGCATCTAATCAAACAATAAATTATTTGGGATTGATGAGGGACACATTTAAGGACAATTTTCAGGAAACCAAAACGTCCCATAGTCAGAAACTATGTAATTATTCTTTTCATCTTCTTAACAATCATTCAAATAAGATAAGCATATTTTCTACAGCTAATTGTGTGAAGAAAGAAGTACAATTATGATGAATCATTTAAAATTTCCATTTAGCAAACGACTGACAACAGGAGAAAAAGAACCAATTGAAAAAGAAAAATACATTTCCTCCCAAACACCCACAGAAGCCAAAGAAGAACAAGTCCTTTTCTTTACAGACACTCATGTATTCAGCTTCAGACAGTGATTTTCTGATGTCAACCCACCCACACATGAGCCGTGTTAACAAAAGCACCCATGAGTTTAGAGAAGAACAACAGAAACTATTTGTATGAACCAAACAATGTATAAAACATGCGCACAAGATGAAATACACATCACCTTAATGTACGTAACCCACAATTTCACAGTGTCTATGTAATATTTATAGATCTTACATCTAACATGATGTTCTCCAAGCTTTTTAAAGACCGACATGTCTGAAGTGTATTAAGGATCGAATAGAGGGTTTATAAATTTGGAGTGATACGTAATCAAAATACTTTTAGTGTATAAAGTGTTAAAGTGGTTTCTGAATTTTAAGTCAAACGATTCTATGCCGTCAAGTCGAAAGAAAGTCGTCCATCAATCCTCTCCCAGTGAACCAAACGTTAGACAATCAGAGACCTGCCTCCCGGAGACGTGAGAGCCAACAAGAGCAAATATTACGATGGTGAGTCACGTCATTCCTGAGCACAAAGGCATGAAGTCCAGGAGCGACAGAAACTCATTTTGCATTCCTCGATGTAATCAAGATGCCTCCAAACAAGTCGGTTATTACCCGTCAGTTTACCAAATAGAGCAAATCACCTGTCACGGGTTCACACATTCAAATGACCTTCAAATTACAAAGAGAAAGCATTATACTGGAACAGTTTTGGTTTTACACAGGTTGGTAATCAAACATTACAGGGGCTCCTTATTTCTAATGTTATTATACTACGGTGAATCTATTCATTTTCAAATTAGGACCCGCGGCTTTATTGGTGAAAAACAATGAGAAGTGTTGAGGCTTTCAATCCTTATTTCTCTGTAATCCGCAGACCTGATCTCCTTTACCTGCTTCTTCGATGTTGGTGCATTTCTGGTACATTGAGGTGCGCAGAGTGGGCGTGCGGACGTTCAGCATGCGAATCTTGTCCACGCGGTAGTCAAACACCCTCAGCGTGTGCTCCTTCTCCTCGTCATCGTGACAGAGGATCTTACTGTCGATGAAGGAGGCAAACATCTGCGTCTCCAAGAAGCGGGACAGGAAGGGCAGGTAGGGCTCCGGCTGGTCAGACAGGAAGGAGGCCTGGGCAGAAAAAAAGAGTGGAACTCAATGTAAGAAACCGTGAAAAACACCCTTCACTACACTAGGTTATTACGAAACGGCATAAAGCCTTTTTACCTTGTCAAAGTTCTGCATCTGGTCTCGATTGGTGAACCAGGACTCTTTGTCCTGGCTCGGCTGGATCACAAACACCTCGTAGTCTGCAAACATCTGCGTGAATCGGTTGGCGAAGACCTCGCGCAGATGGATGTTGATCTGGTGCATCTTCAGCTCTTCTTCGTCACACTGAACCCGCAAGTCCTTGTTGCTGCTGGCATCCTCTCTCACCTCCACCTGATGAATGAAAGGATCACAAGCAAGACGAAGCGTGTGAGAAAGACATCACCTTTTTTTCATGTTATCCGAAGCTGCAGATGAGGCAGCAGGGTTATGGGAAAGGAAGTCCTCTGTTTTGATTCGGGGCCCAAAGCAAACGGACTTCTTTTTAGCACGTCAGTGGGTCAGCTGGACAGATGCCAGTAGTGGGGGGGGTGGGGTGAGGGGGGGGGGGGCTACAATAACAAAGAGCAGTACCACTGTGTGTAACTGTGAAACAAAATCCAAGAAGCTATTCAGTCACTGCTTTGTTCCCTTTAATTCAGCAATGAGTTCAGATAAGATTACTTGTAGGGAGGTCTGACCTCATGGCTGGGGATGGAAACAGCTCACGCACGATGAGCTAATTCCGTTCAGAGAAAGCAATGCCGGTCACTACTGCGTAAGCTGATTAGCTGCTTTTAGACGAAGAGCAAAAATAATTCCAGACTTCCCTGTGTTCGCTACCTTTTCTATTAACATAATACTTACAGCACTGATGGGAGGGCGGCGACTTAACAATCTCAATGCTATAATATAAAATACGTCAGTATACATATTAACGCCATCATTTCTCAATTGTGACGAGTATCTACGTCCATTCACTAAAACACCATAATATTTCTGTCTTTTTTGTTTTTGAATACAAAGTAATTTATGAAAAACATATCAGTCGACAGCGCGGCACAAAGGGGCTCGCCTTTTGGTCACTGCTGTAATAAACCTCACGATGCAGTAAACTTTTCTTTCTTTTCAGTTAATGTAGCAAAATTAATTATCATGTCACTGCTACATAATTCATCAGATGGCAAGATTTAATGGGAGGGAATAAATTCCAGCAGAAAATGTATTTCCATTTGCAATGGAGCTCCTGAATATAGGAACATTTGAAAACTACATATGGCTGATTTTACACTGATTAACTATTTAACTAACTATTAAAAAAAACATGTTTTGAAGATTTTGAAGACAACCAGGTCATATTATATTATAGTGCGGCCCACTTTTAATCAGCAACACGACATCCTGTCTCACCTTCTCCAGGCTGACACCCGTCCTCTTGACCAGAGCCTGCAGCCTGGCGATGGTTTCATTCTCCCTCAGCAGGTAGGAGTTGAGGGGCGAGGCCAGGTTGCCATTGCGCTTGTCGGAGACCACGTCCACAGATCGGAAGCTGCGGTAGTTGGCCTGGCTCACACCAGAGTGAATACTTCCCTCTGGAGACAAGCCAAAGGACATGAGTACCTCGGAGATCTCCTGAATGAACTCCAGTTTGTTGGGGAACTGGGGCAACTCCTCTGGCAGTTCGATGAAGTGGTTGTCAATGTCCACGAAACACAAGTTAGCCTGGAAAAAGACACGGAAAGGAACAATTAAGAATGAAAAAACAGATACATTAGGCCGAGTGCACAATATAAAGGTGTAAAAGTAACATTGTTGGTGCCAGTGAGCCTGTGAGTCCTACTGAGCTAATGCTAACAAGTCAAACAAGTATTTTTACACGCTTTCAGATTTCAGAAAGCAGCCTCCAAATTCATCCAACAGGTTTGACAGCAGGTCACACTTCTGGAGCACCTCTCGGTGTGAAATGTGAAGCAAAAAAACAACTGATGACTGTGCTTAAATGTCTGAGGAAAACTGTCCACCGCAGCTTGTGTCTGCAGAACAACAAAAGGCCTTTTATGCAGAATACCATCTATTCAACGGCTTCTTCTGAGAAATAAAAACAAATTGAGATGAAGTGTGCAGGTTTGTGTAATAGGATAAGATAAGAAACTAAACCTACAACAGTTAATTCCGCAGAAAAGTACTATACTAGGATACTAGAAGGAACCAAACGAAGGCCCTGTGGTGTGTTTTACCTCCTGCGGCAGCTCCAGCTTGGTGCGGTCATCCTGGCCGTTAGAGTGGAGGCCCATGAGATACGGCACGGGGGCGTCCAGGAAGTGCAGGAGGGAGGCGGGCAGAATGGGAACGTACACATGCTGCCACTGATAGGGGAACATTAAGGCGGTGATGCTCTCTGCCACCGTCATCAGCCTCTGGTAATCTGTTTCATTCACACATGAGACAAAAGGGAACGTTGGTGAAGGACAGACTGTAACCATGTACGTAAAGTGTGCCAGCAGTACATACAGATTTTCCACAATTTATTCCCCTAAAAGTCGTGGGCCACGCTGCCTTTGCCTGGTACATGATACCCAGTAAACAGCACATGGCACATGGAGAAAGTGTGCAGTTATCTGCATAGGATCACATTGGTTGTGCCTGTGCTCTCAATGGGTGACAGAAATCACCTGCTGCATCCATGCATAGCACTTCATGACTCATTGTTTCTGTGTCTAAATCCGGATTGAGTATAAAGAGCACAGTGTGGAGGCAAAGTGGACTAAGATGACACGACAAAGGGAAACACCCAACCCTACTAGTATATTTATATGCAACAAGCTCCGTGCAAATTTAGGGAGTCAATCTCCAGAAAACCACATTTTCCTCCGATCTGGAGGATCTAGCTGGGATCTGGCCCTGTGGCTAATGCTAAATCCTCGGTGATGACATCACACACCTTCATGCTCAGGGTTGGTGTATATTCAAATACGTTTCCAGCATTTCTCGTCTGCGTTCCTGCTCTATCCCATTGACACTTCTAGAAACACAAGCAGCTCTGCTTCTCCTGTTGTGGAGCCAAAATGAATGCCATTCCTTCATTTGGACATGTGCTGGTCTGTGAGAAGAGACTCTCCCCCCCTCCTCCCCCCTTTCTCAGTAGGCTTCCTCTCCCAGGATGGGGATAAGAATACTAACATCACCCATCTGCTCTTAGACTAGACTCCCGTAACAAGAATCCACTTCAGCTAAGGTTACTGAGGGTCATGTGCTGCTGCTCCTGAACACAGATGCGACCCAGGGACATTGTATAAAAATGTCCATAGTAGCTTGGTGATGCTTGAACCGTTATGTTTTACATACAGAGTGCTAAAAGCCCCCGTTAAAAATACACCTAAATCGCAGAAGTGAAACTTCTGCGGATCGTATTTTAGTCAAACAGCTTTTTACACCTAATGTGTGGTGTGTCTGTTTGAACACTCATTTCAGTGGCAATACTGGAGGCTACTTACTAAATTTGATAAATATTAAAATGTTCTTTTGCCCACAAGTGTGTGGAGAAGCCACCGAGTGGTTACTGATTATATATTGCTGTGGGTGTTTTGGAATCACAATGTTCCATCTGCCTAAAGTTGGCACAATATGGTAATGCTTTTCCATGAAATACCAGAAGGTAATATGAAGTAGCTAGTCGCTAAATAGGGATGGTTTGATTGTCTGTGCCTGGCTGAAAGATGTCCGTCTGGACCCCACAAGTCACATAAAGACAATAACAGAAATAATAACAACAAATGGTAATGTTAATGGCAATGATTGACACGTCACGTGATTCCTGTTTGAGAAGGAAGGGAGAAGCAGCCGAACAGCTTTCAACAGCTTTGCTTTTACAGCACAGAAGAAATACTGTCCGTTTTTATTCACCTCATGCCAGGAATGTGTTATTAATGCTTTTTTGCAGAGCATCCCTCTTCTCTGTGTGTGCTTAAAGACGCAGTCCTTTTTTAAACAAGTCGTCGTATCTTCCCAGTGGAAGATTGCCAGGGCTAAACTCTACACAACACCCTTCACACATTCTGCAGTGATCAGCCTCATGTGGGAAAAAAGGGGAATGATGTCACTTCCAACCAATAATAATCATCCTGCATCATTGCCATCCTCCCAGTCTCAGGGTTGCCTAGCAACACCACAGCTTTTCCCCCCTTAAGAGCTTCTCTACCCCCGGCCCCTGGCGTTTTGTAAACCATTTGCCTTCTCTTGCGATTGTAATGGATCCAATCACCTCACCAGACCCTGCATCCCTGAATGATTTCCTTGTTTCTCTCTCTCTCTCTCCACACTCACACACAAACTAATGAATAAATAAAAACAGGAATCACCTGCCTGCATTTCAGGACATTAGGATTTGATCAAATATATATTACAAAATTCAGGAACTGATTAAAGGATAAATCACAAAGAATGAGCAAAAAAAGGCCTGCACAGCCAATCAGTAAAAATGTCCTCAAAAGATGAACATCACACATACAGACACACATTCAAACGTGAGGGAGACTGGGCCGCCTGCGATGGGGGCCGACATTTACACAGGCTGGTCCCCGCACTGCATCACTTTAATGGAAACACTCAACAGGTTATGTAACTGCTTGGATAATAGCACCGCTGCGCTTATCAAACACTTCCTTTATCATAAAGATACAGACTTTTTAAACCCAAACATTTCTTGAGTTGGACATAGAGCAGGGTTAGGGAGCAGAATTTTAGGTGAAATCGAGCCAGACGTGGACGTTGCATAAAGACCACAGCAGCCAAGTGTATTGTTTTGGCCATTGAAGACAATGGTGTATTAAGTAACAGTTTCATTTGTATTTTGTCATTTCTTAAACAATATTTTGTCACCTCCCACTCTAAGGTAGCAGGGGGGGGGGGGGGGGGGGGGGGTTTAACCCTTCTTCTATTCTGTATTTATATAACAAAATCTTTGCTCGAATAGTATTTCAAGCCTCCTCGCATCGGTCCAAAATGTATTAACAGGGAGGAAAGCCTGGAAGCTACATGTAACCACCAGGTCCCCAGACAATTACTAGCCTCATGTCATGACACTAATATGTCTCTCAGCTGCTGACGCATCTCTTGAGACAGCCACCACTGAAAGGATCACATCTCCTCTCACTTCTCCAAAAGCAGCTGCTACAGATAACGCTCAATTATCTCCTCGCTTGCAGCTCATCAGAAGCATATACACTGTATATTATACAGTGTTAGCAGACCGTGTCAAAAACTACACAGAATGTCATGGTAGCCCAGGAAATTGTTTTCCAAGCATCACTGCTGTGTGAGCCAGATGCATTGTCCTTATACCCAATGCACCCTGATGGGACGGCACTCTACTGGCCGCTACATGAACACACTGAGAGCAACAGTAGCAGGGCGACCACTTACGCTGCGAGTAGAGCAGTATCTGCAACTCAAGCAGGGCACAGGTGAACAGCTGGAGGACGTTCTCCACCCCCAGCAGATGAAACATTTCCCCGATGGCAAAGTCAAAGAGCGGCAGCTCCGACGTGCTCGGCCTCTGGCACACCACGGGCCCGTACACGCCGGAGAACTTGAGGGACCGCCCCGAGGGCGGCAGGGGCACCTCGTAGAGGATGTTGTAGATGAAGCTCTCCAGCGGCAGGGGCGGTGGCTGGGGGGACGACACGGCCTGGTGGAGCTGCTGCAGCACCTTCCTGCAGGCCTGGGGGAAGGCCATGGGCGTTATCAGGCAGATGCACTTGGACACGTAGAGCGTGTCGCGGCTGATGTCGTACGAGTTGAAGCGCTGCAGGCGGGAGATGGCCGGCGCGGCGTGGAGCACGTGACGCGGCGGTGCGTGTTGGTGCCGATGGTGCTCCGGTGCCGGTGGGGAGGTGGGAGTGTGCAAGATGTCGTACTGCTCCGCGTTGTGCATGTGGTAAAGAGTCTGCATGGCGCTGCAGATCTGCTTGCTAGTCACCTCCTCGAAGAAGGTGAGGGCGAAGCCGTAGGTCCGGGAGCCGTCCTCTCTGGTGATGATGAACGAGTGGAACTGAGGCTCCCGGGAATCAACCTGCGTCCTGAATGCCAGACCCTTGGGCATGCAGAGCTGTGTGCCAGGACAGAGAGGAAAAAGGCGTCAGTGTACAGTGACAGGTTGTTTTACACAATTTAATTGTCTAACTTAAAAGGCAAATGCAAAACATTTTGGGGAATATTTTCTTCTTATTTTCTCAGTCAGTAGACACCACTCTCTGACGTCAGAGTGGTGTCGATCCTTAAAATAACCCCATGTTAAAGAAAACATTTTCAGTAACAACAGAATTTCTTTTAGAATTATTCTTACTAGGGTATTGATATATCTGTGTATCTGTCATACCATGCCAACTGCATCCTGGTCAAATGGATTCCACTCAACATTGTCTGGATAATGTGCTAGGACTTTGGATTTGAAGGTTCTCCGCAATGGACTCTGCTCAAAATTCTCACCTGAAATTGAAACAAAACAGGAAGAGAGACAAAGAGAGCAAAAAAGAAAAAGAAATTTAAAAAAAAAGCAGAAATACAGTTACAATCCTGATGGAGACGGAGGAGCAGAAGAACAATCGAACAGAAGCAGGTTAAAAGTGCCAGGCGCAACTCCAGAGAAAGAGCCAGTCAGCATTTTTGTCTTGAGAGGAATGCTGTATTGCACCATATAAAGCTGTCATCCGCACCTCGCTCTAGAGCAAAGAAAATAAAATATTCAATAGGGAAGCATCTTTTACTCCAAAATACATGTTTTACTTCATAGATCTTAATGCGTGCTGACAGCTTTAATGGCAATACAAAGAAACACAAAATAATCAATCATAGAAAGCACAGGCTGTGTTGATTTCAACCCGGAATAAAGCAGAAGTGATGCACACACCAGGGCAGTACTGAAAAGTCATTCGGAATATATGGGGAGCATAAACACCGGCCAAGCAATGCCAGCACAGGCGGCGCTGGATTTGTGTGTGTGTGAGAGAAACAGAAGCAGTGATCGTCAAACATCAGCTCATTGTTCAGCTGCTGCTGAAGGGTGTGAAGGAGGAGGGAGCAGGGAGGAGGGAGGAGGGAGGAGGGGGCAAGAGAAATCACAGGAGCGCAAAAGAATTTACCCGCACCTGTGCAGGAAAGTAACTGCGAAACTCAGGCTTTAAAAGTAACCAAAAAGGAATTACCGATTTACTGAACAAAAACAAAAAACAGGGTGTGCCAAGTTAAAGGTTGAAGGGTTGAAGCTGAGGTCGGGTTAAGAGGGGGAGGAGAGTGTGTGGTGGGAGGGTTACCTTCATCTGCCCCCGCCAAATTTCCTCTGGCCCCATCTCTGAATTTAGTAGCCTCTATATACTGGCATAAAGCTACACAACAAATAAAACAAAAGATATGCAATTAAAAGCCTGGTTGCGACGGTTGGGTATTCACATCTCAGTCCGTGCATACACATCCTGCCACAGCTAGCGGCCTGCTGACACGGGACATTATCGTGCCTCCGTCAGGTGGGGTGTGCTAACACAGACCAGCTGGTGGGGTCACGATGGCACAATGCAGCGCTTCTGTGTGCTGGAGTTTCCTCTTCTTCTAGATCATGCAGAATCCACATTGCTCCGATGTGGATTAGATCCTCACCACAGGGAGCCCACAGCCATGCTATGAGCTCCGTGAGGCGGCCTGGAGCTGAACATGGTTAACATGCCCACACTGATAATGCAATCATGCTGTCTAACATTTAGCATGTTCATCATCTTAGCTGCAACATTAGTCAAGTAGTAACATTTGCAAGTTAACACTAAACAGGGAGTACAGGTAAGGTTGAAGGGAAAGTCATGAGTTTTGCATGCAATACAAGGCAGTACATTATTACTTTTTTACTGGCTCTTAGCCTTCTTTGTGATAGGTTTTTTTTTCTTCTGAAGGAATAAACCCTTAGTCCCAGGACTAAGACATACATAGAGTGATATACATATATAAATATACAAAACCTTTTGCCCTTTTAAAAACACAATCTCGAGGTGTGGCAAATGTTTCAAACACGTGTATCTCATCACTAGTCATGAGGTTGACTGAGTGAATGGCTGCCCTTGTATTGCAGACCGCCCGGAGCTGGGCTAGATTATCTAACATTTTATATAAATAAAACACTCTTTATGCAACCGGGCAATGTTTTTTTGTCTCTCTGTCTTCCTCTCTCTGTGCGTGACATTTGCCAAGCACCAATGAAGCAGTCCTGCAGGCACAAAAAAAGACATTCAAAAGCAAATGTGAGCTGTGGGACAGAGGGCATCGACTTTTCTCTAATAGCAGCATGTCAACCAGCTCTCAGGCGGATGTGCCCTACGCAGTGGGCGGTTAGGGGTGAGGAAAATCTATTTTTAATTGCACTTAGAATTTGATTTAATGCTCACATGCACATAGATAAAAATCTTCCTCAGCTCCCTTCTCTGATGGGTTACATTAATTATCTCATTTCTTTGAATAAGACAAAATGTTGAATCTTGGCATGCATTTACCCAGAATACGACTTACGGTAAGACTTTTAAGGATTAAATGGTTTAATCTATTGGTTATTTTCCTATCTAAACTGCCAAAAGGGAAGAAACTATGGCAGGAGACCAAAGATATGTCAGGCTATTATTAGGATTATCAGGTATAAGGAAAAGATGATCAAGCTCCTTGGAATTAATTTGACATAATTTCTGCACTGTGAAGGCTCCCGAATTAACGTAGTATAACCATATTTAAGGCATTAACATTTTTCTATCTTGTTCAAAGAGGATAAAGACCGTTGAGTGCAAAGACGAGCTCCCGTGGTTGGGCACCACGTTCACGTAGCTCACACGTACCTCCACATGGAAGTACCACAAGGTAATTATCACTGCACCACATTTCAGGAAGCAAGGACTGAACATTCCTGTCCAACACACGATATTAGGAGACAGTAGCCTAAATTTGTACAAAAAGATAAGAAAATAGCTTTCTTTTGTTGCTCAAGACGACTGTTGTGATCATCTCTCGGAGAAAACAAGAGGAGACCAATATTTTCATCTTCTTTTCCACCGATCCACAACAACTATCAACTTCTCTCCGGGAGCGTTACGTGTGGGGCAAGGAGACAAATAAATCATCATATACAATCAGGGAACGATTTAACTATTTTGGGGGTACTTTATATGTATTTATTAGAGACATGGGCGTAACCATGGTTTTGACATTGGGGGGGGGTCCAAATGAATACTTTTCCCTATAATAAGCCAGTTTTGGGCTGGTGTGGTGTAGCAGTAATCCAGTGTGTTCTCATCACTGGTCGGGCATTTAATAAACTGTTTGTACTTAGGAAGTTCATGGCTGAGGTTTCCTTTGTTAAAAGTCCCCGAGGACAAAAACCAAAGAGTCCGGGTTGGTCCGCTCCACACGCCGTATCTGGTCGGCGAGTGTCCGCTGTTCCTCCTGCATGTTGCCCGCCAGCGGCATGTAAACACTGACCAGGATGAATGAAGCGAGCTCACGGGGGCGGGGGGGCTAAAGGAGTTTACAGTTAATGATGAAGGATTCCAGATCAGGAGAACAGTGTAGGATCACTGTTACGTCGTTGCACCAGCTGCTGTTGGAGTAGAAGCAGATTCCTCCACCCTTCGTCTTGCCGGAGAGCTCCGTGTCGCGGTTCGCTCTGAGCAGCTTGAAGCCCGCCAGCTGGAGCGCAGAGTCCGGTATCGATCCACAGAGCCAGGTCTCCATGAAGCACAAAACGGAGGGTGTAGGAAAGTCTCTGCTCACCAGCAGCTGAAGTTGGTCCAGTTTGTTGCTCAGTGAGCTCACGTTGGAGAGAAAGATGCCTGACAGCGGTGTGCGAGAACCACGCTGCGGAGTCGCATTAATGAGTCGAGAAACGGAAAGGAGAAGATATATATTTTACATATTTTCTGCTGTATATTGGGGGGGACAGATTGGTACTTTCTCAATTTAGGGGGGGACACGACCCCCACCAATGGATGCGTGGTTACGCCTATGATTAGAGACACTGAGGGATGGAAAGGAAATTCAAATTATCCCTCACTGCATTTCACGCTCAGGTGCAGTTGGCTCAGATGACCAGGCGGCTGCCTCACCCCGGCACGGCACTCGTCTAAATGAGCTCCGACAAAACATCCACTGCAACCCACAAAACGTGTTTCTCCATCTGCCGTTGTTCCAGCCATAGCGCGATGGCGTGACAGCGCGGAACCGGTAGCTGTGGGAGTGGAGCGCCACGGAGACATTGGCTCCTCGCCGCCTTCCCCTCCTCCCCGGTAGGCCGGCGACCACCTGCAGCGCGGCGACCCCACCCCGTGGTCGCGCACCCCCACAGCTTCACGACTGCACTCCCGGTGTGAGCTCCCACTTCAATAAAAAGGACTTTTTCTCGTTGCTTTATATTTGTTTTTGCACTGGTGACAGTGGGGGAGGAGGAGGTTTCTGAGCTGGCACATCACTGAAAAGTGTCCTCACGACCGGTCCTCGTTTCAATGAGCGGGTACCCACTTACAGGCCAGCTGCCACAAACACCAGCTTCTCCACATCTTGGGTTGTAGAAACAATCTGAGAAATAACTTGATTGCAGAAGAAGCTTCCACTGAACCCCAAGCTGACAAAAGGAAGGGAGGAGTGCGACTTCAACAGCACTGTAAGATCGATGTTGTCTCCATTGTTTTGGAATGGCGGACAGGTTTAATTATGATAACACCCATAAGCCTTAGAGCCATTGTATTTGAGAAGAAGCCGGTACAACCCGAAAGTTAACTTTTGATTTGACACTTAAATCCTTTGCTTCCATCACGGTCATTGAAATTACATCATTAGTTACAGCCCTCTGAGCCGATCATTTCTGCCAGCCTATTCCTGTTGAGCTTCAGAGTTCGTAAAGATCAAGTGGCACTGCTCCCTCGCATCACTGTGAAATGTGTAATGAATCTTTCCAAATGTCCACGATACATTTTTTTTTTAAGCCGACCTTTTAAAAAACACTGAGAGGGTTCCTTTGCAGACCGGTAAATATACAAACTAAATATATGAAAGCTCACATTATGCATTTAAAAGGCAGCGTTCGTGTTGAGCCATTCATCCTCATTTGTTTGCCGAGCAGGATCAGGGGAGAGAGGCCGCCTGGGAAATTCAAAAGGATATTTAGCATTTGAATAAGTGGAGCCTGTGTGCGAGTGTACTTATGTCCCCGAGCTCCCTGTGTTTCACGTGTCGCCTGCGAGGCTGCAGCGTCATGCATATGCTAATCAGGCCCTCGCTGTGCTACCAAACACTGTGATTGAAGACGGTTCGGGTCCCTCCTTTGTGTTCTCACTGTACATGAATAACGATTGCATCATATTAAAAAGGACAAACAAGATTGGGGTTTGATTCCGCTCAGCTCATTTGTACCTCAACAATGTTTAAAGCAGGTTTACGTTAAATCAGATGTTACAATCATAATGGCAGGTCAATAATTATTGAATAATGTCCAGTCATCTGTTCAGTAATTACGGTAATTAGTAGTGTGTGAGCTAAGATCCTTAGAGTCTGTTTTTTAAGATGACATGACATGTATTTAAATGTTTATATTACAGCTAAGGCAAGTTTTTATACATTTTTCATCACATACACCATAGATTGAAATATGCACAATGAAACACTTGATTGCTTGTGACAACAGACACAAGCAAGAGTTATTAGATTTGCAATAGTTCTGGGTATAGCGGACGCAAACCATACGTATCCTGTGACAATGGAATTTCCACACCACTTCCTCTCTCGAAGACCTGAACTGAAAGTCGACGGGGGCAAAGCTCGAACCTCTTTCTAAAGTAAACAGCAGCAGTAAGTAGAACAGCGTCGGCGATGCTCGACCACAGCGGCGTTTCTGTCAAGTCAGAGACAGTAAAAGTACCGTTGTCACAGATCGTAATCAGAGGGAGAAAATCCCTTGTTCAATGCTATCTGGGCCATTAGGAAGGTGGGGGGAATCCGATCCATAACATGTAAAAAAAATGGACAGAACTTTCATCTAACCACAGCAATAAGCCTCTCACCACCTGCTGAGTCACAGTGAATCACACTGAAACAGGATGAAACAGACTCTCTATTAATCGTCAGATTTTAACAGAAGTTGCACAAAAATGTTTTCCCCAGCATTAGTAAAAAAAACAAAAAAACAACAGTAATAATGAATCTGTGGTCTAAAGGCCAGCAACAGCTAACACCTTTACACTGACTGCAGCATCTCAACCGTAAGTAAGAGAAAGTCCTTTGTTACTCTGATTAATGTGGAATACGCAACACTTGAATTTAAATGCAACGTACATCATTTGAGTTATGTTTGTTCCCTTCAACATGTAGCGTTCTCCCTGAGGATACGAGTTACCAGGGGGCTTTTTTGGGTGGGAGGATTATGTTGGAGCTGCCAGATATTTACATAAACTCCTAAATTACACAAATCACCATTGACAAGCCTAAAAAAAGATTCCTTAGCAAACACAAATCGAAATTCCAACAACACCTTGATTGGTCACATCTCCCAGAGGAGACAAAGAAAAGTGTATTCATCACAACCAAATGTTTCCCCCTGAACAAAGCGCATTGTGCTGGTAACACAACCAGGGAAACTCCAACAGACCAATCCGTCCATTAAAGAAAGATACAAGACAATCAGACCTTCTTCATTCACAAGAGTTATTAGTGACATTTGAGTTAAACATAAATCTAAGGGGAAAAACTGAAGTCTTTAAAGTAGGAAGTAGTTCACCATTATTTTGCAAGAACCCAATGGTTGACCAGGCCTTCGTTAAGACCTGCTCTAGTGAGATGGAGATGTGTGGATATGGAACGTTCCTCCTGTCAGTTGTCATGGCTACACAAACATCTTCACAGAGGGGCTTTGCTCTTGTTTGGAATTAGCTTGTAACTTAATAACTGCAGCATGGTAGTTTGCGTCTTGGATTCAGTTCCTCACAAGATGGTAAACCCATGTGTTGCCTCCAAGAGCCTCCGACACTAAGCAACGGTAAAGTTTGGAAGTATTCCCGACTGCGCAGGCCAACTGTTTGATAATGACATAACGTCACTGTAGACTTCCATCGCAAAAATCCCAGTTAACTGAGTCAGAACAATCCTTAAACACAGAACTTAACATTTTACCATTAGTAATATAGTTAGTGATTGATACAATCATCTAACTCAGTATTTGTTATTTTTATATTGATATATGATCAAGTAAATCTTCTTGACAGACAACAAATAACAAACTGTTAACAAATAGCATATTTATGTTTTTGTGTCGAGTTAAATCAAACTAGTATCACATTTATATAAATCATTCGAAAACAAAATGTTCCAATTTATGTCAAAAAGGGACCGTTACCAGGTAGACACCAGTATTAATAGTGAGGTATTAGTATACTGCTCTTCTCCACTGACTGATGCTACTGTGTATTCTAAAATATTCTAAAACTGCAGTTACATTTAAAAAGTCAAGCTGAACAGGAACATGGTGTGAGGGGGAAAACGCACTGTTGCCACTGTATCCCACAGCTTCACATGCCGACATGTGTTCAACTCATGCAGGGAAATCGTACTATTGATGCGCATCCTTAGATGTTGAAATGATTCTTATTCGTTTGTTTGTGAAGGGTGGGCCTTCTCCGCGTGTTGCATGAGGAGGATGGTTGCCTGCATAGGGTGGATCTCTGGTGGATGCTGAGGATGGTAGGGGTCGATGGGGGGCATAGAGGTGTGTGTGTGTGTGTGTGTGTGTGTGTGTGTGTGTGTGTGTGTGTGTGTGTGTGTGTGTGTGCAGGGCATAGAGTGAATGGTGCATGTTCCCCAAGGGCGTGCTGCTACCTTGATACACGACCTCCTCGTTATAGTATTATTGCATTATATCGACATCAGTATTGTAGCAGCATCGTCGACCGACACCACGGTGTGAATGCGCTGCGAGAGAAGTGTTACTCACGTTCACACACGATCGGAACATTTAAACCAATATCAGAATAAGGGAGTTCAGCGAAAACCTTTTGATTTAAAAATGGTACGTCGGTGCGCTGCAGCGACACAACAAGCCCGTAATCCCGTCGCTTCACATCGAGCAAGAACAGAAGAAGAAGAGCTGAACCTTAGGCCGCTGTGTTTGGTGGTGGATGTACATAAAACCAAAATATCACCAATGTACGCCAATAAATTAAACCACAGCGACCGGACGACACGGAACATGCAAAATATTACCGATGACATTCTGTTACAACAGCACCTTGCGTCCTTTCGTGTTTGCCACGGCGTCCGCCCGACATTTACCCCGATGGCTGAAGTGCTTACCGGACAGTTCGTCGGGTTCCAGCCCGCTCTCGGTGTCGAGTCCGCAGATCACAAAATAATCTGCGAATCGGCAGGAACCGGAGCTGAAGCCGGTGGTCATTTTGAGACTGGTCCGGTGG
Organism: Pungitius pungitius; assembly: GCF_949316345.1. Classification (NCBI taxonomy): domain Eukaryota; kingdom Metazoa; phylum Chordata; class Actinopteri; order Perciformes; family Gasterosteidae; genus Pungitius; species Pungitius pungitius. The sequence goes on from NC_084903.1 coordinate 12,523,503, forward strand.
TTCCTTTATCCCCCCAACAGGGAGCATATTAAAGGAACTCGGAGGAGGGCTTTCTCTCTGCCATCACGGGGTGTTACGGTACTGCGAAGCTCAGGAAAAATCATTACGGGGGTAGCATGCTAACCTCGCTGTGCCAACAGCAACGGCTATCAGACATCCGGCTGCTGCCCTTCACAATAAAACGAGGATTCCGCAACAGACAAGAAACATTTCCCACAAAAGAAAAATAAACACTACCGTAGACCCGTATTGTCATGAAAGGGGTGGTTCTTTACCTCTGCGTAGCTTTGTCGATAATTTAGAAAAGAATGCAGAACGTGTAGAAGTGAAAAGTAAAAGGAGGAGTATTAGATTCTGCTGCATCAGTAGGAGTGAATATAATATATAAGAGTTAAATATAATTTGACAATGACTTGACAATGACGTAGTATTATTTTACTGCGCTCTGCCCTGCGGTCCTGTCAAGTGCAGCACACTTTTGTGGTGGACAATGGAGCAAAAGCTACTAAAGGTGCAGGCAACAAATTACCGACAAGGTCCTCTTATTCTGCTCTCATATCATTCGAGTTATTTGAGTGCTTCTTTATTTTTCCTCATTGTATAAATGCACCTCATATGTACATACAATGTGTTTTAATTTAGTCCATCTTGTAACTTTGAGAAAATTGTCTTATTTTGAAGAAGTTGTTCCCTTTTCCGACTCTGTTTCAGCTGGCTTTACACATCCACATAAATCAGAGCGTTGCAGTCGAAATGCATTGTGGTCCATCAACACCGCAGCAGCTGTAATCATCTGCCTTTAACACAACCATGAACCTAACATGATTTATACTTAATACGCTCGGCAGAAATGGTGCACGTGATGTTTTTTATTTGTATTTTTCCAGCCCTTAGATTTGAAGCAAATAATTAGTGGTTCATTATTGCAGAAGCATTTGGGTATCATAAACACACGCATACATCTATGTTTTCACTATTAGTCAAACTATTTAACTAGATTATAGGGAATTACTGTCGAATTAAAAATAAAACTCCCCACGATTGATTGGTGAACGAGACACTAGTTTAGCAGCTATGTTTTAATCTTTCCACCTGGTGGCACTAAAGTTCCCTTTGGTTCTGTCAGACTCGATATGAACAGTCCGCAGTTTCTTTCAGGCCATAGAGACAAATGTCTTGTTCTGTCTCGTTGACGTTCGCTGTAGGTTGTATGCTCCTTCAAAGTAAAAGAGCCCAGTCTACTTTCAAGCTTAATCCATAATTGCTGGTAAACTCCAACAATTGGAAGAATTCTAGAAAATGTGTTCATTGTTTCTGAATCCATTTCATAGTTGTGCTTCCACAAAAAGCTATTAAACCATTCGATGGTCCCCGGAGCATTAACCAACACTCGCTCTTTACAGCTCATTCTCAAAACTCAATTATATTGTGTAAAGATCATTTATTAATTCAATAAATATTAAAAGATTCGATTAGATAATACAGACTTGCATGACTGATGTGCATTCTCTAAACATTTCATATTGCAATAAATTACTTCTCAAACAGGAATACTGGTTTTTGACATTTTAACCGGAGGTAAGTTATCTCACTATATCTTTGGGTGATATGACAAAAAGAAAAATATTTCAAATTTGATTATATATTTACGGAGAAGTTCATAATAAGATTTGGTTGAAATATTGTAGAACATGGAGAAAGAATCAATCAATCAATAAAATCTAGCATCTTCTTTCCAAACTCATCATTAAAGAGAATATGAATGAAGTTCAATCAAGCTCCTATTTAAATATTCAGACAAAAGAGTAGATGTTTAGGGGAAATTTAAGGCATCTACAACTTGGTTTTAAACACCTTACCAAAGATGCACTTTGGAAGACGATATAGACGGAGGGAATGACTGTTTATCTGCGACACCGCTCAGATAAACCAGTAACAACAATAATCACAACCCAACCGTCTTTGAAAGAATCTGCATTCTGCCATAAAAAGCATGACAGGAGACAACGCTAAGACATTAGTATGCTCATACAAACAGTAAATTTATGTTTATGTAGCAGGGTTTGAGGGGTTAATGATCTCACAGTAGTACACACACATATTCTCATCAAGAATTGAACTAAACACAAGAAACCTTGAAATGCACAAAACCAACTGCTTCTATAAATGTGCCATTTTAAGAGATGAAAGGTTAAGTTACCTGCATCAATGTCCCTAGTAACCATCCAGAACTTGGGTAAGCATCAGCAATGAGTTACTTTGGAAAACCAGCAACAACAAAAAATAAACAAAAATCTAAAAACAATAACCTGCTTTCATTACTCAAGACACAATGATTACCATCCAAAAATAAATGAAGGACCAGGCATCATAATACATTTCACCTGGCAAACAATAAAAGCAGTCAGAAGCCATAGGTAAGGCATATTGAGGGCACTGGTGTGTCATCATAGTACGCACATCGCCATTTCTAGACTGGCATGGCAAACAATATTATTGCGTGGAGATGAACTCACCGATCATTCAAATATGTGATTTCTGGGAACTGATCTGCTCCTGGATTTCTCTCATTTACAAACCAACATGATTCAGTTTGGCTTTCATTTAAACCTTTCCACGTCGCATACTTCTCACCCCTCATAAATCAGTTGTGTCTACATCTCTCTTCACACCTCAATTACAAACCTGAAATTACATTTTTTGGAGTTTGGCATGCTGAAACTTTGACGTACTAAAATATTACATCAGCTTGGTTTGTTCTCTAAAAGTTAAAGTGAACTGCTGAAAACGTGTGTGGCAGCAGATGCAGGAACCTTTCAAGTAAGAAAAAATGAAGCCCCCTACATGACCACAAGAAGATAAAAATCTTTCCTCTTTCCTCACTGCGTATGTTTAAAAACTAATATCAAATAACCGTTATTGCTGTGGTGGTAAACTTTAGGTTTGGATTGGACACAACCATGGTGAAACAAATATCAAAAAGAGAGTGGAAATTAAAGATGCTACAAAGAGGCTGTAGAAAATTGATACGCAAAACAAATGTCATAGCAAAAGTAGTTTCAGTTAAAAAACAACAACTGATGTTTACACCAGCCTCAACAAGGTACTGTTTTTTTCCCCCAATTTCTAGCAAAAAAAAGAGAAACCAGAATCAGAATCAGAGTTTTACGCCAACATCCCACAAGTAGCACCTTTAATTTTCGGAGTCATAAAAATAATAATCAGAGCCTTCCATAAAAAACAAAAATCTAATGGATGCCACAATCACAACGTAGTCCACAGACACCCCCAAAAGCAGCGTACACTTAACACCGGGAACCCTCCCCCTGCCTGCATGTTGTGGTCAATGGGTGCTTGTTTGTGCCGGCGGCCTGAGACTTTCCAAATTAAAATCTGTGAATGAGACGGAGGCACAGCAACACGAGGGACAGCTTCACGTTCCTGAGCCGAGGGGAAAGGGACGCCAGGAGCGGACGAGGTGCCGAGGTTCTCGATGCTCTACGCCAGCTTCTTCTGCAACTTTTTCTGAAAGCAGACGGGCAAGATGGAGAGCACAGCGAGGACGCCGAGCACGGCCAGAGAGTTCCAGGACACGGCCTCGCCCGCCGTGGTCAGCTTGTACAGCGTTGTCCCTGCGTTGATGGCTACAAAGGATGGCGGGGCCACTCCTGTGGATCAGCAGGGTGGATTGAAGAGGAGTCAATGACAACAAAGGGCACCAAACATGGTATGGCCAGTTAGAAGAAGTAGACAGTCTTACCAAGAAAAGTACCAATGAAGAAAACCCCCAAAGGCACATTGATGACAGGTGAGGTGATGTTGATGAACCAGTTTGGAAGAAAGGGAGTTATCCTCAGGAAGATTATGTAGTTGATCAAATGATCTCGATGTTGTTCAACCTGCCAGCAAAGAGTCGAGAGCACAAGGTTTCATTGGTGACCTGAATTATCATACATTTGTCATCATAGTTATTTCAGGAACACCCCTTTACAATAACATTATACTTTTGGAAAATGCAACTTTAGCCTCCAGAGTTCCCTTGAAGATGAATTAACAGCATTCATACAGGGTGAATAGATGGAAAACACAAAAAGGCTCAGACAAATATACCTTCTATTATAAACTACAAATTCGGTGGTTAGGCTTTTACCTGATTGGACCACTTCTGTGCTCTTTCTGTGAGATATTTGTAGACAATGGGTCTGCCCACCAGATATGACAGCATGTAGCAAAAGGAAGCACCGAGGCCAGAGCACTGCAAGCAGAAGAATAAAGACATAGTTATAAAACATCGCTTACTTTTAAATACCCGTTTGCTTAGTTGCATACCTGAAAGATTGTGAAGGAGACCTTTTACTTCAAATGTAAAGAGAATCAATTCTAAGTTGTCGTTAGTGTTTCTATTCAAATGCTGGCCAGATTTTAAATGTTCAATTATGACAAAAAATGTATTGTTAAGAGGCATCATGCATCAAGGTTTCTATGCCAGAGCACAGTTGCTGAACTTACAAAATCCTACATTTCATACTCACCAAGCAGACTAAGAAAAGAGCCAAGGGGAAAGGGTAAAGATATCCAGAGAGGATGCTGAGGAAGATGGATCCTGGGATGGCAAACGTCTGCAGGCTGATAGAAGCGTTAAGGTTCCACTTTGTAACATGCATTATACACACACAGGCAGAGGCATCAAATAGAGACATTAGAAATAATTGCCAAAGATCTAGAAATACATCAAAAGCAAATCCAGCCGGCAGGTCTTTTAGAATATTTGATAAAAAGAACAATGGAAGCTGTGTTCTGCTGGAACGTTTTTCTCCTGCTAGTTCACTCATGGAGAGCAGCGGAACTGAAAATCTTTGGTAGAAATGTATGTTGCTTAAGATTTGACTGTCTGTGTATCCCAGCCTATGATCAATTATATATAAATATTCGTTACACAAAATAAGGCTTCGGAGCCATTTTTGTATTGTCATGAATGGTTTAGAAAAGCTACTCTTACATGAAGAATGGCAGACACTATTTTTTTATCCGATGCTGAACGGTTTCCTTTTGAGGACATGCTGCTTGAGGACATGCTGAGGACAACGCCATCACACAAAAAACTGAGCTTAGCTATTTTAGTGCGCCTCTGACCCCGTTTAAACATAACAAGAACATAGTTTGTTGTCATCACCTCGACCCGTACATTCTTTCAACACCTGACTTTCGGCCATGCATTCGTGAAAACAGACTTGATAAGAAGCTAAGTTAGTGGTAGATAGATATCCAACGATACAAAACATATGTCGCAAAGTAGGCCACCAAAACTTGGGAGTAGTAGGTGTCCTTGTATTTGGACAGCACAGTTCCCAAAGCTTTGGCATCATCCATGTCTTTAGGGATCTTGATTTTCTCCATTTCATCACTGAAAAGAAAATTAAAAAAGCATTCTAACATTTTTATACAACATTCTTTTCTCTTTTAATCACAATACAATGCGTACCAAAACTTGATTTGCTCAAATTGATAAAGTCACCTCTGGATTTAGAGTATCATGCAAAAATGAGTCGCTCGGTTCCACCTTTTCTAAGCACAGAAATACTGGAAAAGTCAAAGTCACCTAACCGCTATTTTGACCTTGCCCTGCCTTAGTGCATCTCACTAGCTTGACCAGTCTCGACCTCTGCCACAACAACATCATATGTACAGACCAACTGGGCTCTTTGTTAGGTGGCCTGTTAACGTTTTATCCAATTTATCTAAACCATTTACAACCTTTAAACGTCCGGTCCTCAGCGTAAAGGACATCAGGTTCTTCCGTCAATTATTTAATTATGTTTTCTGACATCTGTCATTCATATTACACAATATCATCTTGTCCTCTGTCTCTGCTTTAATTCTTTTAATAAACAATAAAATAATCAAAGCAGAGACAGAGGACATTATCATCTTGTCCTCTGTCTCTGCTTTAATTATTTTATTGTTTATTAAAAGAAAACTAATATATCTAATACTACTTTTCTATCTATCTATAATCTATAATAATCAAAATAGTAAAAAGTATTATACCCCCAACGTGGGGAGAAGCAGGACTAAATACATTTTGGTAATCGTGAGAATGAAAATAACATTACAAAAGTTTTTTTTTTTTAAATTATTTGTGAATACAGAATCAGTCGGCACTTTCAGCAATGAACATTTCTCTTTGGATAATTAAAATTGTTAAAATGAGAGGGGCGGAACTTACTCAGGAAGCTCTGGAAAGTTCCTGTACACCAGGTACATGACCGAGGCCGCGCAGGTGAAGATAGAAAACAAAATCAGGAGAGACATGCGAGCTGAGCCCCCTTCGGTATGCTGAGCCTCTGTTGGGGAAACACAACTTAATAACCAAATAATCCAAGAAGCTACTCCACAAAACAACAAACTAGCTACCAGGCAATGTGCAATTAGCTCTTGAGTTTCGCATCACTTGCTAGAGCCCAAAAGCAAACTGGACTTCTCCCTTATGGCAGAGTCTACCTGCTTATTAGCTGCTCTGTTAAATCATGCGCTCAATAAAGACGTAATGGAGAGCCTCACTTCCTGTGTCCGAAGGAAATGAGGGTGCGTAGTTGATTTAAATGTTTGCGTTTATCAACTGCAGCACTCAAGATACATGGTGAGATACAAGTGAAAGATTATCAGGGGAAACTAATTTCAAATATTAAAATTGAAGCTGGAAACAGTGCAAAAACATTTCCACATTTAACAGGAAGTCTTTCAAACTATTTTTTATGTAATATATACCTCCCTTTATACCTCTCTCTCGCCATCACTCTGCCTTTGGTGGTCCACTTGTTACCTGAGCTGCTCTGGGGGGCGCGGCATTATCAGAACAATTAGTTATTTGGTTTAACCTTCGCTTATGTTTGTATTGTTTTATCTTATTCTATTCTTATATCACACCAATCATGAAGACAAATTCTTCTATGTTTAATATATTTGGCAATGAATGGCTTCTGATTCGAATTGACCGGGTTGAGGAGTTGGCCAGAATTAATCAAATTCAGGTGGAAATCCCACGGAGATGTTCTGTTATGAGCGGAATGTGGGTAAATTATGTGGATTTGCCAAGGTATTGCACCTTAGTAAAGTTTTAAGAGGACTTCTATGCTTGAGTATTTAATTTTTTTGCAATCCAAGACATTTGGGGAGGGGGAAATTCTACTTTTGTAGAATGTAGCTAACCTGTAGTTATTAAGATACAACACACGTAGTTAGTGACGTCCAGTATGTGGCGCGTTGTTATAACAGTAAATTCCTTCCTACACAGATAAAATTCAATTATTAAAATGTAATTAAAAAAATTAAATATTTAAAAAATATATAACAAAGAGTTACATTATCATACAGACTACTTTAAAAAGAAACATAACCTAATGAAAATCTGACTTTCAGTGCATCTGACTAAAACAATACATTCATTTAGTTAAGTAATTTAAATATTCTCCGTCATGTATTGCTACAGAGAAACGTCCGGTTAAACACGGTGGGGAAACTTCCCCAAAAACCACGGCTCGTTGGACAGTCTTTGTTAACGCATATTTGTAACATTAGCATAGTTGGGAAAATAGATTTGCCTTTTGGTTTTTAAAGTAACGCTCATTAACACGGCTTGGTGTGTATTTTGTATAACTAGCTCCACCATGACAGCGTCATGTTATTTATTAACTAACGTTACAGCGTTAACCATCCGAGTCGTACTCGGCTAACTGTCCTCGCTAGCTGCCTGTGTGAACAACCGGTTCACAGCTAGCATTAGCATTAGCTCCTGTTCAGCATTCCGCCTGATCATAGAAGCAGATATGACGTTGCTAAGTCGCTACATTGCTACATCGAAGTTCCCTCACGTCCGATGGATTTCATTTTCCTCTGCTTTGCTTTACATTCAAGCCAGAACCGGAACCCACCTTTCAGCTCTTGCGAGTCACTAGCGCTCCCCTTCGCCTCCTCTTGAGTCGAGGACAAACCGTCATTTTCTCGTCTTTCCTTCCGCTTCTTGGCCATTTTACCAATTTAGCGTTTCGAGGTCAACTCTGGTCGCGGTGCGTGTTTAACAGCCGGTCGGGTGGAGTGACAGCCCGCTGACACGTTACTCTGGATGACCTTTCACCTTCGCGGCGCAGCAGGAAAACCCCGGTGTTATTCCCCACAGCGCCCCCAGGAGAAGGCGTCTCCATGACAACGGTGCAATCCCGCGGTAACCATTGCCCAGGCAGCAGAAGGCGACGTTACCGCTTTAATGATTTTAAGTCATTTTGAACAAATAATTCATTTGACTCTCGATTGGTAAGTGTCAGGTGTTTTGGACATGGATAGCCATATCAAACGCATAAAGTAAAAAAAAGGGCTACTCATCTCCAACGCAAAGAGAATTGGAATGAGATGAAAAAGGGTTTTCCGTGATCATATTTTTGCTTGAGAGCTGCTCATCGGAGAATACAAACATCTCACAAGGGTTTAAAAAATACTCATCTGAAGAAAAAGTTTATCCTTATTAACCTGTGAAATATAAAGTAGGAACATACATGAATCTGTATAAGGAAGTATTCAAGGTCATGGACTCCCGTGTTTTTATTTTTTATTTTTAATATGTTGTATATATAGATGGTTCATCCATACACCAACCAAAAGCTTGAGACCTTCACGATAAGTCCAATTGTACATGCTTCAATGATGTATTCAATTGTACTTTCAGTGCTCACAAACATGTCCTGTAGCCAGACTGAACACCATGAGCATTCTTTTATCCTGAAATCAATAGTTTCCGAGCTGCTTGCTGGTCCACTCTGTAAGCAGATGCTTGAAGAACAGCCATTACAGAAGTTGCTTGCAAAGTAACAAAGTTACAGCTGTTTATCATTTTAAATAGTCTTCAATTTAAAAAAATTTGCAGTCTGATACAGAAGGCTAGGAGACCTGAACAATATGAAAGTGCTAGTCATTAATTTACAGAGATCAGGCATCACATAGTGCTATGAAGTATCCAATATGCTACATATGAATACAACGGTTAACACTTTACAAATGCCTCTGGTTATTTTTCAAGGCTACTTGAAAAATCAATAACCTTGGCTCGTATGTACATAAACATGTGTTTGTTTATGCAGAAAATAATGTAATATCACCACTACCAGAGGTATAATCTTATTACAGCCATTTGGCCACAACTGCGATAATGAAATATTTAGTCCCATCATCAATTTCTAACTGTTAATCCCCCAAATTTGTTTTAGTGGGAAAACAAAAAAAAATTGCCATCATGGTATTCCCACACTGGGCTCCAGAAGACAACGTTGTTCAGAGCTTCTTCTCTTCATCGTGCTCAAGTTCTTGGTTTGTTTTCCCCAGCCATTGGTTGCATTTTAGTTGCTTTCCCATATCTTCTGGTGCTATTTCCCCATTTGACAGACTGAGAAGAACCAGTTCTGGAACCACTACTTAAGGGAACAACACAAGCTTTTTTTTTCACTTCACTACAATCAGTCACAGAGTAATAAAAAGTAGAACGGATGACTCAATTCATTCCCGGAGCAGTGCCTCCAAAGTTGAAAGTAGATGGCACCACTGGCGCTGTGAACTTGTACCCGCCGTGTTTCTCGATCATCTTGGACTCTGCAATAAGATAACAAGCAACAGTGCTTAAAAATCACAAATGTGAAGAGAAAGTCGTTTCCTCACGGGAAGTCTCGCCTTGTCAGACACTCCAAGACAGACAATGTGTTGTCACATAAAGACTTAAATCTTTTCCCTGCTTCCTGTGTCCACGGGACAAAAAGGAACAGAAATCAGAGACAAGACTAGGTGCCACACACTGTGATCCAACACGTTTCAGGGCATTTTATGACTTTATTATTAGTCAACAGACAGATAACAGTTATGAGGGGAGGGGGAGGAGATTGGGAACAACAGACTTAAACACTGCGGTTCATCAACAGCCTCTAAACACTAGGCCACAAGAGTCAACAAAAAGCCATGCAGGCAGAACGATCCACAGTGTATTGGCATTTTACAACTTAATTCCAACAAACATTCTTTTAAGAGTCATTTATTTTTTCTAAAATCATCCCAAATTCATACATTTGTGCCCATAAAAAAGGCACAAAGGTGGCTGATTGCAACATGCTTGACTGGTGTAATAATTGGATTAAGGCTATGAATAATAGTCATTTTAGTCCCGGTAAATAGATTAGATTTAATCGCATTTAGAAGAACATTTAGAATACAAAAAAAAAAAACAGGAAAAAAAACCAGAACTCAAAGAAAAAAAGCAGGAAATAGCATGTAAAAAATAATTTGCTTCATTGTCAGACTGAAGTGCCGCATCAGAGTTTAATTGGAAATTTGGATTGCAGTCTCAGCAGGCGCTCACCATGTGCTGCCCGTCTCTGGTCTGCAAGTGTGCCAATGTCCTGAAGGTGTTTGCCCTGATCCTCGTCAAGGGTCTGTGTTAGTGCCTGGTACCACGCTGGGTCGCGGCTCTGGATATCTGCATCACAGTAAAGTGAAGGAATTAGTGATTGATACTTGTTTTATGGAGACAATCCAATTGCAAGAGAAGGCTTAACACAAGGCTCCACATCAGCAGGTTGATATCTTACTCTGTAGTATGGCTTTGAAGATCTGATACTCGTCCACCAGGTTGTCTTCATCATCTACAGCTGTAGTGTAGCCCTCAAGTGCCGTTTCCTCAGCATCATCCTCCTCCCAGTCTTCATCATCGCCGTCCTCTCCCGCCTGCTTTGCCAGCATCTCCAGGTACTCCTGGCCTTCTTCATCAATGTCATCCTCGTCACTGCCCAGCTCAGCTACATTCATTCAGGGTTAAGGGAACACCTTAAAAAACACTTTATTCACCTTGCATAGTAATATTGACATAAACTGATGCCACACTGAATAAAGCAAGAACTAGCGCCTTACCATTGTCGTCATCATCTTCCCCATCTTCATCGTCATCGTCCTCATCATTCTCATGCTCTGCTCGACAGGCATACGCCCTCTTTAGGCCATTGAACAGAAGGATGGCTGCAGGAAGAAGCTGGATGGCCACCTGGTTGACCGCCTGAGGTCGGTGCTCGAGGTCAATGAGAGCACAAATCCCAAGAATGCACATCTTCCGGTCATGAAGGCTGAGGAGAGCAAAAGGGACCATTATTACCAGCCGATCGCACTAAAGAGCCCGAGAGACCAGCATCGGTCACTATGGAAAATTGTTAATAGTTGTGGCCATTGTTCACACAAAATAAAACTGAATTGATACTTGGTGACAATTATTGTCAATTCACTGTCGACTGTTTTAACAGTCAGGACTGGGTATACTCAAGATCTTGTTCGTACTCCCAAAACCCTTACCCGAGGAAGCAGTCGACATCTTTGAGCCACTGGGTTATGAAGTGGTTGGTGATGGGCTCCGTATTGTTTGGAAAGCGTAGGTTCTCCAGAGTGTTGAGGAGGAGCGGGGGGCTGTAGTAGAGTGCAGCGATAGCCACCTGCAGGCACATAGTCCTCAGCTCGCTGGTCTTCACCTCCCGTGTCAAACGCTCCAAAGCAGCAGTCACAAACAACGGCACAACCTGCAACAGACAGTTTTGCCCTATTAAAGATAAACTTACTATTATAATAACATTCCAAGTCACTTGTGAATGCATCCAAGAAAACACTCCACGCCCTTATTGGCCTCTTTTAGCTACCTAGCCCGAAGTGAAAATGTTCTAGATACCGACCTGGTCAATGCCTCGACCTTTGCACTGCAGAATGATAACCTCCAGTAGTTTTGCAGCATGGCACTCTGGGTCCTCACCAGGATCACCAGTTAGGACCTGAGCATAGTGACAGACTCCGGTTAACTTGCCAATCATTAGCTTGAAATTAAAGTATGTTGCAGAATACCATTATTGTACCTTCTTGCACATGCTATAGATGATCTCCAGGTATTTGGTGTCAGATAAGAGTGTATCTGTGTCGACTGTGACATAGTTGTGAAGAAGTGGCATCATATCTGAAACAGAAACATTCATTTTTTTCCCACAGCCAAACTAAAGAAAATCGGATGTTTCAGAATATGGACATGATACTAGGGCTGCATGGTATACCGGTTCAAACGGTACAAGATCTCTCTCGCGGTATGAAATTCTCACATACCGTTCATACCGGTGTTACGCCATAACAACTGAAGTTGCTCTTTGGCAGGTGGCAGATTCTATTTTTACACGTCAACACCGAGCGCCCGGTGGTCGGAGCTAGTTGTCTTACGTGTGTTGAGAGTGAGTCAAGGGTATAACAGTGAATAACCCACAACAAACTCTTTAGAGGGTAAAACTCCACAACAACTTGACACATAAACATTTTGTAATATTAATTGTACATTTATAAAATAAAAATCTTGTGGCCAGCGAGCAGCTGTTTGGGTAGCTGCAGTGGTTTTTGTAGTCAATGAATTATTGAGTTTACTTGAAAAAGCAATACCGTGATACCGTCAGAATGTTTAATACAGTGATATGGATTTTTGGCCATACCGTGCAGCCCTACATGATACTAATGATCTTACCATTTTATAATGCAAAAATCATGTTTTTAGCCAACCACTTACCTGTGAAGTAATCAAATCCATCTTGCTGGAAGACTTCATACACCAGCGGAAGGAGCTGCCACATCTGGGGGGACACCTGCTGGCATGTCAGGCTGTGAGCCAAGGACAAGATCTCCTCGTAGAACTCTAGAAAGAGAAAATGGGTTCAAGTAAGTCAGTGTAGGTAAATACCTTGCGTTTATCAATATATTGTCAGAGATAGCTTCAGTGCATCATGCTGCCGTAATGTGGCAGCACAGGAAGGACCTGCTCACCCAGTACATGTTGCTGCAGCACAGTGCCGATCACCTGCAGACAGATGCCTTCCAGCTGCTGGGTGATCTGAAAGAGCAAATGTTCAAGGCAATGACAATTTATTCAACATAATTTCTTGGAGAGGATGCAGCTGCTGCCATGATATCTGTACGATTGTATCTCAACAGGTGGCTCATATTTCAAATACTGGACTGTATCAACAGACGGAACATCCCGTTGCAGCCATCAAGCCGGAGTTCTAAAATTAGCGGAGACCTCAATAACAAGCTTTGAGCAACTCTGCAGACATGAATCATCTATGGATCTTCTCCACCAATGTTGCTAAATAATGGTGTGTGAACACTATGCTGTAGACATTTTAAATGGGTGAAAAACAGCAAGCATATTTTAACCAAAAGTTTGAAATGAACAGTAAAACATCATAACTGAAACGTTAGAAACTTTTAAGCCAGAAATGAATCATAGTGTCAAGTAATGCTTGATGAAATCACTCCTGTGTTTTAGCAGATACGGTGGCAAGGTATCAAGGTATCAGTCTGAGTCATTTAAACATAGTGAGAACAAGAGCGTGTTCCCAGGAGTTGGTGGGTGGCTGAAGTGTGTTGGCACGAACGCCGCAGCAGACCAGAGCGGATTCTGCAGAGGAAGTGGCTCAGAGATGAGTGATCCACCTGAAGTGTGTGTGTGTGTGTGTGTGTGTGGGAAGTGGGCTTCGCTGCTTACCTCTTTGTGGTCCTCCACTACACTTAGCAATGTGTCGATGGTGTTGAGGATGCCCATGGCCGTCACAGCCTTGTCATCTCCTCCTTCCTCATCAGGGCCCGTCTGAATCACCTGGTTGAACGTCATAGCCTGACAGAGCATACAGAGACTATCTCAATTATCTGTAAGCATCCATACATTTCACCAGTGACTGAAGCTCAGTGGAGAGCAGGGTGGTCCGTCAATCACACAATTATAGGTTTCAATATCCGGCGCCGCTAGTCTACATGTCAATGTGCCAGACACTTTACCGCAAAAAAGCTTTCCTAGCAGCAGCTATGATGTGTGAGTGGTAAGAATGTTAGCTAGATTCCTTCGAGTGTATAAATGACCGGGTGAACGGCGGCATGTAGCGTTAAAGCGCGTTGAGTGGTCGGAAGACTAGAAAGTACAGTGTATTACTCCTTTACCACAACATAGACCGACTAATTCATTAAACCCACGCTTAAAACAATAAAGGGAGCCTCCTAAATGATCAAATATTTTTCTTAAAAGCAAAATGGAGGATATGTGGGTAATATAAATGGACTGTATGCCGCTTTTCTAGTCTTCAGACCACTCAAGGCGCTTTAATACTTTAGGTCATCATTTACCCATTCACACACAGATAACAGCAGCTACCATACACATGCCCATCAGCAACTTGCAATCTCACACACAATGTCACAGCAGCAATGTTGGGGTTGTGTTGTTGCCATCATTGTAAGGCACGTTAGTTTTGAGAAACCCGATCAAGTGGTTGCCTGTACTTAAAATGTATTTTTCTGGAACAATTAGACCATTTTAAACACCATTTTTTTGGGCACTTACATTTCAGGGTGTAATGGATGCTTTTATACGAAATGGAGACATGAACATGCAGCGTCTTTAATGCATGCACTTACCAGATGCTGTGTCATCTCGACTGCAATTGGAGTCACTTCCTCACTGTATTCACAAATCATCTTCTGTATGACATTGGTGAGGTCATCGTTTTCCGTTTCCCTGACTATGTGCAGGAGGGCTTGCATCACAGGCCGGATAAAGGGTGTGATATATTCTTTGGCTAAATAATAAACACAAGTTAGTTGAGAACTTCAAACCTAAACATACATCAAAACCTTTTATATAAATGCAGTCAGTAAAACTCCTGCAGTTTGACTCACCTTTCTCCTGGTTGCTGATGAGAACCTGCAGTGCAATAGCAGCCTCCACCTTAACTGGCATCTCGTTGTCGTTGATTAGACAAAGGCGGGTCAGCTCAAGAGCAGTCTGTAGATTCTGGTCGATTTTGAACTTCACCTCACAGAAGTAATGCAGCACCCAGCAGGCCTGTTTGAAAATAATAAACGCAAGAGACAAGTTTGTGTTTAATCAAAGCCACTATTCCGTAATGCTAAGTCTTCGGTTTACCCGTTAGGGCATGATGACTTACTCTGGCTCTCATGTAGCCCAGCTCACTGCGGAACAAGGGGAAGACGTGATTCTGCAGCATGAATTCCATCTGGTCCTTATAAATCTTTTTCTGTAGAGAGAAAGAGATAAAAGCTGTCAAGTTTCACAAGGTAGTCAAACCTCATCAAGTATGCTGCACGGTTAACTTTAAACTGTTAAAAAAAAAAAAAAGGAAATCATCAACAACTCATTGTATACGGTCTAGAAATCTGCTGTTCAGATTGGGGATGAGAATCTAGAATCTATTCATGTTGAGAACCGGTTTATGACCAGAGTCCTTTGATCCACATTCCCCTGGGACTCTCGAGCCTTCTTCCTTTTGTTTTTGTCACGCCATGTACGCTTTGGAGTATATGACGTGACATGCTTTAAGTTTGTTTGGGACTGCAGCACGGCCGCATTGGTGGGCACCATGGCACAGAAGAAAACAACAGGACTTTCCAACCCGAGGTGACACACCCTATTTTCCTCCTGATAAGGCTACCATATAAACAACAAAACGGAAAAGAAACTAGCAGAAGAACGCATTAACGTTGCCGTAGGCAGTTGTTTGGCAGCAGTTTTTTTTTTACTGTGCAGAATAAAGCCAAGTTAACAAAGTTCCAGTCCATTCCAGTATGGTGCATTCAATCTATTCAGTAAAAATAAGTATTGGTGAAGTAGAATCATAACATCATGATACATTGAAATTGAATACATATTCAATTTGTATTCAAAACCGGTTCTGCTGCAAATGAAAACAAATGTGTAATTGGTGTGTAAAGATGAACCGTGGAGGAGGTAGAGCTGGTTGAGAGTTACTTACCTTCAGAAGGATTTCAGCCAATGAGCCAATCATGTGGAGGGCACCATCTTTTTTCCTGGGGTCAGTGGCGGGATCGGTGAGAATCTGGTAGCAGAAGCCCATTGTCTTTTGCAGCACCTAAGCACAACAAGAGCATTCCGGATTAGGCTTCAAGAAATAGAAAAAATATTCCTATATACAATTCCTAAGTGACCAGAAATCTAAGCTGTTGAGGAAATAAAAACAATTCAGCTCGCCTCTTTCCTCTTGTTGCAGGCAGTGAAGAGGAGTGTCTGGGCTGCTGTTGTTGGGGAGATGAAGTCCTCAAACACATCTAAAGGGGACAGCAGAGATAGTTAGGAATCACAGGTGCAAAATAACACTTTTGAATTCAAAACATCAACTTTTTCTGCTTACCAAACTTCATGCGAATGTACTCATATGGATCCTCCTGCCACAGTTCCTCATCACTGTCTGTGTAACACATGAGGGGGAAGACCACATCCTGAATGATGCCCTGAAAAACAATTCACAAAAAAAGTCACAATCAGGGAGTGAAGTTGATTGCAGTACTTTCTGGTAAAATTGTATTTATTGTCAGCACTTTAGCTTCATGGTGCCCACCAGACCATAAAAAACGTTTTACCATGTTGTTACTACCAAGCTACACACTGAGATGTGTCATATTAAGGCTATTTAGATATGTTTTACATGTACCTGGATGTGTGGTTTGAGGTTTCTCCACGTGAGAGCATGTGCTATGCCCTGGTTGATGTAGTTGAGGGTCTGCTGGAGTACTCTGGGAGCCACATACTGCTTTTCCTTGAACTGGTATAAGACTTTCAGCAGCACCTAGAAGACAAAAGGCACAAGGAAAAAAAAGGTGAGCTTCATAAGAAACACAGCCGGACTTGAGAGCCACTGCTGGCATTACATCTTAAGTTCTTACCTGCTGTGCAGGAACTGCATACTCCTTGAGGAAAAGTTCGGCAAACTCGGCATACTCTTTTGTTGTGTTGCCTGGGCTTCCATACCTGCAAAAAGACGGGTTTAATATAGCAACGGTTATTGTTAACCAAGTAAGTTATACAAAAAATTAAAAAGGTGAGTGATTTGTGTATTTTTTACCTCTCAAACAGACGGGCCATGATGTGGAGAGCCCACTTCTTACACTTCCACCACGGCAGCTCAGGGCGCTCATCTTCATCTATCTGCATCGTCTCCTGCACAGACCAAAAACAACAGCTTTTGGATTACTGAAATGGTGGGCGGGAAATCCTTTGTAAGTAGTAACAGGGATTGTTGGGACAATCTGAATGCATTTTGTCTTTTTACCGGCGGCACATCTCGATCGACTACTGTCTTCAAGATCTCCATCCACTCAGTCAGGTTCTGTCTGTTGATGAGTTCCAGAGGGAGGTTGTACTGTGGAGATTAACAAGTACATTTCTTTAGGACAAATCTTACTACATATATTCATTAAAGATTTGAGAATGAAAAGTAATTAATAGAGGTGGCGCTGTGACCAAGAGCCGCCGTTATGCAGACTTTTCACATGGACGGCAGAAGGCCTGCTCAGTGAACAATTTCAGATAACATGACAGCATCAGAATCTAGTATTCTTATTCTTCATAAAAGCCCATTCCCTTAAGAGAAGGTGCCATGAGCTGTGACATTACCTGGAAGAGGGCATACAAGATTTTGAAGATCTGTTTCTGTATGAGGACGGAGTCACTTGAGTGGTCAGGGATCAGCAGGATGAAGCGTTCCTTCAGCATGGGCATGAAGATGTGCATGGCAGCCACCAGAGGTTGACGCTCTTCTGGTTTCTTGTATCTGTTTCACACACGGGTTACATCCGCCACACAAGCACAATGTCAGCCACATGGCATGCGTTATAAGGGCAGTCAATAAAAAAGAACTATTGACTCATTTTGAAATTCATTAATCAAAGTTTATTTTTCTTCTAAAGACTAAATCTGAAAACTATTCAATTTATAAAGTGTGTATTTTAGACACTGTTTAAATTGTACTATTTTTAGTATTATTCCACCAGGTGTAACATGTTGAACTAGCTGCTGTCCTCGTGCACTTTGCTGTGCTCTCAACGCTCCATCATTTGACGGCGTGCCAACAATCTCCCCACATCCAGCCGGGACGTTTTCCAAACCACTGTCTTTTAGGGACACAGCTGCGCGGTTTCATTTCCAGTGTCAACTTTGTTCCAGCACATCGGAAGTAAACATAGTTGCGCCAACTGATAGTGTTAATTTGAAAGTTGTAATATGAAATTAAGATTGCAAGCCCTGACTTACTCATAGTTTTTGACGAGCTGGTAAAGACAGAGCAAGATGCCCAGCCATCCTGCACTGTTGTCCGACTGCAGGTAGAAGCCAATCTTGTCCACGATGGTCGTCCACTTGCCAGGGTAGTCGTGCTTGATCATGTGGTGGATACATGTGGTCAACTGGACTCTGACAAGTTTGAAAGCACATGATTTTGATCAATTTAGAAAACAGCGCTATCATGCAAACATCAGAAAAGGGGATGGGTGGGAGTGTTTGTGTGTTTACCTGATGCGCTCGGGGGAGTGGATGATAGCCTCCACTATGTTGTCTCGAATGAACAGCCGGTCGTCGTCAGGGATGTTATTGACAGGAGTCTCTGTGCTTGAAGCCTCGCCATCACTCCAGTGTTGAGTTATCATGTTCTTAAGGTAAATCACACCTGAGGGAACAACACACAGGTCAGCCCTTTAACAGCACAGAATAGGCATATTTTCTTTAAAAGCTAAATGTTCCTTGTCTTGCACACACCAGGGCACGTGATTGAGAGTGCTCTGTAAAGCAGCTGTCGATGCGGTGAGGTTTCTCTTAAATGTGCACCCATCGTATTGAATGCACCTGGATCACCATGGCTGTAAACGCTGAAATAAATTCTTCCATCTGTAGTTCAGTAGTTTGGAATGTGTGTCACACGAGTGCGAGTCGGGTTCACATCTACCACGTGGGCCCCGCTCCCGGGTGTCTGGCGGAGTGGGCGAGTGAGGGCCGGGAAGCGAACTTCAGACTGCTGACACAAATGTCTGCTGCACTAGCTGGGCGATCATAATCCAGTCTATTAAAGCTGACGGAGCACAAAGCCCGACCCCTCTGCTTGTGACCGAGAAACCACACCATCACCCAAGACCGCAACGGACCCATCAGACAAATTAGAGTTAGGGGCAGGAGGACAGATCCTTTGAAATGTCTAGTTAAGTGAAGTCGTAATATATGGTAGCAAATGACAAATTGAAACTCAACTGGGAAGATAAATACAACGCAGACTTCAGCTATGCCACAGAGGTGCTCGTTTGCGTGGAGTCCTCAAAACTCAAATGAGATTAATGGAATCAAGAGGGGGGAAAAACTAAAAGATTTTTAAAATGCATCACGTAGTGGAAATGCTGCCAAAACGGATTAAAAAAGAACTCAAACCCACATTTTATCAGTTAGACCACCGATTAATGCCTTCAATCATCTACTCACATAAAATATTTCTAAAGCCAAATTAAATCAGGACAGCGAAAAAGCATATTGTACGGTTTTCTAACAAAGCTAGAAAGCCGCCGGATGAACAACTTGTGGGCCCTGTGTTTCAACCAATTGCACAAAACAAGAAGTAATGACAACGCGTGTTTCAACAGAAGCGTTTCATGGACACGATTCACCGCAATGGTTGTCAAAAGTAAACAGAGGGCCATCTCCCATTTCTATTTAAAATGTTTCTCAGAGATCGGGAGCATAATTCCCGCATGACAGACTGCTGTGTAGCAGTCGCCAGCAGCCCGTGGTTTAATCAGGTGACACTTGTGTCATAGCCTACACAGTAAATGCCTTAAATCACCCCTGATCTAGCTGCCCGTCAACTGTATACACGTATACATCCAAGACCGTGTATAAAAACTATATACAGTCCAAGGAGCTGACAGCTAGTGATGGACATGGCAAAGTTAGAAGGATACTATTGTGACACTTTGACCATGAAATACATAAACTTTAGATCTGAAGTCACTGTGTATATGAAGTGTGGGTTCCTCAAGTAAAAAAACACCAATGACTTTTAGAATTATGGAGTGTTTAAACATCTAGCAGAATAGAAATGTGCAACTTTACAATGGAAAATCTCAGAGTCAAATTCTTGATTTGGTGTTTTTATACTTTCTGCAATGAATTAGTGGGCATCTTTTCCCCGAACACCTATGAAAGCAGCATTTGACACAAGCAAAATATGCCATATTTACCAGATTGCACGTGTCCACTGCTCTTCGAGCCACTTCAGCCACACAGAAACGCAAGTGTGAATCACGCAACATGGCTAAATTATCTCTTTGGAAGCCATTATACAAGTGACCGATTTAACTTGGGATGATAGAATTTCTGGTCTATTTCTCATATTTTGCAAAAGGATCAAATTTGATTCACTCTCAGGATAAAGTGGTGAGTAACACAGAGCCAGAGACAACCCACATAACAGTGAAAATAGAAAATGACCACTTAAATTCCTCAGCCAATGTAATCTAGTTTGAAGCATTGACATCATGTTTAAGTAGTGATCCAGCTTTGAGAATAATTATTTCTATGTCTTTATATCTCAATCGAACTCTGGATTTATATTTAGCGATTTAATCTCAGTTGAATATGAAAGTCATACATTTAACATTCAACCGTCTAATGTCTCAAAATGTCAATAGCAAATTGGTGTATTTGCTTTTAGACTGAATGGGAGAAGAGCTGCAGACTAAATAGTGTTAGATGTCAAATGCATTAAACGGGTGCCATCTGTTCACAGCTTAACCCTTATCAGTCTGTATTTAATCTCTATCTCAGTTTTACTTCAAATCACTTGACTGTAAAGATTTGCTGGTTCCGCTCTTCTAGCTGCCACCAGATAGCAAAGACTACACCTTCATTTTGAGTGATTCATTTAAAGCACAATCTTGAAGATTTTAATTTAATTAAATGTCTCCTGTGTCAGATTCCCTCACTGAAGGAGGTAACAAAGTGCTACTAAATCAAAGACAATATAGTTGTTTTAGATCTAATAGAAAGGGTAAATGAGCCAGGAATGAAAAAGGGGTATTACCATGAATAAGACATGCAGGAGGGATATTATGTATCTTTACTTTTTTTCACAAGCCAAGGTCTAGACTTACCTGCTTGCCTGACAGGCAAGTCCAGCTGATCAGACATAGTGACTCGCAGCAGCGTGGACAGAAAGTTTACCTGGGAGTGACCCTGAAAAACCAGAACGGAGAACAGTTGGATGGAAAGCAGTCGTAAAACAAACAGATTCAGTTTTCTTAGAAGTAGGTGTCACATTATTAGCATGAATCCTAAAGAGTAATTAAGGCAGGAGGTTGTATTTTAATCATGGCAAATTCAGTAGATTGGGTTTACCTTACGGATGTCACACACATTATCTATTGCATCGTTTAGACGTTTACGAATAATGTTGGGCCATGTCACATTTTAACATGTCTTGAATAAAAAAGAAATGCCGTGAGATTAAAAGATTGTGATTTTTTCATGCCATATTCAATTTTTATCTGACCGTTTTCCTCAAAAAACAAAGTCAGAGTTACGACTAACCAAAACATAAGATTTACTCCATCTTCCTTCAATAGAGAGGACTTTTTATTCTGTACACAGAATACTCTCCATGCCTGTCAAGTAAGTCATTACTATGAATGCAACTGTGGGAAAAAAACAAAGACATTTTCACTGCCAAAAATAAACGAGGAAAAACAACCTGAACACGTGTGCTTTGGCAGAATTATCATCACTTTCATGTACAGCACAAAGGAGGCCATAGTTTGCGATTGTGACTTGGATGGCACCGACATGTGGAGCTTGTGCGTGACATGCACACAAATGAGGCATCATCTTCGTCATCAATACAGCCGACAAAAACACTATCTGACTTCTAAACATCTTCAGGAAAAACGACCCCATCATGACATGAAAGCGTCAAGTTACTACTAACCGATAAGTCGTTTTAAAAATGGGGAAACCATGCAAAATTAATATTATCCGTAACCATATAAATAACGATACGTGTCAAATGAGAGGACTCGATAACCTCTACTTGAAGTCAAGTTAAAGTCCAGTCCATGAATGTAAACTAAATACTACAGAATAAAGTTATATAACAATCTTACAAATACAAAACTAACGTTACTGTTGTAACCTCCCTTAAGTGTAAGTTAGTTCTTGACCACATACCTAAAACCCGGGAGGAAACACTAACAGGAGAGAGAGAGGGAGAGAGAGAGCGATCAGCGCTTTTATAACAGCTCGGCTGCTTGACCCGGACTCGCTAACTTGGTAACTTAACGTTAGCTCACGTGGAACTCGGCTAACGTGGAACTTGAAATGAAATATGTTCGGCTGAGTAGCTACAAAACCCCACATCTTATAATAAATAATGCTACGCGAAGGGACAACGGAATGCTAGTGTATTAAAAACATTGCGTTGCTGGATAATGTCATCACTTAAGGGCTTGTCACAGTGACACGTGAGCAGCAGCTTTGTAGCGGAGCTATCCCAAAAGTAAGCTAACTTAGCTAGCCGACGTTAGCCGCACAGCTAAGACTAAGTATCAAACGGTCAAATACGCTAACTAGCACGCGCCCCACGTTTTAGGGCGCGTCACTTGCCGTTTATCGCGTCGCTCGTGTTATTCTTACGTCGTGTCAGCTCCGACATTGACATAACTAAAGTGTGGGTGGCGATCTAAAAATGATCTCCTTAGCGGAGCTAGCTGGTTGGAGTTAGCATTAGCGACACAGCTGGCTTCATATGAAGCTAACGTTGGTTACTGACACATGAGTGTCATCAAAATTAAAATAGCGTTGGATTCATATTAATGGCTCAACTTAGTTGATAGGAAAGAGGTCACATTGTGAAGTATAACCGCTATTTGAGTGGCGAAATTTAGCCCACGATCTGTCCCAGCAGCGGCAGCAGAGCTCAGCCTGCGTGATCGCTCCATCTTGATG
Source organism: Pungitius pungitius (assembly GCF_949316345.1). Lineage (NCBI taxonomy): Eukaryota > Metazoa > Chordata > Actinopteri > Perciformes > Gasterosteidae > Pungitius > Pungitius pungitius. The sequence goes on from NC_084903.1 coordinate 12,546,388, forward strand.
TTGTGAACGGCCGAGGCCCGACGGAGCGCCGCGCCACAACCTCCATCACTATTACCGCCGAGCTCAACTTTTACCTCGTTCAGCTGTCTCTCCGCGGCCTCCCGTAGATTGGGGTCCATCGTGCCCCGAAGGGCCTCGACCAAAGAGTCAGGATCCATTGCGAAAACTCTGCTTACGGCTCGGATTTTTTTATTTCAGAAGTCTATCAGTTCCCAGTCACTGCGCACATGGACGCACGGCTCTCCGGTTACCCGGCGCGAAAGGAAGCAGCGAATAAAGTACCCGGATAGAACAGCGACAAATGTGTGCAACGCGAACATCCGGTGTGGAAAGCAGAATCTTGGGAATTGTAGTTCACCGGATAACTTGCCCTACGTTACGCACGGGGCCTCAAATAGAAAGGAAGGTGACCCCCCTGCTGGTTAACCTCATTCCCAAAAAGTATTTTTGACTGATTTTCTCTACAACGAAACCGTCAAATTCCCGCATTTAAGAGTATTATTTATTAAAAAAAAATATGACACTTTTGAGATCATAATGCAAAATAAAGAAGCTGAACAACAGCAACGAAGAAAACGGATCTCCAGTTACTTGATAATTTGAGTCGCTTATAGTTTAGTTCTGGAGTTTATCGTTTTGTCAGTCAAACGTTGTCACCCTTGAGAAGGTGATGGTAAAATGTCCTACGTTGTGTTGGAGCCATTGTTGAATATGGCAATGTAAAAGAAATTAAATAAAAATCCAGGCTTTTTTTATTTTTTTTCGTGGGTTTAAATTGGAAAAAGTCAAGATATCAAGCAATCTCAATTGAAACATTCATTGTTAACAAATTGTTGTGTTTGTTTGTTTTCTATGGGCTATTGACAATCTGCAAAGACTGTCGACAATTACATCCTTTAAGAGGTTCTTCTTCCCTGATCGTTTAAAGGAGAGTCGCAAGCATCATATCCATTCACTGTTTTATGCTTAACATATTTAATGTATACATATAATCTAAATCTAAAAGGGCTGTAAAAATATTGTCACATTGGTCAGGGCACTGTGAATTCCACATTTAAATGTAATTAACTTTATGTATCTGTGATTTTATGCTCAGGGTAAGGGCGATATTATAACTAATCAGTAAGTAAAATCTTACTTCTACAAAAGAAACGTATAATAAACTAAAATGCGAAAAACATTTTTGATACCAAACGTGAAAATAGTGCAACTGGAGCTAGTTAATTTATGCATATTTGTTACAGATGCATTGACATGTAGCATTTAGATCAAAGCGCAGCCAACTTTGAACAGCTTCCTTGAGGTTTTGAATAGATGAAAACAGCTCACATGGATTGGTTGTGTCAGAGTTTGCATGAGGAAAAGAAACTGATCCCAAACGCATCGTGGCGCAATCATCACGCGTCTCTGCGCTGTGCCGCCACCTATGATTGTGCGTGAGAGGCGCGCATGAGACCACACACAAGGACGCACAGTTGAGAGACGGAGCTCCTCTGGTGCTGCTGACGAGGGACAAAATGTGGCTTCGAGACGAGCTTTTGAAATCCATTTGGCACGCGTTCACGGCCCTGGACGTGGATCATCGTGGAAAAGTTTCCAAATCTCAGTTGAAGGTGTGTTTCAGTTCTCTTTCATTGTTGTAGTGTGTTTTTTAAGAAGTTCATATGCCTCTTCCATTTACTGTATACATCACCGTGATTCCGCGCTGTTAGTTGTTGAATGACCTACACTTCATCAGCGCGCAATGGCTTTCCTCGCTTGACGCGAGGGCTTTTTCCATCCAAAATGTTTTACAAGTAAAATAACGTGTTAAAAATGTGTTGTAATATGTTATTTTACTTGTAATTTTTTTTACAAGAGTTGTTTTCTGAAGTTGAATTGATAAAATCTCCCGAATGTCACTTCTTTTCCTCTCACTGTGAGGTCAGACCTGTTTTTGTGTATAATCATGATACAATGGTTTTAATTTACTTTAGTTGAAGGGGCGAGCTCTCACCTTCCAGAACATAAGTAATGCTTGACTGGTGATGCATGTAGAAGATGTGAAAATCTGTAAACCGTGAAACCAATGTTAAGTTTCATTTTCAACTTGCCCATAAGTATAAATAAATATATCCATTTAGTATAGTAATGTGCTTCTACGACATACCCTTCACCTGCTTCATCTTTTGCTATTGTGTCACTCACATGGAATATTGTGTCTTGATAGGTGCTTTCCCACAGCCTGTGCACAGTGATGAAGATCCCTCATAACCCGGTGGCCCTTGAAGAGCATTTCAAAGATGACAATAAAGGGCCTCTGTCCAACCAAGGGTACATGCCTTACCTCAACAGGTTTATTCTAGACAAGGTGGGGACAAATATGTTGGAATAGTTGTGTAAGAATGTGAGAGTACTGGGTTTTTAATCCAGTCGACACGTTGTCATTTGCAAAAATTATATCCAGGGCAGAAAATTGTTTTTCTGTGTCTCTGTACCAAAGCTGTGTAGTTTTTAAGAATAGTTTCTACTGCCCTCATTATTAGTAGCTGACCATAAATCAGTTATAGTGTACTTCATTCCAGAAGTAAGGAGGATTACATAATATTCAGCCCAACAGTGAATTAAGTTGGTAAGAATGGTATAAGCAGCCCATTAGCTTACTGTTTGTCAGTTAGCATTGTGGTTATCTTAGTTAGCAGGTAATTGACTACAGGAGAACATTTAATCAACAGTCATGCAAAAAAAAAGTAACCACCGATCTCTAAAAAGGACATTTGTGTTTTTTCATAAAAGAGGCCTTGTGTCTACATTCAGAGATTATTCTTCAATTTAAAGCTATTACACATTTAGGTAAAATGGCTAGCATCCATATACACTCTCTTTTTACCCTGTAGCCATGTGAGGCTCTACAAACATGTCGTTAGAAGTCTCTTGTCTGTCGGTAAGCTACTTTAGTTTCATTCTTTTTACTTGGAAGCTGTTTTCTTGCCTTTCTCTCGTGGGTTCTGACTTGAATAAAAATGAGGCGTTTAATTGCATCAGGTCTGTACTTCATATCCTGCAGACTGGATGTTTTGAAAGGAGACCAACACCGGCCTCCTGCTTAGCATTTGTAAACACGCTGGCCTCACTGGTGCTGACCAGTTGGAATTGACTGTATGGTGCATTTTGTTCCCAGGTGCAGGAGGAATTTGATGTGGTGGAATTCAACAAGATATGCTGGCTACTGTGTTACAAGAAAAATATCAGCACTAAGCATCTCCTCTTCTCAGAAGACAAAGCTTTCAAAGTCTGGTGCATTTTCAACTTTTTGTCCGAAGACAAATACCCACTCGTCATCGTTATGGAAGAGGTGAGGAAGATCCTTCCAGTGGTTTTCTGTGGGGTTGCACGGGTTTAAAGCTCTTTTTTTTTCCTCCCCAGATTGAGTACTTCCTGCAAAGGCTGACGGAGGCTATGGGGATTGGATGGAATGAGGAGAAGTTTGCAGATTACAAGCTGCAGCTCAAAACAAATAACTGCCTGACCGCCTGGGAGCTGATTGAACTGGTGGGGATGGGATACTTCAGCCAGGGCATCAACCTCCAGACCCTGTCCATGGGTATCACTGAAGTCTTCCAGGAACTCATTCTGGATGTTCTCAAGCAGGTCAGATAAGACATTTACTTGTGAGTACAGTGTGCATGGGCACCCCATAATGTCACATGTTTTGCTTACGTCCACACGGTGTTTCAAAGGAATACATGATGAAAAAGGGACACAAAAGGAAGAACTGGACAGAGCGCTGGTTTGTTCTTCGACCCCACTCACTGTCATACTACGTCTGTGAGGATCTTCTTGAGAAGAAGGGAGACATAATTCTGGACCGAACCTGCTGTGTGGAGGTGTGTTCTCGTATATAAGAATATATAAGTATGCATGACAGGTAAGTCATGCTGTTACGCGGAATTGACAATCATTTGACTTGACTTACTGTGTAACTGATATTTCCTGAAGGATTTTGTTTAGTTCCGAAATACAATTAGCATTGTGTCAGCCACAATGAATAATGTCAGAATTTAGGTACCAAAGGCCTTCAGGGCTATAATGTATAAAACCAAATTCTCTCCTCCAGTCGCTGCCAGATAAAGAAGGGAAGAAATGCCTCTTCATTATCAAGTGCAAGGATAAAAGCTTTGAGATTAGTGCATCAGATAAAAAGAAGAAGCAGGAATGGCTTCAAGGTAAAACGTTGTCATCCTCCTCTTCTTCACATAATCATCACTTTATTTTCCTCATCTTCGTCCCTTGTAATTTCTGATTGTCGTACTCTCTCAATCTGGCTGCGGGTTGGCGGCAGCTATTCAAACATGCATCCAGCAGCTGAGGCTGGGCCTGTCGTCTCCTCACCGCGAAGCCCGGCTGCGGCGCAAGGAGCTGCGGCAGAGGCAGCAGGCGGAGGAACACGACGTGACCGAGAGGATGAGGCGGCTGCAGGTGGTCAACGAGAACAAACAGAGGCAGCTGGAGGGTATGAGGAAGGTACGTGTCCAGGCTCGACTTCAAACTTAAAAACTCAAGGAGGCTCCCACATCCTTTTGGGTCCGGAAACCATTTGCATAACCCGATAGTTACACAGGAGTCGTTGTCAAATCATACAACGACAAATCAGTCACTTCCGCCTAAGACGGCAAGAATATTTTCTCTACAACAGGAAGTCCCACCGATAATTCTCTGTTATATTTCTTTTCATCTAAGCAAGCACAGAGAAAAACCTTTGGAAGAGAACAAAGGGATGTAGTGCACACAATCATTTAGAGTTATATTCTGTAAACACATAACAATGCAAACTACTGCCGATGGGGTTTAATAAGAAATATCATGAGGAAACACATCAAACAAAAGTAAAATGACATGCTTTGGAGTTATAGTGGGTTAGTCAATATAGTACATCTTCAAAGCAAAATCGGAGACATACTAAATCTGAAGTTGTTTGCCACATATTGTGGTTTAATATAAAATAAATTGAAAAACAAAACTACGCAAGCAGAACATTCATGTTAAAAAGGGAAGTAAAACCTTTTATGCAAAGAAAGCATTTATCAGTCAGAGTCACCTGCAGAGGAACAGGGATGTGACCTGAATTGCCTCGGAGCAGCAGATTGTAGATGGCCTCTCTCACTTCTCCATTTTCCCTGCCAAATGTTTTTTCTTTAAATGTTAAACACATGTATCTTTACATTTCCAACTACTGATCATCTTTAAAGTTCCAAAATCATTTTTTATCAATGGATCTTTATATATAAGACTACAAAGAAAATAGTATTTTTCAATTAAATTATTCTTGACCTAGAAATGCACACTGAACCTTTCTGAGCACTGTAAGTTTCTTCTTCCCCTAAAATAGTATAACAACATCTCTTTCCTGTTTTCTGCTCGACAGAAAATAGAAGAGGCTGCAGCTGAAGCAGCAATGGAGGATCACAGGAGGAGGCAGACTGAGTTAGAACTGCAGGATCGTCACAGACTGGACCTGGAAAGAGAAAAAATGGTAACCACAGGGCCCCAGTCTGCCTCCCACAAACGCTGCTCCTTTGTCCCGATCACGTGGGCTGTTGACACTGTTGCATATGTGGTGACACATTGTCGCTAGAAAGTTCAGAGAGAGAGAGAGAGAGCTAATTCTTGTAGTCTTTTGTTTTCTGATCCAGTCACTGTTTGTGGCTCCTTTCTTCCAGGAAACACCCGCTAAAAACGCTCAAATGTCACATCCCATGATATTGAGTCATCTTTTGTCTGAGTGTCACACGCACAAACATATTAATCCCTCCCCTTAAACCAGTGACTAAACAGAAAAAAATCCCTTTATGAGATGTAAAAACATTTTATTGTTTGCTCGGATGAGGCTCATTATCACTTATTATCACATACTGTAAGTGGATGTTCATTCTGCTAGAATACAGCAATGTCACATTACAGCATCAGATGTGAAAGATTGAAACTGTTACGCAGTTTATTGCTCGGTTCAAGAGTCGAGGGTTTAACAACGTGTGTGTGTGTCGACTCGATCAGGTGCGTCAGCAGATGGAGGAGCAGGTGGCTCAGAAATCCTGTGAGCTGGAGCAGTACCTGGAGCGCGTCCGGGAGCTGGAGGACATGTACCACCGACTGGAGGGGGCCTTAGAGGACGAGAGGCAGGCCAAGCAGGACGAGGAGGCCATGCGCAAGCTGCAGGCCAGGTCTCAGATACACACACACACACACAAACACACAATGAACAGTCTGACTACAGTGTTTGTTCTGCAAAGTCAATTTCTAGATGTAATCGAACATTTTATTGGTTGGATTTTTTATTAAATCTCAACAAAAATAGAGAGTCCTTTACAATATAGCACAATGACGTTCAGTGAACAACATCACGGATACACAACCTTGATAAATGATTGAGCGAAACACCCTCACAGTCATGACTGTATTTTGATGTTTCTCTTATTTGAGATTTGGACTTGAGTAGGTGAAACAGAGCACACGTGTATCCAGCGTGGCCGTGTATTCCCCAACAGGCTGCTGGAGGAGGAGGCAGCAAAGAGGGCGGAGCTGGAGCAGATCCACCTGCAGCAGCAGAGGGCGCTATCCCAGACCGAGGCTGAGAAGCGGGAGCTGGAGGCCGAGCAGCGGGCCAAGGAGAGGGAGCTGCAGGCAGCCATGCTGCAGCTGGAGAGTCTGGAGAGGGAGCGGCACGGAGCCCTGGAGCAGTACGAGGTCAGGTCACACATGTGGAGGTTAACATTCATCTGAAAACCCTGGCAGAGGCTTTATTAGTCCGGGTCGGAAACGGTCTCCTTAGCATCAGAAATAGTTGTGTTTTATGTTTTTCAACAGTTTGAGTCCCTGGTATTAATATTTGTATTTCTTTATGTTCTTACAGAAGGTGTCAAGGAAGCTTGAACGAGCAGCTACCAAGACCAAGACTTGGAAGGACAAGGTGGCCCAACATGAGGGGCTGGTGCGTCTCATCCAGCCAGGTAGACAGGAACATTGATTGTTTCATAAATCAACATTGTATCTGACCCTGTATTTACCTGTAAGTCGAAGCGAGGTTCACCAAATGACCAGATGTATTTGGACAAAGCTTCTTTTTCTAACATGACAATGAGCCCCGTGCACAAAGCGAGGTCCAGAAGTAAATGTTTACCCACAATAACATTTTATCAAAAGAGTGGAGGTTGTTATAGATGAAGATTAATGCCCTTCGTTTTGGAATAAATTCCTTTCACCACGTAGGGTGATCTGCAACCTAAGAGCATGGACAACCCAAGACTTCACACCCCAATGCTCTGCTTTCTGAACAGATTATTATTGAACACATCAAATATTAGTAAAGCTAAATGAGTGATTTGATTATGCCCATCTTGCACAAAGGCATTTGATTATTTTTCTTTAATCCGTTCTTTTAGGTCACAAAGGACCTCAGAGGATCACTAACTGGGGTCCGGCTTCATTCACCGATGCCGAGCTGGAGTTGAGGAAGAAGTCGTGGCAGGAGAGTAAAAACCAGGGGGCTGCGGCTCAGTGAAAACTCTGAGCGGCCTCATCGGAGGTCTGGAGAGGTTTAACAACATGAATTTACCTTGCCATGTGAATTGATTTAGTGAAAAAGAAAATGAGCTGTGACTAACTGCATCAGTTTAGGGTTCATAATGAAGCAATAGAAAATAGATTGACAAAATAATCTTGAATCACTTACATTTTAGATTCTTAGCAGATGCCGTTTGCTCGGCAGTCTTAGATATGATGATCGTTGACCATCAGTGGACCTTAAATTTAGAATATTTTAGGCTAAAAATATTACTACTTTTAGTTGTGCAACAGTAGATTACATTAGACTCCAGTTTGGTTTATTAGCTTATTTGAGTCTGGTGAAGTCATTACTAAGATGATTAAAAATAAAACTCACCCTATTTTTTTATGAAAATTGATGGCTGTTTTAATTTCTGAGATCCTTGCACCTAAATGTGTCCAAAAGCATCAGGCTTTCTCCATTTTTTACTTTTTTTTGGATGGTTTAGTCAAGACTTTGCTTTCATCACGACACTACTACGTTATGACAAAGAGCGTCCAGCAGGTGTCACTATATGACAAGGATCCTCCTTTAATGAAGCCACACACGCTCACAATGTTTCTTTAATTCATTCCTTTGCATGAACTACTTTCTTTTAAGATGCTTTAGGAGCGCCAGTGTCTCTCTAACAAAAGGTCATGATATATTTTCCACATGGAAGTCTGTTGTTATTTTGACCAAAATCATTAGTTCATCTCCCCACCATGTCAATGGTACTTAACCCCAAAATAGTCCTATCTGGGACCTACATCATAAAAAATAGGTCAAATATTCACATTTCATTTTTTTAAAGCGGATATTTAGTTCTATCAAGTTTGTTGGGCAATATATTAAGTCAATGATGACTCTGATGATAATAATAATGATAATGATGATAATGATAATGGATAATTTTTCTACACTGACAACTTTTTTTTGTAGAATTATTGTTACCCGGATCGGTGCACCTTTATTGACCTGCTGCCTGTCTGTATGGCGAGTCTGTATGTCGTCTAATATGACTTCATTGTTCCAGTTACCTCTAAAGCAGATGAATCGCACTTGATGCACATGACTTGCAGCACGACGGCTCCGTTTTGCTGCGTCTGTGTCAAAACAAATGAGTTATGTGCAACAAAGGACCACTGTTCTCGCCGGTACACCTGACCTTTTTCTTCTTCTCCACCCACGTTTTAGGAAAAAAAATAGATGCAACGTCATTGGAACTGGGTGAAACTTGTCTTGTGTCTGCACAATGAGTGTCTTCATTTCTGATGTAAAAAACTCTGAAGACTCAACTCCAAAAAGTTGAGTTTATGTTGAGTTCAGAGTTGTCAGAGCAGGAAATCAGATAGGAACCTGCATTCATCAGTGATCTAAAAGACATGCAGATCCCTATGCTGATGGGTCACTGATAAGATCAGAAATAGAGACACAAATCTCTTGGCAAATACTGTAACTGTGAATGTTTTTTTTTAACCTTTGTAAGAGATGTTATTGCTTCTACTTTAATGGACGTCTTTGTCCACATTACTTACAGTTCTTTAACATTTGACACATTCAATTTAGGACTATTCAAATATATTAGAACAAACAGTTGCATTGATTGTAGCTGTATTTGTCTTCAAAAGTTAATGTGCTGGATGTTAAAACCATTTGCTGTTCACACTTATTCTATTGGAGATATTTATATCCCAGTAAGAAGACCATTGTGCCTTTCTTTTGTAAAGACTATTGTACAATCCTACCCAACATTCCCCAAATAAGGATGTCTCTAGCGCTCTGACTCCCGCCTCATGTGTACTAAAAGTACTATAACGTCCATGACAAATATATCGGAATCCTGTCAAAAATATCCCCATCAAAACTGATTCGAAGCAGGACATTTTTCTTTTTCGGGGGATCGTGTACTGGTTGAAGAATGTTTGGCAGATTGCAGTGTTCTGGGTTAGATGACTTCCCACAGTGACCTCACCGCCCTGAGCATTTCTCACTGTGGACACTGTGGAAAACAATCAACAATCAAACAAAATGCAAACTTTATAAACCAGAGTACTATCCCTTAAAGCTATAAATCAAATGTGTAATTATGCTTTTCGGCTCATGGATGAGAGGCCGGTGTCCAGATAAGATCGTCTGGAGCTCAGTTGATTCTTGCATTTGATCGTCTCCCAGCAGGACCCCCATGTGCTGCAGGCAGCTGACATTACCCCGATTCGTAGGGTGGGACTCGATCAAGTGTGTCGAGACAATGAGATCAATATTTGGAGTAGTTTCGATGAATTCTGGAGCAGGTGATTGCTCAGGGGCCGCAGGGCCGCCGTGAATCATGCATCATTCCAGAGGCCCCCAGGAAATGTAAATGGCAACATAGTTTCTATTCGTTGTGACCACAGGGCTAAAAGGATGATTGGATTTGGAGCACCAATAAAATAAATGGGTATCATCTGTATTTTTGGGACATTGGATTGCTGTTCTAGCGGATAACATGTGTTTTCATCAGTAATTTGTCTTAAACTTCAGAGAAGAAATACATCGCAGCCTGACTGACATCATGGAACATCGAGGATCTTACGTCCCCTGGTGTTTAATTAGCATTCATGAAATGGTTTTGTCCAGTCCAAGGAATGTTCAATCAATAAATGTGGAGTATTTCTCGCTTCGGAGGAAAAGATTCCTATCATGCCACTAAACACCATCCTGCTGGATAACTTCCGCTGCTCCCTCTGTTCATGGGCAGAGGTCCTAATCTCCGTGCCCAAAGCACACGGCTAAATATGGAGAGGACTGCCAGAGGCTCTTTCCAGATGCTCTGCACCTGCTGCCACTACAAGCCAGCTGATAGACCGTAAATGAGGGACAAACAAAATCTCCTCCCTCCCCTCCTACAGGCCTTTATTCTCCTCTCAGAGACAAACTCTCTTTGGAACACAGAGGTCCCGCTCAGGGCCGCAAACCCGGCGCCACGGGGCCTGAGCTGGGGCGGTTGCCCAATCCCATATTCATGGCTGGCACCCATCATTAAGAGCGACAAACCATGCTGTCGGATCTGTGCAAAAAAAAAGTGTTGTAGTGGTGTGTGGTTACCTAACCCTTTAACAAAGAAAAGGTGTTCATAAGAAGGCAGGAAAACGTGACGTTTACAATTACAATGGTCGAGGTTTACTTCCTGTATCGTATGACCCTTTGTGATGCTGGCAGCTCCGTGAGGCACAGCGGTGCCTTGCGCTCAGTGTCAGCAGCCCAATGCATTAACAATAGAAATGCTTAGTCTAGCTGGTGAGCATGCAAACATTTGATGTGTGGTATACAGCTACTAATAATAACCGAATAACAATGGAAGAAACTTTGCAGGTTCTGGACAAAGTGGAAATTAAACCACGTGATGGTGCAAGATAAAACATTTATGGATCACCAACATTATTACAATCCACCTTGAATGAACATGAAGGTACGTTATAAATTATATGGCAATCAATTACCAGGTGGTTAACAACTAAAGATCTGATCATGCATCTAATCGTTATCCAGCAAACAGGCAGTTTATGCAGACATAAACTGCCTTTACTTTAAGTTAAAGAGGAGCCCTTGTAGGCAACATTTATTGGGTACCTAAAGTCGGCTCAGGTTCAACCTGGCCTTGAAATCCTCCCTCGAGTTCATAAAACAAGTTACAAATTTGGTTTTCAAACATAGTTCTGATGGGAACTAAAACAGATTGTTCCTCTAATGCATTAGTAAGAATATAACAAATAACCGTTATAATAATATATACAGTACTTAACATGCTTGAATATTATTTGTTGGTAATATGTCAGGCAGTACAATTATTTATCCTGTTACTTTTACACAGTAAACGAGCAAACCCTTTGGCCTTTCTCTCTCTTCAACCAGAACACTGGCAACGAGTAGTTTCAAGTAGGTTTGGTTTATTTCAAAATATTAGTGTCATCACAAAACATGGTACAAAGATACAGTAACAAAGTTGGAATTCTTTCCTTTTCTAAATGTAAGTGAATCGGTTGCACAAACACAAGACGAGGATCTCTGAAAATTACAATGACCGACATGATGTATTGATTTATTTCTTTTAACGCCCGTAAAAGACAGAGCCTGACAGAATGAACAACAAATGAATCGTCTCCATTTAACTTTCAGAATAATGTTTCATCACAAACGGGAAACAGGCCACTCAGGCTTTTGCACCAGACACATGAAAAAAGACTTGTTGGTCACATTAGAATTAAGGTTAGAAAAGTATACTTATGTTCAGTACATCATACAGTATATAAAAGGACATGTCACACAGGTATTTACAAAAAAAACATAAAGCCACCACACCTGCATAGTTACACTTTTAATAAAAAACAATAATTTACATTACACCAGACACGTGTTATCCAGAAGTCCATGAAACATTTAACAAAATAGAGAAAACATCACATATTTAAATAGAAAAATGTCAGAGAACTCCTTTTGAATTCACTGTGCAAATTCTTTTCATTTAATCTGTCTGGAGGAAATATATGTACATTGTAAAGTAATGCCTATAGCGTCGCTGTTTGCACCTGTAAGACATGTATATTTGATAAGGAGTGCATACTTTAGTGTGCAAAGAAATTGTTTTTTCATGTTGTGCATTATAATCTGAGTTTTTGGCAGTCGATACATTTCTTTAAGCAGCAATAACCTTTTCCTCATGGTAAAATATCCAATAGAAACTACTTTATAGGCTATTTAAAAAAAAAAAAAGAATTAAAAAAAAATCTAAAATTGAACCCACAGTTTGATTGGCCAGTGATATTGCTTTGATCTATTTACAGCTTCAGTAGGATAGCATCTCCTTGGAAGTGTGGCCCCCTCAAACATCAGCTTATCTTCACTTCATCTCTATTAGAGGCACGGAGGAGGGAGCTGACCGAATGGGTCTGATCGACTCCGCTGACAGCCCTAAACGGTTGCTAAGTAACAACAGTCAGAGAGGCGGGTGTTCGGTGTTCTTTCTCTACTTGCAGGCACTTTGGTCCCCCGATTCAAGACGTCCCGAAAGCGGAGCGGGCCTCACGTCTCTGCTCCGAGCCACCCGACCCCTCCTGCCACGTTCTCGATGATAACGTCGGCGCTCGGGGGGCCCGCGAGGCACATGGCTCAGGCATCGGAGATGCAGTTCTGGATCTTGTCCATCCACAGCTGAGCGCTGGGCGCGTCAGAAGCGCAGAAGTTGTACACTCGCTTGCTGGTCTTCAGCTACAGAGGTATCAGAAGAGGAGGGTTAGATGGGGGCCAGAGGGGCAAAGGAGACTGAAATGAGCCCATCTTAAAGCATCAGGTCATTTTCTGTAGCGCTAATAGGTCAATGTTAACTAGTGCACTAGTAGGGTGCAGATCTCTGCCAGGTGCGTCTCATACGACCATTCGGGTAGAGTGCCAACCACAAACAAACACCTGCGCCTCGACACCAACGGGCTTTAAGGCATCGTGAAAACAAACGTCCTTCCACCTAAAAGAAGAGCGTCGAATAATGCAGGCGATCGGTTAAAGTAGTTCTACAAAAGCAACATTAAACTCACCAAGCCATCTGTGAGTGGAATGATATTAGTCAAATACTTGGTTCAAAAACATAAAAGGGAGCTGGCTGGGTGGTATGCGGTGTGTGGTGTGCTACTCCGTTTATCTAAGTTTATCACGGATAAAAGAGTTCCCCCTACCGCAACTACGATAGGTCCTTGAAAATGCGGCAATTAACTGGCCACCTAAATTCCCAAGTTTTGCTGTAGCGGAATGCGAGATTAGCCACGGACGGACAAAGAGGCGCTCGCTCACTCACTGGCTCACTCACTCGCACGCCCGGCCCCACGATCCCCCTGACACAGATAAAGATAATAACTTCTTCACCACTGTGCAAAAGGAAGACATTTCCTCTCTTTTGCTAATATGTCTGATTAAAAAATAAAAAAATCGCTGATAGAAAAAGGTTGAAAAGATGATGCGCTGCAGACAGCAATTTCCACAAATACAGCCCCGAATATTTGTCACCACATTCAAAATGATTGGCAGATGTGTTGTCAATATGCTTGTGATTGCATTATGCAAAACAACTAAACAATAAACATTTGGGTCAACTTGTACTCACGTCAAAGAAGGCCTTTTCACTGATGTGCTTGGGGGCTCCTAAAGTGGGCGTGGCGATGACCACGGACTCCACCTCCGCCAGATCGATGTGGCCTCTGCAGTTTGTGTCCTCCCCGGTGTCGTAGTACCTCATCTGTGAGGGCGAGAGTGTTAACGCGCGCTCCGTCACTCAGGTGAGAGGGTCTGGTCGAACGTGGGCTCACCTGGTGTTTCGTGATGTCCAACACGAACCAGCGAGGCTTCCAGCCTTTTAGAAGTGCTCCACGTTTATACAGGATCCCCTCGTAAGACCTGAAGAATAACACACGTGAGCTCCAAGTGCCTTCGGACTGGATGTCATGTCTCCGTTCGCTACATTTGCAGCTGATGGTGTTTAAAGTTTGGATGTTTTTTTGGCGGAGGCTTTCATGTAAACAGCGGTCAGCCTGCTCCCATTTGGGGAAGCAGGCGAAGCGAGCAAAGCGCCGCTGTGGACCAGGTCAGAAGCAAAAAGTAACAAGTGTCTGTTTGCTGGTCTGCCCCTCCCACCTGTTATCGCTATCCCCTCGGAGTACTGGTGGGACAAGCGCTCCACACAACCCAGACTTTAAAAGTCAAAACTATCTGATGATGAAAGAATGATGGAGCTGATCCCAGTGGTGGTTGTGTAGAAAAAGCTAAATGCCCAACGCTAATCCGAACTTTTATGTTTCAAGAACAACTCCATCACTGTTTGTTCATTATGTTCCTGCTGTGTAAAGAGGCCCGGGGTATTATACAGGATCATTGAGGGAACTGTATTATGAAGTATAATTCAACATGGTCATATACATATTGACAATTCTCTATTCCATGATACAATCATCTATTTAGACGATCTGAAACATGACGAGTAGTTTTTTCCCCACACCGCAGAAACTCCAGATATTAAAGCGTTTACCAGAGTACAGACAGTCCTTTACAAATGTGACACACGCACACGCACACACACACACACACACACACACACACACACACACACACACACACACACACACACATACCACAGCGAAGACTCATGCTCCCAAACCGGACTGATCCGGCGCAGCAGTTTGAAGGGAATTAAATGTGCACTTCCTATTTGTTCCAGGACTCGGGGAGTTCCCGACCCACCTGTTCTCCTCGCTCTTGGGGGTGAATTGGTTATAAAGTGTCGCGGCGCGGCGGTTGATCCCATTGGCCGCGGAGGTGCTGTGGTCTTCGCCCAGCGCGCTGTCTGGCAGGTGCAGCATGGAGCGCCGCTGGAAAACCTGCATGCTGGGTGTGGGAATGAGGCCTGAGATGGACACCGTGGACTGTTTTCGGAGCTGCACACAAGATGAAAGATACATTGGGGAAAAAATGTCATGCAATTCAACAACTGTGGTTAGTTCTGTAATTCTTAAAAGAACGTAACACGCACATTTCCTTCTTGGGCGAGGTCTTCCTGAATGCTGATTCGTACTCTCTCCAGAGTTGTTTGCCATTTCTCAGAGGTCTGGTTCAGCTCACCTTCCAGCCTCCATATGTCCTGCAGCACCAATTACATGAATGCCGACATGTGATGTGAGAACAAAAGCGATACAACTCCAGATATCTACTATCTTGGTAACAACTCTCACAGTAAGGAGTTTGGTGATGGCGTCCGGCTGGGCGCGGCTGACGCTGCTGTAGCACGGCCACACGATTCTCCTCTTGCTGTTGGAGAGAGTGTGCATCTCCTCTGAGCTGTCCGACCTCGCAGCCATCATCCCCCAGTCGTAATGCGGCCCCGTGGACAGCGTCTCGTCTGTGAAGTAGTCCCATTTATTCAGGCTGGGGATGCTGATGGACGGCTTCAGGATCACCTACAAAGCAGAAAGGTTTGAATGGGAATCAGATGAAACCTCGTTGGGTTCATTATGTAAAATACTGGGGGAGAAGGGTAACCTTCATGAAGTTAGATTTATTGTTGAGGATAACCAAAGATTGTTGTTCTGTACTATTGTTGCACATAGGGGGTCAGTGTTGATATCTGTGATATTGAAAAATTGTAATATTATTATCATGTTAATAATACACATGACAATGTGGTGTAAATGATCCAAGACCTTTGAAATGGTTGCCCTCTCCATGTCCACACAATCATTTGGGTTGATTTGCCCAAATTAAAAGCACAATAAATAGCAATGGCATTATACTTCCCCCAATAGGGGCCTGAACAAAGATGGCTAAATCTTTTTTGCTGTAAACGGCAGCAAAATACAACCTCAATCTCATGCACCCTTATTTTTTGTGAATCAGTCATTATCAGTCTGTGAAGCTAACATCGGCTCAAGCTGCTTTGTGGGTGCACAGGTGTCCGTTATTTGTATCTATGAGAAGTGAATGGCCAGTGACTTTGACTCAAATTTACTTACCCGAGTACAAGTAGCAGTAGCAGTAGTTACCTTATTCATCTTCAATAAAAAAAAATTCAGAATCCCAGTCAAAAACTTTGCTGTGCACCTTTTTAGCCGTGCCCACTGGCTTTACATGCAGCTGATTCATTTAAAAATATATATATATATATACGGCAGAACTAGAGAGTTTAACCACACATTCGTTCCTCAGCGAGGTGGCTGCATGAAGCAGTCGAAGCTGTCAGGCAGGAACACTCACGTCGCTCTCTGCGGGGCTGTACAGGTAGTTGAAGAAGATGGGACTCCTCCGGTGCATCCTGTTCATGCACTCCCAGATACAGATGCCCCTCCGGGCCTGTTTATCACCTTTATCTTCAAACAATGTGCCTGTGAAACACACAGAGGAGAAGCTGCTGAGCACATGGGCCAATTGATCACACAGATTGCCTCGGCTGGTGCAGCACTACGGTAATTAAAGCTGTAACAAGATGAGAACAAAGAACGAGATTCCAGTCACATTTCATCTTCAAGCGTACACGTAATCCACAACATCTAACCTCAGCCTCAATTTAATCAAATGTAAGTAAGACAATATGTGACCAGTTATAATGCAGAATTTCTGCAGTTTGAAAACAGATAGTTGAAAACCCTGACACTGGTCAGTCAAAACTGGTTCAATGACACTGACCATGTTCTAAGCGCTCATAGTCGGAGTCCAACAGGAAGTTCTTGAAGCGGTTGGAGATATGATGATAAGCCAGGAACTTGAGATAATACTGATTGAACTCAAACTCCAGAGGATGCTGCTCCAAAACCTGCAAAGGCAAGAAAAGAAAAGATAAAAATGACATTTAAGTGTCAGTAAGGGAGGGTCAGAGTGTGTGTTACAGCTGCGTCGTGTCTTCGTGTTGAGCCTTCACGTCCCTCCAGTGCATTAATGACTAACTAGAGACAGGAAGGAACGTCTCCTGTCCTTTGGGGGCAAAGGTCG
Source organism: Pungitius pungitius (assembly GCF_949316345.1). Classification (NCBI taxonomy): domain Eukaryota; kingdom Metazoa; phylum Chordata; class Actinopteri; order Perciformes; family Gasterosteidae; genus Pungitius; species Pungitius pungitius. The sequence continues at coordinate 12,563,450 of NC_084903.1, forward strand.
GTGATATCATCACCACCAGACACAGTCCAGACTGAGGCAGCCGGACTGCAGTTCCATTGTTCCCATCCAGTAGTGAGAGGTGGCCAACAAGAGAGAAGTGTTGAATATTTGAGGCCACCTGGGTCTATTGGAAAAAACAACAGCTGTTTTGGAGATGAGGCACTTCTATTTTCGGCTCTTGTCCGAATCCCCTCTCTTCCCTGTTTACAGCTCACCCGCAGGACACTGGCCAAACCGCCTTAGCTGCCAGGCATACAGTTTCAAAAGACAAATGGCGAAACTATGTGTTGATGTAAGTATAAGGGAGTGGGTCCATGTGACCCCAGGAGACACACAAAAAAACACAACCTTCTCTAAAGTTAGCATTTCGGGGTAAACGGAGGTTTCTGGAGAACATCTGCATCGGTTTCCTTCTCAACTCCACTCTCCTCCCCACACCCAAACCTTCTTGGAGACTACCAATCCCCAAAACTGCAATTTCCCCACCAGCAGTTCTCAACACGCACTGAAATGTGGAGGGATGCTTAAACACGCGAGCTCAGCACTGAGGTTCACGAGCCATCTGGGCAGCAGCCTCTCCGCGCACACATTCTGGAGCAATACGGTGTCGAAATGACACATCCAGAGCTGGTAATGCGAGGTGCAAAGCTAAACCAAATGTATAGATAATGATATGTGAACGTATCGCCCTCCCCCCGCGCCCCCCTTCACGCCTGTGTGCTTTTGAGGAATGTGATGACCTCAGAGCGACGGTATGAAAGTGTGTTGCGTCATGTGGGGGTCAGGGAGGGGAGAGATGTCGGTCTGTAACATTGGGTCGTATGGGTCACGTGCGGCAGTGCATGCAAACCTCACCTGGTGCACACAGTCCAGGAACTGCAGGAAGATGGGGGTGAAGCCGCCGCCCTGGCTGCTGGGACTCAGGTTGCTCCGCTGGCTGAACTTGTGGCCGAAGGACAGCCATTCTTTCTCCAGCAGCACCTGGAAACCTTCCAGAGTCCGGTAGAAGGGATCGCTCAGCAGCTGCACCAAGGACACCACCTGCAGAGAAAAGGAGCAAATGTTACACAAGGAAGAGGCCGGTCAGACGCAGCACTGATCTGCAGAATTATCAGATGACAGAACAGATGACCTACTATAAGGTTTTCACTTAAGTGGAATAATGATGACGGAACTTGAGACATTTCAGATTAAGCATGACTTACATGAACTTGGAGTAAGTCTGTACAATGAAAAGCAACATGTTTTTTATTACCTGAATCAAAGTTAAAAACATGTACTAAGTATTGACACAACTTTTATAAAAATGAAAAAAATATTGGGTTAGGTTACTAAATAAGGAGGAAATACAGTATTTCCTAACATTATTACTGCTATACCTGCCATATTTTGTCTCAGTGGAAAAGTATTTGATCAACAACCCACTTTCAATGTCACGGAGATACAGAATATGACTTTTTATTATGTTAAATATACAGGTTTTAAATCCTTTGGCAAATGAGATCGTAAATATTGAGCTGCTAAAAGGAAATAGCAGCTGTTTCACCACCACGCTGCAGAATTTCTTTAGTGTCATGTTTGATTACAATTCAGCATAGATTTCTTTTTTCCCCTTGTTTGGGATGAGATTGCTTTGCATCCCTTCAAAGGATGTGCACAACATATTGGGCACAACATAACGTTTAACGGATCATCTGCCATCAATTGCATTTATATAACATCGAAGCAAAGTCTCCGGGCTCACTTCACAAAACACCAGTTGGGAAGCACTATTCTACACATGCAGTTTGCTTGGCCTGGTCCCCGGCCCGCGTCTTCTCCCGCACAACTAATGAGCCCTGACGTGAGGAATGAGCGAGAAAATCAGCTAATGGCTTCCCCGTGAGGTTCTAAAGAACCGCCGGCCCTGAGTGGTCGAGTTGGCCCCCTGCAGCTCCGGAACTGAAATAAACACTTCAGATTATTTATGAGAATACAGCGGAGCGAGAAATGGAATTTAAGAAAGATGCAAAGCACGAGAGAGGCGCAGGGCTTCCATGGAAAAACAGGGGCCGTTCTGCATCCGTTGGACAGAGGTGGGCGAGCCAGAGCATGTGGAGCCCATTTGGTTGTCCGGTGTGATCGGGACCCGGCGTGATGGAGCCGGTGGCCCGCGGAGAGAGATGCTCCGGGGCGAACACGTGCCTGGCGTGAGGGGTCTGCAAACTGCGCTTTTACACAGCAGCCTTTGCAAAGCCAGCAGACTGATTGTGAAGGACACATGCTCGCCACGACAACATGTGCACTTTAACAAGTCAGCGTGGAAAAAATGAGCTCAGAAAGCAAACATGCGATGATATGGTTGAATGCAGCAGGAAATGGATACAAGTGATCTGGATGGAAATCAGCTTTAAGTTTGCGTGCCTTGAAAATCAGAACCATGAACTCAGGACAGCGAAAAACCAGAGAGCCAACGAGGCTTCCAGAGTCTCTGCTTTGTCGGCTCACCAGTGACTGAGCAGGAAAAAGCAGCTGTTCCAGGGGTTTTATGGTTCACACATGGCCCATTTGTTTTTACATTAAACCAACACAAAACTTAAAAGTTACTCCAAATGCTTATTTGGGAAATTTCAGCAAAACACTTCTGTTAATATCTGTTAATGAGGATGGAACAGAATGACACGCTGAACTGACTGAGTGCATTTAATGGAAGGACGTTTGGTTCATTTAGTTTTACAATGTTCCACCTCTATTACACATCTCCTCAGTAAAAATACGCCGGTGTGTCCCTTACACACCCACACAAACGAGATAGTGGCTATACAATTTATTCTAAATCCTGGCCCATTCTCAGTCTCCAACAGCATTTATACTACCAAAGTTTTATGAAGCCTGCGCTCCAACCTCTTTCACGTTAAAACCCCTTAAGTTTAATCTACTATTCAAATAAGTAATTGTGCATCTTGCTCACTTGTGTAGTAATGTCCCAGCCATCCTCCAGGCTGAGGAGGACAGATGAGCCGCTGTCCAGAAGCTCCACCAGAATCAGTGCCAGCTGCAGGATCTTATGAAGCTGTGGGAGATCAACATATGTGCACTTGAACACATTTACACGCACAGTCACACACGCACTATTAATCCTTACTGTGATTATGTTTATATTGGTCTACTGGTAAATCGTTTGCCGATGGTCTCGCACGGATAATGTTGTTTTCTGGTTATGTTTAACTTTGGGAACTTGGGCCGCATGAGTCCTTCAGATAACAACTCGGCTGTTGTCCTCGGAAAACTAGCGTCAGAGTGGATGTAGTCAGTATGTGAATGTGATTCACCGGATGAGCACTGAAAGCAGTCTGCTTGCTAGTTCCCCCACCATTATATCACCAATATCCTTATTAAATGCAAAATGTTGGGTTTATTTACCTGCAGGATCCATTCAGAGTCTTCCAAGGCTTTGAGGAAGGAATCCTCCGAGTCGGACGAGGTGGCGCTGGGAGCGCTGGCTCTCAGCAGCTTTTTGAAAGAGGCTTTCACCTGCCGCATGTCTGCAAAGTCCACCGGCACCAGTTCACAGTTCAGAGAAGAGTCCACTCTGAGGCCCTGCCCAACACAGAAAGAAATCTACTGTATACATCGATTTATTAAGGTAATCCATTGGGTATTACAATTTGTGAAGATGTGTGTACAAAATAATGCAAAACATTCCAGCAATTAATACTGCGTGGCTCAAAATGTTCTCTTATTGTTAGAAATGCAACACTTGTTTTGTTTTTCTGTGCGTGATGACACATGGGATCAGCTTTGGAGATTTCAGAACATGAGCGAGAACGAGATGCCATCCAAAGGCCCCAAAGGCCAGACCAGGGGCCTCATGGGACATGGGAGGTGTCTTAACACCTGAAGTAAGCCATGGGGTGCCCCCGAATCTATGGGACATATGGCCCTATTCAGAGACTAAATGTCCTTCCAAGTCTCCACAGTCTCATTCTCACCCTTAGATGGGACTTTTCTCCAAAGACGTAGAGCGCAGCTTGCCGTTTGAGGAGCTGCGCCTGCAGACTGATGCTGCCCGCAGGGGGCGCCAGATCCTTCCCCGCTTGTCTGGAGCCCACGTCCGCCGTGGACGGGTGGTGGCTGAGTCTGCTGCTGGAGCGCAGGCTAGCCCACATGCCTGCAAACACACAGATGTAAACAAAAGTCACACACACTCGCGCAGGAGCTGGTCCCTGCATGTACACATGCTGTCAAACAAACTGAGGCTGAATGATGAACAAATGACATGCGCAAAAAGGTTTCCGTGCACCACAGCAGTGCAGTAGGGATTATGACATTCTTTTAGTCCACCAACAAAGCAGTCGCCTTTGTGATTCGGTTGTGTCGAGATATTAGAAACAGAAGTCTTTGGAATTCTTTTGCAAGTCAACAAGTCTAGAAGCACATTTCTCTGAAAACCAGCATGCAATACCTTCCAAACAGAGTGAATAATCAGGGAGGAGGTGATTTTTCACAGCAATAAAAAACACGATTGCAAAACCTTTCGGTTTGTTTTAAATTATAATATAAATGTACTACTATTTCATTCGAGTCAAACTGCTGAACACTCAAGTCTGTCCTCGTGACACTACAAGATCAGCGGTGCCTAATTTCCTCTGATTCATGACAAAACCCCCAGTTAACCGAGCTGAGCCAATACATTAACAATGAAACATGTTAGAGCAGCCCCTCTGGTTTGTGAAAAACCACAGCTCCCACTCACAAAGTCAGACATGATTAGCACCATGTCTTTGTAAGCAAGGGGTTACGAAGCGCGGTGAAGTGAGCTTCTGTGTAGGTTGGAGAGAGAAAGGAAGGATGAGGCTCGGAAAAAGGCATTAGAAACATGACGAGCGCATTAAGAGGACGAGCAGGGGAAAGAGACAGTTGGACGGTTACCTTGAGGGTGGATTCTCTCCTTACTGTCCGGTTTGGGGTTTGAGTGAGCGAAAAGTTTATATCTGTACTCAAGCACTGGGTGGTTGTTTGTACAGGAGGTAGAAAGAAAAGATGAGAGCAGGGAAAGAGGCATGAAAAAAATAAATAATGTCAACATCATACGGATATCACCACTGGCTGGAATTACCATTTCAGAAACATGCAAAATGAAGAGACGAGACTGGTCCTCATCTCAGTTCTCTCTCAAGGGAATGATTGTCATAGCATGCATGAATATGTTTGTCCATGGTTATGATTGATGGTATGAAAACAAAGACTTGTGTGCCACATTATTGAACACAACAGGTGGATTTACTGAAGTGTCCGCAGGTGTACGCATATTCTCTCTGTTGGGATCTTTGATAAGTTGCTGCATGTCTTTTCATTTTTGATTTAATCAAATCGAGTTGAACTTTTTTCATTGGATACATTTGCCCAAAATATCCCATAGTTTTTTGACTTCAGATGAATAATATCCCCTTTCTTATCAAATCAGAGAAAAATCAATCAAAAGAAGTTTCTGACCATCCTGTAGTTCAAATACATTATTTTTTTTGGCAGCTATTTATTTGCGTGGTTGAAAAATTGAAGAAAACATTTTTTCATTAATCAGAAGTGTTATGTCATCCTTTTTCGTGCCATTCAGTGACCACGCATCCGGCTAACGCATCACACGGCATTCACTAGCATCACGAACAACATCTGGCTGAGACAAACAGTCCTGATGGATTCCTTTGCGGAGTTCACATTCCAGTTAACACATTAATGGGGTTGTGTCTGTTTGACAACATCCTGGAATTTAAATTACGAGATTATGTTTTCTGGAAACTAAGGTCACGAGAAGATACGAGGTCTGTGTGTGTCTCTTACGCCTCACACGAATACCAGATAGTATACTACACAATTGCACAGCTGCAAACCACGGTTCCTCAAGCCCTTTTCACTTTAGGCACTATAGAATTCATATTCAGCATCTGTTCCCAAAACCCTCGCATTCATGCAGTCTAGTCATGATATTAAAACTACGAGCATTGCGGTTGGGATATCAAAAGGAAAATCTCCATTGACCTTTGCAATTCATTAAAAGATGAATTATTTGGCAGCTGGTCTACGACTCACACATTTTCAGAAATGTATCCAACTTTCCAAATTGCACTGATATTATCTTTTTTATTAGAGTGTTCCTTCCAGTAGTATCTGAATCCTTCCGGGAAATATTTCATTTAGCTGTGTGCTTTTGTCCTCAAGAGTATGACTTTAGTACACACTCATATTTCTAAAATGTGAGAGCAAATGGGTTTTATAAAACAAAAACACATGTGAACTGAGATGACCAAGGGCAGAACATCTGGGATGACCAACCTCCATAAACTATTGTGGACCAACATGTGAGTAAAATGAATGGAGCCCCTTCTTGTACCCTTTCCATAAGAGACTAGATGACGCTTAAACACTACGAACTAACTTCTGACAGATGACAGGTTCTTGTGATTCATTTTTCACCTGAAAGCAGGAGGGCACGTGTGGAAGTTCAAAGTAGGAAACAGAGGTCCACACTCACCTCCTCTGGTGAAGCTGTTTGAGAACGGGAGGTCTAAATGGACCGGAGCCATCTTTGGCATCCTGGATGCCCGCCTGTCACTACCTGATGACATAACAAGAAAATACAGAGGACATTACGCCGAGATCAGGAAGGTGTGAGCCCCAAATCACACAGAGACTACCGATGTGCACTCTGTGCAACAAGCAAAAACAGAAATTCATTGCAATGATAAGTAATCACTTTTGGCTCAGTTTGAACCCATTGTGACACTGCAGTATTGAGCTCAATCCAATCTCCCCACTAAGGGCCCTGAACTTGATCTTGGCGCTTTAAACACAACATACGAGGTTGAATGACTGTGTGTGTGTGTGTGTGTGTGTGTGTCAGCATCCTGGACACGGCTCCAGTCCAGTCAAAAGAGATGAATGGGCAGTGACCCCAGGTTGTCCTGTGATTCTTATGTTCTTTTATTGTACAAATTTCCTTCCAGTTGTTGGCGAATATCAGAATTTCTCCCACACAGCCTCTCTTTCTCTATCCTAAACACACACACACACACACACACACACACACACACACACACACACACACACACACACACACACACACACACACACACACACACACACACACACACACACACACACACACACACACACACACAAATATAAGTAGGTGAAAAATAACTGTGGACCAGAGCAAACACAAAAGAGAGGAGAGGGATTGCCTGATGGCAGAGAAAAAACAGAGCTCGAGTGAACAAAAATAAAAAGAGCAACTCTGCAGTTTTTCTCTTTATCAGAAGAAGTGAACTCATGGCCTCTTGTCCCTCGCAAACAAACTAGCAGCTTTTCCCACGGCAGCCATTGCACAGCAAATTCAGGTCAGGTAGGGCTGCAGGCGGTCAGGTGACGCCGTTTTGGTTTGACGTTGCTAATGATGAACAATGTGTAGTCACCTGACATGAGAGGTTCCGCCTCCCTTTGATGTGTTACTGAACAAAAGAAAATTATATTTATTGGTGACTTACATGTTACACACTAGTAAATATGTTAACCCCCAGGTGGCATGAACGTAAGGTCTTACTTAAACCTGTGCTTTTCCTCTTCCCAGCAGTGAAAATCTCCTGCTGCCGACTGCATTATTAAGGGTTTAAACACTCAACAGCCAGAGCAACATAACACAGAAGAAAAGAAATTCAATGAGTAGTACCTGGAGAGAGGCCTTGGAGGGAGCGGTCGGACAGAGTGTTGTTTCCGTTCATTTTGAAGTAAATAGGGACGGAGTTCAGGATGGCTTGCAGATACTTTTCTTGCTCAAGACTGCTGGACAATTCTGAGGACGAGGCCGGAACTAAAGGCAGATCACATCGTTTTTATTCAGATAGAAAATAATGATCATTTAAATTCACAGTCAACTGTTTCATTGGTCCAATCCAAATAAAAAAAATGACAAGCTATTTAGCATTAGTGGGCTCTTATTCCTGAAGGTCACTTAGCTTCAGTAACAAAATGACAAAACCACTGAAACTGAGAATGCACACCTGTTGAGGAGGGGTTCTGAGACTTGAACAATCCCACCACACTCTTGCCGTGGAAGCCTCCCGAGCGGAGCAGCACGGCTTTGGTTCGAGGATGTTTCCAACACACGACGGGCAGACGGTTGTGTCTGTAGCAGCGGGCCACTTTGTGTAAGCTGCTGTCCTGGACCGCCTGAGGAACCACCAACAGACCTGGGTAACTGAGGGAGAGCGACAGAGCACCAAATAAACCACTGCACAGCCATTTGGTCATACACGGGGATGCAGCGGCATGAGATCATGGCTTTATTATACAACATGCTGAATTTGAATCTGTCTTTATTGATAAGCCAAACATCTCCCAAGTAAAGAGGGACTCCCCAGTGGGCTTTTGGGATATCGAGGCCTTTAAACCTTCCGGCAGGTCAACAAATCCTGAAAATCTGGAAACAACCATTGTGTTCCAATTTAGTGGAACCAGTACGTACGTGTGTGTGTGTGTGTGTGGGGGGGGGTGTGTGTTAGAGCATCAGAGACTTGCAAACCACAACCATGTATAGACAGAAATAACATGCCATAGCATGAGGCTATTTAAGGCAGACCCCTGTTCTATAGGAAACCTTAAAGGACTTTGTGATCTGGCGTTACAAAGAGGGCGCCCGGGGGAAACACAAGGTCATTCATCTCGCTCATGATTTCTGCCTGTGACGTGTGTACCTGCGGCACAGGGAGTAGAGTCTGTTCACTGCTGTGACTCTGAACTGTTCCCCTGACTTGGAGCGAGATGAGCTGGCGGTGATGGTGCCCAGGCCCAGACGCTGGTAGTCCCGGAAACACGACTGCTCCACCAGCTGCTCCATGGTGGACTTCTCCGATGCTCGCAAGGTGCTGCTGGGCGGCGGCTCGCCGTCGTCCGATACTGAGGCAAACGCGAACGAAGGGGAATGGAGTTTTTGGCTTTCCATCTGCGTCAACACTTGAATTTCTAAATGTGTTATGGCTCTCACTTGAAACATCATCGTCTTCATGCCACGTCATCCTGCTGCCTCGGTCGTTCTTCTTCAGTGTGGTTTGGCTGCCACGGCCCATGGTGATCATTCCGGCCCTCTTTGCTCCTTTGACAATAGTTTTGGACAGCGTTCTGTGAGGAGTGAGGAAGGGATATCATCACTGTGTGCAATTTCAGCATCAAGACCGGAGTCTTTGGAGGAGAAACATGTTCATTCATTTTTCAGATGCCTCTTTGACGTGGTGATTTTAAAAATAACCAGTGAGTCAAGCGCTTATTGTTACTGAAAAACCACCCCCCCCCCCGGACCTGAAGCCAGTGTTCCTCTCCTTTTGTTTAGGAAGGATGAGCTGAGGGGCTGTTTGTCCTGCTGCAAAAGCAAAGGAGCTGAAGATGGACTGTGGGTAGCGAATCCTCTGCAGGTGCTTCCTGAAAATCTCCACCATCTCCGAGCTCACCTCCTCATCAAAAGCCACCTTTATCAGCTGTAACAGATTTGAGGGACACTGATTATTACGACACAGTACACATTTTATATTCATACTGGACAACTACTCTGTCAACTACTCGGCACAAACATGTGTTAGGGCCATTTTCAAATGTTGACAGTTGGTTGAATGTTTGTTTCCTGTCGTACACACACCCACAAAAACACATTTAGACACGAAAGCGATGTACCCATGGGCCAAGTGACCTACAATCAAAGGACATGGACACTTTCTTCATCCATGTTCATAAAAAGATAGGAATGAACCATAAAAACGTTTGCCGCATTACATCCGAAGACAATAAAACACATGCTTGGCTTAAAAAGGCGTTTATTTTTGTTTCTAAGAATTAAGCCCATGTTATAAAACACAAGATGATGGGATTTCTGCAAGATGTGCCGCACAAGTTGTTTGTTATTATTTCAAGTGTTAGGGATTTTAGTCTGAAAATCATTAGATTAGTTTGAAAACCATTTATGAGCCCAGTGAAATAAAAAAAGTTAATAGAATTATGTGAATTTAAATCAAAAAGTTACATTTAATTGGAAAAAAAAACTAGAAAGAAGCCACATTAACACATTGCATGGTGCCACCTCATCTATTTAAGATATTTGGTAACTCGATATTGGACATAAGAGTGGAGCCTACCTGAAATGAGGCGGAGCGCAGCTGCAGGCCTTCCTGCATGTTCTGCTGCAGCTGGTTCTGGATACTGATCTTCTTGTCTTTGGTCAGCGTGGCTACCGGGAAAGCTCTGATCACTGCCTGCTCCCCAACTGCACGTATAGAAAAACAAATGGTAAACAGTAAATGAACTTGTACTTGTGTAGCGTCTTCCTAATTTTCTTACCACTTGAATACTACTTATCCCTCACCCATTCATACACTTGGCAGGATTGCTACAAACAGCAATTTCAAAATGGCCTTTTATGATAAATAAATTAATATCATTTACAAGTATATTTATTATATTTCAAATAATAATTATCCAATATATTAAAAAAGTGATGTTTCACAACAATCAAGACATAAAAGTTAGTGTTCAGTTGCTGTGGTTCAGTATTTACCCAGTGGATCATGGGGGGTGCCTTTGAAAATGATGCGGTATGTGGTGAGAAAGAGGGCTCCCTCTGCTGGCAGGATGTGAGGGCCCCCCGACAGTCCCCCAGTGGCCTCCTCCCTGCCGTCAGGGTCCAGAAGCACCCGCAGCCCCTCTGACACCAACTCCTCTCCGGGAAGCAGTGCTGGACGCAGAATCTTAGGCTGAAGGGATTAAAACGTAACGCATTATGCGCTTGGACAGAGCTAAAAACCACAAATCAGAGCGGTCTAGGAAATGCTTCAAGGGTCACGGTTAGGATTTCACATGGAGTGGAAAGTGCTCTTAACTAGGGATTTGAAGCATTTACGTCAGAGAATCAGATTCCAAAAAACAGATAATCAGTACTTTATTATAATGTCAAATCCCACAGCACCACATGAGCGTGTTGGACGTACTTCATTATCACATGCCCGTCATAGTTTGAAGCGCTCAAACACACACACACACAATCCAATTTAATAATGCATCCTAATTCATGATACTAAATCATACTGGACACTGACATGAGATATGACTTTGTATTCCTTTATGAGTTCTGAATCTTTATACATTTTTTAAAGAATTTTAAGTTCTTCTTAAAATCTTTAAGAAGGTCTTAATCAAAGGTCTACTGACATGTGCTTCATGTAATATGCACTTCTAGGGTATTAAACCCATTAACAATAGTGATTTCCAACGACACCACGGGTCAACTTTTATCTACTGCATGAACAGTAACAGTCTGCACCCTGTGGTCCTTCTGGTCAGACTTGTCATAAATCCAGAGTCAGTGTTGTTTACACACTGTTTTAGTATGTTTTGGCATGCTGCAGGCCAGTGTGGAAGCTTAGGTTTGCTGCACAAAATACCACAGACAATCTGCCAAGACTGCTCACCCGTCTCCAGGTGGCTCCCAAAGCAGCACTGGCACGATGTTTGTTTGTGTGTATGAGGGTGCATGAGAGGAATTATCAAGAGCAGTGAGACATATATCATGGCAAGATCCATAAGTCTAAACCTAATGCAGGTGTTACGATGAGTGGAAGTTATTAGAGAAGATCAGGACTATGCATAGCCTGAAGTCTACATTTGCCTTTGATGTTAAAGTCTAACCAGGCTACATACTTCTATATATAATTGAGTCGTTCTGAAGCAGATGCCAATATCAGAAACAGCTTCTGAAACAGCTTAAACTGATGCAGGTAACAAGTGTTGTTTACGTGGCGATAAAAATAGACACTAGAGAGGGAATTATAACCTATTTCCCCAGTATACACTGCACATGCAACTGAACACTCACCTTCTGAATGGGAGGTAACCTCCTGCTCTCCCTGTGTACTGCCTCCAGAGCCTCCATCTGCATGGCAACGATGCCTGTGGGACACAAGTTGGGGTCAGCTAACATATGCACACACACAGAGCTGGTACGGAGATACGCATGTATGTACACGCGCTCTTGTGTATTTAAAGATTTTAAGGCCATTAAACATGTCAGGGGATCAGCTCTGCTGCTGTCACTCAGCGAAAAGCTGCAGGACTGTGAACACCGTGAGACCGAGCCGTACCTGGGATCATGCTGTGCAGGCTCTTGATGTGATCCTGGGTTACTCCACTCTCTGTGCACACCTTGTCGATGAAGCGCGCCACGAACCTGACCACTGAGTTGGCCACGTCGCTGTTCTCAGAGTCCTCAAACCCGCTTTCCGTGTCAAAGCTTTCCGCAACGCTACCGGCAATGCTGTGGAGCACACGTGATGACAAAAGGAAAATGAGCCGAGAAGAGGGTTGCGCATGACGAGGTGATGCAACCAACATTTATTGATGGGATACAAAAAGGTCCTCTGAGAGAAACCAAACAAGCCTGGGCCAGAAAGGAGAGACAACTTCCACGGCAAAAAAAAATCCTTGGCTGCAGCGTTTGTCGTGTTATTGGAAATACAAACCAATCACAGTTTACATTAGTGACGTTTGTTTAGTAACGCTCAAATGCTGTGCATAACAAGAACAGTAGCATTGTGTTCTTCTCTAGAAAAACAAATCCTAACATTTTGAACAACAATATTTTCGGCTGCATACCTTCCAAATCTAAGAAAAGACAATAATAGGAGATCTTCAGCAGAGGATGGAAAATCACTTGCACTGCTATTTTGTTTGGTTCGAGTACAGTGTGGCCCCATTGAAGACGCCCCAAAGGCTTTAAGCTTCCTACCAGAAGTAAATGAGCCTCACTCTATGTTGTGCAGTGGCGTTGTAAGCCCACAGGATGGATGTGGGCTGGAAACGGGAGAGGTACCGTGTTCCATTTGGCTAAATAGGGAAGTATCATGTAGTGCGGCTTATGCCACATCCGCCCACATACGAATCATCACCTTGTTAAAAGAGAAACACACACTCCCAAATCGTGAAACCTTACCCCGAGGTTTCCTCCAGATAAGTGTGATCGTTCTAACTTACATCCTCAACAAGCCAAAAACAGTTTGTGTTCGATCTTAAACAGTTGAAATAAAAGAAGTAAAAGAGAGAGAACCGTCCGACCTGTTTGTGACGATGCTGTTGCTGCCGCTCTCCCAGTCGGCGACCGGGGCGCTGCGCAGCAGCTTGATCTTGCTGGTGTCCAAGGGGATGAGCAGGTAGACCATGAGGCTGGCGTAGTGGATGGCCTGGCTGAACACGGTGCTTTCCTCATTCTTCACCAGCTCGTGCTGCTTCTCTTTGCTCAGGCCGGGCCATGAACGCAGCTGCATTGCTGCCAAAGCCATCGCCGTGTGCTCCTCGGCGCCGCCGGTCGCAGGCTCGGGGCCCGCGTCCTGCAGAGGTCAGAGCCGACGCTTAGTTTGACGGATTGGTTTCAAAAACACAATAATGGTCGATGAGTGGTGACCAGCACAGTTGCGGATTGTTCAACCCGAAGATTATTTTCAACTCAAATGTTTTGTTTAGCATTTGGAAAAATTCTGTATTTTGCAATAACGGGAAATATAAACACACAAAACATGTGTCCGACCATCCAACACCATGAGCTGGCTGTAAATCAATTCTCAAACGATATCTACTCATGTCGGTCACTTTTCTTGTCTTACCTTTAGCCTGACAGTGATGCAATCTTTACCCTCCGGAGTGTTAAGATAAAGAGCTCGGATCTGAGTCTGGACCTCGCTGTAGAAAGTGGCCTCCCAGAACTGCTGGTTGGTCCAGATGGGATGGTCCTGAATGCACGTGTAGGCGAACTGGTTCACCCCGGCGGCCAATTTCTGCGAGACAAAACATGCGACTTGAATAGAGGTCTGTGTTGCAGGACATCAAACCTCTGCATGCTTGTGACAATCTGCCACACAACAAATCTAGAATATTTCCATTTGACAAAACCGCACAGCCCAAAATAAGACAAAAATGTTACAGTTTGACACAGTTTAAACCTCTTTATCTTTGTTGGAGAGTTTATTGTGATTAACACAAAGCTACTAAACAAAACATTTCGGTATGTTACCGTATTAAGCCTTTTTAACCATAATAGGCTGTATTATATTCAATTTGTTTCTACTGATAGTTGCTCCCGTGTAAAGTCAATATTTCCTCTGCCTGCAATGTTTGTGTTCATTCCTGGGTTACCCGTTAGATTGTAATCAAGTAATCGTTGCAGCAATCACTCGACTAGACTAAGTGAAAGTTTATTTCCCATTGGGTATTTGCATCAAGGAATTTGGACTGCAGTGAGTGACTCATGAAGGGGACTTTGATAAAATAATGTGGAAATAAAAAAGAGAAATCAACTTTTCAACTGATAACAACCTCAATGGAGCAAAGGACCAACATGTATGTTCTTGTATTTGGAAGCAGGGCTCTTGTTTTTCATTAGTGCGGACTGAAGGGTAAAGCACCTGCTGCTTGGAAAAGCAGCGCGTAGAGAGAAGATGCAACACATTGCTCAGCTGAAGGCAGTAATGCTGGCTCACACCGTGGACTGCAAGTGTTGAGTGAGGCAGGCAGACCTCAGCGTTCATCTCCCTGTAGAGTCTGAAGGCCAAGAGTGAGCTCAAGTATGTTATTTGATTAGCTTCTGATTTCTCCCCCCCCGAGAGTCTGACACAATGCAGTGTTTTTCCATATTCCCCCACCGTTTGACTTCGAAATATTGCGAACTAGAGAGCTCCCTGTAATTACAGACGGTATCAAAACAGCTCTACTCCCAGTGAGATGGGCCATGGGCCAAGAGGGAGGACGCAGAGAGCTCATGCCCATACTGCAAATAACCTGCAGGGAGAGTGGGAGTCAACCTTTACTCATTATGATTCAGGCATTTTTAGCTTTTCACATTTTCAACACAAAATTTAAGTTGAGGAGAAAAAAGTAGGAGAGCGTCTTGGAAACAACTATCTAACTATCTCGTTATTTCACAAATACTGGAGGCAATATATCAAAAATAGAAATGTTACACTGCCAGTTCAGCAACATTTGTAAGGTGTGAAGAGACCAGGACAATCAGTTGAATAATGACAGATGCCAAAAAAGGAAGTACAATTTGAGGAAATAATTGGCAAGGATTTAAAGAAAATAAACATGGAATGTACTCCCCAGAATGATGTAATAACTCCCTTGAAAAATGACAATTAAGACTGATTCAGTAAGCAACAAACAACGCCGATTTTAATTTCGACAACCTGAACCTGAGTAACACTCTATTTAACCATTGTTTGAGGATCGTGACACGACTGAGGCCAACGCGTAGAAACACCACTGGTGAGCCAGCAAAAGGATGGGAGTATGTTTTGATGAACTGCTTTCCTCTCCGAAAATAGAGACGATTAGATTTTGCTACCATCAGAGGAACCGAGCGTACCAACATAAATCGAGTCAAGGGAATTAGGCCAACGAAGCGCTGGATGACAAATCTGCTTTGGCTAGACACGTTTTAAAGAGAGGCTCTAATGGGAGCCACTCTGAGGCCGGACTGTGGCACACGAGGCGTCTTGACCGATGGACCAGACTTTTACAATGACAATGAGACGTTGTTGGAGTCCTTTGGGTAGCATGGTGATACCTTTCTGTCCTGAGAGTGTGTTACGTATCATGCAGCAGATGCTGTGTGGGTGTGGGTTTGTGTAGTGGGGTTGGGAGGTGAAGGGGGATCTGTGTGTGACTGCTCTATGCTGTCTATACTCAGCCTGGCTGTTCTTTTTTGACTTCTCAGATATGTGCAGGTCATTTTGACCGAGGTCATCTCTTCCCAATATGATAATACACAGAGCTTAAAGAGACACCCACATGGCTGCAGGAGGAGAACAGGGAAGGAGGGGGGAAAAGGCAGGAAAGGGAGGAGTAAAAGAAGGTGAGAAGTGAGGACGAAGGGGAAGGAAGGAGTACATCGCTATCTGACCCATCTGGCTGTGTGACTGGTGAAGAGAAGGAATGCAGGGCGGAGGGAGAAGGGGTAAAAAAACAAGCGGGAAAACAACGAGGGGAGGAAAAAAATGGGAAAAATGCTGTGTACAGGTCAAAGAAATGACACTATCGGGATTTGGGATCTTGTTTTGAACTCTGGGACATGATGGCGAGGTTCACAGTATGATTCACTGGAGGCTCAAAACATCCGCTGGACGACCATCCAGCATCACAGGAGTCAAACGTGTCGCAAACATGTTGAAAGTCAGACTATAAAACATTCCACTAAACACAAAAAAACAAAAAAACTCCATCATGTACAAATAAATGTTCAAAGTAAACGGTGAGTCGTGAGCTGGACATTTCTCATTTATAAAAGGGTCAAGCAGCACGTCATTTTCCTCGCGCAGACACGTCTGATTGAGCAAGCCGCCGAATCCCTCCGTAAATAAACTGTGGCTAAAAGAATGCTAACAGTCAAGTGTTCGGTGCTCTATCCAATCTGTGCTGCCCCATGAAAGAGGAATCAACTGTCTTGGGCAATTAGAATGGAAGAAGACACGTGGGACTGCAAATGGGGCCGAATGGCAACAGACCCGGACGTCAATGACACCAGTCCATCTCCTGATAAGCCCACCCCTCGTTAGATAACGAATGCCAGAGGAACTCTTCACAGATTAGTTATGTAGAACTCTTACAAAGGGCCACTGTGCAAGGATCGCGTGGCATTTAGATACCCTCTACCTGCACGGACCCAATTACACAACATCGGGGGCACATTCCCACATTCCCTGACCTGGAGACTTTAGTTCCACTGTATGACCACAGAGTGAGCTGGCCACAATATGGCCAAGAATACCAAAGAGGGACTTGACCAATATCTGACTTTTGCCCTTGAACCAACTGCCTTCAATAAGCGGGTGCCCGGGTTTGGATGCGATAGCACATGCACCACAAAGCCTTTGGCCAATCACAGACCATTTGAAAGAAATGCAGATGTGCATGCAAGTGTTTTAGGTGAAACCCAGAAATCACCCACTGACAAAAAGATGCTGGCACATTAGTGTAAAAAGATGCCCACCCTGCAAAGCAACCCAAAAAGGGATGGAAGCCATATCATAAGAACCGGTTCAGGAATGGAGAGGAAACGTTGCTGATCGTTTAGCCTTTTGCTCACGGCTGCAGTAACCAGACAAGACTTAACTAGTCATTTGAAAGAAAAACTTTACTAACAATATTTACAAGAATAGTTGCACTGCAGGACCACTAGCCCACCTCTAACGTGGGGCTCTTGGGCAGTATTCAGAGATTGTAGAACTATAAATACATACAAGTCTAAGACACATTAAAGTTTATAACTGAGGAAATACTGCTTTCCCTGGTTGGCCACAGCAATATCGATCTCTTTTCCAGGTAGAAACAAAAACTAACTGTTCTCTGTTCAGTTAGATTTTTTTTCCAATGACTTTTGCGGTCTGGTCAGATTGAAGGGCAGGTTAATCATTTACTGTATAATGTATACCCCTCTGTTAGCAGAACACATACAGCTACTGTAATGTATGAGCAACAGTTCAGAGGTCGTCACATACGTTTCCAGTTAGGACAGAGTGGGATGTCTAGTGAGGGGCCTCTGAAAGGTAAGATGCCAACGTGTCATCTTACATATTGTTCTTGGCAAAAATCAAGGAATTCCAATCATGTCAGCAACCTTTGTGCAACTATACTGAAGATTACAGAATATTTTGGCCTCCATCCTGACCTCACTCTACATTTCACCCTTTGGGTGAGGCAGATCTCAAGCTTGTCAACAGTTCCAATCAAACAAGGGAAAACGGTCGCATTCTCGAGATATTCTTGACTGAAATGGGTCGAAATCACTCCATTGTGTCTCAACTGAGACCAACAACAAATGGATAGCCGTCTGAAACAAAATATGGCTTTGCAGGGATAAATTATTGATTAAACGAGCATATGTATGGGTGGTGAATCTTAAATAGTGATGCCCCTAAAGATAAACAAAAAAACAACTAAGGCTTATCCAAGAATGTTGCATCAGCCTGCGGCATGTGAACTGGGTGAGTCATGTGGTGGTAGAGAGGAGGTCGTGTCCCAGTTCAGCACATCAGAGCGTGGCACCGGTACCCACCACAAGGCCGATGCGGACAGTTGTGCCGGTCCCCATAGCAACGAGCAAGCTGTGGGTACGAAGCTGCGGTGACCCAAGTAGCAACTCTGTGTTGATTATCTGGTCTGGAAACCAAAGGCCACGGCCCGGCCTTTACATTTTGCTATGGAGGGTTTTTACTTGACGTTATGTACGTGCCCGGGATGCAGGGTTCATTAGAGCATGACTAGTACTGGACTTTGGGGGGGGGGGGGGGCAACGGCAACATAGATTTAAGAGATGATGGTCAACAATGTATAAAGGATATTGTTCTTTTGCAATGCAAACATTTAACACACAAGTACAATTTCGATCACAAAGGATCCCTAAAATAATCTTTTCGAAAGAACTGGGAAAAGAAAAAAACTGTCATTTTGTCATTCACCTTTAAATGTTTGGAAGGGGGTAAGGTAATTTAATGTGTGTAAAGGAGAACTATTTATAGGTAGGGCACACTTCAGCATTGAAGCCTTGAATGGAACTCACACTCATCCTTGTTTCACATTCATGTGCTTACCCTGTAAAAGGCTGTCGAGAGGGGCAGCACAGCAGCAGCCACCGTGTACTCCTCCGAGCTGGAGCAGTCCTGTGGGTCAAACGTCATGGGAGAAGTGAGAGCAAAGCAGGAGACATGTGACACTGCTTCGACAACGGCTTTCAACACTGCAGGCCCAAAAAACAAGAGCCCCGGGGTTCCGACAGAGAGGTCATACGCTCAGAGGCCTGAGGGGAAACAATTCCGGTAACCTTAAAAAACAAAAACACAGCGTTACAATAACACTGTTTCCATGTTGAAAGGGTCTTGTGTGTCGCTGAGGTGTCTTTTCATCACATGACTGATGAGAAAACTCACAATGCAGAGATTTGATCTGGTGAGGTCAATGGGGGTGAGGGGTCAAATCTTCAGCAAACATAACTCTTCATGTTCCATAAAAACACTCCTCCCTCCTGCCCTGTTAAATATCCGGTCAATGCTAAAAAAATAAATAAAATGACTAAAACTCTAACTCTGCTCTTCTCCTATATTAGGACATATGCTTTCAATAGCCTTATATAATCCCAGCCTTGACGCAATGTTCAGAGCCTTCCAGCGTTCAATTTATTGTTATTTTATGTTTTACATTCTTGAACTAGATTGCTTTACAAGTCTCATTGAGAAAAAGCGCAAGGCGTTGCGTGAAAAATTGTTGTTTTTGCCCAAACATGCAATGTGCATTTATCGGATTAGGTTTTGTATTCTGTTTTGTTTTTTAAATCAGGAAACCGTATAAAATATTCCCTCTTTGTCATTTATACGTCATGCCTGCGTGTCTACGTAGTGGTGGACAGTTCCGGGTCGGCGAGGTTGCACTTGGTGGTGCTTTTAAAAGAGTGATATTAAGATGGAAGGTGCATTAAGAGGCTTAGGGTGGGGGATTAAGGGGTCCAAACTAAACTTTTCTCCTTGAACGCTGAGAACAGGAGAATAAGAGAAAAGGATGCAAGTTGGATATAAAAGTACATAATTGACAGGAAATTGTTACTTATCTCTGTTAAGCTTTGTTGGGATTTTGTTGCTGAACTTTGTAAATGACAATAACCAGAGGAAACTTGATTTAAGACCCTGAGCCCTCAGTCAGAACTCACATATACACAATATGTTTAACTAACACACATTTCTCTGGTAATTTAATTCAAAACCTTCTAAAACTCTGCAGCATACTGTCACCCACGTAGAGATAAAGGGAAGAATGCTAGTATGATAGTGGTCTTTGATGGGGCCCCCTGTCACCCCCCCCCCCCCCCCCCCCCCAAAAAAAAACAACAACAACACACACACAAACACAAGAATGTAAAGAGGGAAGAAAATGCAAAACACAAGTTCCACCACGATACATGAAAGCCTACCGCCCCCCCCTCCCCCCCCTCTCCACCACCACCACCGTCGACTAAGCAACATAGTTTCTGTTTTATTATTCTTGTCGCTTATGTTTTCTCTTTGCAGATATTTGGGCTGCGGTGAAATGTTCCCGCTTGGACCGGCACCAAAGCATTGTTTACCAGCATCCTTTACAATGCTGCAGGTCACAGGAGATTGTGGACCCCCGTCCAAATAGAACAACAAATGGAAACGCACATGCAGAAAAGTGGGAATAATTAACAGACAAAAAAACAAAACAGAAAGAGTGAAGTTCAGCGATGCACGTCCTTGGTTCTTTGTAACAGAAACTCTCGACGGTAGAAGTTTGTTGAAAAGGCCGCCGTCACGTTTCAGACGAAGAAAAGATTTTTCCGGCGACTGCTTCAAAACGTCATGTCTCTGTTTAACCATGTTGGTATTTACCAACATGGTTTACCATTGGCTGAATGGAGCCACAAAGTGCATGCAGGGAAAAAATATGTCAAACACTGGATTTGGGATTTCAGGAATAGAGGTAGAGGAGGGCATTGTGTGTCACCACAATTCTGTTTGCGAGGACACCCTGCTGTCTTCTTTCCTCCAAACATTTACTGAAAGTCTCACCATTTTTCCTCTCATTCTTAAAGCGGCAGGAGCTATGATGACTAACAGAGCTATTGTGCCTGCGGACATGTACACAGCAAGAAAAAAAAACAAGAAGCATGAGCATGTGATAGAACCGCTGGAGGATGTGAACAAAAAGCAACTTCCTGTGTTTCATAGAACGTTGCACTTTCCAGGAAAGCAGTAAAATGTGCTTTCGGCATTCCTTTATAAGACTTTTGTGGCCTACTATGTGCAAAAATGTCTCAACTCAGAGGCTGTCAATGTTAATTGCTGCTTGAATCACTAATAGGGAGAAGATTGTGTCTCATAGTTGACCTCTGCGTCGCCCAGACGAGCAAGAAACAGAGAGTCAATTACAAATGCATGAAGTGTGACTAACGCACATGTTTACCTGGTCATACTTGGTGGACGTCCCACAGAAGCAGCTTCCCGAACATGGGAATGATCCACGGGTCAGATTCCCAGTGACCATGTTACGCAAAGCAGTCCGTCAAGACCACGAAGGCCAGACAGAGGACACGTTCTCACAGCGAGGGACAAATTTATGGTCTATGTAAAAATGTAATGAAGTCATTTATTCACTATTAAAGGAGAAGTACAAAGTGATTCAAGTCGCCACAGGGAAGAGGACGGACCAAGTCGGGAGGGCCCACAGTTCATCAGCTCGCAGTACAGCGATGCCGACATGTCACTCCGATAAAGTGCGTCGTACTCTCGGATGACATCTGTGCGCTACGTTCTGGCTGCTTCCCATGGACCTCCCGCCTTAATTCCTCTCACAGTTAACTGCCACTCAGAGTGTGTTTTTGAGCATCATGAGGCCCTCGGCCACGAAACAGCAGAGCGCAGAGGGCTCATAATCCTATCGGACAGGAAATGGTTGGGATGCCAGGATACATCCACAGCAGGACTCATTCCCCCACATGGTTTGCGCAACATTTACTTCTAGAAGCTGCAGCACTGACCAGTGCACACAACCCCACAACCCCCAAACACACACACACACACACACACACACACACACACACACACACACAAATAGATTTCTAATGAACTCAAAAACCCTAATTAGAGTTACTACACCGTGTGCTCCCCTGCGAACACTGATTGCAACCAGACACCAGAACCGTCCCTCAGCCCGAGGTTACAATTTAACACTAAATGTTGGGATTTGCCACGTAGGGATGACGTCATCAAAAATCAATGGGTCACATGGACGCCAAAAATCCTAATGGGGAATCACGCTGTCATTTTACTAAGAGCAAGCTATTTTTTTACACAATAGGTCGCTTTGCTTATTGTGAAGCACTGTGACATACAGATATTAGAGTAAATTCAGAGTAAGATTGGATAGACCGCTGTCATTTTGTATAGTCGAAATCTTAAAAACATTCTTTTATTATTATATTTTTATTTTTATTATTATTATCATAACTATTATGGTCAAAACAAAAATAGCCAAAAATGCATCACTCTGTTTCAACCAAAACTGATAGATCAGGATCCTATTTTGACCTTGGTATTAGCGATGTTGAGAGGAAGAGTGTGACAATCAAACAGTATGTACCTCTGTATTACTTTAGACTGGAAAAGAAGCCAAGCAAAAGAGAAGGTTGTTTTATCCAGTTGTTGACACCTTTAAGCTTTTCAACAGATGAACAAAAACACGACTGTCAGAGCAGCACAAAGCTCTGCTTCAGGGAATTAAGCAATCGGACATGATGCGACATAAAGGGGACAAAAAGGCTTTCTTTTTCTCCTCATCCTGCATGTGTGGAATGGAATAAATAGTTGCATCTGCAAGTCAGAAGCCTTGGCAGGTAGACATTATAGCTGAGAAGCAAATGACACTTGAACTTGTATGTCCTTGGCCAAGGCAGATGCTGGGATTAATAGGCCTTCTATCATTTTCTTTTTAGGGGGTGGGGGGTGTTTGACTGGAATCTAAAGTCACTCCATAAAAGTTGCACTCTGTGAGGACTGCTTAAAATTATAACAATCCTTGGCAGCGGGCTGATTCAGAGCAGTAAAACATGAGGAACTACCAATAAAGACCCGGCTGCTCCGGCTGAGCGAAGCCACACTGACTCTTTATAAGCTGCACAAAAACACATTACTTAAACACGTTGACAAGTAGTGGAGGCATGAGGGCACCAGAGAGAGAGACTAAAAAACAGCATTGTTGGGGCTCAGACTTACAGCATGATGTCAGTTTGTTGTTAAAATAGAGAAAAAAGAAGCAGAAGAGGACAAACACGCTTGTTCTTTACATGTGCACGTGTACTACGGTGATGCTTGAGGCACATGTGTGGTACACACAGCACTAAAACATTGAACCAGATATGCATTACAGTACTGTGACATTTGGCATTGTTTTCACTCACTAAATATCACTTTGGTCTAAAACTGAGTTACTGCTGTCCGTTTATTTATTACTTATTAATGTTCCGTCTACCAGACGTCAGATATAAACATTTTGATTATCAAGTGCGCAAAGGCAGCATCTTCAAATTGATTGTTGACGGCGCAAAACCCAAAGCGTTTAAACTTATGTCATAAAACAGGACACGAAAATATGAACACTGAAGAATGTCTGGTCATGTGAGCTTGATAAATGACTCAAAGTTTGATTAACAAAGATATTGCCAGTTCATTTCTTCATTGTATATTTTTTAGTAGGGACGCAGGAAAGAGTTGTATTGGCATGACTTACCTGGAGAGCACAATTCATCAAACGAATGATGTGATCAAACTGTTGGTGGTCCAGTATGGCGCGGTTTTGCTGAACATGAAGACTCAGTTCCTCAGTGAGACAGTGGCGAGCTGCTTTGCTTTTAAGTGCGCGCAGTGCGGCCGGCAGCGCCTATCGACAGAAAAGTGGACAAAGAGGTTTTACAGAAGAAAAATATACACTCTAAATTAAGTGCTTGACAGAAATGAGAGGTTGATTGGAGACAAATTGACCATCTGTAAGGGTTGAAAAAAAAAAAAAAAAACGGTTCTGAGGAACAACACAGTATTCCCGGCTACTCTGACCTGCTGTGTGGTAAATGACCATTCGGCGGGGAAGGATTTATAGGCTCACAGGGGAGGGTCAGAGGATACATGCTATGCATTCTTACATTTGCAAAGAAATGCAGGCCTGGATTATATGCCTCATATATGAAACCAGTGGGATCCATAAAGTAACTGGCAAAAATCCCATTTTAAACATGTTGAATGCATTTATGGCAAAACCACAAACATGGGACATCTTTGCGTAGTGTGGATTCATTTGGAGGACAGGAACTGATTAACCTCCGAGTTAAAACAATAACCAATGCATCATGGATGGAGTGTTTAATCACGCTATCTATTTCTGTGTGGCAGCTGGAAGATACCGGGATGAGGAAGGTGAGGAGAGATCTGCAGCTCCTTAACAGCCTGCTGATTGCGTGAAACACAGCATCGGTTAATGTGGTCGTCTAAAGGTCGATGGGCTCAACCTGATGAAGGACATTGTGCGTCACCTTTTCAGTCTCCAGAGTCTTGTTGTCAAAGATGAAGGAAATGCAGCTCCGCACCACCTCCAGCCTGCGAGCACTGTTGAACACGGAGCCACTCTTACCCATAATGGACACTAGAATACAGAGAGACAGAATAGGTACAGATAACCATGAATGAGATTTAACATAAAACATAAGGCTACAAAAAGCCTGCTCACAACAAAATGCATCTACAATACTGCAGTTGAAAGTGGACCATACCGACGGGTGGTCCGGCAGGTACAACACACTTCCTTTCAGGTCGTGTAAAAGCAGGTGCAGTGCTGTGTTTTGCGATGCCCTCCTGCAGCATTTTCTCCACACGCTCGTCATCCAGCAGGGGGAAGGGCACCTGGTGCACCCGCATGTGGGACCCCTCCGAAGGCCGAGGCACTTTCTGGAATGCCATGTGGGGGTTCGGATTCTCCTATAAGTGTACGTGCCAGTTAACCATTTGTATTAATAGGATACAGAGGTGAATGAACCGCAGAAAATGTGAAGAATACGCTACATTAGGAAATATGTCCTATGCAACACAAACACAACAAACAAGATATAGGTCTTACGTTTTTGTATAGCTGCTCAGAGAATGCCCTGATGTGCTTCTGCAGCTTGGCAGGGCTGGCCTCTTCTTCCTTAAAGATGTCCGTGTCTAAGGCCACCAGCTATAAAACATTCAAGAAAAGTGGTGGATTACCTGGAGAATACATTCAAAAGTATCACAGCAGCATAGCTAGGTCACCACCATAACTGACTTTAGTGTGAAAACTTTGCAGATAAACTTCTACACTTAGACAAAGTAGAAAGTAAAGGGCAAAGTTTGGCTTTAAATGGAGCATCATGGGACAGTACCTCATCAAAGAGATCGCAGGCTCGGTAAGGCGGACCTCTCTCTGAGACAAAGCCAGCGAAGGCCATGCCATCCAAAACCTTGGTCAGAAAATCGTTCTCAATCAGGCCTCGCTGGCCCAGGAAGGCAGTCTGGATAATGTCAGAATTAGATCAGTTACAATCCCACACAGATGGGAGCAATGTAATCTTGATCATATGGATTTGTTGCAGACTGAAAGGCAAGCATAGTAATCAAAGGCTTTGTCAGAAAAAAACATATCTCAGCAAGTGGCCCTGGGACCAGTATCTCATATTGTTAAAATCACGTAAAGCTTCTTCAGCATGCACCGAAAGGGAAATTATTCTAGCTATAAATTACTACATGCAAATAAATGTAATGTACTTTATGCAAAATTATTTGTGCTAGTTGAATGAAGAGATAAAACACAGTTTGCTCAATGCTACCCCCACTCAGCAGTTCCAGGCGAATAAGCTAAGCATTTGTTTATAATGTGATCCATGTGGGGTACTTTGGGGATGATGTGCTGAGGGGTTACCACGGAGACATCACAGACAGGAACAAACAAAAACCCCGGCACAAAACAAAAATGTAAACCTAATACGTTTCATATGGCTCATTGCCGGGCTTTGCCCAAGGTTACGGGACTGTGTCCGAAGCTTGCATAAACAAAAGGATAGCATCACAGGAATCATGGAGCCTCAGTAACAGGTTTAAAACAACACGCATACTCACACATCCACACACACTTTATACTACCCTGACAGGTTAATCTGTCAAGTCTTAATGTAATTCCCCTCTCACTGATAGACTCAGACTAAAAACAGTCTGCACAGTATTTGCTAAAAGAGGTTTTTTTTGTTGCTTAAATTAGTATTTTAGTACTGAGAAATCCATTATGTTGACATCTTACCTTGTGAAAGTGAATAACAGGTTCAGAGTGGATGCGGATGAGCTGCAGGCAGGACCTGTAGCCCTGGAAGAGTTGTGCAAACAACCTGAGAAACACGGCCCTCACCTCCTTATCCTGGAACACACGCGCACACAAACTCATCAAACAACTATGCTGCAAACGCAGTCAGATAAGTTCATTACGCAACAGACATGCTATTAATCTTGATGGGTTACCGTCAGTTGGTTCGCCCCACACAAACGCTAACCATGTAGCAATAAGATACTTGAGATGAAAGGAGGACATGTGATAGGGATGCTGACTTACCAACAGCTTGGGGTTGGAGGCAGCTGTGCGAGGCGGAGGGAAGGCATTGTCTGCTATCTCCAGATCAGGGTGCAAAACCTACACGGAAAGAAGGTTTCTCCTCATTATTCATAAATATATAAGTGAACAATGGTGCACAATGAGTAACCACATAATACAGGATAACTGGAGTGACACATGGTTTAATTAATAAACAAAGAACATCAAGCTGCCAATCAACACGTCTGAGGGAATAAAAACCTGAATTACTGTGTGTATATTTAAGGGTTTGTCTGTGTTAAAGACACACTGACAGATATGTGTACAGATGCCAAACAAGGGCAGACTTTGTCTACTTTGGGTTGAAAGTTGAAGGCTTGCGTGTTTGTGCTTACCAGAGACAGGGAAGTCTGTGTTTGGTGTAAAAGAGGTTCGGGGAGCGGAGACAAGTGAATACACTCAGGAATCTTTATTGTGCCTCCGTCCAGGTCGGCAATGATAACATCCAACTGGTAAAACACAGACAGGAGTTTTTATTGCAGATGCCAACGATTCACTATTTAGGAACTTCACATTCTGTGAATAATAATAATGAGAGAATGCTGGGTGTCTGTGACACATCGTCACTCACCAGATCCTGGATTTCAGTCTGAAACATGGAGTGAACTCCAATGATGAAGGGAGTGGGCGAGCTCAACACCTCCAGCAGCCGTGAAGGCAGAATGGGGATGTACGGGTAACTGAACACACGGAAGGACATAACAGTACCTACAGTGAGACTAGGACCGAGAAACGAGTGGGCAACTGAGAGCTTAAAATATACTTCATTGTGTTTGAGTCTACGAAAGTAAAAATCACATGGCTACATTTGAATTTAGAGATTAGACAGCAGTAAAGCCAAAAGCAACCTGTACCCTTCACATGAGGTTCACACATTGGTCAATGACATCAAGCTTTTGAAATTTTACACAGTCACAATCTAACGGAACGTAAGCTGCACGACAAGACTTACTTCATAACTGATAAACCGCATGATAACCGATTGCTTCAATCAAAAAAGGATCAATTAAAAGGTTACCATAATGTTGCCACTCACATATAATAACAATCTGAGCCGGTCAGTGGCAAAAACAATTAGTTGACGGCGAGGAGCCATTATATGACAGACTGTGAAGGTGCTGTCATCCTCACTACCAAAAACAATGTAAAAAAAATAGATATTTAACTTTAAAAAGAATGCTAATAGTGATGAAAGAATATGAATCTCCTTACTGAATGAAATCTTATTTTAACCATCCAAATAAATTACAAACATAATATTTATCTTCTTTAAAAGGCAACCAGAATCTAAATCAGCAAAGGAATCATGTATAGGTTGACACTATTTTCATCTGAACATTAGAGCACACTGTGACACACACCGTCCTCAGCTTTCAACCTCTTTTCTCTCTCCTCAGAGTCACCGAGCGGTGAGCGTCGTTTCCTTTGCGCTCACCTACGGTTTCTGACTCGTTGTCGGGTTCAAACAGAGCCATAACTAGTGTTATTAGTAATGTCTGAGGTTTACCTACAATGTCAGGACAAAATGCGTGCTCTAAAAACAGCCCATTGTCTTAATGCGCGTACGGCGTGTTTGGTCTGACACTGTTTATTCACCTGTTTTGTTGTGTTTGTTATGTCTCACTTCACAACTTAATGGGATCAAAGCAGCAACCATGGTGCTTTGAATTTGTAGAAATTTGAGGAGAACAGAGGAGAAACGTTACTTCTGCTGAACTTCCCTGAGTTAAAAAAAGAATGTTTCACAAGACAAAAGTATTGAGTATATTTCTACAAAAGAGAGAAGGAAGTTGAGCACTCGATGAGTAAAAGGCACCTCCAGGAAGAGTAAATTCTGAAAAGTGGAAGTTCTTCTCTTGAATTTACTGGATATACAAGGTCAAGTTTTGTGATGCTGAGAAGTAATTTCATTCAGAGTCAAAGTTAATCATCTGCTGAAACACAAGCCACGGAAGTCATGTCACCAGCTGAGATGTTGGTGGAAAGTCACATGAGAATATTACCACATGCTTACCTGTACTTAAGGGGAAACATAAGGGCTTCCAGTGCACGACACGCCTCCTCCAGCCTCTGGTAACTGGTGGAGTGAAACAACACCTTGTGCTCTGTCAGAACCGCACAAAACAGGCTGAGAACATTTTGAATCCCTGAAACAAAAAAGCAAGAGAGAACAAAATGAATGAAGTATTTGCTGCTAGTAGACTGCCACTTTGTTGCAGATCATTTATCAAACATTCAGGGCGATTTGTTGCAAATTTACAACCGAAAACACAGATCAGATCACACAATATTCTCACAATATTCTTTGGGGAGTTCTGTTTGTATGCATAACAACTTCAACACGGATTACTCTGATAATGGTCTAGTTGTGATGGACCAACCACATTGAATCAGTCGACCGTAGCGCTACTTGCACATTGTGTGGTATTGTTTGCGTACCGATCTCATTTTGAAAATAGGTCTGCCAGTGCTGGAGGAGGTGCTTGACGGCATTTGCGGTTCTGAGTTGATTCTGATCCTATTTTAATTGTCAAATGTAATTGCAAAGTTTGAGACTGTCGCCTATGCAGCAATCAAAAGACTGAGCAGCGAAAAGGTTTGACACGGCAGTGGGTTTAAAAAAAAAAATATTTCACTTCCCTCTGCACTGGTTTCTGCAGCCTCGTTGATTCAATGAACAAACCGTCTACTGTATGAAAAGGATGCCTGTGTCTGTGCGTGTCCTCAGTAGGCGAGCGTTGTACTGCCTGGTGTTTTCAAAGACTCGAGGAAAATACGTCAACGGTTTTATGTAAATTCATTCTAGATTACTTTTGATCTTACAGCAACGATCAGATTTATTAGTTTGCATTAAACCGTTTTATTTCATCAATCAAAACAACTGCAATGATACGGTTTAACACTGCATATTATCCTAACGCAAAACTCCTCTCTGAAAACAAAGGAAATTACACACTCATGCAGCATAAATAACATCTGAAATACCGACGTGACAACCAGGGAGAATTCCAAGTTTACAGTTCCTGCTATTGTTTCCTATCGAGCAACCAACGGACCAATTCATCACGCGTTGCAGTGATAAAGGGAGAGGAACCCTGGCAGACGCATCAGTTCCACTGGGGGCGCTGGGTCTGGTTGTCTGCATGTCTGAGTGAAGCACTTCAGTGATCAACAGGAAATGCAACACGATCCTCAACAAAATATGAGATTTCAAGGTGAAGTGATTTGTCAAAACCAAAACGGGTAGTTTCATTTCTGCTGTTTGTCTTGCTCATTTCTCTATTAAAAGGCTCCCCAGTTTCATTACCACACCTCCGCTTCAGGTGTTTACTTATCTTGTGGAAACGGCAACGCACTTCCGAGCCCTAAATAAAAAGTGACAGCAACATCCCAGGACAACAAGAGACACAAAGGCAACAAACAACAGGGCCGTTGATGGCCAGTTTTATCTGGCCCCGGGGGGGCTGCACTTCCTGTGCCGTGTGACATGTTTAAACACATTCCTCGCTGGTGACTCGGGTGATCAGCGCACACAGAATTATGTGCCGACTTGCACAGCTTCTCGCCAATGGGCAGGAAGATGACCTAATGAGGGGAAATGGTACACTTTTTTTTTTGGGGATCAGTGGACTAGATTAGCGTCTGTCAGTCAGCATCGAGCGCTTGACTCTCATATTTCAAACATACATCAGCTACGAAGTCCAAAACAAGTGTTGTGTATCGTATGAAAGTTTAAGGACAAAGCCAACAACACGTTGCAACAATTTGCGACCTGCTACAATACAAGGCCTGTTTTTTCCGGAAAAGATCAGAAGATTCGACATTTAGTGTCTATGGTCTCAAACTCTCTGCACATCATGTAAATAGGAGTTTGACGAAATAAATAAAATCACCGCTGTGTTTTATTTACATTGGCAGCCAGGAGATAGTTAGCATAGCTCAACATACAAACATGGGGAAAGCACTAGCATGGCTCCGTCCAAAGGTGAAAAGAAATAAATCGGTTTACTATCTATTAAGAGGTTAAATCTTGTTTGTTTGATCAGTAAACAAATGCGTAAAATGAATGAAATGCAGTTTTGAGGTTAGCCTTTTTACCCTCAGTATTTAAACAACGACGTCACCTTTTAAGCAATGAGCACCTTTCCACCATTATTGAATTAAGACAAACAGCGCTGCATAAAGCACTGAACTGACTAATGGAAACAGGATTATGAGGACTGACACGACAGGGCCGGCTTTCGAGTCAAGATTGCTTTGTTTTTTCATATCCAGATTGGCTACAAATGCGTGACTCCCACCTAACCCTGACCTCATGATGTGTATCGTGCAAGTACCCCCCATGTGCATGCTCATCACTTTGTCCAAACAAACAGAGGATGGTGTTAATAGACTCAGGAAAAAAACCCCACTCTGTTTTAAATCACATTCTTCTGATAAAATGAGGATAAATGAGGGCCAACTTTCCATTACAAATCAAATTTTATAATGATAATATTTAATTTCACTTTCAGCTCTAGCAGATGTATATCTAGAGTTGCAAATTCTTCTTAAATAACCTACAAATAAAAAAAATATGATTCGCAATAGATCAGTTTGGGATTGATGCCAAACCATTCCACCAAGTGATGGATAAACTCCTTAAACACGAGTCATGGTCGAGAGGGCATGTTATTCCTTCGACAAAGCACGTATTGCTCGTGCAAATCATTTACAGTCTTAACATATTGAGAAATCCTGGCTACGTGAAACTAGCAAACTGAATCAAATCTGCATCATGTGCTTGTTCTAGCCCAGATAAAATTACAAAAACACTGATGGGACAAAGCGAAAAACCACATAAGCTTTTGGTGTGCAAATAATCCCATTTCTTAATGGCTCACTGCTAAAGTCTCCTCATTGTAAAAGTCCCACACTGCTGCGGTTAACCACCCAGGAATTATCAAAGTAGAATGGAGCCTCCAAAAATCTGAAAAGGATCAAAACGGAACAAATGTGAAAAATTTTCATTAAAGCTGCTTAATTCAATCAACTAAGAGGATACTACTTAAGTGATTAAGACAAATGCTCTCTGAGTGTCAGCACATGAATGGGATTTTATGCAGAATTGACAGACTGAAGAAAATCAAAAAAACTGTTCATTCAGTAAATTCTACGGCTGGGTTCACGACAGTGCAGGAAACAGTTAAACAGTGATCAAAAGTCACGTCTTCCTGTTTCCTGAAGACCGGTTAGTCAAAGTGTCTGGACCCACCCAGCTGCTGGAAGAGCAGACCAACACTTTTGCATGTGATGGGCAACGTGTCGTTCAAAGGCGTCTGGATGAGCTGACGGTCTCCTGCTCCCAGGCTGAAGAGCTTCTGTATATACAAAAAAAAGAAAAAACACACAGATGCAGTAAAAGGTCAGAAAACAGCCGTGCAAATGTTTACGGCCGTCGGGCCCAATGTGACAGAATTAAGATGTAGAACATGAAGGTGAAAACCCTCGGTCAAGTACAGGTGGAAGGCATGTCATGAAATACCTGGATGTTCAACTAGGTGCAGGTTTTTTTTCTTTTTTCTAAACCAGACTTGAGGATTTGGGAATCTAAGTGGTGTCTTTCTAGGGAACAGACCAAATTGACTAAACCAAAGTCGGATATTTACCTGTGATTAGGAATTCTCCCCACTAGTAGTTGTAAAGGTAGAATCATTTTCCGATATAACTGAGACATATTTTGGCTTGAAGGAGCTTTTAAAAACATTTGCCTGGTTCACAGACTTTACAGCCTCACTTTCTTACACTCGACCACCCAACGGCAGTCAAATGAATGAATTTTTGAAACCTATGTAATTTATTCAAAATAACTAATCTTCATAATACAGGAGCTCCGCTGTCTGCAGTTATTTTCCTCGGCGTCAAGCGATGCAAATCAGGAAATGACTGCCTGTGGCTGGACAACAATCTCCAGCACCATCTGAACATTGACATTCTTGATTGGCCACAAAGCCAACAATAAATCATTTAAGTACCCGCACAAACAACCACTGCCTCAAAGTCAAACAGACTTAGATTCTGCGGGCCCTCGCTGCTTTGATCTGTGGCCCCCTGTGAGGAACAAGCCCACAGCAGGGAGATGTCTTGGAGGCGGCCTACTTCGGACTAACCTGTGATCCACCAGCAACAGGAACTTGGAATGTAAAGAGGTTGGCCACCAGACCCTCCAAGGGGAAACTCAAGCTGTCAATGTGCACGGTGTAGATCAGACCCAAGCACCCCTGGAGAGACAACATGTGAAATACAACAAAGACATCACACATGGAGCCATGCAGAAGAAAGGCACTCAATGCAGCATCAACATCAGTTATACGGCTCGCGGTTAAACAACGTTTATTCTTGCATCCCCTAATGAGGATGATGCTGTGTCTGCAAAACCTGTGGTCAGCTCAGTCTGTGATGAGAAGATCGTATTTCATTTACGTCACTGAATTTGTGCTTAAGCTAACTAGGGCCTATTTTGCAGACAGTACAAGCAGATAAGCGTTGTCTCTGAGCTGCCAGATGAAAGCCTTGATTTGACAAATATTCAGAGTATCCCTTAGAAAAAATATTTTTTTAATCAAGATTTAATCATATGATGTCTTATTACCCGGAATATTTCGGGATAATCCAGCCTGGACACGAGAATGAGACTTTTTGGTGCAAACACTTGAGCTGGTTGGATCAGGCCATCCTCCTCTGCCTCCTCATCTTCATCGTCATCTCCATCAGCCTCAATACTCTTTGATCCCTGAAACATAAAAAAAAGAAGCTGTTCCAGTTGAAGAGTTCAACACAGTGCCGTGCACTACAGACCACGAAGTATACAGTGAAGCATGCCAGCACTGCTGAGCTCGGACTGGAGCACACGGGACTACATCACGGGCCTCAACCTCCTCACATTGTACAGCATATGTGTGGCGTGTAATATGCATTCTACTCCAAAAAATCTTCAATCACCCCGAAATGATGAGTAATCAACGTGATACTGAGTGAAGCATGTAACTTAGTTTGATGAAGCAAATGCTGTAGTTGTTCGCCTGAGGTGAGTCACGAAATAGGCCGGGAAGTGTGATTAGGGAAAAGTACTTTGTATTCCTCCCACAACACCAAAATAGCAACATGTAGCTGTTGCATTAGACAGAGTCACGGTATCAACAGAAATCCTGGTTTCTCTCCAGAGATGAGCTCACCTTCGTTTAGATTATTAATTTGGCTTTTTCCAATCCATCCTCATTGAGCACAGCTGCTCAATGATCACAACAGATTTCCTGAAAAACCGATGAGGTAAATTCTAAAGGATCTCGCCGACAAAGAGCCAAAATAATATCACTGAATTTCGTCAGAGCGAAAGTCAGAATTAGTTTTGGTCTCACAAACTAAAACACCACAGACATGAGTAACAATAAGAAAGATGCAACCACATGCACAATTAGGATATGTAATTTACAGAAAACAAGATTTACTTTATTGGTGATATTAAAATATTAAACCACTTTATTTTGAAATTGACCAAGTATCCCAAGTGCAATTTGAGTGGTGTATTAACCTGCTTGCAATCTCGGGGAATAATATTATCAGAAACAAACAATGAAAGCTTAACTGTCCTGTTAAAAAACACTTTTATTATAATGTAATAATAATAATAATAATAATAATGATAAATGCAGATATGTAGTGAGAAGAGTCTGGGTTTATGAAACCAAAAAGAAGACTAGAAAGCATTTTTTGCTCTGATCAAAGACGTCCTCTAATGCTCCCCACAATCCCAACAACCTTATCCTGCAACAGCCTTGGTCTGCTTTTAATCGTCTTCATGGTGGATGCACGAGCCCTATCAGCACACTAATACTCCAACTGCGTGCTCATTCCTAACTAAAGCCCTTCTCACAATCTGGTATATTTCTCCGGGCAGTGAAAACATGCCATAAGTGCCTTTGTATCTCTGAACCAAGAAATATGGGAAAATAAATACCCCAAAATATCTCATTCAGATGGGGGTCACGGTTCACCATTAGTTTTAGGTTTTGGTTCAATTATTAGACAAAACTGGAATCTCCCTGGAATCCAACACAGAAGATAAAGATGAGATTTGAGGTTGTTTAAAACACCCACAAGTTTCATGAGGATCCTTGGTGCCAGATACTGAATCCAGCCAGGTGTGTTTATTTTGCAAGAATATTATGTTGGATAAGGCCAAATATAGCCGTAAAAACAATTAACACAGTTAAAAAGAATCCCAAGTATTGTTTTTTTATACAATATACTGTTTTTGTCACACAGAAACGTCTCAATCACCGATCATCAAGCTGAAAATGGTGTGACACCATCAGCTCCAGTATGGAGAAGATTCAAACTCTGCTTCATTTAGAAATCAAGATAATAAGAAATAAAAACAGGATCAAATTTGTGAGGTAAAATAAATACAAATATTTGTTCATGATTCAGAGTATACTTCATTTCAAAGTCATAATCACAATTTATAATTAAACGTATCTTGCAAACATAGTCTCTGCATGGAGACTAAATCATAGAACAGAGTCAGAGAAACAGAGAAAAATATATATATTATATTTCTTATTTTTTTCCATTATTTTTCCACGCACAGGAGGAAATTAAAACATGCAGTAAAAAGGGAAGGGAAAGGTTCTAAGGCAAAAAATAGCCTTGCACTAAAAACACCTAATTTGTATTGCAAATCTGATTCAAACAGAGTGAGAGACAACAACTCACCAATAGCCTTGGCTGTCCCTAGATAACAGTTAACAAGGACACAAACACAAAAACCCGATTGACCATAACAAAGTCTAGATCTGTCATTCCCTCCGACTTGCCTACGTAAGAGAACAGAAAGCAGACCAACCAGTGCTGGCCAATGAAAAGTCGCTTTGGTAGGCTCTTAAAGAAACCCCCTATTCAGTTAACTGGGCTATTTTTGTTTGTTTTTCTCCTTTGAAATGACAATTTGCCTCCTTGTGTGCTTTTTAGAAAAATGTGCTGAGAAACGTTTTGCTGATCAACTAGCGGCATTGACCACTGCCTTCCAATCGAAAAAGGACGTAAAGTCACAGCCGGCAGAGCGACAAGAGTCATTTGAGGCCTCTAACAAACAGAAAACACGGTGAAACAATCAGCATTGGGATTTTTGGGGGCTTTTGTCAGGGTGAGACATTAATGAGATCATTCATGAGTTTAAAAAAAATGATGATCCCTTCCAAACAAATCTGCTGCAATCAGTCAGTTATGGGGCTTTTGAACATTTGTGCCGTGTCACCACTGATGTGCAATCAAAAACAATCTTGTATGCATGAGAACTTGAATCCAATGAAAAGCGCTGGAGGGGATCTCGGCCCCATCCTCTCTTTTACATCAGCTTTTCTGCTGACAGTTTATTAGTTTTCAAATGCCTTCATTTCTGGAAGACATCGCAATCACGCACAAGACAGAAACTCCCACAAAATGGAAAAGTTCCAAAGTCAGAAAAAAAACAACAACCACAAAGCTAAAACGGAAAACAAGAACCATCCAAAATGCCTGAGCGAGATGTCCTGGTGGAGAGTCACGAGAGGAGCCTCGAGCTCGGAGTGTGTTATCGATGAAAGGGTCTCACATGGGGGGGGGGGGGGGGGGGGGATGAGAAGACCGCTGCTCAGAGGGAAGTGTTGCAGAGGTGTTTAACGGAGTGGCAAAACAACATTTTTGTGCTGACAGAAGGCCCCGTGTTGTTAATGAGTCCACCGTGGCGGTGTTCCCTCAAAGGAAGATGTCATTAGTATGTTTTAAAGGTTTTTCACATGGCGATCCTGTTCACGCCAACAGTCCACAGCTGTACAGTGAGGGGGGCTGAAGAGCACGACTGTGATTGGCCCTATGACGCACTTAATGAATTTGCTTTATTCTGGGAGGCTTGTGTGTGTGTGTGTGTGTGTGTAAGTGTGCTTACCTGGAGATTGACCTCGGCCTCGTAGAAAGTGAGGCAGGAGCAGTAGTGTCGGTCTGAATCGATATCTGTCAGCACCACAGTGAAGAAGGTGGGTGCTTTCCTCTCCCTGGACAGCCTCCAACCTCCAGGCTGGCAAAACTGAAAACATATTCAACAAAAATGCCACTAAATTAGGATATTATAAATTGCAATTCCAAAAACACACATGAAGGTTTATTGTACGCTCTCACTGCCACTTATGCGCTAATAAGTTGAGCGACATTTCCATTGGGACAGTCAAAGATTAGAAGTTGTTTATTAGAAGCCATCTGTAACACATTCACACGTTAAATGGATCGGACATCAGCGTATTGCTGGTCTTGTCCCAGTGCCCCCATAGTGAGCGTAGACAGGATGTCCTGTTCCAGTGCAGCAATTACATCTGCCCGTTAGAGCAGGAAGTGGTACGTTCACTATTTATTTTACTTGAAAGTCATCAGTGACGGTGCCAGACCGCCTGAGCTCATTAACTGATGCCATGGAAGAAAACATCTTGAATAAGTTGATAAAACATGTAAAATAAACCATGACATAGATACATAGATTGCAGTATAGACAATGCATATTATATTTATAAGATATTCATATTTAATGAACATACTTTATTCACCAACATTTGAATGCTGACTCTCTGGGTTGAAGATTTAGTTTCAAAATTATGAGCAGAGCTTTGAATAAAAGTGGGTAAAGCAGACTTTAATTGTGAAGGATTTGATTTTCTTCAAATAAGTAAAGTTCTCCCAAAATCTTCTTGGAATATTCTACTATTCATATTCCCAAAAATGGTGTACTGAGAGTTGAAGAACCACACACATCTAGGAGATTTAATGCATGACAAAACAGAGCCATTTTGAGCAAATTTACGGGCATTTTACCGTGAAAAGTTTTATCGTAATAAAAAGCACGTCAAACAGGTTTAAAGTCTCAAAGGAGTAGTAGGTCATAACCCATCCTGACAAAACATCTGCAAGAAATGGGAAGAAAAAAAGTGATTTTCTTGATACACTGTCCTGTTAGGATTGTGCAGCAAACTGAATTTACAGATTGATTCACAGATAAGTTATCAAAGTTATCAAGCAATGGGACTGGAAAAAATGATGCTTTCACAAAACACCCTACGAAC
Source organism: Pungitius pungitius (assembly GCF_949316345.1). Classification (NCBI taxonomy): domain Eukaryota; kingdom Metazoa; phylum Chordata; class Actinopteri; order Perciformes; family Gasterosteidae; genus Pungitius; species Pungitius pungitius. The sequence goes on from NC_084903.1 coordinate 12,600,847, forward strand.
CAATTAGAAAACCAACCGCTGTTAAATGGGTTCAAAGAGGGGAAGGAAAAACCTTGATTTCAAAACCCCCAAAAGTAGGTGTTAATGATGGTTGAGAGGAAATTGATGAATTATTATCTGCGAGCCCCTCAGAAAAGAGTGCCAAACTATGGGGGGGCGGGCGGGCATTCGGCCCGAGAGACGAGTGTTTGTGTCTCGTCTCGCTCTGTTTTTGCTGGAGGCCCGAGCGGCCCTGGCTCTGAGAGCGGTGTTTAGACTGCTCCTCAGGGGGGGGTTACCGGGGGATTAGCGGACACATGGGGGGAAGAGGGGAGAGCGGCTGAAGGAGGGGCGTGCGAGGGCAAAAACAGATGGATTGATGGATAGATGGACCTGCGTACGGCCAAAGACAAATAAACTGGCCGGCTGGCGTCTCTCGGGGGGGGGGTGGTGGTGGGGGGGGGGGGGAGAACGAGAAGAGACGGAGTGCGGTAGGAATGAGGACTAAAGCCTCTTTCACACACAGCTGCCTGCACGGTGCTGGGACATGACTTTTACTCGAGCCTTACACACGGGGACATTTGCGTCCGACGCCTTTTCGACGGGGCAGGGGACAGTCCAGTAGATGGTGGTGACGCAACACTTTTGGATGCCAAGCAGCTAAAATGTACGTGATTTGAACAGTATTTTACATTCGACTAGTTTGCAAAACGACTCTAAACAACCGTGAAACGCTGAACCTTTGAACGCCGTAACAGGTGCTCCTGTGAATGGGTCGGTGGCTCCAGGGGAAAGCCTCTTTCGTCAGCGGGACGCAACCCGTTACCAGCTTGTTCCTGCACTGTACTGCTCTAATTCACAACACAGCTGCGCCAGCGTTTTCCCGGGATTGTTACTCGTTCTCAAGGTACGAGATCGGCGCTACGGATTTTCCCTGAATATCGATTCCTGCTCCCATTTACACATGAGCCCACGCAGGAAACGTTCCTGAGTAATTCAGGGACAGGGATGTGTGGAAGGGACTTAGGAGAGGAAGTCAGGAAAAGGTGGGAGGTAAGGGTCGTATTTGGCTTGTTCAACCTGGAGGATCGGACCAGGATGCCACCATCATCCAGCAGATACAATAGCTCGCAGGAAATCTGTTAAACTTGCTTTGTGGTGAAGAGTGTGTGTGTGTGTGTGTGTGTGTGTGTGTGTGTGTGTGTGTGTGTGTGTGTGTGTGTGTGTCAGAACACACTCAGGAAAGACAGGAATCAAGGACAAGTGCAGATAACTGTGATCATGTCCTAAACTATTCCAACTATGCCATTCATTGATGCCAAAAAAAGAGAAACACCTTTGGGACTGTATAGTTCCAGAAATCCCAGGTATCGCATCCGAGTGTGCGTCCTGCATTTGTTTGTGGGTATGCATCTGATAGAGGGAACGATTGTAAGGGAGAGAAAGAGAAGGCCCACTTAATCAGCTTCCTTCGTCTCAAATCAGTGTTTCCTTTTGCTATCTTGCCTGTAGGTCTGCAGAAAAACACTTGTGGGTTGGCGCAGGCTCAAAGACACTTTAGAGAGATCAGTGTTTGGTAAACTTTGGACACTTTGTTTCAGGGACCAATGCATCCATCCAGACAGACTACTGACATCATTTTAAATACAATTAATGGCCATTTATCTTAAAAATGAATGATCATCTTGCCTTAATCAAAAAGGATTTTATCAAGGGTCGAAAAAAGAAAGACACACACAACATCCGCCATTATTCTCTGCAGTGTTCTGCTGTTTGGATATACACTTATGACAGAATGGATGGGATTATTAAGATTAAAATGAATAAACAAACAGCAATAACTGCAGAAAACTTAAAGCCTTTGGTTGTCATTTTCATTCTGCGTGTGTATTTGTGTCCCGCTGCGATACATTCCGCAACCAAAACATTGAATGACAGCGGACAGAAGGACACATACAGTGAGAAACATTGCCTTTATACACACACACACACACAGCGCACAGAAAGGACATCTCCTATTCCAGAATTAGATCGAAGTCAAGTGACAGAGGAACTCGGGGATCTACTTTCTATATTAATGTCCAAGCCGAGTAAACTGCTTCCCTCCAGCTAAACCCTCTGCATCACATCATGTGCTACGGCCTGGTAGCCAGCTCAAACTGTGATTCACGCACTCGGCCAGTGACACTGGATCTTCAGTGTGACCTGCTGAGAATCGTCAGTGCTTGAAGAGCACACCCAATAAAAAAATAGAAAAAAAAGAATAAGCACACAGACCTTTGCCTGATCAGGACATCGCTGCATTCTTATACTGTGACAACAAGACATTAATGCGTGGTCAGGTTGGCACAGGCCAGAATAACTGTGGCAGCAGCCATTACTAAAGATGACTCAGGACAAAGAGGCCAACCGTCAACAGCGTGTCTCCCTTGAAAGTCAGTGTTGTATTGCTCCAAGTTTGATAAAGCTGCAACTTTCCCGAAGATGAAGTCGTTGTGTTGTGCAACTCGAAATCCCGGTACTTAACAAATGCAAACAGAATTTTATGGATCATTAAACCGTTTCCGTAACCGTTAATGAGCTCAATCCCGAAAATCTTTGTGGAGAAGGAGGTAGTTTGGGTTTAAAAAAGCGCCAAAGTTGCACATAAAGTTAGAGCAATAAAACATTTCTACATAACCCAAACACCCTGTCGGACACTTTTGAATCATGAAACGAAAAACAATCTGCGATACTAAAACTACATTGATAAATTAGTATATGCGGAGGAAAGATAATTAAATAAAAACTTAAATTAGAATGTGAATGAATCCTGAAACCTTAAAACAAATTAGCTTGTTTGCACCGTTTCCATTGTTACAAAGTCAACAGCTTATTTGGATGTGTTTTTGTTTAAAGGGATTATAATGTTTTGTTCTGAAATATAAGAAACATCCCCTCTCATCAATTTTGCAGAGTCTTAAAAATGCGGTTGCTCACAAGCGGCTGTGGTGGTTTGTTTACAGCCTATTTCGCTTTTTACTTTAATGATTGAATCCATGTTTCAAAAATAATTTAAGTGGGGCTCATTTGTGAAGATTGTTTTGCTAAACAAAATCTTACATGATCGTCACATTAGTAAAAATGAAAATCCACCTCCAAACTTGCATAAAATAATGTTTAGTTACTAACGGGGCTGATGGTAAAAGTAATTATGAAGACGTTGTGTCGGGGAAAACATGGTGAAGAACTGAATTGCAACGTGATATTCAACCATTCCTCCTTCTGTCCCCATTCATTTGGAAGGAACGCATGACAGGAAGACAACGCAATAACGGAAAGAGAAGAGCGTGATGCAAGGGGAAAGAGGGGGAATGGCCAGAGGTGAGGAGGTCAGTGGTGCGCTGCCGTCCCAGAAATCCTGCTTTCGTGAGTCTGCAGGATGAGCAGAGAACAAAACGAGGTCGAGCTGTTTAAGAGGTGTACTGCTGTATCAGAAGTTGGTTTGTGGGCTGTCATTAAGAAACCTTTAATCCAGCCCTCGCCACAATGTTGTTTACTTTGCAAACCATGCTGAGGAAATGACCATATTTTGAATGCGGAGGAATGCGGATCCTCGTGACGTGGTGACGTCAGATATGGCCCCTCTGGATGGATTGACGCTCTCGAAAAATGACTGTAATGTACAATATGAACATTACGGCGTATTGAAAATGACTTTAAAGTGTTGGTTGAGGGCAAAAACTGTTTACATGCCTACAGGGATACAAAAAATAAGTGATAACTAGGGTTCATTTATTGCGCCGCCACCACCCCCCAATAATTGTTCATTTATGAACATGATTTACTGCACCAGAGAAGCCTCATCACAGAGGAATCCAATGAGGTGGCATCACTCCTCTACTTCCATTCCTCAACTTCCCCACAGTCACAAACACTTCTGGTTTCCCTTTACTGATCTGTTATGCAATATCTGGCACATATGGTTCATTTTAGAGATTGATATTTTTAGATGGCTATGATGGACCACAGTAGTTCAGAAAAAAAAAGTCTAGTTAAGCAGAACAGGAAGAGTCATCAAGCACACGCTGCACACTACTACATTCACTGCACACAAAATGTCAAGCTTCATGAATACCATACGTGTGGGAAATGTAACACCTTAAAAACAACTTCATGTTACACAATGTGTTCTCAACCGCACTCCTTACACCAAACCGGAATCGGAGTCTGTGCAAGGGTCACGGCTGCCAAAAACTCCATGGATTTTCACTGCATTGTTTGAGGTTCTCGTGGTAAAACTGCTGTTAAAACCACCACATCATGTAACGCGTTGTCTCAATGCCTTTGACTGAATCCACCAAAACTGACACGAGTAGAGCTGTCCGGACAACTGTGTATAAATCACAGCATTTTCCCCAAAACAAATCAATGACTTCTGTTTAAGAAGGACTGTCACGTCATGCCTTCTTACTAACGAAGTTATAAACTGCATCAATCATAGACTGAGAGTTTGTCAACACACTGTCAAGAGTTTCCAAACTCTTGTGAGGTGTCATGTATTAAACAGAAACCTGGCAGTTTCCGTCGTCGGTTCGGTAGACCGCCACCGGCCCCTCAGACTCCTCCCCGCCGGTGTGTGCCGGCCCCCGATGGCATCCACGAACGCCTGCTCAGCTGACCGGGGTCCTGACCGACGTCTTCCACCTGTCACAAGCAGCTGTACCCGCATGCTTCAAAAAGCACCTCAGTGGGGGCAGTCGGGCAAACGGAGCGGCTGGTGATCCCTGTCCCCTGCGAGCGTCATGTGTGCGCGTACGCGGAAATATAAGCGCAGGTGTCGGGGCAGAACTGCCATGCGTGAAAATGTCAAGACATTTTTAAAGGGTCGGGGGCCCCCTCTGATATAATGGTAGGGGAAGCTTCCGATACCATTATCACCATCTTCCAGTTTCTACACAACCTCTTTTGGATCGAGTAAAACCTCAACCCTGATGGAGAAGGCCCATTGGCATCTATTTTTCCCGAGGAGCCTGAACGCATCACCGGTACTCCACTGATTGCCGTCGAGGTCATCCACCTTAAGCGCTGACGTTCGCCCCCCCGTCCCTACAGGAACCTCAGTTCTAGGACCAGCGGGCTCAGGGACAAATCCCCCCCCTAAGCTGTTTGCTTATTAAACTCTACACCATATCGTCATCACTTCTGGTTAAATGCTAAACCTGTATTTTTGTTTTCCTACTAACTGTACTCAATGACAATAAAATTCAATCTTATCTAGAAATGGCAAATTGACTATATGTCCATCAGTGGCACATTCAAACTGAGAATAATCATCAGATAATAAGTGATGTTTGTCTGATTTAGGTTTGCTCTTTTGCCCTGCAATGTACCATAATGCTCCCAAGGAACTGGTTTCGGCAACATCTGGCCTCCAACCCCAGACCGCATGCAGCTGTGCATTTAGCCTTTAAACCATTCACCTGCTTCTGCCTGTCTGTAACTTGGTACTGGATCTGTACATGCGGTATAGAGCACAATAAAAGCCCCTGGTTCAGCCTCAATGCAGTGTTCCAAGGTCAGACCCGTGGGAAGTTAGCAGCGTTGCTGCTGGCCTCACTGTCTCTTGATTATTTTTTAATTTTAAGCACTAAAGTTGGGATTTCTTAATGTAATACAATGGTTTCAAACAAAGCCTTTTCATTTTATAAATGCGTTACATAGATACTATTGGACCATTTGTCTTCTATCAGTTCTGAGCAGTGCCACATTGCTAAAGCCTTTTTTAAACCTATATCATCTGAGAGTAGGCAAACATGTTTGTATTTCTATCGCATCTGTAAAAAGTAAACAGAATCAAAACCCAGCACATGATGTGATGAATGAGAGTAAGGTAAACAGTTTTGTCCTGTGGTTGTAGATCAGCACAATGGTTGTCCTGTGTCACACTGCTGAGCCCCGGCCTTTAAAGCACTGTGAGATATGGGCTGATCATGACCTGCCTGAGGAACAGGTGCTTCCTTCACCTCCTTGCGAGGGGCCTCGTTTAGTAACAGTATTCACAATAGGCTCCGGTCATGATAAGCGTAGGTCAAACCACAACATGTTTTGTAAAATATACAAAGCAGTGTGAGGAAAAAATGTGAATCTGAGCGTGTATGCAAACAAAGATACTCTCCCAAAAAAAAAAAAAAAAACGGTATTGTTGGAAAATGGTAAATATTGTTGATGACCTCAAGAGGCCGTTCACACACCCACCCAGAGACTAAAAAAACATCCCAACAGCCCCACACTGACGGTACGGCAGACAATCTTACTGCTTAACAACAACGTATTACTGCATCACATCATTATGCTGCCAGTGGCAAGGGCTGCTTTTACTAATTCTACTATACGTATATATATATATATATATATGTCTAATATATGAAGACGATTCCTACACCTTTAAGTATGCATGGGAACTTCTGTCATGTCGATGGTGTTAGCAGCAGCAGGACAGCAGCAACATTCAGCCGTTGTTAAGGAGCTCTTTAGACCAGAGCTCTGGGGACCCGTTAACCTGTCTACTGGCACTAGATCCCAATGCATGATTTTGGCTAGATCTTGGCTGGCCGCAGAGTTAGTCACCTGTCGTCATCCTTTTTCATGTTTTTATTTGTTTGGACCCTCAGTTTATATGACAAAATACCACGGGAAGAGACCATTAATAGCCAAAACAGGCCATTCATAAACAATAAACCATGGTGACAGCAGTTTCTACTGTACTTCATCCAAACGTTTGCGTATGTGCTCTCTGCAGCGGACTGTGGCTTCATTTCATCCTGCGTATTCCCATTTCCTGGCGAGTTCACTGTGGTTTTCTGCGTGGAAAGTCCTGCTTGCTTGACAGCTCCGGCTTTGTTTCCTGATGTGTTTGGCTTCACTGGCACACGATGCATTGATTACTCATGTGTGGATCTTCCTGACAAACACATCCCCCCCCCCCACTCCCCCCCCCTCCACCCGGCATCCTGCTATCTGGAATGTACTGTTTAGTTTTTCTCTCATAGTTTTACAAACATCATAAGAACGACGTGCAGTGCGACATGTCAGGTTGTGGTCACATGAGGTGATTCATCAGGTGAAACAATTGGGTTACATTCTTTTGTCACACAGCCTCAAACTAACTAACCAAGAATGAACGCTGAATAGGAATCATTTGGTTAAGCTTTGTCACAATTTACTGAACTCTGCCAAGAGAATAAAGCCAGATGAATGAATTGTTGCAGCAATAAGGGGAATTTATAAACCAAGTAAACTAAATCTGACCTTACTGCAGAGGATCATGCTTAGAGTCTTGGAGCATTTAATATATATATATATATATATATATATAAAAACGTTTCTATATACATTTCCAGCACTCTACACACACACACACGGCACCAGCGGTTTACACATTTTCTGAATAACTTGAGCATCCTTCCCGGAAGTGCGCGGCCATGTTCCTCATTACAGCAGGGATTTGGGGGAAAATGAAGTTTAAGAGGTCAAAGTTCTAGATAGTTGACCCAAATGTTTACAGTCTGGCCAAGTCAGTTAAAATTCCTTGATCAGAGAAACTTGGGCTACAAGATGTAATTCTTTACAATCTCATGTCTACAATTTATTGTATGCAAGTACGAGTTTAAGATGGTATGACATATAGTGTTGGTCTTTTGTGTGGTGCAATAGACCTTTGTAATTACAATATTTCCTTCTACAAACAGAAAACAGATTACATTAATCATACTCTTAATAGCCCTGGTTTCTTTTTGTTAACATCTAGCCTTTCATAAGCCTGCTTATATTATCGGTCGGGGGACTCTTGCATTGCTGTTCAGCAGAGTGAATTGGAAGAAGGCCTAAGCAAACAAGTGAATAAACAACTGGAGAGAAACAAATATCCTTCAAACAGATCATATGCATATATTATTGCAATCATCTGAGAACAGACTCTCCAATGCCCATTATAGATTAATAAAAATGAATCTGATATTGGAAAACCTACAATAGCATCCTTCCTATAACTCGGTTCAGCCCACAACCTGCAGACTTTTAAATGGTCATTTCATTAAAAAAGAGAAACAGGAATCACATCAGGGGCGACAAAATCCATGAAACTGAACATTTCGGGAAGTTTAAGAGAATCATGAACAATAATATTTTCCTCCTTGAAATCAGAGATTGAAGTACAGGGGTAGCGCCTGACCGCCTGTTGCTTTGGAAGCCTGTTTCGAAGACTAAAGTTGGGTTTACCACTGACCACCATCTTGGCAGTTAGTGGGGTCAGACTATATCAATGTGGTTAAGGACAGAGCTGTGTAGAGAAGAGAGAGAAGAGAAAGTTGAAGCCACATCATTCTAACGTGATGGACAAGCAAACACACTCCAAAACATGTAGCTTTACTTTTCCAAACCACCAAGATACAACATCTAATTAGCTGATGAGACCAAAATGGATTTTGAAGAACATTTTTCACTGTAATGGCTTTTGATTAAAAGGGAAAACTGAAGAAGGCTGTGGCACTAGTGGCGTGACTCAGTGGAACCAAAACCCACATTGCATACAGTGCGCTGGACTGGACCAGTACAGGATTACTATTACACACCCTACGACCCAACATGTGAGACTTAGACAGCGTTCTGAATATTAGTATAATATTCTCACTTTTTACCCTATCAAACACCTGCTAGTAAACAATAAAAGCTTATAAAAAAAGGTGAGGTTGCCTTCAAACTAAAAACAAGAACATCAACATTTTATCTACACCAACTCTCTCGGCCCCGTCATTGGCTCACGTGGTTTCTCCTATCACAGCTATGCCGATGACATCCAACTAATTCTCTCCTTCCCCGACTCGGACACTCAGGTGGCGGCACGGATCTCTGCATGTCTGACTGACATCTCTCAGCGGATGTGCGCTCACCACCTGAAGATCAAGACCGAACTACTTCTCTTTCTCGGAAAAGATTCTCCAACCCAGGACCGGACCGTTAACTTTGGCAACTCCGTGTTAACCGACTGCTCAGTCTGACTGCTAGGAACCTCGGAGTGACACTTGACAGCCAACTCTCCCTGACTCCCAACATCACAGCGACAACACCATCCTGTAGGTACACGCTCTACAACATCAGGAGAATACGACCACTTCTCACTCAGAAGGCAGCACAGGTACTGATCCAGGCTCTTGTCATTTCCCGCCTTGACTATTGTACCTCTCTCCTGGCAGGTCTCCCTGCTGCCGCCACTCGACTTCTGCAACTCATCCAGAATGCAGCAGCTCGACTGTTCTTTAACCTTCCGAAATTCTCCCACACTGCTCCACTCCTCCGCTCTCTTCAGTGGCTGCCAGCATCCAGTTCAAAACATTGGTGCTCACGTACCATGCTGTGAATGGATCGGGTCCAGTCTAATGCACTTATTGTAAGTCGCTTTGGCTAAAAGCGTCAGCTAAATGACATGTAGTGTAATGATTTAACATTAAACTGCCATCAAACCCAAGTTCACGTCTGTGCCAACAACAATCAACATTCTAAAAATAGTGAAAATTGCCAATAAAAGGTTGTCAGAACCAACAATGACACTTTAGTACATCTTGTTGTGTTTGACCTACAGACAAAACAACTGTTACTTTTTGCCTGGTGCAAAGTGATTTGTGGTATAAAAGTAGCTTCCCATATTTGACTTCCTGTTTTGATACCGGTCCTCTTACTGAACACTCTGCCTTTGTCCTACGCATTAGCAGAGCCGATTGGCGGGGAGCTCCTCCAATCAAATTCCCCAAAATGTAAGGTCAGATTTAAAGATCTAGAATGTGAGAACTTTTGTTTGTTGGGGCACGTGAGTGTTGTGGCGACAGCAGGAAAGCGTGCGGAAACGGAGCGTAGACCACAGGACCCGTGCAAAGGACTGACCCTCGTGTTGAACACTGAACTTTGCGTTGCTTTGGAATGTGTATGAACTCTCGGGCATCGGCGTGAAGACATCACTCCTCACCCACCACACGCACACGGTGTATGCGTATACTTACGCATACATACACACACTTTTTATAATAAACCACAAGAGACCACTTCTGATGTTAGAACAGCTGAGCGTGAGAAGAAAATGAAGTCAAAGAATTGAGAGGACGTCGGGGACTTGGTTGGGGGGGGCACAATATAGCAATTCAGACAAGTCGATGCACCTTTCTTGATTGTATTTTAAGTATAACTCATTCTCAACACACCTTTCCATTTGCCAAAAAGACAGTTCAATAATTTGACTGATAACATTTTTTTTGTTTTTTTTCTAAAGATGCATTGGTTGCCTTACAATTTGGACCCCGTACCTGCAATTAATACAGAAAACGTTGCCTTAAAGAAACATGAGCAAATGAGGGAGAACGGAATAAGAGGGGAAGAGTCTACTGCTGGCTAATCTTCATTTGATACCAATCCATGTTGACAAAAAACAGCGGATGTTATGAACATTCACAAACTCCCAGCATTTAACAAATGGTGCTTGCTGTTAAACAAGCCAACACCAAACACCCAAGTCGTTCCAGGAATCACTTGGGTGTTTGTGTGCCTCTTTTCTTGTTGTTGCTACAATCTGTTTGCCGTAAAATGTAAGTAACAGAATATAAGCTGTCAACTTTCAGAAACTAGATTTCTTTTCTACAAGCAAGCACAAACATCTCTTCTTGAAATTGAAAAGTAAGACTCCTTTGAGACTGTCCAGCAATGAAGGGTATCACAATGTTAAATGTTAAATCCTCTAAATCTATTAATACATTTCAAACAGCCCATTTCTATATTTGTTATTTGTTTTGGTAAAACAAACTTCGGTCAGTCACATGATCGACATAATAATCGCTCCCAGGGAACAAGACTAACGAGCACCATATCAGTGATGAGTAAATTAATGATTTACACCTAATTGTGCAGCATTTTCTGTTATTTTAAAATCTTTTTTTAATTTAAAAATTAAAACTTAATTTAAAAATATGTATCTTTTGCCACTTAAACGTTTACCTTTCCTGTCATGTAAATACATTCTAAAGTACATTTAATAGACGTGATGTATCAAATGTGCTACACGTCACCAATAGATTTCCAATTAGGTGGAATTTTTTCTGAAACGTAAAATCCATCTATTTACTTCATCAAGTAAAGTCAAGACGGTCTACAGTATATCATGAGTGCAGCGTCTTCGTACATGAGGGAGAGGTGATTGAAATGTATTCTACGCGGGACTTTGTGAACTCCATACACCGACCCGGCTTATCCGTAACAGATGAGGATTTGAGCTGGTTCCTATCATCATCACTTGCCTGAAAAGATTAGAAACACATTTTTCCTAGCACAAGTTGTAAACGCTTTTTTCTGGGTGCATTCCTCATCTGTGGTTATTTAGTTTGCTGGGGGCCTGTTGTGACCACAAAATGCTTTTCGTGCACAGCTCCATCCCCTGTTTTCGACAGATGTGTTTCTTTAGTGTTTGTAAATGAGTCATTTTCTTTTTCATGGACCAGAGAAAATCTGCAAATAATAATGGTCTACATTCCAGCCAGAAACAGAGCCAAAATGCAAATTGCTTAGTGGGTCTGTTAAACACTATGGTATCTTCATTAAAGCTTCAAAGCTGGAATTTCCGTCATTTGGTTCTAGAACAAAGTTTGTCACACAACACTTTGTAGGAAATTTCTGGAACAGCCCTTCTTTCCCGTTCTAAGTCTTCTGAGCATTTTTGAACAGAGAAAACTGCAGCTGAATCTTGTTCGACATTTTATCCAAAAATCTCTCCTATCTCTATCATTGAATGCGTCCCGTGTTTCAGCCTTGGCTTACAGCCTTCAATGACCATCGTGCCGTGTGATTACTGTGCACATTGGACTGGACATTGCAGTATGTCTCAATTCCAGTCTATCTGGGACATGATGAAGAAGAATTGGGGGATCACTTCAGCAAGATGGAATACAAAAATTGCACACACACACACACACACACACTAGCACGAAAGAAAATGGTATGCACGTCCACAATGACATCTGGAAGCATTGAGCTAATAAATTTAGCTAAACTTGCGGCGGCGTTTCTATTTTTAACTCTATGAAAGCAGGGTACTTGAGGGACGATGCTGAAAGAGTGGAGCCATACCGGCGCATCTCTCAGTCACTGAAAGGTTAAATACCAGCGTGAGGGTTTCCACCACATATTAACAAAAAATCTTTCACTTTCATTTATCTCTAAGCAGTAACTCAACAACAACATTGTATCACTGATGGCCTTCAACCTAATCATTGAGTTCACAGCAAGACGCCAGTACGCCACTCAAAATATGTCTATTTGTGCCTAATAATGTCCTCAATGAAGACCCTAACCGAGGGTCAAGGTAAAATACTGTTTGTATTAGATGTATAGCGCTTTGACACTGTCCAGATTAATTAATGTTGAACATCTACATCTACTAATACTGTTGAAAAATTAAGATTATTAAATGACCTTGTATAAACATGTGTTGATGGTGAACACCTGTTGTTATGATTAGCTCTGTGCATTTATAGATAGATATAGGTATTTTACCCATGTTACCCAACATGTTGGCCTTTACACCTGTATCACTTGGCTCCTATATTACATTCCTTATAGGAGCTTGACCAAACCAGAACAACACTGAAATAACAGGACACTTAAAATTTTCCACAGCTTTTAAAATCATCTGTTGCCACGGATCGTATAAATCTTCCCTGCATCTGTCTTTAACGACATTTTGAAAAGAGCAGAAAAAGGTAAGTATTCCAAAAGCATGAGCTTGCTACTACATTCAAACAAACAGTCAAGTAGTGTGTTGGGAGTCATTTTGAAGTTGTCCTTCTTGTGGACTGCCAGAAAATCTCTCTGCCGAGTCATTATGGCTGATTATAACGACCCAATTAAAACAAGCCAAAAACAGATTAGTTTAATGCTGTTAACTGCTAACGTTGCCCTAGAGATAGACAGTGTTTCCCAGTCATGATAAGCACATATTTGTCCATCTATTGTATTGTCCATATAAGGATACCAGACCCCTGTCACAGACCCCCTGCTGAGAAGCAGCATGTTCCTGATAGTAGGCTGGACATTATGTAAAAGGTTTTCTGGTTCCCAATTAAGGAATTTGTTAAGCATCTCAAACAACGTTTGAGTCAACATTCATTAGGAATTTATCAATAACAGGAAATATCTGCTGCCAAAGCTCCAAAAGGGCAAATATGTTTTCAAAACATGAAAATTCCCTGCGTCATAATCCGTCTTATTGTGACACTGAAAAGGCCGCAGAAATATTATGAGACTTATGAATCCAATTTAATGTAGAAAACATCAGGAAGCTGGTAAAGTGTAAGAAGGTTAAAAGACAAGGGGACTAACTAGATTTCCCAATTTGAAAAATGGATTTCTACATCAAATCATGACAAAATGCCTTTTGTGCATCTCTGAAGAGTGTAATTTAAATTCCCAGACGGTAACAGTTATGTTACATTTAGGTTTTTTTTATTATTTTTTATTTGTAGGAGGACGTTATCACTCACCATTTCCACTCCCTGAGGGAACGCCGTTCCCTCCCAGTCCTTCTTGGGGAATCGCTGAATGATCTTTCCACATCCCTCCCCTGAATCTGCAGATAAAAAGACACAAAGATCTGTCAGTGAAGATAACTTTGCATGTTTTTCATTTTTTTTATGCCCCAGCAGGGATTTGCGGTGTTGTTTTGGTAAGAACTAATGGCAATGCATCCAACCGCTACGTTACTTGCACACATTTACAATTTCCTACCCAATTCCTGCAAAAAAAGAATAATGCTTCCAAAACCACTGTTGCTTCCTGGCATTTCAGCACGTTATCAAAAAATAGCAAAGTTGTATTATTCATAAAATCAGTGCAAATTCAGTTTATTTTGGACACAAAAATAATTCAGGATGAGATGGGAGGTATGTATGTACAATACATAATGTAATCCAGAGCTATACACCACTACAGTACGTAACAGTGTGTGTAGTACTTAGACAGCTGGTACCCATCTATAGCAGGTGAAAGCCATCAAAAGCTTTACCAGCAATAGAGCTCTCTCATAGATTTCCCTCAGGTCTTGCAAAATTGGATGAAATAACTCATGTCAGCATGAGTGCAATCATAGTACAATATGTATTTAGGAGTTGATATATGACTAGCACATTTTTGTTTAGCAATCTGGAAAGCTAATAAATAGAAAACACATCTAATTTAAGAATAAAAGAATCTTCATTTTATGTGCCAAAAAAGCATTTCCAAGATCGGTTTCACAATACGCTCTTTGTCACACTATATTATCGGACTCCATTACTTCATCACAACGTTATTTGACACTTTGAGTCCTTCTTTGGAAGCGAGGACAGGTTTTCTATTTAACAGCCAATGAAGAAAGTTCTATTAAGCAAGTAAGAGACTGAAATTAATTAATTGTGGCCCGTTTCTTGGAAAATGTTTATGTTATGTGAATAATATTTTTCCCGTTAATGTCAATCACAAATTCCTAAATCAAAGCATGCTGGGTAAATCCCAACTTTGTTGAAGATTCACACATGCTGCAGATGGTTTTCCGATTTTTAGAATCTCAATCATTTGTTAATATCAATATTTAAAATTTAAATGATTTTACCATCTGCAAAACAAGTTTTGCTTCAACTCAGAGAGTAAAAACTGGAATGACACAAAATAGAGATGAACTCTGGTCTATGTCAAACTGCTATGTTGTTCAGGAAAAGCCAAACGGACATTCCCATATCTCTCATGTGTGTCATCAATCGCTACCATCAACTTTTCCTCTTCACCATAAAAGACCTCCAATAAAAACAGGCTTACTGTAACACTAGCAAGGCTGCTAAGAAAATGTGTATCGCATCAGACCGTGAGGACATTCCTGCAGTACTTGTCAAAGCTATCAAACTATGACAAGCATCTGTTAGGTCAAGACAGGAAGGCCCGCGGTGCTTTGACAGTCATTTGCACATCATGGCTCTTTGAGACAATTTATGTGCGTGTACCTGTGCTGAAGCTGGGCTAGCGGCGCTCCGGTAGCATGTGAGGCTACCAAAGTGTGTGCACGTGTGCCTTTGAAAGAGCCGCTGCAAAGCTGGACTAACGTCGACGCTCATCGCCACATACCACGAGGAACACATCTAGTTTTAATGGTTGTTTTCTCTTGCCCGTCGTTACCAGCATCACCATTTGAGGAGATCCCGGGTGGCCATTTACAATTCTAATGATTTCCTTAAAGCTTTTGGTATATCCTTTGTATACGTATGTCATTGTGTTGTCTGTGGGGAGTCGAATCTAAGCACAGGTAAATGCCCTGACTCAGCTAACTACTTATCAGACTGCTCCTGAAGCCCTTGTGTCACAATTTGGCCAAGACTTCACAAAGCTGTGTCCATGAGACGAACCAATGAATCGTGATGAGGCTCCGGTTTTAGTATGGGGGGGAAATGTCCAATTTGAATAGAACGTGGACGATTTTTACTTTTACTTTTGTTTACCCATCGAGGCGAACACAGCGCGTCCAGACACACTGGTGCTAAAAGAACACCAGGTTTTTCGTGTCTTACGGTCTTTACAGCTCATTTAATTCAAATCAAATGCTCACAAGTATACATTTTCAAAAAGTGGATGAACATAAATGACAGAATTCCTCACATTCCACAAGGCTGCACTCTTGTATTAAAACAAGCCGTGCTTTCAAATACTATCCCCCTGATAACTATAAAGAGCCCCGTCATGAGGATAATAGAAGCCAGGCCTATGAGTACATGCTAATTTGAACATCCGCTCGCAAAATGTGAGAGAGGTGGATTCCAAAATAACTATTTTTTTTCCCTTTTTTGGCAGAAACTATTTTAACAACAAAAGCCCGTCCCAGCCCACGGCACGCGTGTGCATGTTTAAGAGCTTGGCTGATTTCCATCATCTTTGCAGCACAACCTGTGTGTGGTACAGCTGGACTCATTGTAGTGTTTTTCAGCTTTGTCATGAAATACAATATATAAATGGAAAAAATATTTATATATATACACACACAAAGTACTGTAGAAAGTTTAGAAACACTTTCTTTTCCTAAATTGAATGGGAAGATGAGTCGGTCTTTATATCAAATGGCTTCAGGCGAATCTGCATCAAGAACAACAACAAAGTATGAAATGTTAGGCTAACCCCGTTAATGAGTCCGTTATAAACGCGTGACAGCTTTTATGAAACATTTATGTGCATAGGCTTCCTCTCAATAATTATCTGCTGTTAGTGTGCTGGGAGCTGTTATGGGATAAAAACTAGATGTACCAGTGGTTGGCACTTTTTATCTGATGCCATGATACCCACAAATTCTCACTGAGCGTTGTGGTCAGTTCTAGTTTATGAGAGAGCTAATAAAACACAACTATTAATAAATGAAAGTCAGATACAGAATATTCCAATTGTATTAGTAATTTGTTATTGCATTGTACAAACCCCAAAAATAACAATGATTTACTTGATGACATGTAATAGTTTCATAACAATTCTGAGTAGTTTGCTAGGGAAATTCAATTCATGTTTTTACACAAAAATAACATATAGACTAGAAATCGACCCGAGCCTTTTCATGGATGTCCTGTACGTTGGTTGCACCTCCTGTTTGGAGTCCTTGTTAGTTTAGTGGTGTGGAGACCGTGTGGTCATCTGGTCAATATCCAAGGGCTGATTACACAAGCTACATACAGTACATTCACCATATACACAGCAGAGCCAGGTCTGTCAGACAAAGTGACAGCTGAGAAGTGGCGCTCTAAGAATACAGGTCATCCCCTCAATCATATCAAGTTTGGGTCATTTCAAAGTCTAATTTTTAAAGTTACAACAAAAACTACACACATCAGCATTAAGTCATTGAAGATAAAAATAATATTACTCTTCATTTCTCAAGGTGAACCAGTAGTAACAAAAGCAATACTGACCTGTCAGTGTAAGTCACATTGTTATATTAATATTTAAGACTTTATATTATAGTTCATCGTTGTATTACCAACCCCACAGGGACTGTTACTTCAAGTAAAGTTAATGCACATACAAATATATGACTTGGAAAGACTGAAAGAACTTAAGTTATTCATAACTGAGTTGTGTGGTTTAGCATAGTGTCAATAATAAGTGGAAACCACAGAAAAGTTGTATTAATAATAGCAGATAGTTCTCCTCTTGGCTTTCATTAATCTCCTTGATTTATCTTCTGGCTGTTTCAGTTAATTAAATCATCCAAATGCTCATTTGACCATATATGGAAAGGCCACCAGTGGAGTTGACTTGACCTGATTTAGCCTAGATGTGCACACAGGTTGCTCTGGAAAAAAGGTTCACAGATTTCGGTTTATTCCCTTTCCCATCCAACAACTAAACATAATTCACTGGACTCCACTATTTAGAGCTGAGTTTAAAAAGGAAATCCCCCCTAAAACTCCGAACATATTCATCCATCCATCCATAACTGCTTTTCCTTCATACAGGGTCGCGGGGGGGCCGGAGTCAATCCCAGCCAACTGTTTATTACAACTAAACATAATGACTATTCAGGACTTTCTGGGTTTAAAAAAAAAAAAATGTAATTTCATGTTGCAATAGAAAAATATCAATGCTGTAAGTAAAAGCACAACATTTCATGTAGTCAGTAAAATGCAGCTGTGCAGGCATTTCCCTGAAATGGAGAGACCATTGTGAGCTCAGAAGTCAGCCTGAAGCCAGCCAATGTGTGATCTTGAGAAAAACAGCTCATGAAGTTAATCAAAAGGATTCAGTTAATAAAAGGATTCAGTAAATGAAACTATGAACATCAGCTGGTTTAGAGGACACAAGCCTGAAATCACTTCATAGCCCGGAATGTGGTGAAAATAGTGACCGCTCTGGAAGAAACCGTAGCTTTGATGGTTCTGACCCAAAACAGACATGCCTTCTTATTAATATGCATTTTGAAATGACCATTGAGCTTGCTTGGAGGTGATTCAGGGTTATCAATGCTCTAGTTGTATTGAGTGGGTTAAAATTCACCTCATATTTAGACAACTTTTTCACCCTATGCTAGGAAAGGCAATTCATTTTCCAACTTCACGTAGATCATCCACACAGCTTTAAAAACAAATAGGTGATGTATATGTCAAAAGGCAACAGACCATGCCAACCATGTTACGTCATTTTTTTTATTCTCGCTCTGTAATTTGACAATATCTCTGCTGTTGGTTTCATTACGTGATGAAAAGAATTACCCCATATAGCTTAAATCCTTGCATTTCTACCGAAACTCGCAGCCAAAAGGAATCTGCCGAAGGAAATATTTTGTTCCCAAAAGTATTGTTTTTGTTTCTTGCAGAATCGTTACGCAAGATGTTCTCAGAGTCCAGAAGAGTAAAATGAAGACCATAAAAGACACAAATACAGTTTGGGAATTGTATCGCTGCAACACATTTCAAAATCAGTTTGATTCAATAGGGGATGACATCCATCCAATAAACTGTTAGAGAAAAGCAGATAGGAAAATTCATTCTTTTCACTCATCAAATTCAAATTTATGGCAGACAGTATGCCAGGCAGAGAGAGGAGAGACGGCGTCCACCCGGCAAAAAGGAAAATAACGGACCAAGTGCAGATTCAACACAGACTGCATCCATCTAAACCAACATTATTCATGAAAATAGTTCCACGGTATGTGGCTCGTGGCACTGGCCCCCAGGGAAGCAGACTGATCAGTTTACTTGAATCTGGGTCTAAGCTCATGTTCTCTTTCATCATACTCCTCACCATGTTTTCATTTTCACCCACGAGATGCACTGTAATGACAAAGAGCATCCGTGCGATAGATTTTAAAGGTCAACAACGATAAATTAACCTACTTATGCTATTTTTCCTTTGTATCACCTCGATCGATTGGAATATTGGTTAAAAGTTTTGCAAAGAAAAGGCCAATGTAAGCTAGTCAATGAAACCAGATCATGCAACTGTAAGGGAATACAAATAATTCTTGTTTGCTATCTAGGCTCTTTAGCAACGATCTTTACAGTCCCCATGGAGGAAGCTTCGTCAAACACTATTATTTTACACTGTGACTCCAACATCAGCCAAGGCCCTACTTTGAAAGCAATACTTGAAAGCTTAACATTTTTCACCATCATTCCTTAATTTATTATGCTAACAAATACAATTTGTGTTTATTTAAAAGGCATGGAGACTTAATAGGGGAGGGATTTATTGGTCACAGTATACACTCAAAATATGGCATGCTTAGCGTTATTTCCAAAAGTGCCATCCACAGTAATCTATCAATGACAAGTGAGTCAGGCCAGTGCAACTAAAGCCAGGTAAGAGTCCCTGGTTTGTATTAACAACGAAGGTGGGCGGGGAAAGCTTTTGTCTAGACGGTCAGGTACATATTACTGTGAGCAGACTGGTTGAACCAACGATGCAGAGCTCTGAATAGTTTGAGAAATAAGCAGTTGTTATTCATTTTCGGGTTTTTTTAAAATCCAAAAGTCATTTTGATTTTATATTTCTGAGAAAAGGAATCCCTTCCCCTTAAAGACAACGGCCTCTCTGCAGTAGGGAGTGGCTGACATGTGGGTAAGACATAAGCCCGTCGCAGCGCCCTAATCAACCACAATCTCGGATGGAAGACTTTTATGGCTGGCTTTCTAGGCAAAGCGACTTCATCGTAACAATCAGCTGCGGCTAATTCACTGGACTCATGTGCCCGGAGTCTTGTGGTGAGATTTGACTGAATGCAAAATACGTTCAGTCCCTTCTGGTGACGCCAGGAACATTTTGTCCATGTTAGGACACAAAATGCATTCGCACAGAGCTGACCAAGGACACGGTTTACCTATTGTCCTCTGCGAGCAATGGTGTCTAAGAGGATTCAGCTGCGCTGGATGGACGCCACTGAATCTAGGACCTTTGGTTTGTTCGCTCACGGCAGGCTTAAGGAATAACTTGGATCCTCATGACGTGACAGTTGACGATAAATTACAGCGATTCCAGGACCTGGAAGTATTTACCAAAATGTCATTTATCACACGGGAATGTGTGAGCGCTCAACATTACATGCAGTGCCAAAGGGGTTTTTCTCTACTTATCCATGAGTGCTTGGAAATGGGTGCAATACGTATTTCTCGGATGAAGACCCTTTGGAGGCCTCACCTGAGGCCCAGCATGTGAGGAAGGAAGCACCGGGAGCTCTCAGAGCAAAACAACAGTGCAGAGGGAGAAGGGGATGAGCACAAGGACTGACTTTTCCGGGAAGCTCCATGACGTTCCGCCCAAAATTAAAGAAACATGACAACACTTCCGGCAAAAAAAAGAGGAAATGTATAAATCACAGCAAGTTAAAGACAAGTATGGCCGCAGAGGGGGAGGAGGGGATAGAGCCAAAACAGAGCTTGCAGGACAGAACAAGAAGCAACAACAACAGCCAACAAAACTAGGAAATACAAATACAAACGATTGATCCAAACAGCAGCTCCCAATGCCGACCTCGTTTGTGTGATCAAAACATATACATCATATACATCATGTTTAAATGATCTTTTGTGAAAATGATTCTGCGCGTGTCCCATTAGCTGGAAGTTAACCCTGACAGGAGCTCGCTCAGCAGGGACAGGATGTGACACATTTTGAATCCATGAAAACTTTCGATTGATCCAAGTCAAATAAAGCAGCCTGTCGTGTGTAAACATCCACTGGCGGCGTGTCCTTGTTCTTTAAACACATGCAAGCCGTAGGATTTCTCCTTTTTTTTTTTGCTATCTGGCCGGTTAGTGAGAAGAACCCCCCCCCCCCCCTCCGCCCCCACAGATAGTGTTTCCAGGGTTGCGTGATAGCTGGACGGCTAACGGGGAGCTAAGCGAGGAGCTATCTAGCATCAACATCATCACACACTGACTGACGGCCTGGACACAAAACCAATCTGCGAGCCTCCACCTCCGTCAAAACTCACCAGCTTTCTCCTGGTCGTATCCCACGACGATAAAATAGTCAGCAAATCTCGCCATGTCTGCTGCTTTTCCCGAGTAACACCAACACAATTCAGCATTTTTCCTGCTTCCAAAGCACAGCCATGTTTGACAGAAGGAGTGTCACTGCGCATGCGCCCCGGAGAGGGAGAAATCTATGGGCGTGGGCCCTCAAGTTTACAAATACAGCACTGTGTGCCAACAGAGGGTCTTTCAGGTCCAAACTTTTGGAGTCCCCACCTTTTTTAACCAGGAAAGGAAGAAGCACCAGGTTAATACTGAAATGTACTGTGAGTGAGACAAACGTATCGGCGGTGGAAAACTTCTCATCAGTGATTGATTTACTGGAGATTCCTTATGTCGCAGAGAATCATTTAAATAACACCCACAGAGGTGGAAAATGGAATACATTTACATTTATTACAGATACATTTATGGAATAACAACTGATCCCGAAATCTTGTCAAATGTGCCAACGGTGCAAAAGAATACTGATAACATGGCCAAGCTGCTCCAGTTGCAACATTAAAATGATCAGAGGTTATTCTTGGACTCATGTATTTGTGTGCACTTTTGAACGCAACTGTTCAATAATTGAATCTTCTGGTGAGTCCCAATAGGTTAAAACCGATCATTTAAAAAAAGCATTAATGGTACTGTCTAAGGCAATTGTTTGTGTTTTAAAATATTTTATATTTAAAAAATTAAAAAATCTTTCAATCTTAATATGATTGAGTTTTGACAAAACTTGTGTTTAGTGTAAATTATTAAAATGTATAAAAATCCGTCACAGGGAAATCAGTATCCGTAGTACCAGCTAATGTGTGTAAGAGAAACCCCAAAACGCTTGGAATTGCAACCAAATCCACTTTCTCCTCTGTAATTAGTTTTCTTTGCCTTTTTTGTCTTTCTATTCATCCTATTAACTGTTTTTGTATGCTAGTGAACGGATGATATATGGAGAGGTGGGTCAAAGAGGTGGGTCAAATAGTTGAACCAGTTTCAAAACATTAAGAAATGCATACCAAGTGGTTGCATACAAGTGTTTGTAACAATTATGATTCACCTGTCAAAATTGTCCTTTTGTGGTCGACACACTTGTTTTTCTGGCACGCCTGGCAACTCACACATACCTGCTCATGAGAATGCAAGGTCAACATAAAGAAACATGTCATCCTACGAAAGCCACTTCACAGAGGACAAACAAAGGATTTCTATATAAGGAGCCAAAGAGCAACGGCAGAATTTGGTTGTCATGATTGCACAATCTCCTGTTGTAAAGTAAACAAAGAGGATTACTTATCTGCCACAGGCAATCATTATTACAAAGTGCTTGCAAAACATTCGCTGGTTTTACTGCACATGTGTTTAACATTTATGTAGTCTTTGAGTCAGGTCGCATGGGATAAAAATACATTCAGAAAGAAAACAATACGATATGGATTATAGAATGCTGATTAACCAGAGTGGAATGTCAAGTGTTAAGTATTTCTAGAAGGATGTTGAAAGAACCCAGGGGAAAGTTTTTCCCCTTTTTTTGAAACCGAAACAAAAATCTAAAATTACACATTACATAGAGCGTCTAAAAAGCACAAATTGAGCCCATACCTTGTGGACTTTCCTGCAGTGGAATTTCTGCTCTAGTAAAATGTTATGTTTTTTCTCTGGTACTTACAAAATTTCCTACACCGAAGGGGTGAACAATTTAAATATTTCGTTATCACATATCACATAGATATTACCTATGAAGTATAGGTAATATCTTAATATGCCCGACTCTGACACGGAACGATTTATGTTATTTAGCTGAAGGCTGTGATTAAAAACAACGTGAACTCCGTAAAGCGACCATCCCTCTCTTGTTAATCTCCATTATATTCTTGGTTATGCATTCCTCTGGCAAAAATGTAAGTCATATTAATTGTAATTCATACATTTAGTCGGAATATTTTAAAAAAATATGTCTAAGCCAATATTGTTCAGTGTCTTAGATTGTTGTTGAAGTTGAAGTGACCATGGCTCTAGATATATTCTGAGACACATTGTAAAATTCCATTTAGCATTTATCCAAATATCAAAATAAATGGTGGTGTCCAGGGTCAAATATTTGCCTTGTACAAACAGATATATTGAATATATTCTGTTTACAGTTTGGCACACTTACTATATTCAATCATTTACTCAATGCTTGTCTTTTTCCATCCAATCATCCATCCAAATTCATCATCCAGTGTACTTGCAAAGCTTGGAAGAAAGGAACTTCGCTGTGTAAGGGAGTGCCCTGAAAAGCAGACTATGGAAACAATCCTATTCCGTGCAATTCTATTTCATACAATTAGCCAGTTAAATTAAAAGGAACGACGACAAAAACTATAAACTAACTGACTTTAAACTTGAACCATCACAAGACGAATGTTCAAACTTTCTGTGATTACTTACTCTTGTAATAGCTCCGCCCTGTAGAAAGCAGTCCGCTGGGATGAACACGTTGTATTTAGATATTATCGCACTTATACAACTGATGTACATCTATTTGTTGCCCTTTTTATCCACATAATAAAATGAAGAACAAAAAACAGAAGGATTTTTTTTGACTGAGTGAAAGAAAAAGTAAAATCCGAATACACAGCATGTGTGCGCTCACTCAAACTATTTTCCTTTATCATTCTAACTTCTATTTAGTTTTTTTACTTTGTTTTCTTTGTTGTGATGTTCTTCTACGTGAGCAGCAGCACAGCAGTAGGGTGCTGGATGGGGTGGGGTAAAAGGATGAGAGGCCGTGTGTGTCAGTTGTGAGCCCCTCCCACCTCCTGTATAAAGGCTCCCTGTCCGGTGTGTTGGAGCTATTAGCAGAGTGACACGGCTCCCTGACAGAACTAGTGGCAATTTCAAGAAACTTGTGGAGTATTCTCTTACAGCTGACTGAGCTTTCTCATCCATCTGAACTGTTTCAGAGAATTAAAGGTATGTGCATTTTCTTTTGACAAAAATGTTGCTGTGATGTGCTCTGCAACCAGCTGATGGCTCAAACCTTGCTTTTTAGAGGTCGAGGCACGTGTAGGGACAAGGACAGGTTATCTGTCGGGTTATATAAGCAGTTCAGCTTTCAACGTAGTTGTCTGTGAAGTAATTGCCTCCAAGCATCTGCCAGAGGCACTACATCATATATTGTTTATTAGTTGCATTCGATTTGCTTTGTTCTTCAGTTATCAGATAACCGCGTTGAATAGAACTTCGTTTTTTGTCTGACTTGTGGACCGAGTCTATTTTGGACCCCGCATTGGTAGACTGTCCTTCGCGTTATTGGCCGGCGGCCCAAAGCATGGTTGTAGGTTTACTTAATGGAGCAAAAATCTGACCTTAGCTTAACTTTCTAAATAAATGAATGATAAGTGCAAATAACTTGGCTTTTGGACCCTTGTGTAAGCCAGTACCACTGTGGCACATATTGGAATACTGTATGAGGGAGTTTTACATGCACTGAGGGACAAGGGGAAATTCATGAAGTTAAATATCAATTTATAGCATAACTACATAACTAACACATGTTTTCTCTACTCTCCACAGGAGTCAAAATGCAATTGCTCTTCCAGTTGTGTCTCTCCTGCTGTCTGCTGGCGACAGTAGCACACTGTGTGGAACTTCAAGTGAATCCGGAGTTGAAAAAAAGGTGCGCTCACTGAGGAGTAATTCAGTCAATCAAAATGTCATACATAAGATCTGACGGTTTGTCAAGTCTGTGACAGCTGTAGGCTGAATGATCTGCCTAAGACTAATGAATCATATGGTTTTCCCTCTCTCAGACTAAGCATGTGGCTCGGGAGCAGATTGGGACGGGATCTTGACAGTGTATCAGTAGAGAAGACAGCAGAATCTGAGTACTTTGTCAGACCAGAAGATATCAGGGATTCCAGGCTGCCACTTTCCAGGTAAGACATTAACCATTGCAATCTCGAACCATCACACAATGGTGTGTCATAAAAAAAAGGATTATTGAATCCAAGCAGAGAATACTCAATATACTTAACAACTACACAGCAGAGATTAACGTCCTCTTCTTCTCCCTCTGTCCTGCAGCGCTGACATCCACGTCCGAACCAAGCGGTCTAAGCACGGCTGCTCCCTTGGCACCTGCATAGTGCACGACCTCGCGCATAGCCTGCACCAGCTCAGCAACAAGCGGAAGATTGGCAGTGCCCCGGCTGACAAAATGAGCGCACAGGGATACGGCCGGAGGCGTCGATCCCTCCCAGCGCGCAGAGTCACACTGAGGCTGGAGCAGGGCAGGCTGAGGCCCGTGTGGAGCGCGAGTGACTCACAAGTTCACAAGCTCGAGGCTCTCCTCAGACGGACATGAGCGGATCCTGGGAAGAGGAGTTGGGAACCGAAGTGAGGGAGTCAGTGTCCCCCTCTGTTCTAGAAATTCTCGAAATGCCTTAAACTTTTGCCAAGTATATCCCAGCACATTTTTTTTCACGGCATGAGAACTGAGTCAGAGCGCGACTGGCTGCACCCAGTCTCTCTCTCAAAGGGCTGAGTCCGTGCGGCGCAGCGCAGCGCCCAAAACAACTCCAGCTGGCGCAAAGACACTGGATGGCACAGCGTGAGGTGAACTACAGGTGCTGCACTTCGCTTGGCAGAGGGAAACGAAGAGTGCTAAGACTTGGCAAAGTGGACACATCCTCTGGCATTAAGAGGGAACTCTCTTCTGTCATTCTGGGACCATACACATTTCTTCCTCAAGGCCAGGACTTTGATAAGTGCTATCCTCTCAGGATTATACCACCGTGTTCCAAACTGCCAGTACTTGTCTGCACTTTTCCATTTGGACTTAATGTCAAATGAATCATCAGGAAAACACATCTTCATCACAATGCCAAACAGGAAGATAGGTTAGAGAGCTCACATTTGTGTTGTTGAGTTTATATAACGTTTTGGACACTGTATAAGGGAAATGTCTTTTGATTTTGTGAGATATGTGCCAGTCCACGATGGATTGAAATATACTTGAAATTGTTATTTTTGTACAAAACATGTGCAATCTATATTTGTTTTTATTGCAGGTATATGTATACATGAATTCCTTTATTTAAATAGTGTATAAAGGTTACATTAAAGTACTTATGCAGATTATTTTTGTACAGTAAGAATTATATATATGGGCATTGTAGCTATTTGTCATTGTTCCTTTGCAAACTGTGGTAATAGGGTATGTGTTATATATATATATGTATATATATATATACATATATATATAATATATTTGAAAATGTGTTCTATTTCATTTGTGTCAAAGCAATAACATTGTTATTCAATAAACATTTTGCATACAAAATCTAAACCTTGTCCAGACCTCCTTTGCTCATGGTTCTTGTCAACAGAAAGTGGCGTTCTATTGTCTGGACGTGCACCGCTACAGCAAGACACCCAGCACCTGGTCCCTGTTAAGTGATTACAGGGTCTCATTAGAGCCTCCCCTCCTCTCACTACATTCCCCCAGTTATGACGCTCCCCCTCAAAAAAGGGCGCATTCCTGCTTGGTTCAGCTTATATTTGTCGGCTCACCCCACACCACACAGCAGCCCTAAACCCATCAGAAGATACTGGAGCGTCCATCTGCTTTTAATGGTAGATGTTTGGGACACAAGAAGCCAATGCAGGGGGTTCCGGTCTTACATTCCTGGAAGGGCATCACAGAAACAGCTCCAACCAAGCACTGATGGTGACCTTGAAATATAAGCAGACCCCCAAGACTGAGACCAAAGAGCTGCAGACCTCTTCACTTGATATATTGTCCAGACTTTCATGTTTTTTGGGAGTTCAGATTCACCCCCCTAATTTCTTTATATATATCAGATTTGGGCTGTATTGTTTTTTTTTATTATTCAGAATAATCTCACAATGCAAGAGTCAATATGGGCAAAAGCCACTTGTACCATAATTTAAGTACTTAAGCACTTAAATTGTACTTATAATGGCTCTTAACTGTAACAAGTTGTAATTCGGCTTATTTAATGAAATTGCACTTCCTTGTTTCTTGTTCTTTGAGTTTTTTTCCCTGTGGTTGAAACACACTTAATGTAAGTCGCTTTGGATCAAAGCATCAGCTAAATGACAATGTAATGTAATGTATTGGAGTAAATGTCGGGCGAACAAGATTGATGCACCACGAGGACCCACTGAGGGTAGTCCAGAAGTGGTATCTTATCCTTTTGCAAAATCCTCATACTTTTTTAAGCAATTCTAAGTAAAAACATAAAGAATATGAAAAACAGGCATGTGGCTGGATTTAATGTAAATGTCTGTGTTGGAGTTGAGTTATGTTAATTCACTGAAAAAGTAAATTACAGCCTTTGTAATATTATTTTTAGCAGGTTATATCAAGCAAGTAATGGTCAGAACTTTCATTGCTTGTTCAAGGGTGCCATCTAGTGAGATATGAAGGGTAATACTGCTAAATTTGGGTATAGGGTTGTTCTTGGCATTATTCATACAATTAGGCACATCATTTCATCATTTAACTTCTTTCCCTTACGCCCAGCAAATCACACAGAATGGTGATTGTGAGAATGGGTACCTTTTAAACAAAGACCCCCTACTTCCACAATGCAATAGTGAATATGTATTTCAAAGATTGCTTTTGTGTAATCAAAATACTGCAAAGATAAATATTTTTTCATATTTTCAGATTGTGCGGGTGTGTGGGTAACTTTATTCCTAACAAATGGTTAAGAATTTAACATTGGAGTGTGAGCATGCTTGAGCTCTTGTTTTATTTTTGTATTTGCTTTGAACCTGTTGAAGTGCTTCAGTTTTTCTTTGTGATATAGATTGTATTTGATTTATTCATGATGTCAAGTGTGTGGCTTGAATATAACAGCAGCTTATGAACACTGACAGCACAACAACAGTGCCATAATTTAATGAATGGCATGAGGCCAATTAAAATAAAGCAAATAGGCCATCTAGTGGCTCATTAATTTACTTTGTTTTCCACATATTTCATGGGAATTTAGTTTCTCCACAAAATCACATTCCTCACGTTGTGTTTCACTATAGTACCAGAATTCTAAAAATAAACAGGCTGGATCTAGATCTTTAAACCGTCAGTGTACTACTAAAAGGATACTGGAAGATTCATCCACAAAGGCACACTCTAAAAGTACCCTGATAGCGTGAGCTGACAGGATTAGCCTTGTAATATCAAACACTGTTGGGTTAAATCAGGGACAGTGGCCCCCCTGCTGCTTATGACCACAGCAGTTTATATGGGCTTTATTCCAAGGCTGTGTGAGGAGTTCACCTTTGCTTTAAGGCAAGCCAGCTCATTTTACTTGGCAAAGCAGTGCTGTGATATCACTGCGAGACTCCACCAGAGATCCAAGGTAAAAGTGAGGCAAAGAACCGTGAGTTGGGGTTTCTTTTTATCACACACAAAATGCGTGCAATGATAGAGACACCGACTGTTGCCATGACGGACACTGGTGAGGTCTGTCCGTGTGAAATGAATGTTCTTTAGGGACTTTAATTTTTAGAGTTTCAAATTTTCAAGCAATTTCGTCTTCCAAGTGAAAACTGTCCATTTTTCATTTAAGTTAAATGTCCAAGACATACAAAAGAGGATATGATTAGTTTCTTAGACGGAAGGAAGAGATTAGGGAAACGCTCCATTTTCAGCATAATTACAACACCCATTATTACTTGAAAAATAAATCGTTGCAAATGGCCATCATTTCTGACATCTGCGTTTATTCGGATGTGCTTGCACTCTGCTGCAGCACTGAAAGAGTTAAGGATAGATCGATGAGCACTGCAGGGTGGTGGATGAGATTTCGAAAACACCAGGCGTAACATGAGCGCAGAATTAGTTAGATGTTTATCCACCATACAAACTTCTGAGACAGCAGAGCCTGACGAGGTGAGTGCACCTATTTGATATGTTCGTAGAGAGAAAGAGGGGTGAGGTGGGGGGGGGGGGGCAAAGATCACTGAAAATGCTGTTCTATGTCCATTCATTTACATTCAGATGTTCTTATGCTTTATGTGGTAATTGGTGAATGTGTATCTCCATCAAAACCCATTCATCAATGCAATAAAAAAAACCTTGCATCCAGACATTATCTGACACATATTAGATATATGGGCGAGGCACTTTGCGTTCATGGATGAGCGCACTTCCTCCATTTTTACCTCTCCTCCAGGTCCGGGCCACCGAGAAAGATGAGAAGAGGAGACGCACCTCTTTTGAAGCAACAGTCAAGTCCTTGCCTGGGAAAGAGTGAGCGTCCTTACTTTCCCTTGATCATAACAGTCTCTCTGTAATCTAAATGCTTTTCTCTCGTGTTGTTGACCTCTCTCAGATATGATTTTGTCAAACATCCATTAAAAGCACACTGGGTCTGAGATGGGATCTATAAGTGGTCGGCTAATGGCTTCCTCTGGGATTATCACAGTTAATGGGAAATAATGAATGTTGATTCTTGTTCTCCAAAGTAACTGCACAGATGATTTAAAGTCAACTCGACATTTTCAGTGCATTAAAAAAATAGTCACAAACACAAGAGGCACACAGACTCACATTCGCACTGAGTGAGCACCATGTAAAACAATGCTTTCTCCAGAGCTATAGATAATGTTGTTACTCAGCCATCTGATATGATGTTTCTTGAATTAGATAGAGTAGGGCTCTCATTGATATTAATGACTTCATAGCCACTCTGTTATAAATAGATGTTTAGGAAGTATAAACATGAATAAAATGCACTAGGCAGCTCTGCATAATGCTCAGACATCAAAAGAGAGAATGGGTCAGTTGTCTTTGCTATCACACAAATGTGAGTGAAAATCGGAGTGTAGGGGAAGCCTCAGTGAGGAGGAATGTGTTTCAGTCACTCCCCTGTAGGTGTGCCCGATTATATATATGTACGTGTAAGACTGAGTGACATATTTCTGTCTGAGAGCGAAATAAATACACAGAGGAGAAGCCAGGTCTACTCAGAGTGAGGTGGCCAGTTTTCACATGGGCTTGGGATTAGAAGATGAGAGATGGGCAGTCGGGAAAAACAAAACCATAAATGTAAGCCACGGTGGAGTCATATATCGATGGAGTCTGCCCCAGATAGATGCAGAGAGAATACCTTAAGGTACCATTGAATCTGTACGGTGCTTCACTTGAGATGACAACACCTACAGACACGGCTGTGAGCAGCACTGAAGGTAAGCACATAACAGATGAAATGCATATCAAGGTAAAACAAAATAATAGGCAAAATGGCTATGAAGACAAGTTACAGTATGGGCTACTGTCTGCATCACTGCACACATCTGCTTTTCTGCAATGAGCCTGGTCAACTTTACATTCATTCAGATTGCCAAAAGTCTCAAATAACTAGCTAAATTGAAAGAATTTGCCGAGTATGCTTACTCATTCTAACTTGATGACAGGACCTGAATAAAACCAACATTTTCACATGTTAACAAAAAACACTCAACCTCTGGAACGTTTTTTTTTAGAATGACGCCATTTTCCTGCCACTGCCCGGACCCTGGTTGCCACGGTGATGCCAAACTGTTTCTTTCATCTGCTAAACTGCGTTTTCTTCTTTCCGAAGATATTTACGTTCAACATAATTTAGCGGCGCACCTCTGCGGGATTAACGTTTATTCTTACAGTCGTACTCTTTCGACGAAGTGCGGGATATAGGTCAGTAACACAAATATCAGCAACATGTACAAATATCAGCAATATATATATTTAATATCTTATATCTTATATCTTTCATTAATATTTTAATGATGTTTCAATACTTCGCAGTAATTAAAAAGATGTTGCCAGCGCGTTTGGGATGGCTAACCGGGATGATGTATAATTCAACTATCTAACGGGATTAACGTCAGCTTTGTGTGGATTAGACCAGCGATGAAGGAGGCTCGGAACAGTTTATCGTGTCGTATAGTTCATTTATTTATACACACGCAATAGAGGTTCGTTTTTCTGTGAATTAACGTTACAGACACAATATGTACCCATGATGGAAAAAAAATGTTTTTCAGGGCCGCTTAATTCTATTTCCCAGGCATTGTAGTTTTAAATCCAATCACAACACTTATCGATACTCAAACAAGGCCGGGGTTGTGTGCGCGCGCAGGGATACCCTTCCCGGAAGCACCCTGGCACCGCGGAAAGTGGTCTTTTATGACCCCATTAGGCTGCATTGCCTTTCTCTAAATGTTGCCTCAGCTCTCCAAGGACCAGAACTGCATCCTGCAGCACAAAGATATGTGCAGATCAGATACAGCTCTGAACATAGCTGCTGTGTCATGGCTGTAAATAGATGTGTGTATTATGGATTATGTACTGGAGTAAAAATAAGTGTTATTTACAGCCACCCTGTTGACAAACGGCTTAAACAGAATTACTGTTATTATTTTTATTAAAGGGTGAAAGTGACTTTCGCAATAAAGTAACGTGTCAAGAATACCTCTGAGGTATTTGCATTCCATCAAAGGTCTTTAATCAAGACAATTTAATGAAACAATCTGACTGAACTGAAGTTATTTTCAAAAGGTCATTGTACCACTGCACAATTCAAAATGCTTTCATCTGAAATATGATGTTCCCTGGGACTAGCCAATGTTTTCATTCAAGTATCACATTACAGCCATTTGCTGATAACATTTTCATAGCACCACCTGTCAACATCTAAGTGACTCAGTAAAGAAAAGGTTAGATACATAACGTGATGTGAAGAAATGTCAATAGTGACTTTAGTATGAACTGTGAGTCTATGAAAACCGGCTCAGGTAGGTATGCTAAATCTACGTTATATTGACGGCCCATAAGCTTTGTGTGCTGGTTCATTTGTGAAACCCCAAGGAAGGAATTTCTTAACGGTTTTCACTGTTGAGTTTTGCGATAAAACAGCTTGAAAGAAAGATAGCAAAGTATTTATAATCCTGTAGAACATGAACAATACACACAGAGCTCTCCAGGTGGCCATTACTGTGCAACTGTTCATGTATGAGTTCATGTATGAGTTCATGTATGAGTTCATGTATGAGTTCATGTATGTCCTGCAACCCTTACACTGGTAGATTTGCTTGTTTACAAAACAGAATAAACTGGGCAGAGCAAGTACAGATCTGATGAACAGGGCAGGTCTTCTTAGTTTCCTATAAATACATGTTGCGGTCACCATCACCGTCATTTCAATGTAGCCTTTACCTTCATGCAGACATGCCTCGGCAATTCCCGAAGGTAACTCTGAGTGAGGCAGAAGAGGAGAGCCAAGTGTTAACAGAGAAAGTGTACGCATCAGCGCTAAAGGAAGAAGACAACAAGGATGCCTTATCGATGTTCTCTGTGTCAGAGGACTGCCCAATTGGCCTTCAGCAAGCCAAGGAACATGAACTGCTTAAGGACCTTGCAGAGCAACAGTCAGAGCTAAGTACCAAGAGGTAGGCCCTGCTATTGGTTTGGCAACAAATCAAAAATTACGTCTTCATCACTCGGCTTAAAATTATGAATGAAACGCTTATTTTCATTTAATTTCTAATCTTGCAGGAAAAAAAGCTTGAAGATGATTCGTTCCCATTCAATGTTCCTGCAAATCCCAGTGAACACGGATTGTACCCGGTCAGTGGCAGTCACGCCGTACCTGTCCCCCAGCTCCACCTGCTCATCAGTGCCAGAAAACTGCCCTGATTACCAGAGGGTCACTATTAGTGGCGATTACTGTGCTGGAGTGAGTACTGTAAACACAAATGTGTGCATCACCATCAGAGAAAGTGATCATTTTGATGAACATGTTGTATTTTTCCTGATCTTATGGTGTCATGTTGACAGAATTTAAAAAAAATGTTGGCCAGCGTGCCGTGAATCATGTTTATTCTCCATTTAGATCACACTGGAGGACTATGAACATTCAGCCAAAAGTCTGTTTAAGGCTCTGCTTATTCGCGAGAAATACTCAAAGCTTGCCTATCATCGATTTTGCCGAACAACAGCCCAGTTCCTCCGCAGCGCTGAGAATATGACGTGGAGCGAAGAAGATGAAGTCCTTCCAGGTTTGAAGTGTATATCTAAACATTATTGAGAAGGATACTCTCACTGATGTTTATTCCTGGTTTGTATGAGAGTAACAGAACAATGCGGTGGTCATCAGATATGTGCCCGTGTCCAACCGGTGGAGAAGATCCCTACAGCACTCAGAACATCCCGGAGAATCTGAACTATGAACTGAAGATGAAGGATGGGATAGTGTATGTGTACGACAATGCAGAAGCACTGAGGGAAAACCGGCCTCATGACCTTCCTTACCCAGACTTTGAGACCTTTGCCATAGACTTCAGTCACGTGCTGGCAATGATTGCAGATGGGCCGACGTGAGTTGCCAAAACAAAAAGACACAACCCGATATGACGGTTTAATAAACAGCCTTTGTTTGAAAACTGATTGTTGCCACAATTGCATGAAGTTACACAAATCGGACCACTTTAATGTCTCACACTCTGATTTTCAGGAAGACATACTGCCACAGACGACTCAACTTTTTGAGTTTAAAGTTCTACCTCCACGAGATGCTCAATGAGATGGCCGAGCTAAAGGAGCTCAAATGTGTGCCTCACAGAGATTTCTACAATGTTAGGAAGGTTAGATTACTGTGTATGATACACCTCAACATGTTTTCATGTTTCCACTACTGCCTTTAACTCTCACTCAAGTTGTCCGTCCAGGAGACTGAACGCATCGTTTCTTTGTCTCAGGTGGACACGCATATCCATGCCTCCGCCTGCATGTCCCAGAAACACCTGCTGACCTTCATTCAGGAAACATATAAGGCTGATGCCGACCGTGTGGTGTTGGAAAATGCTGGACAAAAGATGACCCTCCAGCAGGTTTTCCACAGTCTCAACAAGGATCCCTATGACCTTACCGTGGACTCTCTGGATGTACATGCTGTAAGAAAAATAGGAAATGCTAAATGTTTCAGCGTTTGTTGACGTGTGTTGAAATTAGGAGCAACACTAAAAACGTGGTAAATTTGGTCAGAACATGGTTGCACACAAATACAATTACAATTCACTCTCTCTGCCGATTTGTGTCATCTCCATTTCTAGTACAGGAAAATACCATTATTGATTAGAACTTTTTAATTACTAATCATTCTAACTTCCTGATCTCGCTTTGAATTTATAAACTTCTCAGGGCAGACATACCTTCCACCGTTTTGATAAGTTCAACTCAAAGTATAATCCAGTCGGAGCCAGTGAACTTCGAGAAATATTCCTGAAAACGGACAACCTCATGGACGGAGAGTATTTTGCTCGCATCATAAAGGTATCGTGTCGAGTCGTCTCTGAACGTCTGAATCTTTGCAGAGACGGCTTAGTACACTACTTCTCTCCTTTAATAGGAAGTGTCCCATGACCTGGAGGAGAGTAAGTACCAGCATGCAGAGCCTCGCCTTTCCATCTATGGACGCTCTCCAGGGGAGTGGCACAGTCTGTCAAAGTGGTTTATTCAGCACAAAGTACACTCTCCAAACATGAGGTGGATCATTCAAGTTCCCAGAATATAGTGAGTGCTGCAGGCTTAATTCATATAAGATATATATATATATATATATATATATATATATATATATATATATATATATATATATATATATATATATATATATATATATATATATAGATATTCTGAAAATGGCAGTTTCCTAAAAATATAAGATGTTTTATGTGTTTCAGTGATATTTTCAAGGCAAAGAAACTGGTACCCAATTTTTCCAAGATGCTGGAGAACATATTCCTTCCTCTATTTGAGGCGTCTGTTAACCCACAGAACCACAAAGAAATTCATGTTTTCCTGAAATATGTAAGATATTGTATAACAGTTGTATAACATTCATAACACTAAGACCTTCAGGGCAGGAGTTTTGATATATTATGTTCATAGACTTCATGCATTGAAATGATTTGCGTTCACCAACAATTGGCTTGTTTGTCTAATTTATATCATGTTTAATTTATCTTATTTATAATTTTTAATTTATATTAATATATTAACATAATCACTGCTAAACCCCTCATGTAAGATGTATGTGTATATGAACACAATAATAATGCTGTGTGTTTTAATTTGTTGATGCAAATTTAAAGTTTCTTCATAGGAAAAGCTATAATTGTTTAAAAATAATAAATATTAATCAAAAATAGCACTTTAATATCTCCTCTGTTACAACCATTCTGCTAAACCAGGGTTAAGGTAAGGTCTTCTCTTGAGGAAATTAATGAAGTCATTTGAGGTAAATTAAGTAATTTATAGAATAGCTGTATCACTTCATGTTAACATACAAACTAATAGTACAGGACTACTACTTTGTGACGTGAATATAGAAACAAATTTTGAGACTTCATGGAACCATCCCAGTAGTAAAGTCATATTTTTTGCAGGTATCAGGGTTTGACAGTGTGGACGATGAGTCCAAACACAGCGATCACATGTTCTCCTTCAGGAGCCCAAAGCCAGAACAGTGGACTGCAGAAGAAAACCCTCCATACAGCTACTACGTCTTCCACATGTATGCAAACATCATGGTCCTCAATAACCTCAGAAAGTAAGTCCCAATGCCTTCTTGCCTCTTGCATACTTTACAGAAATTGCTTTGCTGTGAGATTGGAGGAGGGAAATATGAAATAGACATAAACTGGTACTGTGGTTCCAGCAATCAGTGGACAGTTGACTTTGTAAAGCTATAAAAGGGAAGAAACTATTCATTGGTAATACTTTCACTGACAAGTCTGAACTAGTGAGAGTAACTGTGACCTCTCAAAAGGCTGTGCAGCTGATATCTATAAATATTGTCTTTATGAGGAATGCAAGGATGAGCAGATTTAGACACTGCCATGCTCGCTTATGTATTGATGGTCCTTTGGTGTCTTCTGTAGGGAGCGTGGACTGAGCACCTTCCAGTTACGTCCCCATTGTGGAGAAGCTGGATCCATCACTCACCTGGTCTCTGGCTTTCTCACGTCAGACAACATTTCCCACGGTCTCAACTTGAAAAAGGTACCTCATAATATGGGCATTATACTAACCTGCAAAGATCAGTAGTATGACCCCGCTCTATGCTTATTTTATAGTAAATTGAAACTGCAAACACAAAGTGAGAATACAGAGAAGTTTTTGTAACAACATAATCAACAATTAAATCAACTTTCTTGCGACTTTCCTGTATTCAACATTAAAGTTTCTTTAGCAAATTAATTGAAACTTGCTATTATCGCTATTATGGATCAACAGTATGTTACTGAAGAAAGAAAATTGATTGCAATGACTCATTGATATTGCTGCTTACAGACAATATTTTGGAAAGGTTGTTCAATGAGGTAGGAAGCGTAGACATATGTATCTGTTCATTGTAATTGCAAAAATGCTTTCAATTTAACAAGTCATTATTTGTGAGTCCATGTGAAACTTGCACATTAAACTGTAACAGAGCGTATTTCCTTTCATGTGCTCCATTCAGTAGTTATCTTCATGGTTATTGTTTATCTGACTGAGAGTTTTTTTTTAACTTCCCTCAGAGTCCTGTCCTGCAGTACCTGTACTACCTGGCCCAGGTTCCAATCGCAATGTCTCCTCTCAGCAACAACAGCCTGTTTCTGGAATACTCCAAGAATCCTCTCCCAGAGTTCCTGCACAAAGGTCTGTGTGTGTCCCTGTCCACAGACGATCCCATGCAGTTCCACTACACCAAGGTAAACAGTTCGCTCATCACTATCCCAGAACATGGG
Organism: Pungitius pungitius; assembly: GCF_949316345.1. Taxonomy (NCBI): domain Eukaryota; kingdom Metazoa; phylum Chordata; class Actinopteri; order Perciformes; family Gasterosteidae; genus Pungitius; species Pungitius pungitius. The sequence continues at coordinate 12,637,647 of NC_084903.1, forward strand.
TCACTGTCTTCATAAACATATTATTGGGCTTTAAATGGCGTTAGTCATGCAGTGTAAACAATTCTCCGTTGTTTGTGTCCTGCTTGTAGGAACCACTCATGGAAGAGTACGCTATCGCAGCTCAGCTGTGGAAGCTCAGCACCTGTGATTTGTGTGAAATAGCCAGAAACAGTGTGCTGCAGAGTGGACTGTCGGACCAGGTAGTAACACCGTTTTCTCTGCAGTCTCATATTGAACATTAATCCCACCTGTTTCCCAGGACTCTTTTTCTGTTGTTTGTTTACAGAACAAGAGGCACTTCTTGGGAGTGAACTATCTGAAAGACGGACCCGAAGGGAACGATATCCGCCGGACCAACGTCGCCCAGATCCGCATGGCCTACAGACACGAGACACTGTGCAATGAACTCAGCTTCATAGTCGATGCGGTGAGGTCTCAGTATGAATAAAATAGACCTTGTATGAGACAAGCAGGCTCATCTTTTTGTGCCAGCGATGATAAAAAGAAAAACACAATATTGTGTCAGTTAAATAGCAAGGTCTGTCACAAGGTGAGGCGGTGTTCGGTTAAGTGAAAACGCATGCTTTGCATGAGTGATGGCCCTTTGTTTCTCAAAGGTCTAGACAAAAGCTGTCAAGAGCCAGATGTGTACATTTGTACATTAAGTCACTTGTGATTACACAAAGCCACAATGTGTAAACAACTTTACCGCACCCTCCGTTTTTTGAGCGGGTGTATATCAGAGAAAGAGTTTGAAACTTGACGTTTTTAGACACAAGATCACTTGTAGTTGAGAGAGTGCTACACAATGTTAGAGGCGGCTCCAGTAACATGACACCCGGCACCTTTCTTCTGTCTCTCCCTTCAATTCTCTGCCGTGTTTTGGAAGAGAAGACGTCAATATATTGGGAAACCTAAAAGTATGTAATGACATGAAACGATGTATAAGTGTCTGATGCAGCATACGTGTTAAAAGCATGAAAGGTCCTCAGTTTTATTAATGCGCAATGTAAAGCAAACATGGCCCTCTAGTGGCTAAACTGCCCCATGTGACAACATCAGATACCATTAAAAAAAGTAAAAGCTCTTCATGGCATTTTATTTCCAACAATACAATCGGCACGTTTGTCTCTAAAAATAATATTATTGAGTAGTTGTCCATGGGGGGGTGGGGTGGATCAAAGTAGTTTAACTTGCATTGTCTTCCACTTGTATCTTCTCATCTTCCTGAGCCGCTGTCTTGGTTTCCTTGGTATTCTTCACGCATGTCCAGTCTTCTGTCTGGATGTCTTCCTGCTGCTGCTTCATGTCAGAGCTCATAACACAACTCCTCCTCCTTTTCACAGAGAGAAAGAATCAAATCATACAATGCTCTTCTCATTGTAATAATAAAAAAAGGACAAACATGTTTTTTTTATGAGCTGTATAAGGTTGTGTAATCAGTTTATCCCCATCTCTTCAGTGCTGTTTTGTACAGAGCCCACTGATTAACTAATTAATATATCTACTTAATATATCTACTGTACTTCTTCATACAACATCATTTAACTTCATGCAATATTATTAATGTGGAAAAACACTCACATTTTCCTGTATGCAAGGATGATTATTGCAGTAAACAGAAGGGCGAAGGTCAGGGTTAAGAGTATAGCCATTACTGGAAAGACATGTACAAGAAAAAATATTAGTCATAGAAAACCTATCAATACTTGTGATAAAAGTTGTTTTTGTAAATTCTTACTTGTATGTTTGCACTTATTATACAGAATGTTTGATGCGATATGAGTTGGACAGAATGTTCTTCCACAGCAGTAATTCCCTTGTGAATGAAATTCTCATACCTCCTACTGGTTGTGCCTCACTGTGTATGGTTTTTGGAGTCAAGCGGGTAGACAATGTAGATCGTGGGCTCCATGTGGGATTTGCTGTTTCAGAAGGAAACTGAGATTGTCCTGAGTAATCGCTCCTGTTCAAAGGGCTATCAGTTGGTGCATCCTTCAATTGTGTTGCAGCATCTGAGCATGAGCATAAGCATATGTCAGCACTATTCACTCCCATGAATCTGAGATAATACCTTGTGATGTATAAGGTTAATTTACAAAACAAGTCTTGTGCATTGTTAAGAATATCTTGCATTATAGATTGGTTTACAACCCGGTTACCAGTAAAATGATAAATGGTAAGTAAATAGATGGCTTTCAGCACAAAATAGTTGTAGCCACCAAACGTCACATTAACATTTGTCACTTGACAAATAAAATGTATTTACAAAGGTCCTACCTGATTCATTGAAGCAAAACACGTCAAATTTTTTTGTAACAACTGCTCGCCATGCCACCAAGCCTTTCTGATTTTGGCCACAATTAGAAAGGGCCTTGATGCGAGGAATGACAGCATAATGTTCATCGATCCATCCGTACCTAAATAAAATCCAAATATGACAACGTCAGGAACTTGTCATGAAACTCTACTGAGGTGACTGAGGATCATTTCTTCTCTCGTCTTACCTGCACGTTTCTAATCCTCTAGTGAGAGCTTCCTGTAGTTGAGCTTTTGAGGCAATTGTCACTCCGAGTGACGAGCACAGCCAGCGAGCTTCAGAGGCGTTGAAGGAGTACTGAGGCTGGTTGAGGTCATTTACCTTACTAACCTGGAACACTCCAGCAATACTTTGGTTTTCTCCTGGGAAAACTGGAAAAGGCATACAAAACATTTCCAAATTCAGAAAGTTTCCAGTGAAGGAACGCTTATATTTAGAAACTGTGTAATTGAACAAATGAATAAAAATCCAAACCGCTGGAATCACTTACCTCTGATGCGGCTCGTGTCAATAGTTTGATCAGAGGTGACTTGAGTAAAAGACAACAGCGAAGTGATGCAAAGCCAGATCATATTTATTTCTGGTCGGAGTTGAGTCAGATAAAAGCAGAGCGGTGGCAAGTAGGTTTATGTGACTGCGAGCCAAATGACAGGGTTAAATAGGGTTGATCCTTTTTTCACTGGGGCGTGCGGACACGGTCATTACCAGAAAGTAACGGAAAAGGAAGAGGGAAGTACTGCTCCCCGGCCAGATCAAGAGCCATCATATGTTCTCGGAGCAGGGCCCAGGAGACGAGCAGATAAAAAAATATGTCAACAGGAGATAAAGCTATGGAAATGCTCTGTAAAAAGTGGCTAATTCATGCTCCCCGAATGATTAGATGGAGAATTAGACTGGATCGCTCTTGTGAAAATACAGTTTTTAATATGAGAGGTATCTCCTCAAGTGATGCACTATTGCTGACATCTGACCTCGTGCACCACGTCCAAATGATTTCCTCCCACGGGAAATTCCTCCATCACGATCATGCTCATGATGGCCAGTATCCCATGACGAGCCTTTGGCACACAACTACATCCCACTTCCACAAAAAACATCTCCACACGACCTGGCGGCAGGAAATGACGCAGAGCTGACGAACACGCAGCAGTGTTATTGTGAGGGTCATGGTCTGTAACACATGCACTAATCAAGCACCTGACCCGTCCTCAAACGTGGAACTTATGCTACGGCTGAACTGCTCAACGCAGTCAACTCAACAGTTTGTTTGGAATCAACCCCAAATCTCAACCATTCCTCCAGCCGGACTACTGGTATTACAGCCCCCCCCTCGGTTCTTTACAGACCACTTCTGTTCTCTCTGAATTCTGAACAACAACATGACACTCAGATATGAGGCACAATGAATTACTATTGAAAAGGACAGATTGTCTCACTGAAGTACTCCAATGAAAATGGGTTGGAAAGTGAGAACAGACATGTTGGTGAGAATAATAATAAGCAATAATATGCTGCTTTCTTGCAGGGATGTAGGGTTGCAAAATTCCGGGAATATTCAAAGTTGAAAACTTTCCACGTGAATTAACGGGAATATACAGGAATAATTGGGAATTAACAGGGTTAATTTAACAGTATTTACCTTGTCATAAGCATACATGCACTTTTAAAAATGACATTTTTGACATTTTCTGAGTAGAACTTTATTTTCATCGAACAACAAAAACATGAACATTGAATAAAAAGGTGTATTCCATATGATCACCACCCCCCCATGACTAGTTTGTCTTATCAATAATATATTTACCCCAGTAATATCATCAATACTTACCGGAGTCGATGTGTCGTTGTGCTCAAATGCAGTAGTGTGGCCTCAACAGCCCTGCTGTACTGTGTACAACTCGCGCTTTTTGATGGACCCCGAAAGCTGCGAATAATCGAGGTGATGGTGTACTTTTGTGTGGACATACATACATCCTACTCTCACTGCTGTAAAAATGTAGTCTGCTGTATACAAATTAACGTGGTATTAAAATGAACATGAACTTCAGTTTACCAAGTGATCAATATGCTAGCTAATGACAAAGACGTTCAAAAACAACAAAAACGTATGTTCCCAACCAGCTGCATCCAGAGTCCAGCTGAGCTAGGCGTGCATAGTCACTGTTCTCAACTAGTATATTCAAGTTCCCTGTTATATGCTTTTGAAAAAAACATTTTTCTTTTCAAAATCCCCCACCCAAAATTCCTGTGGAAACTTTCCGTAAACTTTCCGCCCCTTTTCAACCCTACCAGTATGTTACCTGCAGGATAATGTTACAATCAGCATCTACATTTACTTATTTGATTTAATCCTCAGGAGCTGGAAGTCACCAAAAGCCGAGTCATGTCAAAGATGTGTTTATAACTTGTTTCCACTGCTGTACAATGGTCAGATGGTTAGAGGATAGAATATATACACCCGATCGACTCGGGTAGAATTTTATATTTCTCAGTAGAAACGACTGCCACATCTTTTAAGGCACCTTTATTTAAAAGGTGGGGTGGGAGGTCCTGAAATTCACAAAAAATTAATAACCAAGGGTGGCACACATGTGCAAAGAAGATCTAATCAGTGCTCTCATAAAGAAGAAGTCTCTCAGTGCTGTGAAGACAATAGGACACACATTAACAATCAACCACAAAAGATTGCACTTATATTTGAAAGTATTTAAATACACATTATAGAAATGAACAGAACATTCTTTCATATTGTATATCTTTAAATATTAGAAGAAATCTCAAATGGGGCTTTACTATCAATTAGACCTGATAAATCGTAATTATTAATTAACATTAGTGTTTAAAATATACACTTTTGTAGCATTTAACAAAAAATGCCATACTTATCATCAAAAAGTACCCAAACGTATGCATTACATTGCACTATATAATTGGTTCCTAAACAGAATTTCTTTCTTGCTGCAGCAAACAATCAGTTAATTTGTCAATCTAAAAACAATGATAAGTTAATACAAATGAACTGTTAACTATAACAAAAGCAACATTATCTTATTATATTAAGCCTCCCAAAACGTCTTTGGCCCTCAAGCGTCAGGGTCATGGATTCAAGTGAGTCTGAGCGTTGTCATGTGGTAAACTGGCAGAGACAAAGGACAACTGGCTCAGCTATTCTGTACTCGGGTTCTTTGGTTGTTCTTCTACAATCAGTCCAAAGATCTTTATTTCACCTCCAACAAAAGTCAGTCTCCGCTTACGTGTCCTCTCTCCTTTTGTAGTAGTCACTAAAGAATGTAAAAATACTGATAACGAGACACATCACTACAAACAGTGTCAAGGCGATCCAGAGAATTCGTCGACTCATGGGAATCTTGGGACAAAACCGACCAAGAAGAACCAGGACTTCCTCCATCCTCCTGTGGAGTTATTTACATCATTCAGTGCACATCTAATTTGTTCATACACGTCAGCAGTTAAAACATTTACTTCAGAAAAATCCCAATGTCATCAAAGAGATCCCTGTCTTCAATGAGGTGAATGACGTACAGTAAATATTCAAAAGATTGGGAATTTTTTTTTATATGTCAGAATTATGCATTTGGCAGTTTACTTCTTCAAATTTGAATACAGCCTTTTCATTTTGTTTTATATTAAACCATTTATTCAATTAAATTCCCACACAATAAAAAGCATTTGTGTCTATAATGTATAATATTTCTCAAGATAATGCAGTGATAATGCAAGATGCAAGATATTGCAGTGGCAGATAATATTGTTTTTTTTGTATCAAGTATGAAAATACGAGTGATGAATGTCACTTTTGCTAAGCCCGCCCCCCCGTCTATTAGGTCAAACTGTCAGGGCTCCCATGCAGCCCACACTGGCACTGACTACAGTTCTTAGAAAAAGAAAATGCAATCTAACGTATGCAGGATATACGGCTGATTCAGCATTGAGAACAGGTTTGGTGCCAAAAGAGATATCATCTTTTTTTCTATTGTAATAGACTATAGGCTGTGTTCAAGGGACGGGTCTTGACAAAAGGTAAATTGATCCCCAACATCACTATGAACCAACACAACACATCACAAATAATCTGCGGAGGATTTTTATTCTGAAAAAATGAACATCCGACTTTCTGGAAGTAACTAAAAATTGTGCAAGAAATCAAAATACATCTTAAAAGTTGAGAGATTTACCTTCACCACGTAGATGAGTTTCAGGTTTATTTTTAGTTAATTTACGTTTTTAGTGCATTTTGAATGTGTCAATACTGTTTATTTATTGTTTATAAGTCTATTTATTATTTGTTTCAACAGGTTCAGTTTACCTGCTTGTTCTTCTCTTCTTTCCGCTCTCTTCATCCTTATCTTTTAATTCCAGCAATTTCCCTGCAGCGTCTTCTTCTTCCTGCTTCTCCCTCTGGAGTTCTTTGCTTTGCTTCAGTCCCTCTTGTAAGCTGCATTTATAAATGTTCAATTACACAGTATTAATATTTACATCCTATCATCAAGCAGTAACATTCAATGTGTCACACATTTAAAGCTTCTGTATACTTACCATTACAACAACATAACGAATGAGACTCATAAAGGTGGAGGTTTGTGATGACAAACGACAATGTTAATATACAACGTGTGTTTGTGTGCAGTTAAGCATGAGGAGAGGCAGTCTCACCCTTTATTGTACGACTCCTCTTCGATCTTTGTCTTGAGCTCGGCTCTGATCTCGGCTCTGATCTCTTCTAAGTTAACCGGAGGCTTGGCTGGCACACTTTCCTGCTCCGACACACTCTTGCCACTGCATTGTTTCAGATGGGAAAGAACAATCAGCCTTGGACAGAACCACCATCACAGCAGAGGTTACAAAAAGGATTAGTGGACATTTTGGTTCCATCATAACACTGTGTCTGTGCCTGTGTAACACATGCTGTGTCTTTTTTTAACAGAAAACCTGCTGTACTGAAGTGGTGGTGTGCATCATTGACATAATTGCAGAAGGGACCAAAGTGAATGAAGCTGGCACTTTGCTTGTTTGTCTTTGCTATTCTTCACTCCATGCAGAACATCTAGACACTCGAGAGATCCACCCAGGCTCTCTGTATAACCAGTAAATGATTGGGGCCTTGTGCCTGGACTTTGTCTAACTCTTTGCACAAATGTTTAGATTATAAGCCGGGGCGGCCTATCCGTCATCTGCAGCTAGGTTTGGTTATTTTTTTACGCTGTCAGGGACATTTTCACCCCACTGGGGCTTTTCTCTGCACCGTAAAATACATCCTGAAGGTCACACACACTAGGCAGAGGTCTCACTGCAGCACAAAATGCTTTTTGATAAGAATGATTTGGACTTGGCCCATTGTTTCAGGACTGTGTGGTGACCTTGGGAATGAAGCAATCGTATGTGTACGCACTGCGCATGCATCCATGTGTTTATATGTGTCCAAGAAAACCCCATGGCAACATGGAACATACCATTCTGCAGCTGGTTGTGCTGCCTCTGTGGGAGCATTCCCTTTCACATCATTTGCTTCACACTAAAGAGGAGAGTGTTGAATATTTTAATAACCGATTGCCTTCTTACGATAATACACAGTAAACAGAAGCCATCAGAGGAGAAATGCCTACTTAAAGAGGTGTGAAATCTATCAAGAAACCCCAAATAGATTATACAATTATACAATTTATAACCTTAGCCCATGTAATATCTTCCTTTGAGAGAAGAAGAGTAACTATAAAGCAGTATAACAAGAATCAAGAACTGCAGAAAAAGACGAATGGCCTGCATCCCAAAAAAAAATGTCTTAGAAATATTTATTTCATAACCTCATAAGGGATGATTTCAAAGTAAAAACAGTGTACAATAGACTCAGCAGTCTATCAGGGAGATTGGGTGTTGCCACCTCAAATGCTTGATATCTCACTTCCCATCAGTTTCTGACAGTACAAGACGTAGCAGGACAGGACAGGACAGGACGACCTACCAGGACAGGAAGAGCAGCACCAGCTGCGGGTCCCACGCAGGGCCCGGGGCCAGCTATGGCTGGGGTCTGACCTGGGATGTTCAGGAGGTTGAATTTAGGCACCACTGCTACGCTCACCCTGCGTCTGGGCAGAGCCTGGTTGGGGTGGAAGGGAGGAGATGTGCCAGTGGCAAGGATAAGGAATAATAGAATTTAGGAATGTTTTCTTTGTTGCTTTTAAACAAATTAAAACTACAAGACCTGATAGAATTTAGAAAACACAAAAAGTTTAAAAAACATTTTGACATTTTCAGTCTTGATTAGCTCACTTTAGCATGCTAAGCCATATAACTGCTTAGCATCAGCATGTTGCATGAAACAAGCAAGCTGAAAAGTTCAACTCTAAAAACAGCCTCACAGAGCATAACTTCAATACATAAATAGTCCAACAAATATTGCAAGTATTCAATATCAACCATAGGAAACTGAGCAGGAAGGCGAGCAATCATCAGCTGTAATCAGAGAATGTGCTTAGAAGACAATATTAAAAAGTCATTTTCTGTAGATTCATCTACAGCAATTTCATAACTAAGAACAGTAAAACTGAAGCAGTTACCTTTCCCAGGGTGAGAGACATCGATCTTGACGGCCGGGGAACTCCATCATCTTTATTGAGATATGCGAGACACACAAAACACAGCATTACATAAGCACAAAACCTTCGACTTCACGCTGGCATTCTACCCACAAGCTGTTCAGACAGTTTCCTGGTAAAAATATGTTGGTAGATACTTTATCAAACCATGTCTGGAAAGTGCTTGATCCGAATGTTTTCAGTGGCACGGTCTTACCTCCAGCGTCTACCGACCCTCCGTAGCAGCGATTTGAATTCTGGTTGGCCAGCTTCTTGAACTCCGTCAGCTCTGCGTGGTCCTTCTCATACGTCCTCTTCAGATTTTCCACATATTGCATCATGACCTCGGTGGCCTTGTTCATACGTTTCTCCTGTTTCACAAAGAAAAAACTGTCACATATCACAAGACCATGCAAGACCATGCAAGACCATGCATGAGCACAGACACACGTCGGAAACATTTTAGCAGAGAGAGAGAGAGTTGAAGTCGTGAAGCAGACCGCACAACAAGTTGAAGTTTGACTTATTCATCGAAGCAACTGCCAAATAATATGGAAACATATTCTCCCATGAATGTTGTGTTTGTTGCTAAGTTCGTGTGTCAGCTGTTGATGCTGGGCAGCTAGCGGGTTTATCACAGGCTTTTGCTCAAAGCTGCTGACAGCTTTTGGGAACGGGGTTGAAAAGAGCAGTGAGAACAAAACCATACAGGAACAGTTGGTGTAAAACAGATTTTTAAAATATGCACATAGATCACAAAAACGAATACCTTATGGAAAATGTTTTCGACTTAATAAATACATGTAAAATATCTAGTCATCTGATGATAGATGAGAATTCCTTTCTGTGCATTTGGTACAGCCTTATAATTATATTGTTATTTATGGATGGGTAGCGAGGAAAAGATCAAAAAGGGCAGTAATTATCAAAGTGCTTTGGATTTAAAAATAGCCATAAATAGACCTTCGTACTGCAAAAACTTTGGCCTGTCTCAGGTCAGCCCATGACATCAGATAAAGATACTGCCCGTCATTTCTTTTAAAGGCTGCCACGTGACCCTGAGACATCCTGAAAAAGTATGTATCTGTATGTTTGCGCAATGCAGTGTTATCTACATCTGCTTGTGCCGTCGTGTGATTGTGTTTGTACGCCTGCACCTGTCGGACGGCTCCGACGATCTCCGATCTGCTGGAGAGCCGCGTGGCCAGCCGGTGCAGCACCGCTACCGTCTCTATGAGGCGCTGGTAGGCCTCACGCTGCTCCAAATTCTGCCACTGGGGCGAAGTCATCTGCAAGAAACACAATGACAGCTCTCTCGTGAAAACAAAGTGTCAATGTCGTCTTCTGTACCTCAGATGAGATAAATATTCGCTGTGCGACCTTTGCAGGAAACATTAAAGAGACGAACGAGCACTAAAGAGCCAGAGGGAGTTCTTCTTTTCTATTCAATCTATCATCAGTGGCTGTATTCCAGGGCTGACCTTCAGTGCTCCTTTGAACTCCTCCAGTTCTTTCTCGGTGTCTTCCTCAGTCAGGTTCCTCTCCCTCTCTGCCTGTTTCAGCCTCATCTCAAGAGTGTAGTTGTCATTACGATATGCCAGTGACAGCTGGACAAATGCGTTCTGTGGGGAGGAAGTTACTGCAATGTAACACTTGGAATGGCACGTCAGATAGAAATGATCACACAAAGATGAGGAATCCATAGAAGACCCTCCCACAGTGCACACACACGCACGCAGGCTAAGTGAGAGGCAGCGAGGTTGTTTGCGTGATAGTAATATGCATTTTTATTGGTTAACGTGTGAGAAGGAACAGAGCAGCAATAAGGCAAGTACAGGGAAGAAGTTGGGAATCTGACATTTGACCACTTGTTGTTTTTCTGCATTGATCAAAGCAAGTCTGCACAGTTTTCTAACATACGCGGCCCACGACTGAGAGGAAATATATGACCTCTGACTTCCTGACCCAGACACATCCCAATGGAAAAAGCGAGAGGGCCTGCCGGTTGAGCCTGACAGCGTCACTAATGTTTGGATTTCTCTCTACAGGAAATAACTCAAAGTGTCTCATAGGTCTGATCAGGAACAGAAAAATACTTTCCTGTTGACGAAACACCCTCAAACTCGGGAAGACAATTTTTAAAGATGTAACTAACGACTTATCGTAACAAAACTGATTATTATGAACACGAGCGTAGCAAATGTTCAGCAGTGACTGACACAGAAGATCTGAGAGCTCTGTGTGAAGCAGGGTTTGAACACAATGTACTGCTAAAAGTCAGCAGGTTACAGTTGGCAGTCAATTTAATGACCCATTGTATGAAGACTCAGGGAACCACTGGCAAGTGTTTTATAGGGGAATTAGAATGATTACATTTAATCTGTTGTCTTTTGGGAAGCTGAAAATAATACTAGACCATTTCTACTTTTCTTAATGTTTCCCTTTTCTATTTAACCAAGTTGTTTTAAGTAGTACGTATTTACTATGTAGTACTATTTAGACTTAACAAAGTGATTTAAAAATGTTTAAGTAGTAAAGTAAATGAGCAGTTCAATATTTTTGGAAATTCTTCCCTTGCTGAGTGTTGAGTGATGAGAATTTTAGCCTGGTTCTGTCCTAAGCAAACACTGAGCAGAATAAGTATATTCCCTATATATATAAATGATTAATTTAAATTCCAGATAAGCCCAAGCAAAGCACCACACATACATTAACAACATCAACTGTAGCATGCATGGAAAACTTCAATCACTCAAAGTATTAATGACCGTGTATCTTTATTTTTAGCAGAAATACTGTGAGAATGAGACTAAATCTAAACAGATCAGATACCAACCTCAACTTCTTTTTCAGTGAGAGGGGGTGCACTGGAATGACATCAAATAGGAACTGTAAGTATGGTGAGTAATGTACATATATTATTTGTCCACAGTAAAATGAAGATGTAAGGTGCGTTAAACGGATTAAACAGGAGAAACGAGGCAGAACGATTAAAGTTAAGTAAAGCAGCCGTTGTTGCACACCAGCCTGGTAGACCTCGGTGGAGTTTGAGTTTCCTCAGCATCACATCTGAAATGTTTGGCATGGCGTCGGACTTCTCCTTTGCCTCCTCGCAGCTGGCTGAGGTCGGAAAGGGCGGCGCTCCTGCAAACACAGTGTTGCATAGATCAGTCCCAAAGAAGTTTACTTTAATTAAGTTTCTATTCATGTCTGGAGACATTTTAGATTGATTTGAAATCAAAACTCAACTGGTTTTAGGTGAGTCTCTATAAAAGCACACATTAAGTGACACAAGTGAACAAGGGGCCACTGTGCCTAAGAGTGGAAACGACAGAACAATAATATATTCTGAAATGTAGCATTTCTTTTCTCATTTCTTCTATATTTACATTTTTAAGAAGACGACTTTATTTCTTATTTCAAACAACATATTATCTCGCTATAGTTGACCTTTAAAATAAATGAAGCATTTGTACACTAAAGATTTGTTTATAGCTGATAACACAACAGTAAAGTGGAAGTAAAGTCCCAAGTCTACAGCACTGCGTCTTTCCAAAGCACACAAAACACATAAAACCTTTTTATTCAATCTACCTCAGTTGGTATTTTTCTCACAAACATTAACATCATGTCATCTGTTGATGAAACATGCAAACAGAATTTATTTCTCTGTTGCAATGTTGCCACTAAATGTAAGAAGAAAAAAAAGGCATAATATCATCATCATTTGCTGACTGAAACAGATTTTCCCTGAGATTCAGGAAGTGCACACCCTTGGCAACCTTGCTGAATGTACTGCTGAAAGTACTTTCTGTCTTACGCGGGTTCGAGGGAAAACAACAACTGTTACCTCTTTCCTGTTCGGCAGCTTCGCTAAGGTCCGGTAACTTGGAACCTGCCACGCTTTGGTTACGCATTAGCTTGTGCTCCTGTATACGCGAGAGCACAAACACACATACATAAAAACACAACCACTCACACAACATTTTTACGGAAGAGCAGTTTGACTACCAAATCAGGCAGTAATTAATGTAACACATTAACCTGCTGAACCGATTCGTTACCTCTCTGAATTTGGACAGTTTCTGTACACCTCCCTGCTGAGTGGGGAGGTCCTTGTACCCTGAGGCCTTGAAGGCAGCATCCCTGGGCTTGTCAGAGACGGTCTCCTCCGGTGTAGGAGGGAAACTTGGGGCGCCGTTTCTTGAGTTGAGGGTGCCCACGGTATCCCAGGAAACAGCCCTCATGAGAGGAGGGAAGGCCCCGATCGTCTTGATCTCCGCTGTACAGGGGGCCTGTTGGGTAGGGGGCCGAGGGACGGGCTTGGCCACGCCTGTGGCTGGCGCCTGGTTTGGGTTTCGACCCGGACCAGGTCCCTCATCCGCTTTGCCGACCGCCGCGGGATTTCTAGGCACGGCTGGATCACAGTTCTCCTTCTGAACAGCAAAACGGGGGGTTAGAGTCCCGGAGGACACTTTCCTCTTCTCGGAGGGCCTCCAGTCCACCAAAAGTCTGTTGCCCTGAAGTAGGCAGGATAACAACTAGTATGAATACATTTACATTAAAAAAAATCACGATTAACCAGCTCTTTAAACTAAGAAAAAATGATCAAAACAAGAAAGTCTGACCTCTTGATCCTGTGTCGTCAAGTCAGACTGATCTCTCACTGGAGGAACTTCCAGATGCTGCAAGAGAGGACCCACGTTGTTCTTTTTCATTTAAAAACAGAGCAAAGGGAAATTAAATGAACTCTGCCTGTTTTAATGAGGGAACATGAGCCTCAGTCAAAAATGTCTGCATCACATCCCACATTATTATGAGTGAATGTTGCCTTTCAATTATTTTATTACCTGCCCAACCAACTGTGAGTTGACCATTGCTGCCTCCGTGAGACCTGAAACAGCAGTAAATAACCGACAGAATAAAAGTCTTGCAAAGTACAATGGACAGAAAGTAATTTGGTAGAAAAGTCCTAAATAAAAGAGTTCATTACCAATTTGAGGAGCGACAATCAGTGAGCTGCTTCTGGATGAACACGGGGAGGATGACGGCGTTGGAGTTGGCGAGGGACCTGTGGGAAAACGTATTTAGTTCAATTCCGACTTTCGACCCCTGTGGCTGAATGAGTTTACCAGAGAATGCTGAGAATCCTTCTAAATTAGCAAAGAAAATAACTTAACCTCAGTTAGACAACAGAGCTGGTGTGTGTTTACATCTGTGTGTGTGAGTGTGTATCAGCTACCTGTGGGAGACTCGGAGAGGGAGCGGCGGCCGCGCCGTGTCAGGAAACGGTCGCTGACCTTTTTGGCCTGCTGGAGCAGCTCCAGGTTCTTCTGTCGATCCTCATCGGAGAGCTGCAGCTCCGGCAGCTGATCCGTCAGCAGGTCGATCACATTACCTGTGCTGTCTGAGAAAGAGGATGCACAGACACCAAGACACAAGCACACTTGGTTGGTTTCAGGGTTGTTTTTTTTGTCAAGAAATGCAGTTTTAGAAAAACAGCGATGTTAAACAATAACCTCCAACATCTGGAAGTTTTTGAAAATACATTTGGTACGATCACTCTTTGTGCATAAGAGGTCTGAGAGTACTTCTGAATTTGCAGAAGATATTTGTCAGTATAAAGTTATTGACCATGAATAATTCACAGATCAAGTCAAACAAACTCCACATCAAAAGTAATCAAAGCTGCAAAAGCTTTTCAGGCATGTGGGAGGACACACAGACAGATTAATCTCTAAAGGACACAGATGGCCAAACTTGATTGAAATGTGTCCTCTTAAAAAGAGAGACTTTAATTTGGTGCTAAAATAAACCAAACATTTTTCCAATGATAACATCAGAGAAGCTTTTATCATGTTGTGGCTATTGTTAGATGAATGCAGCTGCAGTGTGTGTGTGTGTGTGTGTGTGTGTGCGTGTGCAGGTCGTACCCACCGACAGTGGTGATGGGCCCTCCAGTGGAGTTTCTGGCCAGCCGAGCTCTGGGACTGTGTGGTCTATGAAAGAGGAAACCAACACATTGGCTCAGTTTACAGTCAAAAATAATAAAATAGTTTTAGTGTTTGGGATGGAGGAATACCTGGTCTGCTCCAGAGGACGTCCATCTTGTTGGACAATAGTGGCCTGCTGTGGGTAGACGATGGTGGGAGCCGTCATGACAGCTGGACTTTTGCCTGGTGTAGACTGCACAAAATGATTTAATGAAAACACAACAACACAAATGTCCTCAATGGTAAAACAAAGTTGAAGCAAAAATGGCATGAGTGGCATGTGTTTTACTTTCATTAACACAACTTTGTGTTTGAACATGCATTATATCAGCATAATATTAACATATCTAATATATGCTACAGTTGTGCATATTCCCCAATGAATACATTTTAAATCCAGTGACCACAAACAAAGAAGGTGGGTGTCTTTAATTACCTTGATAGGGGTCGGCCTTGGGGCAGCTGTGCACTCTGATCAACAGGTAATTCAGACATTTCACAGATAAACTAAAGATTTTCGTACTGTTCATAATCCTCCAATAATGATTGAATACTTTAATACTTCTCTGAAAGTCTTGATCAACCACAGCTCTGGTTACATAGAGGCTTGTGTGAGAATGCTAGATATTACTCTTCTCATAATGCTGCTATCCAGAGGCACGCACCACATGATATGACTATTCCCACAGGCACAATTCAGACTCCTAGTGAAACAAATCAACTGGACTTCATGAATAAAATTGGTAGAGCACTAGTCCAATATTTGCAAAGCGTCACATCAACTTAAATTATAGAAGGCTTGGTCCTGTTCATTCCAAAAATCCTTGTTCGACCAACCTAAGATAGTAAGCAAGTAAACTATAACAGATCAATCACTAATTCTGTAAGAGCTTCATCTTAATGAATTGATGAAATGCTGCTGGTGGTAATGCTGCAGAAAGGCCGTTCAGCACTAAAGGTGGATACTTTCACAGTGTTGGCACATGGCCTGATTTGATTACACAGCTTCATTACATTCTGCAACACGTCTTATCTCGCCTGTGCGCTTATGAGTGACTTTAGTGGAAGACAATGTTCCCAGACTGTTTAACAATTTGCTGCCTCCAGGATGTTTGATGATTCAACTTCTGAATCTGACCCCTTCCAGATTTTATTGTCTATATAGTTGTGACATGTTGAAAAACATCTTTAATATGGGGGATGTTTGCAATTCAAGAGGTCTAACCAAAGTGACGTAAGGATTTGAGGCCTAACATTTGCATTTTAAGATCAAAGTGGAAGCTTTGAGGGCCGATGTTCAGTAGATCAGTAGATCGATAAAGTATCCTCACCGGAGCCAAATGGATTTTTCTGTGACATTTTGTGGGCATCACATGCTTTTCCAAAAGCACAATATGTGCTCTCAAGAATTGATACTTACAGCACTGGGGTAGTCGGAGAAAGTGTCCAGCTCCTCGGGGGAATCCTCCTCTTCCTCAGGCAGAGTGGGCATGGTGTGGACCAGTGGGGGGCGTGAGCGAGTGTGGGGGAAAATAAAAGGTCTCTCAACGTCGCAGCGGTCAGCGCAGGACTCCTCGGAGTTACAATCACTTAGTTCAGGAGGAGATCCCTGCAGGACGTGTTCCTCCTCCTCTAGGAGCTGCAAAATCATGCACACACAACGACACAAACACAAGTATGTTATGCACAAGTAAACACTTAAGCATTACAATTTCAAAGGTAACTCTTCCTCAATTGCAGGTACTTGCTGATCTTTAAAAATAATTATTGACAAACCTGATAGCAATATTCTAAAGACAAAATTCACTGGCCAACTACAGCTTTAAAATAAACAGAAGAGCTTAATAAACCATTGCTTTGGTACAGCAGCTACTTTCTTTCTACCCGAAAGGCAGTAAGATTTGACATAAAACATTCATTTTTAGTGAGAATATGAGATAATGTAAAAATACCATACCAACATACCAACAAGAATACCAACAAATGAAACATTTTGTCAGCCATGCACTGAAGTGCACTCTCCACCAACCCGATACTTAAAATATCACTTAAAGATGTGGAGCAAGTATGTTGTACGAGTAGGTCCTCTTTATTTGTAGTGTGCACGAAACAAGGAATGGAAAAAGCAGAAATGCACATATTTGGTAAGAAACACTGGATGTCGGTTGAGGAGAAAATTCCACAGGGCACCTTTAACTTTGGGAATATATTTAGTTCACTCTTCAAATGAAGAGAAGAATATGCTTTAAGGATAGAGACACGTTAATTAGAATCTCTCTGTACTCAAGACTTCCATTTCATCATACACTGATGTGATGGTCTATGGCACAAAACCAAAGAAAAAAGACAAAGTTTGTGCAGAATTATCTTCTTCACAACTTGATCAAAAACGCAAATAAATACCACTCATGCCTGACCTCATGGCTTAAGTTAAGTGTGTTTTTCCTCAGGTAGTACACTGATCTTGAGATCCACT
Source organism: Pungitius pungitius (assembly GCF_949316345.1). Lineage (NCBI taxonomy): Eukaryota > Metazoa > Chordata > Actinopteri > Perciformes > Gasterosteidae > Pungitius > Pungitius pungitius. Next base: position 12,655,029 of record NC_084903.1, read on the forward strand.
CGGTTGTTATAAAGCTATGCTACAGTTAGTTGCTCTCACAGGCTGCCTAAGGCAGAGTGTAATTATAAAACAAGAGAGGGCTTGTGAGAAGATGCTGTGTGGCACAAACATGGAAGATAACCCAGAGGAGAATTTTCTACTAAAAGTCTCAAATTGGTTCAGAATTCAAATTCGATGGAAACTAAAAAATCACTACCTTTAAGTTTTAATAATCGTGTGGCAATTAAATCATTGGTGTTTGTATAAAACTGTTGTACAGCATGTTTCTTGGGAATGTCGCCACAGGCATCCAGTTTCAAATAAGGCAAATATATAACTTAACATTTGCAATAATTAACAGGCCATAGGCTGAATCCCCATTGCCTTACCAGAGATCATGATTGGCAAAGGACACATAAATTACGAGTAGAGGAGGAGCAAATAAAAAGAACAATAACGTGCAATCTGAACCATTGATATGGTCCATGAAAATATATGATATATTTCTGATTTGTACTATGTACTGCATCATCTGAGCTGCTGGAGCAGTGAAACTTCTTAAATGTTCAAATGGTTTTAATTGTTGGAATGCATTGATGCAAGGTTTGATTCCAAGTATTGTTCTTCGAATCTTTATTCAACTTCTTATTGTTGGAATGCATTGGAGTTTGTTTTCAAATCCTCTTGAACTTCTTCAAATTTCAACTTTTTCAGCTTTGCCAATCTTTCAGCTAGAGACACCATTTGAACTTTTGCCAAAAACGAAACTATTTCATTAAAAAAACTACTTGTTAATATCTATTAAACTTTTTTCATAATCACTAATTATGTTTAATTAGTTTTTGGGTACGTTTCTGAGTTTTACATTGGTGTGTATTGCATTTCTTTTGCCCTTAGGGCGACGATATTCATTTTTGGATCAAAACAATGCCGTGCTTGTGCTCATATGGGTATGGATTCCCAAAGTTACTAACTTTTGTCCTGAGGAGCCCGTGATTGAGACAAAGTCTGTCTCAAGCCCCATAGGCTCCAATGCAAATCTACAGACATATTTCTAAAAAAATCCCAGGCCCCGCTAACCTGCATGGTGATGTGTCCTTGGGCAAGACACTTAACCCTAGCATTGCTCCTCTAGCTGTGACTACAGTGTGTGAATGTTAGTTACTGATGGGCAGGTGCCACTGTGTATGGCAGGTCCTGTTATCAGTGTGTGAATGGGTGAATGATGTCGTGTAGTGTTAAAGTACTTTGATTGGTCAGAAGACTAGAAAAGCGCTGTACAAGTCCATTTACCAAGTCCATTTAGTTTGAATGAAAAACATCCTCTCTTCCAACCTCCCCTCACTCAATTCCATTATTTCTAAATAAAATGATTATCTGTACCTCAACCATAGGTACACCACAATTGCTTTCAAATACTAGTACAAGTAGTACTTACTTCTTCTACTGCTAGTACCACAATTACAACTAGTACTAAACCTTAAAAGATACATTTTTTAATTCTCAGATTTTCCTATTTCTATTCTTTCAGCAATGTTTAGAATTAATTTCAGCTTTTATTATTTCTGTATTTTTTCAAATTCATATAAGCTATAAGTGCAACTTCTTTGAACCATTGTTTGAACCCCCAGCTCCTTTCTTTTTTGACTAACATGTGTATGCTAAGCTAAGTGATTTAACACTTTGAAGGAGAACAGTGCACAAAGACTGTGTATTAACTATTGTCAGGGTGTATGTGCTGGATGCTCATGTCCAGCCTTTTGTTTGGTCCATCCAAAAATAGAAATAAATACATATGCATGACAAGCACAGAGACGGCTGTGTTTTCACTACCAGTGCAGATAATGATAAAGTGGTGCAGGCGAGTGAAAAGTGTGATGAATTATCGGTTATTTCAGAGGTATGGCATGCACTCTGAGCAGTGACAAATGCTCTGTGAATGCAGAGCTAGAATATGCAGTGTGCTGTTTTTTGTCATCACAAACATGACAAGTTCTTGGTAAAATATAGGGACAGAAATCATGTGAGTCACTGGGGAGGAAATGGGTTGTTTATCCGTCTCCCATCTGCAAGGATATTTCCTGACAACAACAGTACTGTTGTACAGGATTCAACTCCCCACTATTGCTCAGCCTGCACTAGCTTTAATACAGACATCAACACTCTGAAGCTTTGATTCCCTCTGATGCTCATACCTGAAAGTAAGTCTCCTATGTCTACTTTGGTTATGATTCATTTTAAAATCAGAGCCAAAGAGGTCAGCTTTGAGGTTGTGAATACATGAATATGAAAGTGAGGGACAAAATATTTATAAAGTGAACTAATTGCCAGCTTTGGTAACAACCACCTGCATCTTTTGTTACTGACTAAACGGACAAATGTTTTTCATCAATATTCTATAGTTGTAAGAGAGGCTTAATTAGACAAAAAGAATACGAACAAAGAAATCAGAGGTCATTTTAATCCTTTGTATTTGCGCCTCCATGTCTGTTCACCTATTTCTAAGAGGAAAATGTTCTTATTCAGCAACCAAAAGAGCTTGGAAACGCAACTCAACAATTATCCGAGGGCAGCATCTTGACTCAGCCGAAGCAAAGATGCCGACCTGAACTGCAGGAGGCTCAACGGTGCAGTCCGTTTCGTCAGCAGACCATGAGACCGGGATGAATATTTCAGGGTAATCCAATCACTAAGATTGTTTCCTGTGGTGGGAACAATACAGAACATACACCCCTGAACACAGTATAGACCCTGTACCACAACTCCTTTTGGATAACCGTGTTCTTAAGGGATACAGTCACCCTGTAAAATATCTTCTAATTAGTGGCAAAGCATAGCTGTCTATTCCCTCAGACCGAGCCCCTCCCCCCCTCTTCGCTTACATAAGCTCACTCCCTCCTGCCAGATTTGTTTAAAATTTGGTTGTGTGAAGCCCAGAGTACAGGGCCAGCAGAGGAAGTGGTTGCTGCACAGCTAAAATATGAGAAAACAGGAAAGCGGAAGTTTGAGAAAGACAGGAGAGAAATCAATGCAGAGCGAGATGATCAGGTGGGTGAGAAGACTCAACGATTTCAATGTGCATGTTAACACAGAAAGAAGTTGAGTCTCTCTTCCAGACAACGGCTAGATTATGTTAACTCACCTCAGCGGCCACAAGTCAAACAAACAGCTGTCCGAAAGGCCAAAAAAATACACTTTTAGTGCACAAGGCGCTAAGAGATTGCTGATGCTGCTCATCCTGCAAGTCCTGGTCCAACTAAAGCCATCACCCACTAAGACACCACAGTCCCACACAGCCGATCATCTTAACCTGTCCACAGAGAGCACGCAAGTTACCTGAGCCCACCGCTAGCGCCGTGGCAAAACACACACTGCCGCTGATATCTCCGACTCGGGCCGTCTTTCTGCAGTCAAACTGCCACTTTCTGCTTTTCCCTGAGAAATATCCTCTTTCCTCGGGGCTTCTCCTTCCTTCTCCCGTCCCCTCTGTTCTCTGTCTTTTTTCAGCAGCAGCCTCTCTTTCACTCCTGGGAGCTTTGACCATTTAAGGAGAAGGGCTCTGTATGCGTCTTTGGGCTGCTGTGGGGTATTTGTGTGTGTGTGTGTGTGTGTTCTCGGGCTGCTGCTCCACTGATCATCCCTCAACAAAAGCTGAAAAAAAGTTTAAAAATGTTATTTTTTTCTGCAGTGTTTGTTTCTCTAATTGTAGTGTGGGAGCAGTGGGAGACTATTTTGTGTGTATTTATGTTCGAGAGCATGTTTGGGATAGATAGATAGATAGATTATGTCCTTCCAATCTATGTTTACTCTGCAGCCTAAGGGGAATTCATACATCCACTTATAACCCCTTAGAGTTAAATATTGTTTATCAGACTGCATTGTCAAACCTCAAACCATTTCTGCTGCATTTCAGTAGTGAGATTTTGGATTATCCTGAATTTTGTATGGAACAATATCACAACCAATGGAGACACATGTTTGAACGCACCTGATGTCCACATCAAGTTAAAGCATCACAGTTTAAATTAAGATCATCTGATAATGTTAGAATATATTCAATGTGGTTCATTGTTAAGATAAACTGGAGTAAATTATTATAATTATGAAGTTATTTAAGCATTGAGTTTGAGCTGTTTTACACAAATCTAGTGGTAGATTAGAGTAGTAGTAGTAGAGAGTAGTATTCCAATTAAAGTTAAAGGTCATAGGGTTGAGGTGTAGCTAGTTAATCCAGCGGTTCACAAAATAAATCTTGAAAGTCGTGAGACGATCAAAGACAGAGAATAAAAAAACGTTCAAATACATAAATCTGTTCCATTTCTGGAATTTTCCTCACATTTTTTCTTTTGCTCATCATTTATTAACTTTTGAGCCATAAATTATAGTTATCAAGCTCATAAACGTTGAAGGGAAATTTATCTTTGGTGAAACAGCTAACAGCTTTTCTGAAAAGTGAAAAGGTTGCTGAAAGAATTCATTGCTTTTTCCGCGAGGGACAAATAGATTGAGAACCTCTGGTTACAATTTGTATTTGATCTATTGTAGGAAATGTTTAGGTTTTATTTTAAAGTAAAACTTTATTTGTGAAAAGTTCTGCTCTTAACTTTATTTATATATATATATATATATCAACCTAACATTATAGCTTTTAAAACATTAGGATTTAAGCAAATACATGTTTATCATAATATATACTTCATAACAAGAGCTTACACACGGTTATATTGCTTTGATAGAACAATCTGTAATTGTTGTAATAAGGGCTGTTCATTAAAAAGTCCTTATGTCTGCTAACAGCTACATTATAGTGTGTTCTAAACTACTCTATAACTGTTAGATGTGAATGCAAAATAGTGAGACTATTTCTGTCGAAGGGGAAGTACTGTATCTACTATATTAAGGTATAAAGTAGTGTATATACTCAAATAGTACCTACATTTAGTTATTTCTCACCTCTACCAAAACCGTTTTGAATATGTATAATGTTATATCTACATTGCCATAACTGAAATAATAACTTTTAGAATATCTACTAGTTAAAAAACATGAAACACACAAAATCACACAATAGCCTAACTGCAGACAGGAAATAATATCATGTTTTTCTTCAGTAGAGCCAAATGCAGTCTTACCTTGCTGCAGCTGCCTCCTCCTGTTCCACCTGTTGGAGCCAGAGCACAGACAGTGAAAACAGTTCATTTGCATCCAACAGGAAAGCATGTGCAATGCAAATATCATCAGACGTCATAGAAAGGTCAGTGTGTGTGCGTGAGAAAAACAGAATGAGAAAAAACAAATGTGGAAGAAGTCAATTTAGTTTTCTGTCCTGTGAGGTTGAAGAAGGCGTCTTGATATTGATCTCGTCATTAGACGGTTAACTGCTGTTTCAGGAAGCACCTCTGCCCTGGTCCCCCTCTATAACTAGGGGCAACAATAACCTGGCAACCATTTTGAGTACATGAGGCGCCTGATCCGCTGGTTAGTAGCTCATGGTGCAAGTGAACACTGCTCTATTATCTGCTTTAGAGCTGAGCAGCGATATGACACATTAAAGGCAATTGTGTTAGGTAAATGTAATAAAATCAACTAATATAATTCAAATGTGACGGAATACATATTTGCTTTTATGTGTCTTATTTGATGTTGAAGTATTTTAACTGTGATAAAACTAATGCTCTTTTCGCAGACAGATTTTTCTTCATAAAACATAACACAAATCTTTGAGAACAAAACCTGCAGCAATGCTTGACAAGCTGAAGGTAATGAAGATGTACGGTCGAATTTTAGGAGTGTTTGGAAAGCCGCACATACCTTCAAACTTATGTTGTAATTAAACTTGATTTACACTTCTTACACTCCATTTGTTGGAGGCAGATTACTCCACTGTACCCTAGATGGCACCAAAGACACATCGCACCAGGACAGACAGACAGTTCTGACAGAAAGTTAAAAATATCAGCTAAAACATTAGAAAGCAATTAGCTACGGTTAGCATACGTGCTAAACAGATGCAAAAAATTGCAAAAAAACATTAGGAGCTCTTTTGTTAAAAAACTGAAAAGTTAGAGAGCACTTGTGTGTACATTACATATGAAGTTACGCCAACCTTTGCCTTAACGTAGCATAAAGACTGGAATCAGAGGGAAAAAGCGAGCCTGTCTGTGTGAATGTTGCATAATGTGCACGGATACTGTATCTGACCATTTATGTAAACATTTGCTCTGGCTTGCATTGGCCCGAGGACGTCCGGCCTCTTCTACTGATGGTTGTTAAGGCACACGAGGCATGTGCAACCCTTTGCATCAAGGACTTTCTTAAGTACAAAAACTAAAAATTGCAGAAAACCCTTTCTAGTATGAGGAAATTCCCTTGCTGAATTTTTTTTTTTTTGAGGAACGTTTTTGAAAGAAGGTGCCTAGCAGGTAAAGAAAGTGACTATTGACAATTTCAAAGTCTAAAAACCAATTTCAACTATTAAGATCATGACCTTAATAAATCCGTCTGCATTTTTAGTGAACAGGGAGATGTGTGTCCTCTGTTTGATCCGTATCACACTATGTTCTAATCACACCCACATGTTATGGGTCAAAACAAATGCAGAGGATTTGCTTAAAATACATCGTGTGACTGAACACCACTCACACATTACATTTCACCAGGAGAGTTTAGAGTACATGAGTTAAAGATACTCACCTACAGTGACTTTGGAAAGAGTGAGGCCAAATGTTTACCCATTGTGCAGTCTTTATGCTAAGCTAAGCTAAAACTATCACCGTAGCTTTATTATTAGCACAATCATGGCTGGTGTCAAACCCCGAAAGCAAACAAAATGATGAACTGTACATTAACTGGCAGTCCCAATATAGATTTAAATAGTTAAATGTTAAACACGGGGTACCTTGTGAGCTGCAAATCTTAGATTTCTTTATGTGAACATGCCCAAAGCACCTCAGAGCAATAGAGAGGTAAACGTTAAGTAAAATTCACAAAAACGTCTTGTAAAAAAAGAAATGTCGTAAAAGTCTTGTCAAGCAAAAATAGCATGTATCTAAAAATACTTCCCCTCGATGCTTTCACATAAAACATCCTTCTGACCTCTCATCGTCTTCTCCGCGGCCCCATTTGATGGATGACATACACACCTTATTTCCTCCTCTTACCAGCTGTTTCATGAAATGTAAATAACTGATGTGCCTATTTCCAGACATCCTTTGGGGTTACCATTAGAGAAGGAAGTAGCTTTAATTCATCTGTGTCTACCCCAGAAACAAGAAAGCACTACAAAGAAGCCATCATACCATTCATAGGCATCTGTGGAGGCGCATTAAATTCTGGGATGACGGGGGATGGAGGAAGACTTTCTTCTTCTGGCTCTGCATCGGCCTCAGCCGGAGAGCTTGTGGCGTCTGTTTCTGGACCAGCTGGCAGACTGGGACATGAGGACTTCAAGAAAGGACAGAAAGAGGAACAGTTTAATCACGGTCTTGCATTGGAGACGTTATAAGCAACACCAAAACATCTTTATGTTTTTGACTGTTGTAGAGCTGCTTTTTATTTATTGTGAAAATAACGTTTTTAATATTAAAACTAGATGAAATACTTTTATTATCAATATATATATTAATTTTGTGTATCCCCCACAAGAGACTCTGAATGGAGGAAATAAGAAAACTTCAATTCTATGCCTCATTATGTCTATCTTTTGAATATTGATTTAAAACATACATCTAACTAATACATAGTTTTACTTCCTCAGGTCATTACAAATCATACAAATAAATGACTTTGTTAAAACTAAGTGCATTTGCTAAGGTGCTGTAAATGAATTAAATTTTGGGGAAATTGTACTTTTAGTATTCTACAATACAGTAATGTATTGAAAATGAAACTGTCACATACAGCTTCCTCCTTCCTCTATTTAATTTCATAACCTAAATGTTGAACTTTTTATTTATTATGGTAGTTTTTTTTCACATGGGAGCGTCATAAATTATAAAAACATCTCTTAACATCAACATGACAATAATACATTTAAATGAAATGTTTTTAGAATTTGCAGGTGCTTTTCAAAAATGATCTTTCCTGCAGTGTAAGGTTGAACTAAATAAACAAATAAATCAACACATTCCTTTTTTAACAAGTGTGACCTATTCAAGTCAAGATCAGTAAATGTATTACATTACATTAACTGTTACTCAAAAAGCAAACCTGAGTTTCATCTTTTTCTGTGATCCTGACCTCCAGAAGACTCAGTTGTTCGTCGGTGATGGCTGCTCTTCCCAGAGCCTCCTCCACCCTCTCTGTGATGCTCTCCATCCTCACTGTCACCTGGCTCACCCTCTGCTCGTTCACTCTCACCAGCTCGGTGGCCTCCAGGGCCCTGTTGACCATCGCTTCCATCCTTCTGAGGTCCTCCACGAGGCCGTCTGTGGTCACCCGAAGCTGGCTTTGCTGCTGCTCTGATGCTCCAATTGTAATATCCGTGGCCACTGCTGCATCCCTCTGATCCTTCACATCCTTCTCCACAGCGCTGTCTGGTTCTTGTCTCTCAGTGTTGGTCCCCTTGTCGATAGGAATTCTGTTGTTTTTTCCCTCCGCGACACACTCCTGTGCAGATCTTAGAGAGGTTTGCAGGAGGCAAACCTGCTCCCTCATATCAGAAATTGTCTGCTCTGCTTGTTGGAGCTTAACTTGTGTTTCGAGGGTGTCCTGGCCCGACTCGGTGCCTTTTGGCCGGACGTTAGCCGCCTCCACACTGCGGGCTTTCCACCAGTTCACCACAGCCGCTTTCTTGGCCTCCTGGATCTGAGTCTGGCTCTGTTTTTTGTCCTTCTCCCAGGCTATCCACCGCTCCTCCACCTTCTCCCCTTTTTCCTCCCACGCAGACTTGTGCAGCTCCAGCTCCTGCAGCCTGAAACCACCACCGTATCTTTATAAACATCTCCTTTACACACTGTTATGTCTGTAGTTACCAAGGGGTACTAAAACTGCACTTATCCTCGATAGCGTTTAACCCAGAGAGTATAGCGCCTTCCTATACTTTGCGCAATAGAGATGGCAATAAATATACTGTCAAAACCAGACACCTGTTTTTATTAGACAGAGAAAGCTTCTCAGAACAGAGACTAACTTCAAACAAATCCAGTATGTGACCATAACAGGAGAAAGGGAGGTAAAAAACTCACATACACTTTGACAAGCTGCTGCTTGATGCTTGCTTGTTGCTGCTGGCGGTAAGGAAATGGTGTCTCCTGTGTTTCTACAGGAGCCGAGTCCTGCATGTGAGAGAAGACGCAACAAAAGACAGACGTACATGCACACATGTTCATGTTACTGCATTCAGTTATTATCGTCTTCCGTTGATTCTCTCCTCACCCTCTCATGATATTTATTGTGCAGAAGATGAGCTACTTCTGCAGACTTAATCCTGTGGATGATGCTCTGAATATCATCCTTGTATGAATGCGGGGGCGGGAGGCTCCTGTCGTCCAGACCTCTGTGATGCTGCCGCAGACAAAGAGAGCCGAGGAATAACTGTCAATGTGAGACGGAACATCAGCACCATTCATAAATAGCCTGTAGACAGCACGCACTTCCTACCTGCTGCATATCCTGCATCTCACTCTGCAGAGAGCGGTGGTTCGGAGAATCTCGACTGTAGAGAATCTGAGGACTGATACAGTGTCTGTCATACCTGTCAGGAATAAAAACAAAAACACTCAATCATTATATTTACTGCATTAAAAATAACTCTTTAAATAAACTTGTTAATTGGGCAAATCACACACAATATGATGAGGAAAGGCACACGTATAAATGATCAAATGAGTGGTATTAAGTTTCAGTTTCAGGGTCCTGATCTGTTGCATCACTGTGATGTGTCATCAATCACAGAGACATTTTTATTCATTTTTTGAATAGCAACTTTGTTTTTCATACATAGAGTCTGTCTGGAAAAAGAGTTTGTGCTTGTGTATGGTGGTAAAATATACTCTCAATAATAGTGGGTTTTTTTTCTTTTCTATAAAAATATAAAGGCTGGTGCTTCTTTAGGTGATTATGATCAAATAAATCAACAACTTTATTTATATGTCAACGAGTTTACAAAGTGCTTTGACAGACAAAGCAAAGCTAAAGAAAGGCAATAAAACAACCAAAAGCTCAACAGTGTGGCCCAAAAAAGACAAACTGAGGTTAGGGATAAAACCCTAATAAAAAAAAGTGCATTAGGTTAAACATAAAACCAATTGATACGATAGGAACAAACTAAAAAATAAAATATATTATTATAATGATTGAGTGAATTAAATAGATATCAACAATACATAAAGCAGTAACGCAACAACATCACATAAAGGCCACATAAAAGTTTAATGCAAAATTCCATCACTACAATTCAACTTGATGTTGCTCAGTCAAATTCAGGGAAATGGGTGAATAGTTCCGTAGAATCGGACGTACCTCAAAAGAACTTGGTGTGAATGTTCCTGTAACCTCATCATCTCGGACTGCAGTCCCTGCAACAACAGAATTTATTATAAGCACATGTGAGATTTTAAATACTTTGTAAATACTTGTGTGTGTTTCTGTTGTATGTGTATGAGGCTGACAGGTTTCCCCAATACATTCAACATACGTTTGCTCATGGATGTAACACTGCTGATACCAGTGTTTGCATCACATTGCATTTAAAATAAGTGTCTTTTTGTGATTCAACATGATGCAGAATACCTGCTATGTTGATACATCACTCAATTCTATGTCAACAAAACTTCTTTTAAATTGAAATTGTTGCTTTAAGAAAAAAGCTTACCTCAATTATGTTGTGATTCTCCACATGAGAGTTCTTCATCTTATCCATAAGAATGTCTTTCTATACAGAAACATTTGTAGTTGAAGGACAAAAATGCTGACCGACAATTATTCTCCCGATGAAAATAACCAGAAAAACCAACCTTTGTGATTTCTCGATCTCTCAGCGTCAACACAAGCAGGGTTTCCTCTAGTTCGGCCTGTGAACATTTCGGTGTTTAACTCTGAACTCATAAAGCAGAGACCAAAGTGTTTTACTCATCTGTTCCTACCATCAACTCAGCATTGACCTTCCGGAGTTTGTTGATGCTATCTTCTGAACACGAACTTTCAAAGCTGAGTTTTTCATTCTGTGAGACACAAAGAAAAGAACACTAACTTTAGGAAGTTTTCAAATGTTTTTATGCATCATCGAATTAGAAAACGAAGACACACAAAGACACCCGGTGTGTACGTCAGTGGAGCCCCGGAGGAGCAAGGGAACAGTTTTAAGTTCCTGGGAATCAGCATAACAAAACATTTGACATGGTCATCCCACATCCCCATCCTGGTTCAAAAAGCTCAGGAACAGCTGCGCTGTGAAAACGTATCAAAGCAGAACTCCCAAGGCAAGTTCTTGTCAACTTTTGCAAAGGAAACCATCTGTTGGAAAAGCTTAAAAAAAAGGTTTTGTCTTAGTCACACCGGGTTTTGCAGAAGATTTTTCTAATAGCATAGTCACTGGAAAATATGACCAACAAGCTTGAGATGTGCGATGCGCAGGACAAAGGTGCGCCGCATGACACAAAATTATTATTTTAGTATTTCTTTGATCTAAAATCAATAATAAATAATACAATTCCATATTGTGGAAGCTAGCATAACAGGACATAAGCACATGTATAGACTTACGTTAAAACTATATTACCTTGTCTTCAAGCCTCCTAATGTGAACCTTCAGGCATTCAACCTCCTTGCTCTGATGAAGATCAAATATTGCAAATAGTAAATAGTTGCCGTGGAAACTGATTTAACATACCGAAGGTGGCTTGGAGTCAGGGACGTACCAGTTGGTTGCAGCTGGCCTGAGTGCGGCTGGCTCTGTCCTGAGCCTCTTTGAACGCCCGGCGGGTCTCCTCCAGTTCTTCTGTCAGGGACCTGGCTCTCACTGCCGACCCCTGAGCGCTACACACACCAAAGAAACATCCACTCTCACTGCTGGGTTTTACCTCCACTCCAAAAAAAGAGGAAGAATCGTAAAGCCGACAAAATGCTTTAAATCATATTTTAAGCAGTGAGGATGAGAAAACAACCCAACGCATCCTCGTTCCAATATTATCTATTTTGTCTCTGTTCTGATTTTATTAAGAAAGTCAGCCTGTCCATCTCATGAACCCGTTTGATCATTTAATGCCAGTTATTCACTCTAGGTGCATCCGCATGTAACTATTTACGAGGGAGTGCTGTTATTTACTGCTTCCGTAAATATTTTCATGGGGCATCTGTCATTTCCTGTTATTCCTTTTGGCAGAACACACAAATAAAGTGACACGCACGTCAATGGTTCCTCTACGATTTTCATACAACAGTTGTATTTACGAGCTGATCCACAAAGTGTGGTGGTGATTTATATCATCCTCTCCACAGTTCCTACAGCAAGCTTGGACTGTGGATACAAGATGTATTGCATTTAATGTGCAATGGGAAGACAAAATACCAACAGAATTGTGGCCAATAGATGGATAGAATGGTTATGGTTATGGTTCATTTACTTATTGTATGTCGCCTTGGATAACAGCGTCAGCTAAATGTAATGTAATTGAAAAAGAACTACAAAACACAGTTTCATAAGCGTTCCCATTATCTTATTGATATAGTTTGTGGTAGTTAATGCATCTTTTACCTCGTACATGTTTTTAAAAAGCTGATTAAAAATCACAAATACACACATGTGACAATCTCTACAAAACATATTCTGATTTCTTTTATCCCACTACCTTGTGAAAGACTTCTCTGTGACTTTGCCTAGACGTACACTGTCATAAAGCGACACAGACACCTACTGGAGATCCACTGGGACTACAGCTTGATGATGACACAAATATTGCACCGTGGGCTGTTTATCGGCACTCAATGCCTTTAAGGTATCGAAGCAAAATAACCCAGTACTAAGTGGTATTGAGAATTCAGCCTCTGCACATGCAAACAACAGCAACAGGGCTTTTTTAGCCTGGGTGAATTAGATGGTGGTCTTTAATATCAGTGGACAACGCGGTCTCGCCCCCATGGATCTGGGGACACCATTCACAGAGGAAGCTGCTCTATGAGCCTTGTGCAGTGGGCCATTATTGGCCAATCAGATACACACACAGCATCAATGGAGAACTTGAATGGTATAAGGACCACTTTAAGGGTTAGGTAATGGTACTGTCATCAGCTTTTTTGAAACGACACCCAGCCCTAAATTGTAATTACAGTGAACACACTTTTCCCAGGAACGCATGAGAAACATCAGCCAATGTTCTCTTGGACAAGATAGCATTTATCTGCAGCGTTTATGTAGAGGATCTCATTATCACTCAAACAGCTTTTGTCAAAGTTGTAGAACATCTGTGGCGTCAGTTTAAGATGAGTCTTTATGGTGCTGGTTGTCCCTTTGGTACTGCACAACCCCCGAAAATGACAGAGTCTCTCATATGGGCTTTCTCTAATTTGCTGTGGTGTTGACGATTTGTCAACATACGTCGGTTAAGATGCACCATGTAATAATACATGTTGGGCAGGAATGCAGACATCTGGCTTACAAATATAAAGCAAAACACCATCAGCGTACAACTGTATTTTGTATCCCTGTATTGAATACAATCCCCTGCATGGTCTGTTCTTACTGCTTGTGCCAAAGTTACTCCATGAGAAATGTCATAAGGGTTCTGAATCTGTGTCTTTAGATCTATACAGATCATTGTGCCTTGTGATTCGTCGGCAATCATTTCATGAACCCTTTTCGATTCCTTTGTTGAGGTTCATTCAAATAATAGAAAAAGAAAGTAGTTAATTCCTCACCTGGCCAGTTTTGTTCGCAGCTCAGTGACCTCGAGAGTGAGCTGCAGGTTTACATCTTCACACTGTGCCACCGTCCTCATCAGACTGCTGTTCTGCTCACTCAGCTTGCGGTGAGCGTGCTTCAGGTCGGCTACTGTGCCCAAAAGATCTTTTCCATCACTAAAGCCAAAACAACAGTTAGTATGACAGCATACTGGTGGGGGGTAAACACATACTATGATAAAAATCGACAAAGAACCAACCAGGAACACTGGTGGCTTTGTGAGGAGGCAGCTTTTCTTTGACATGGGGAGGAAAGAAAAGGGAAAATAGGAAATTAAGTTTAGTGAATTGCCATCTCACATAATTTGGACATTTTGCAGAAGTGTGAACAAAATGGTGACAGCTTACTGTTTACAGGCACTCTGGAGGAGTCAGGCAAAGATACATGACTACTGTCCACGTTACAGCTGAAACAGACACAGAGTCATTAAATGAACATTTTCGAAATATATAATAATAAATGCAAACTCATTAACTGCTCTTTCCTTTTTACAAATAATGTACATGGTGCTGCGTGAATAAAAGTCGTTGAAGAAGCATAGAAATCATGTGAAAGTTATTTGAACATTTTCAATAATGTATTTAATTAAAAGAAATGTTTAATGCTGTCAAGGCAAAGATAATCCTTTATATGTTTAAGACCATGAAATGTTTTCCATGGAAGGTCTCCATTTTAAAATGAACCAGTAATTTAAGCTCATAAATAAATGCAGTGGTGTAAGGTAAAGTATTTTATCAACAGAGTTGTAAGTTTAGTCAGAAAAATGGTGCCTTAATGTTCATGCTTCTGGTTTCAGTAACCAATTTCAGATAATCACAAGGTTTTTCTTTTGAACTTTCTCTTTGGTTTAGTTGTTTGCTCTTTCTTTCCACTTTAAGCTGTTTGTTGAGAAAAGTACTAAAATAAACGTTTTTTCACATGACATTATGATCTAAATCATTTCATCTGAATATGAGGTGAGTTACTGAGGATTTATTTAATAAAACCGTATATAAGCTGAAAACATAATAACTATTGGCCTATTTATTCTATAAATCCTGAATATAATGCACAAGTCCTTCTTTAAAGTAGGCAACACGCTACATGTCCTACAGAAAGTATCACCTGTCCTGGCTGCATTGTGCAATCCACTCCCTCATGATGGCGTGGTAAGTCTCCCTGCTCACGTGAGGGTCCTGACAGTCAGGGTCAAGAAGTCGTCGCAGGGCAGCCAGTCCATCCTGCTCTGGACTCTGAGTCGTCATGGTCTGCAGGTACTGCATTATAGTGGAGGCCAACACCTCTCCTGAAGACGAGAGAGAGAGAGAGAGAGAGAGAGAGAGAGAGAGAGGAACAATGATTTGCAGATCGCTTTTTTATTTCAGATCTGTTTTGATAAAAACAAGACATGTCTGTGTACCTGTGTTGGCCGTGTTACATGTATTGTACATGATGTCAAGGAGTTCATGCTCAGAAAATCCACTTGTGTCTTTATCCTTTGTCCCACTGCCGGCTGATCCACAATCTAAATATGTAGAGGTGGTCAAAAGTTAGAGCACATTAATGTACGGGAAGTATAAATATATACAGGCAGTTTACATTTAATTCTAAATATATGTTTGATAACTGCAACACTTACCATCATTTCCGTCAGACATTGTTTTTTTCTCCAAAATCCCTTCAGAGCAAATGTGCTGATGGACTGTCTCGTTCCTACATGACCTGCGTTTAAAATTAAAGTCAAACACCTCACATATACTTTCCTCCATTTATTATGACTATGGTCCAAAACCCAAATTGAATGTTAGTGTCATTTTAAAACAATTAGTAACTAACATCTTAGGTGATAGTATCTATGCTTGTAAGAACTCCTTTTCAGATCTCACCGTTTCCAACTCTTGAATGTATGCAGTGTGATCTCAGTATTTGGGCTTCATCTTACTGTCAGCACACAATAACCTTAATTAGGTTATATAGAATAGGAATGGTAATACTGTATATATTTCGTTTCTTCAACAAAGACTAATACAATAATTACATTTATTAATGTGTAATATATACATTTTGTTTTTTCAAAATATAAAGAAGTTATAAATATAGATTCTTACTTTTCAGCCCGGGAAAGTTACCCTTAAAACAAAAACATAGTTGTATGATGTTAAACCAGGAGCTTCCTATTCCTTATTGTTGTTCTAGTCTTGCTGTGACTCACTGTGATGAGGTCTTTGAGAAGCCCATATGCTTGTTCTCACTGCTTCACATCAAAACCAGCTGACGTCCCCCAGTCCTCTCTCTTCCCCCACCTCACCCGACTCCAGCTGACGTCTGTGAAGGGGGATTTTTTCAATTCAAATTCACCAGTTTAACGTTGATAAATACTCTTAATGGCACTGAAATCAACGGTTCTTTCGATGTTGTTGAACTTTCGGTTATGGTAAATATTTAATTCAATTAATGGGCAAATTGTTCTTGCATCCCATCAGGCGGATTCAAAAGTTATAGAACAAATGCAGAATATATATTTTTCATGCGAATACCTCATTTGATAGTACGATCACTACGATGTTTCCATCCAAAAAACAAGTGTGTTTACCTCCAGGAGGAACTCTTTGTGATTATCCATAGACCTGCCCGGACACTATTTCCGTTGCACTGGCCGCGAGCTGGCTTCCTGTCGGAAGCATGAAGTAGCTACCAGAAGACAACGGGCTGGAGATCCTGTATTTTTTTAATACTTCTAACTCTAAGTGGACCCTTCTCCAGTCAAGATGTCTCGGGGCTCCATCGAGATCCCTTTACGGGACACTGATGAGGTAAAACTCGTCTATTATGTGAATTGTATTGTATTTGTTTGACTTTTTCTAACGTTAAGGGAACCTCGCTGTGCCGCTAGCCGTTTATGCTAACGATCTCTAGCATCAGCGATCATTTTTTTGTGTTTGATGTTAGAGTAATGTCATGTTGAGATGTTTTGGTATTTGCAAGTTGGCTTGAACCGTACATGTGAGTTACGTTAGCAGCAGCGAGCACAGACCTCACGAACCGAACTGTCTGCAGAAATGTGAGAGCGGGTTCTGATGCAAGTTACTACGTCAATTGTTGTCATGTTCTCGATCATTGCCCTAATCGTGCAATTCATATTGAATACAACGGTTATAGTAGTTTCTTAATAACAACTTTAGAGTAGTTTCCATATCGCCATATGGTCTTTCAAAATGCAAAATTCACAGCAGCGGATACAATTATCACAGTATATATGAAGGGTAATAGTTATACAATGCAGATTGAAACCCACAGACCGTTTTTCATTATGAGTGAATTTAGTATCAAACGAAACGAGGTGCTTTAGCGTGTTGATGAAGTATTTATATAAAGATTTTATATATATATATATATATATATATATAATACTACATAATGATGACTACATAATGATGCATGCTGTGAGAAGACAAATTTGTCTTCTCACAGCATGCATCATTATATTGACTCATAGTCCTTCATGTATTAAATAATCCATAGAGTTAGATGGTTGTCAGACTGAATGATTTGATTAATAACTTTGATCTTGCAGGTCATCGAGCTTGACTTTGACCAGCTGCCAGAAGGAGACGAGGTCATCAGCATCCTGAAGCAGGAACACACACAGCTGCACATATGGATTGCTTTGGCGGTGAGTTACTTAAAATCTCAGAGAGATGAAGGACGAGGAAATAATGCAGAAGTTCAAATCATCCCACCAGTTGTAACACTCCACATACTGTCATTTTCAGTTGGAGTACTACAAGCAGGGCAAAACGGAGGATTTTGTCAAGCTTTTAGAGGCAGCTCGTATTGATGGAAACCTCGACTACCGAGACCACGAGAAAGACCAGATGACCTGTCTAGACACATTGGCAGCTTACTATGTTCAGCAAGCACGGAAAGAGAAAAACAAGGATGCCAAGAAGGAGCTTATCACACAGGCCACGCTGCTCTATACAATGGCCGACAAGATCATCATGTATGATCAGGTAAGAAATAGTTTAATAATATTTTAAAACTGCTGATTCTCCTCAAATCCTGCAACTGAATATAACGTGCTCTTGGGTCACTCAGAACCATTTGTTGGGACGAGCCTGTTTCTGCCTGCTGGAAGGAGACAAGATGGACCAGGCTGACGCTCAGTTCCACTTTGTCCTTAATCAGTCCACCAACAACATCCCTGCTCTGCTTGGCAAGCTTATAATTAAAAATAAGACATCAATCTTGACCACCATAATTAAGTCGCTATAATAATCACATGGTTTTTGTAACAGGTAAGGCTTGCATCTCCTTCAATAAAAAGGATTACAGAGGTGCACTGGCGTACTACAAAAAGGCCCTCCGCACAAATCCAGGCTGCCCAGGTAAAGAAGTTACCTGTATCCTCCTCAAAACAGAGCCATGGAAGTTATATGTTGCAGATTGTTCCTAATCCATCTTCTGTCGGCTTCTCATGTTTCTCTCCAGCTGAGGTCAGGCTGGGGATGGGCCACTGTTTTGTCAAGCTCAGCAAACTGGAGAAGGCTCGTTTGGCGTTTGGCCGAGCCCTGGAGCTTAATTCCAAATGTGTGGGAGCTCTCGTTGGTTTGGCGGTTTTGGAGCTCAACAGCAAAGAGGCCGATTCCATCAAGAACGGCGTGCAGCTCCTGTCTCGGGCTTACACCATAGATCCCAGCAACCCCATGGTGCTCAACCACCTCGCCAACCACTTTTTCTTCAAAAAGGTACTCACGAGTCTAGTTTGTGATTGAAATACTTTCAGTTCTAAACTAGTGTGTGATTCAACTCTCATCACACCATTATGCCTGTGATTTTCCTATCAGGATTACAGTAAAGTGCAGCATCTGGCCCTCCACGCTTTCCACAACACAGAGGTCGAGGCCATGCAGGCGGAGAGCTGCTACCAGTTAGCTCGCTCATTTCACGTGCAGGTGAGATTTGAATAGATTCTGCGTAAGAATGACTATTTGTTTATCAAATTACATCGCTGACATCTATTCTTCTCCTTCAGGAGGACTATGACCAAGCATTTCAGTATTACTACCAGGCCACTCAGTTTGCCTCGTCCACCTTTGTGTTGCCCTTCTTCGGCCTGGGCCAGATGTATGTGTATCGAAGGGACAAAGACAATGCGGCACAATGCTTCGAAAAGGTTTTAAAGGCCTACCCTAATAACTACGAAACAATGAAAATTCTGGGCTCTCTCTATGCCACATCTGATGATCAGGATAAGCGAGACATCGCAAAAGTACGTATTTTGTACAGATTAATCCAATGGCTTGTCAAGATGTTTAAAGTAAGCTTGAAAGACCGTACACATGTCTTTGCTCCCCAGGGTCATTTGAAGAAGGTAACCGAGCAGTACCCAGACGATGTGGAGGCCTGGATCGAGCTGGCTCAGATTCTGGAGCAGACGGATATTCAAGGAGCGCTGTCTGCATACGGCACAGCCACCCGCATCCTGCAGGAGAAGGTGCAGGCCGACGTTCCACCTGAGATCCTCAACAACCTTGGAGCTCTCCACTTCAGACTGGGAAACCTGGGAGAGGCCAAGGTAGCTACCAATACACAGGACCACTTGTCGGAACATTACACCCTAGAACAGCTACATTCTCCTGAAAGCTCATTGCATACAGTCTGTGGACATGTCTCACACACTGTGACTTTATAAAATGTACTGTAAAAACCGTCAAGAAATGTATATCAACGGGTCATGTCTTCTCTTCTATAGAAATACTTCCTTGCGTCTCTCGAACGGGCCAAAGCTGAAGGGGAGCATGACGAGCATTACTACAACGCTATCTCTGTCACCACGTCCTACAATCTGGCCCGCCTGTACGAGGCGATGTGTGAATTTCACGAGGCAGAGAAACTCTACAAAAACATCCTCAGAGAGCATCCTAACTACGTGGACTGTAAGCATGCAACATTATACCATTATTAAAAAGCGAGACGAACAAGAAGAATTCTTGTGCCTTACATTTTGTTTGGGTCAACAGGTTATCTGCGTCTTGGAGCAATGGCCCGCGACAAAGGAAATTTCTACGAGGCTTCTGATTGGTTCAAAGAGGCCCTGCAGATTAATCAGGTACTTGCAGTGGGTGTATATAATACAATCGCATCCAATAAAATCAGATGTCCACCTCGCTTCAACATAATGCGTTTGGTTCTCTTTGGTGCAGGATCACCCAGATGCTTGGTCCCTGATAGGAAACCTTCACTTGGCCAAACAGGAATGGGGACCGGGTCAAAAGAAGTTTGAGCGTATTCTGAAGCAGCCGTCCACGCAAAATGACACCTACTCCATGCTGGCTCTGGGTAACGTGTGGCTGCAGACTCTGCACCAGCCCACCAGAGACCGGGAAAAGGTGCAGTTCACTAATCCCACTTACTGCGTGATGGCGCTCTTCTAGTGGTTTTCTCTGAATTTGAATAGTCGTGGGGAAATAATAGATCCTCAAATGGAGTGACTGTTTTATTATGTGATTTTCGTCTCTACAGGAAAAGAGACACCAGGACAGAGCCCTGGCCATATACAAACAAGTGCTGCGAAATGACTCCAAGAACCTCTACGCTGCTAATGGCATCGGTCTGTTGCGTTTCATTGATTTCGTTTGTGTTAGTTCTACTTTATACGTACGGCATATTCAACGTAGATGCCTGGTGCTCAGGTGCCGTCCTCGCCCACAAGGGCTTCTTCCGGGAGGCTCGCGACGTGTTTGCGCAGGTGAGGGAGGCCACGGCAGACATCAGTGACGTCTGGCTCAATCTGGCTCACATCTACGTGGAGCAGAAGCAGTACATCAGCGCGGTGCAGATGGTAACGGCCTCGTCGGGGGTGACTTATGAAAACGATTCGTCTTTGTTGATGCTTTCGTCCTGACAGTTGCATATTGTGCTCTGCTCCGCAGTATGAGAACTGCCTGAAGAAATTTTACAAATACCAGAACACTGAGGTGCTGCTGTACCTCGCAAGGGCACTTTTCAAATGTGGCAAACTGCAAGACTGCAAGCAGATGCTGCTGAAGGTAACCCCCGCGGCGGCAAAAAGAAGTCTTTTATCTCATGTGACAATACGAGGAGAGTCTAGCTTTGTCTCTCTGTTTCGAACAAGGCCCGCCACGTGGCGCCCAGCGACACGGTGCTCATGTTCAATGTGGCCCTGGTGCTCCAGAGACTGGCCACGTTAGTGCTGAAAGATGAGAAAAGCAACTTGAAGGCTGTGCTCAGCGCTGTCAAGGAGCTTGAACTGGCTCACAGGTAGGAACCTTGATTTCTACTTCTTCTCTCAGTGCGATCCTCCAGCTGCTCTAATCCTGCCATTGTACCACCTCCTCCCTCAGGTACTTCAGCTACCTCTGCAAGGCTGGGGACAAGATGAGGTTTGATCTGGCTCTTGCTGCTTCTGA
The DNA here is from genome assembly GCF_949316345.1 of Pungitius pungitius. Classification (NCBI taxonomy): domain Eukaryota; kingdom Metazoa; phylum Chordata; class Actinopteri; order Perciformes; family Gasterosteidae; genus Pungitius; species Pungitius pungitius. The sequence continues at coordinate 12,676,317 of NC_084903.1, forward strand.
AGCCAGGTCAGGCTGGGTTCATTTCCATTACAGCTTTAAAACAAGATGGAAGTTATGATTGACTTTTCAGTTACCACAAATGCAGTTTATGTCTTGGTTTGTGTGTTGTGGGATTGTAGGCAGTGCTCTGACCTTTTGAGTCAGGCTCAGTACCACGTTGCACGAGCCAGGAAGCAGGATGAGGAGGAGAAGGAGCTCCGGGCCAAACAAGAGCAGGAGCGGGACATTCTGCGTCAACAGATTAAGAAAGAACAGGTACCCGTGGAAGCTTTTTGGTAGAAACTGATCACATTACACTTTGATACTTTTCTTGTTAATAAGTCATCCTCAAACCTTGTTAGACGGAGAAGCGGAACAAAGAGGTGGAAGAACAGAAAAAGCTGTTGGAGCAGAGGGCCTTGTACGTGGAGAAGACCAAGAACCTGCTCACCTTCGCAGAGGGATCAAAGGAAATGTCCAAAGAAAAGAAGAAGAGCGGTGGACGCGTGAGTCTCTGATCGCAAACTCGTCTCCAGACCAACGTGCACAGAGTGCAGCGTAATGACTTTCTCCATTTTTCTTATCTCTCTAAGCGTAAGAAAGGAGGCGACATGGAGGAGTTTGTCAACGACGACTCTGATGAAGACCTGCCGCTGAAGAAGAAGAAGAAGAAACGGGGGGGCAGTGGCAGCGAACAGGATGAGGGCACCGAGGGAGACAAGCCACGCAAGAAGAGGCGGAAGTGAGTCCGTTGCCGACGGTAATTTGGACTGCTGCTCGGGGCACATGATGCTCAGAGCCATTTGTCTCTTTCAGGCCTGCTAGAGGAGAGGACAGCGAGGACGAGGAAGGTGGATCACGACCCAAGAAGCAGCGTAAACCCAAAGAACGCAAGCGGGTGGAAAAGGTACTTTTTGGTTTTCTGTATCTCTCATCCATGTTGTTTGGAGTCCTGGTTTTCTATGAATCTGAACTTCTCATTTTTAGCAACAACCTGAGCGTCTGCCGCCGTCACTCAAAGGAAAGATCAAGTCTAAGGCCATCATCTCCTCTTCAGAGTCCTCGTCAGATGAGGATGGCCTGAAAATAGCTGAAGACAGGTAAGCGCAGCAAAGTTTAAATGACAATTTACATTTTAGGGCAGCGGAAAATGGAAGGCACTTTCTTCCATACAGACACCAGAGAGACAGTGGTTCAGGATCTGATGATGGAGGCGGCCACAGGAAGCAGATTCCATCCGACAGCGATTCGGATGGAGGGAGGAAACGCTCTGGCAGCGAGGCGGGCAGCCCCCGGCACTCCGTTGGCTCAGAGGACGACGATTCCGGCAGCGACCGTCCGGTGAAGAAGAGGAGAGTGCAGCGGCAGTCGGACTCTGAGCAGTCCGACAACGAGAGCAAGAGGAGTCGGTCGGGGTCCGACGACGAGTCCAGGCCGAGTTCACCCGCCGCAGTGTCGGGGCGAGGATCAGATAGGGGCTCTGAGGCGGGATCGGACGTCCAGGGCTCCCCGCGCCACTCAGACAATGGCTCTGAGCCAGAAGCCTCCAACAATGACAGCGATTAAAATCTTTAAGCTATTCCCACGGGAAGCTCTACTTTTAAGGGATATGCGTTTGTGCGACAGCTGGGGAGTTTGCTTAAAGTAGTATTGTTTGCCCAGTGTTACCGTGTAGTACTCACATTTGACTGGAAATTTCTTTTCAGATGCTTTTGTTTAACAGATCAAATGGTTTGAAGTAGACGTAATGTGCAAATGTCTATTTTCTATTAAAGATGGTTAAATGAGTGACCCAGAATGGAGATGCTTCAAAGAAAATGTTGAATAAAACAAATTGAGATGTGGATTGTCTTCGGCTTCTGTATTACACTAAAGTCATTGGAAGCTCCAGCGTGCACAAGTGATCAAATAGTCACGCTTTGACTTCTCCCTGAACATTACTCGATACATTGAGGGTTTCATCCGGGTGGGACTTAATGATAAAATCAATTTCTTTTTTTCATAGTAACTTATCTGTTGCTTGGTTGATCTGGAGGACCCCCATGAAAACGAGATGATGCATCTCATGGGGTTGATCTAATAAATGTGCTGAAGGCAAGATGGACCCCACTAATAAAGCATTGGAGATTTGAGGCAGGTTAGGTTTCAAAGGGAAAAATAAATCTTTAGGACAAAGAATTAAACTGTTAAACTTTATTTAAGGTTGATCTGTAGTTGCACACTGAACTTCTTGCACTTATCATGGTGACACCCCGAAAGAAGGAGAAAGTGTACACATACAGTACATTCTTTGTTATTTCATGAAGATTAAAAAGACCATTTAAAAACTCGACAAATATGGCAAACCAACGTAAAATTTCCACACATGGTGGTGAACAACTGGTGCACAGGAAACTAAGCTTTGGCTGTCTCAATGATAAAACCGAGACATTCAAGTATAGTCCGAGATACATAAGAGGTATATCCATATGAATTGATAAATTAAAAAGGCCACACCGATCCATGTCTAACAGCACAAGAGTTGTAGAGAAAAAGAGTTTGATTCTTTAAACTAAATGAAGGTAACTGAAATCACACTGTGCAAATGAAAAACAGCCCATTATCCAAATCTAGAGTGTTATGAATTATCAGGAAAAAAAAGTCTGCTTTCAAGCACATTAAACTATTATAATTATGGCAGCCCAAAACCACAACTCACAGGATGGTTTCTACAAAGGAAATCGTATCCTACTAATGCAATGACTCATGATGTCGAGCAAAGGTCACCAAGAAACCGATTTACCAAAATGCAGACGATGACAAATGTCTCTTTGAAGTATGTTAAAGATGCTTCTCGTTTGTAAACAGTTTAACTAAATAGTTATGGCAGCACTTAGTAACTCCTACCAGATGTAACAGGTGATAAGATGGGTCAGGTTTTGGTGCTGGTACAGTTTCCTGGAAAATACTGTTTACTTTTGAAAGAAAACATACCAAGATTGAAATGTCAAAAACCGTTGCTGCAAGACATCAAATTGGATCGAAGGGAAAGCATAAATACAATAGGACTACAATGGTGGTGACTCTGGCAAAACATTTCATAGAGGAATGAATTGTAACAGTGGTTGGAAATTATTCAATAAGAGGGGAAAGGAATTGGGGACAAGACGAGGGGCATATGGAGACTAGTAAAAAAAAGTATTCATTGCATCCTGATAACACATGGCTTTGGCCTGTTCCTTAGAACTCTTCATCCTCAGACTCTTCTTCTTCAGCAGTCTCAAGCCAGGTCAGCCACTGGTTCACCTGCACCAAAAACACCATCTCAATTAGAGAAATGTATTTAGCATTCTGGTGCAACTGTAGACAGTACTACACCAAGTGGGAGTCTTGCATTAATCATATCCATATTAGATTCCATCAACAGTACGAGGCCTCCTACACATTACCTGAAATAATGCTTTTCCTTTCCCTGGATATTCTTGGGTGACATCTTCTTTCCATGAAAGGAAGGCTTCTTCTTCAATTATTTCCATGTCATAAAAGTTGACAAAGTAGCGCAGTAACATACCTGGAAAAGGAGAGTAAACATTAAGCTTTGGCATCCCTGTTTAGTACCCGACTTGCGCCCAAGCTACTATACGTTTGTAAATACCTTTGGGAAACCCCTTGGTATTGCAGTGAACCTGCAGGGCATACAGCGCACCGACTTGCAGCTCAATGTGATCGTGTAAGAACTTCTGCATCACTGGCTTGAAAGCCAGCAGCTGCTGTTTCTCCTCATCTTGCTGCTCCTTAGTGGGTGCTGAGAGCTGCTCTTCGTCATCGTCAGGGTTGATCTCATAAGCAATGTACTGCAAGAAGCTGGCAGACAAACACACTATCAATATGCAGTTCGATTGATGAAGGCCAGTAGTTTTAGCATGGCATTGTCCACATCTGTACCTGGTCATGAGTATGTTGACAAAGCCTTTGTCGGTGTGGAGTTTAGGAGAGATGTTGTCTTTGATCCACTTGTAGATGGACTGGGGAGAGGGATCTACTTTGATCTGCTTCAACAGCTCTTTCTCCAGTTTCATCAGTGGAAACAAGAAGCTGAGACCTTTGCCATCCAGAATCTCCAGCATCCGGTCTTTGTTCTGGTCAATTTCTATGAAGCAATACAAAAAAGGATTAGCAAAAGACATGAGAAACCAACCAACAACATTAAGTATAAAAATAAGGCCAGAGAACGTTGGACGTACCAGGTAGCATCTTCTGCATGTTGACCTTGCTCTGCTGGAATATGTCAGCCAGCCAATCACGGTCCTTCAGCTTGACAATCTGCTGCAGGCAGAGCAAGAATAGTGGGAAATGCGCACCATTCTCCAGAGGGTGGGCCAAATCGGAGATGCTGACAAGATCAGTGATGATCGCGCGTGCAGCAAACTGTGCCAGGTACGATTTCACCAGTGGTATTTCCTCCTCGATCTTAGGACACTGGTCCAGGACACTCAAAAAGGCCTGTCAAATAAAAAACCAGTAATTAAGGCAGAGTAAACATGTTTATACTTTCTGAATTATATGTAAAATATATATATATATTTTTTAAACGAACCACTGACCTGCATTAGATTTTCCCCTGTGGCAAGACCCTCTGTGCAGAGAGCAAGGACCAGGGTGCTTGCATGCTCCTTATCCTCATCTGAACGATCAAGGGAATAGACCACGATCATGTTCAGCATCTCGGACAAAAAGTGCTTTGGTGCCTTCATCTCTCTCACAGCATTCACAGAGTCTTCGATGTTCTTGTTGGTCAGATAATCTGCCACCAATGTCTCCTGAAAAGAAAAGAACAGTTGTGAAGGATTCAAATGACTCCGTGGTCTGCCTATTTAATCAATTCCAGTCATATGGCTCCAATGTTTGCCCTGGATATAGTGGCACAGCAGATATCTAAATCGCACCAAAAAACACATTGAATTTGCTATCACACATGGAGCAAAAGAAACAAGTGAAAGTACCTTTCGAAACACATGGTTTCTCTTTAAAAAAGGGAAACTAGGTCAGTTTTTTGTTTTGACCAGCCTGATAATATTAATCCAACATTGTTACCCCAACAAAGTGAAATGCTTAGTTAACTTACTGTCATTTTGCGCAACTCTTCCTTTGTAGGAGGAGCCTTTTTGGTAACCTTGGCAGGTTTTTCCTGAATTGGTGGGGGATTGATTTTCAGACCAAGCTGTGGAGACTAAACAAATGAATCCACATGAATGCGTGTCGTCTGGAACCCATCATTATCATAAACATTCGCCGCATTACTTTGTAATCATAGAAAGTTACCTGTCCGAGTATGGAACCTTGGGTACTTGACGGGATCATGGTCATCTGTGGCTGCATCTTCGGGATTTGTTTTTTACTCAAGATGAAGGACTGCGCTGGCCTCAGACTGATCTAGATTGGAGAAGGCCGCAGGTTTCACACAATTAGTCCAGCTGAAACAAGCTTTATTAATGGGACCCACGCTATTGTGTCCCCTTTAAAAAAAAAAAAAGTCTCAATTTACCTCATCAGCATTGACTTTCCCCTTCTTGCCAAATCGTGGAGCCATATCTTTAGCCTGCATCTGCACAGCGTGATTCTGTTTGTGGTTGAAAACAGGTGAACTCTGCCCCTTAAAAAAAAAAAAAAGATTGTGATTAATTCATTTTGGTGTAGTAGTCGTCGCAGTCAGTTTCAAGTCCTGAAAAATGATCGTAGATGTATGTACCTGGTTTGGTTTTGTATACGGCTTGCTTCCCGCTTCAAATTGAGGCTGGTGTGACCCGTTGCTGTTTCCAATGTGGCCATTGTAGAGTGGATTTGTGCGATGACGTCCCATAGTTGGGGAATAGTGGTCCTGAATGACTCCTGGACCAGTACCAATGCCACTTCCTGCACAAAAACATTTCCAAAAAAAGGATCGATACTTATTAATGAGACTGAAACTTTTTTTTTTTTATCTCACAAGGGAATAAAAGCAGTGACCTACCAGGCATTTGTCCAAACATATCAGCCAGCCCACCAAGAGTTTCTCTGTCAAATTTGATCCTTGTTGGTAAGAAGGAGGAGTTTTCCATGAAGAATTCATTTCTCATGCCATCATTTTGAGGTGGAATAAAAACACCCAAATCCTGCAAAGCACAGACGGAATCCAGTGAGATTGCAGTACATATGTTGAATAACACAACCCCTCTTTGTACACACTATTTAAATAAAACTAGACCAGGCCGCTAACCTTTACTGCATCCCGACGAACTTGGTTGATCGTCTTTGGTCCATTGTCACTATACGCTTTGCGAGCGGCCCAGTTGTTTGCTCGCTGCTCCACGGTGTTCTGCAGCAGGAACCGAATCCTAGCCGGCAATTCCTTGCTGTTAGTTAAGGATTGCATGCGGCTGAAGTACTGATCCATCAAGGACTGGAAGGAGAAGGCATTTGTTATGCAACAAAACATTTTGAGATGAGGTCGTTTTTGCATCGTTTTCGGCACACTCACCCTAGCCTTTTCATGATCAAGTTTAGGTCCCACTGTTCTCATTATCTGACAGAGACATTCCAAGTCTTCACCCACATCCTTGAGTTGGACTCTCTTCTTCTTCTCCAAAAGCTTAAAAAAAAAAAAAAAAAGGTAAGTACTAATTTCTTTACCAGCATGGCATTGTGATACTAAGTGCCATTCTAGTAAGAGATTACAAATTAGGTATGGGAAGGAAAAAAAAAACATGTAAATGCAAATCAGTAGTACTTACTGTTTTGATGCACTTATGAAGGATAGATTCATGGATGAGGTTGAGTTTGCCAAGTTCCCCGATGAATTTGATGTTGCCCAGCATCTTGCTCTTTGCAATCCCACGCTGCTCCTCCTCTTCGGAGGTGAGTGGATTGTCATGTTTGTCAAAGACTATGGGGCGGAGGAGGCAAGAGTTTACTACAAGGAACAATTAATTCAGTAAACCACCATGTCATAGTTCAAATCCCTTACGTTCAACGTTTCTGGTGCGGTTCTCAAATTCATCTTGAAGCTTGGAAATCAGAAGCCGTCTGAAGGTCTGTAAAACAAATCGTTAGAAAATTGACAGACACTACCACAGAGCAGTAAAGCCAACAAAATCCTTGTGCAAATTATGTCAAAACTTACAGTATTCTGCTTATTTGTTACTGGATTTTCTGTCGGGTCTTCAAAGTTTGGTGCATCCTCTGCCAAGCGAAGGCATAGTTGAGCGTATAACTGACTATACTTTGGCTCTTCGAGGGCTTTGTCAACAATCTAGAATAAAAATTTAAAAAGTCAAATCAACCAGTTATGACAATCCCCCCACCAACATTACCATACGCTAGAGGAGAGGCTGCAGCAGACAAAGAGTAGCGTGAAGATACTTTTGTGATTTAGAACTGCCAATTACTCCTCGGCACCCACCATATCATGCTAGCCTGTAGTAAAGTAGAATGAATAACGCCCTTGTTGTATTATTTCAATAGGGTATGACTGCTTGGTTTTTGTGCGTCGTTAGTCCTCATTGCAAATAGAAAGACTTTAAATTTCACTGTATAGAATTTAGGACGCCATATAAATGTTCCCACTAGAGGACTACGGCCCACTCACTTCCAAATAGGACTAGAACAACTTTACACAATGCTTCTCAAATGATCATGTTATGGTGGTTCTTAGAATACACTAAAATACCCACCAACAGGATGGTTCCTTTTAAAACATGTTTCGATTCCACACCCACATTGAGGAGCTCCAGGCATAGTTTGTCAAACTTCTCTGGGGTCAGCTTATTAAGGATGCTAAAAGAAGAGGATGGACACGAGTTAAAAAGAAGTCACAGAAAGGTATCACGGACCAGGCGTACAATTAATAAAAGCATTGTACCTTGAGGAAATGGAAACTTACCCTCTCACTTTCCTAAAGATTGCATCATTTTGCCCTTTCTCGTTGGAGGAGTTGGCATCTCGTCTAGTGCTTCGAGAAGGTAACCATCTCTGAACGCCAGAACCTGGGGTTTTCCCCAGGAACTCGCTGTAAACAACAAAAAAAAAAACAGAAGTCAATACTGATAACGATCCATTGGTATAAACACAATTTTAAAAATATATTTCCGCACCACCATCGCAGATGCCCCTCTGTCATCGATGCCCCCAACTCATTCATTTAGGTAGACCATCAAAGGATCCATAGGATACCCAAAAACCACATAGAGTGACTTTCGCCAATGAGCGAACGTTTTTTGCAAGTCATTTGAGACATAAACGTGTTGAATTACTAAAGAAAAGTTGCTTGATGAGAGTAACACTCAGGCAACACTATGGTGATGATGAAAGTGCTTTTATTGCACTACTAGTGTTGACGCAGGATCTTATCGTTGAAACGCTAGAATTGGTTTCCCAGCATTTATGGCACTTTTGGCAACTCTTGACAATGTTTAATCTCTGCAAGATACAATGTTTACGTTGACTTCTATGAACCATTTTGCCTGAAAGGTAAGATGCCTACTTTAACACCGTTTAATCACCTGAAAACATTATAAAGCTTAAGTGATTTCAGCTGATGTCAAAAATCTTAAGGACTATGCTGAAGCAACATGAACCAATGGCAAAATGGACTGTAAAGTAAACTTATTATAACAAGAAAATCATGAGTGGTGTGTAGTACCAACATGGTTAAAGGAAACACTTACACAACTATTCCCCACATGTTCGTAACCATAAAAATGTGCAAGTGCAGTTTAAGCTTAAAATGATTATGGATTGAATATCAAGATTAATGACTAGGTGTTCCATGAGAAAGGAAACTTCAAAATCACCTGTTGCCGACAGTCTTGGGATAGTGCTGAGGTGCACCCCCACCTCCTCCCCCCACACTGCGACACAAAAAAAAGGAAAAAAAAGGTTTTAACTTTAACATAAGGAGATGTGAGCCTAATCCTTTACTTAATATGTTGTGGGGGGGGGGGGGGGGGGGTTCATCAGTATCAATAGGGCCGGTGGAATAGCGTAATGATCAATACCTGAAACGAGAAGGACCCCCTGACGCAACGACACTCTCCACTTTGGCGGCTTGACAAAGTATATCTGAAAAGAATAATGTTCCGGGAGAGGGAAGGAAAGAGCGACCTGCAAGCAGAGGCGGATACAAAGGGAACATGTTAGCTCACTGCTAATCGCTCTTAAACGCAGTCACGTTTGAGTATCATCAAGCACATTACAAGCTCGCTTTAAAAACATCTGCCGACAGATGTGTAGTTGTAAAAAAAATTAGCGGATGTCTTTGTCCTCGCATTTTAATTAGAAATCGGAATTGTAGCATTAGCGTAGCAGCATCGTGGCTGCGTTGAACGAACACTAAGCTGGCGGTGTTGTGGCACTTCGCGTTTCTGATTAGTATGAAACAGTCAGACTGATTTTGGTAAACCGTCTTCTGTGAGTCTTAACCATAATCCAACGTTGACCCTGTGCCCATGTTAACCTTATATAACCTCGTTAAACCGTAACCACCGATGGCAGCGCTACGGGAAAAGGGAGAAATTGGGATAACACGTGCCACGTTGGAATTATGTCACTTAACGCGACGATTATTAATAATTTTGTGTATTTGGATCGAGGTTGAATTGTAAAGCACAGATGTGTTCATCTGCTAACAGTACACGGCGCAAACTCATTTCCCGAAAAAAAGGAAAAAGATTTTCCCAAAAAGAAAAAAATGGGGAAAAAATAAATCAGGGCGTTATAACGAGTGACCTGTAACTTCACACATGCTATGTTACGCAACGTAATAATAGATTGAGATATAAAATGCCCAAGAACGGAATAAAAAGAAAATCGCATCAGCTGATTTTATGAAGTCTTTGTTCAGGCACCGGATGTCCACACAGCGACATCTTGAGAGGTTTTGTTCAGCAGGCCGCCGGTACGCTAATAGCTAATAAGCTAACGTTAGTCGAAACTCTTCGAAAACAATCGAGTTTTTCCTAAAAGGTAAAACCGGTAAATCTACACATCATAACATCAACGACGTCCTTCAGAACCAAACGTGATAATTCGCATTGGTAGAACACCGCTTAAAATCCAATATAAAATCATAACGGAGACGAACTTCCTACCAAGCCGGTCGGTTAGCTAAGCTAGCTGAATTTTAGCCAGGCTAGAAACCCATCGAGGTAGCTTACCTTTTACAAAAAGAACGTCAGTGTAATGGCTGGATGGTCGTCCAAAGAGGGAAAAAACATAGACGATGGAATTGGACTCAAAAAATCGTCTTTGAACCAACACGGTTCGGCAGTATTTTCTTTTGAAAACACGACGGTTCAGACGGCGATAGCAACCTGCTACAGCCGAGAAAGAATGCTGACTGCTTATCTACGTCATGCGGAAGCCGCTATTTGTATGGTGCCATCTCCAACGTCATCATCCCACCCCGTCCACGCTACGCACGGAAAACCCAGGGACGTTTCGCAATCTGCACTCATCCGAATAACATGTCTGATGTTTTGTCCAGAGGGTTTATTCTTTGCCACGGCTCTAAGGATTACTGATCGTTACAGCTGGAATATCAATCCGAATTGAAGAATTAAGTCAGAACGTTGACTTAACAGGTTGGCATTATTGTATGGTAGTTAAAATGACTTAATATCTCATAATATTGATTTCTATAACAGTTTTAACAGATTTAGAGCTCAAATACAAAAATGTGAGTCAAAATTAGACTGTGCAGTTAATTATGTCATGATATTGGATTTTCATCAGATTATTTTGATTCTTCATAGGGAGTTTTTATTTTCATTTGGCCTTTTCATGACCATCTAGATTGTAAAGTCGCCAGTGAAACTTTATTGATCCTCTCAGGGAAACCTCTAGAGGGATGTCCCAGCATAGTGTTAACTACGGAGTATGGACTTTGGAGCCACTCGTGACTCAGTTTTTCTTTACTCAGGTATGCTACGGAGGAGGGGTAAAGGCTGTTGACACAGCATCCAAACAAAATGTATACTGCCACCCTGATGCCCATAGTTTATGGACAAGCCTGAAGGATAATTCTTAATTAATAAACCATTCAATGAGGACTTGCTGGTTTCATACACTTTCTTCTAGTTTCTGCCCACGGGCATGGGGGATGCAAAGAGTAAATATATAGAAAAAAAGTACTAGCCTTATATGGTATTGTCCATAACGAACACCATGTTCGAACATAAGGATGTTCATAAGTGAATGTGGTACCAGAGCCCCCTAGGTCAAAGATCAATGACGATGATTTTGTAATCGTATCGTCTGATCTGAGGCCGCATGTTCTGGACTCTCGGGTAAAGAAAGGGGCAGAGCTGTCAACTGATCACCATGTGGTAGTGAGCTGGGTCAGAGGATGGGGGAGGACTCAGGACAGACCGGGTAAACCCAAGCGTGTAGTTTGGGTGAACTGGAAACGTCTGGAGGAGGCTCCAGTCCAGAAAGATTTTCAACTCACACCTCCGGCGGAGCTTCGCTCACATTCCTGTTGCGGTAGGGGACATTGAACCAGAGTGGTGTATGTTCATAACTTCCATTGCTGAAGCTGCGGCAGTGAGTTGTGGCCTCAAGGTCTTAGGTGCATCAAGGGGCGGTAACCCTCGAACCCCGTGGTGGACACCGGTGGTCAGGGAAGCCCAGGTCTTTCGGTCGGCCCAGGACTAGGTGGAGAGATTATATCACTGCACTGGCCTGGGATCCCCCCAGTCAGAGCTGGTAGATGTGAAAGGGAAGTTTGGGGTCCCCTGCTGGAGCTGTTGCCCCCGCGACCCGACCCCGATTAAGCGGTTGAAGATGGATGGATTTGTGGATGGATAGCCTAATATGCATGAAGTCGTTGGATAGTGATGGTCCGCAGAGGATTTCTAATAGTTCGGAAGACTACATAACCTTTCAAACGCCATCGTAAGAGCAAGATTTCCATATAATTTGCAGTTGATATTCACAAGGCCCCCAGGATGAATCCTATGTCTATAGTGATGACCTTTCTTTTAGTACCATCATTGGGACGAGATGTAAAACAATTTCCCCTTCTTTCCGAACAGGGTCATACAGTGTAATATAGTCACAGCTTTTCAGGGTTTGTGTCCAGAGAGGTTTGCACTTTATTGCATGACCTTGATCTTTATTATGTGGTTGTCAGGCTGTTGCACAGTATTGTAGAAGTGTAACAGTTTTATCAAATGCTCTGCAGATTGGGTGTATTAATGAGAATATAACATCCATACTGTTGTTTACTTTTATTCAGCAACATGAGTCACTCCCAAAGTAAATTATTACCATGCAAGACCAGACTTGTAACGTATTCCACAAGAACGCTCATGAACATGAACGTAATTCTGATGAAACAAACACCTTGGCAATCAACACATGAACCTTTATAGTGCTTGCTAGGAATGTATTACCAATGCAATGTGACATTTGCTGGGTTCCTGATAACAAGTTGCTGCTGGCTTTAAATTAAATACAGCAGAACAACATTAAAATCTATTCACATTCTCCATAAACAAGCCCTAACACTTTAAAAAAAGTCACCATCAATGCAATATTCTCACCAAATACAATATTTTGAGTTTTGAGAACCTCATTAAATGTACTGATGCGTGTCTGTTTTTAGAATTTGACATGGTATGGCCCTGCCTCCACTTGGTGATTTCATTTAACAAAGCAGTCAAAGCAGCAGACTCACTAGATCTGCCTCAAGAGATGATTGCAATATTTCACAAACGTCAAGCTGGTTTAGCAAATCTACATTCTCTGTGAGGGGAACTCACCTGTGGAATGCTCTGCCACCACACATGAGCGCACAAAACACGTAAAAACACCTTATGCATTGTCTTGTTGTCAATCAGTTGTGCAAGCTTTGATGTGCTGTAAGTCCTGCCGGCTTGCTTCACCTATATGTGCATTTGTCTTTTTCAGTTTTGCTGTTTTTCTTTTTTCCCCCTTCTGTGTCTATTATATGCATCAGTGTTATACTGTATATGTGCTTGTACTGGGTTTGTTGCATATTATTGCATTATTAGAGGCCTTTCCATGCATTATCAGATGCACTGCAACAGTCTCACTATTGACAAAATCCTAAATATGAACCTAGGTGTTTGAGAGCTCAGTAGTTTACACTGTATCTGTATCTGAGAGTTAAAGGTAAGTTCTATGTTGTGCTGTTGCATCTTTATTTTTTAGCAGGCTAATCACAGAAGTCCTGCAGCCTGCGTTTCTGTATAATTGTTCAAAGTGATAATCTGGCCAACTATTTGTGTTGATTCATGAAAATCTTGTCATGGCAAACAGTGTCAATTTTGTTGCCATTTAAGAGCTCAAAAACTGTGTATTTCCAACTGGAAAACTCCATCTCCAGAAGTAGACCTGGTCCCGTGTTTGAAATATGCTGATTGATTTTGTCTAAAGACAAGAACAAGCCCTTAATTTTACAATGGTGGTACGTAAAAATGACTGAATGCGCATCATAAGTAAATTGAATTACAAATCCTTTATTGAGTGTCGCTCTTTTCTATGTTATTAAATCCCAAACTCTGTCAGCCGAACTCATTTCATATATGGAATAAGGGAGTCAGATCTGGTGAGTAGTATATGTTGCAAGGAGCTTGCTTTACTCAAAGACGCAGTGTACGTTCTACAATCAGAAAATAATAAACCATCAAACCAAACAGTTAGGCTAACCCCAAAGAGTCGTGTGTCTTCCCCGAAGGACAACGGTAAGTTCAGAGATAAAACTCTGGCCTGGAGCATGATAATACGTTGGTTGTTTCCAAAAAAGAATAGGATCTCTTAATCTATTAAACCAAAGGTATATTAAATGGGCTGCATTCAATTATCATGTTTGGCTTTTTAAAATTAAAACTTATAGAGGAATCTCTAGCAATGACACTTATGATCGAGCAAGATAGGAAATTCCATCCCAAACCTTCCCTCCAGTACCATTAAATACCAAAGTGAGTTAAACAGTTTTGAAAATATATTATATCCAATAATATGTTCCTGGGGGCTTTTGAATTACTTAGTGAAACTGATAAATTACCCAATTTTGCATAAAGCAGTGCAAAGAGGAAATATCCATCATATTAAGCTTCCAATGAGATCGTTTCTTATTAACAATTCAAAAATAAATAGCATAAAGTCAACTGGGAATTTCATTTCAACCATCACAGAGAATTTACACCACTGTGAGACCCTCATTAAATTGATTGTACAGCTTATTAAAGTTAGTAAGTAAGTAAATCCCAATAATAAAATGTCAAAATATCTTTCTTGACACCGGTGTAAATTCATTAAACATGACATTTATTAAAACACTTGCAAGTAGGAGCAGCGTTGAAAACACATACACAGAAAGGCATCAAGTTGCTGCTCAAAGATGTGTCTCTGTCTCCGTTGTATATACTTGAGATGACACTCGCACAAGTTGTGCATCAAGGCCGAAGGTCTGCCCCTCAGTCGACACATTTCTGAAGTGGAGATAACACACAAGTTATGCATCAAGGCTCCTGTGAGAGGTCACAGACTCTGTGGCGTCTTAGACTACCTGAACTAAGACAGAAGTTTTTCCTACATGTATGTTTCCATTTTGCAAGCTGAAGCAAAGGAAAATTCATGAACAAAAGAAAAGACTGAGCCCAAATAGTTCCATTTATCAAAGCCAGTAGATGGTGCTACAGTTCTACATTTTGTTGTAATGTTGTTGAAAAGCATTATTTGTGTTCATTGGGTTTAAACTTTTTATTTGAAAATGTAAAAAACACACACACACTTGTGACTCTCAACTAAAATATATTAATAAAAAAAAAACTACATCCTTGCTGTTTGAATTTCCCTCTGGATCTCCATAATGTGCACACATCTGTACAAGCACAATCCATGCATCATGCACACTTCAGGATTACCAGAGCTCGATACTCTCAGTGATGACTGGGGCAACAAGTTTCAAAATCATCCATTGAGGAATAGTAAACGGAGGGATAAAATCCTTTTAAGAATGCAAGCTTAATTGTCCGACCTCTCAGCAGACAGAACAGGAATCACATTAACAACAACTGCGGCTCGGCTGAATTATTCTCCCTCCTCAGCTTCAGAGACCTCTATCCAGAACAGGCCTCTCATTTACCACACAAGGGTGTCCATACTTAGTATCTAATTGGCTCTTATTTGTTGCTGATAGAGTGCAGGTCATACATGGCAGAGAGAGTGCGTGGCCTCAAACATTACAAATGAACATGCACGACTCCCAATCCCGCTCCTGCGGATAGTGTGTTCAATATTCTGAGCACGTACTGCATGAATATGCTGAGGTATGGTGGCGGTCCTGTGCGCCAAATTGTGTTGGGCTTGAGGGACTGTCTGAGTCATCACTGGCAAGCTGTGCGTCTGATTCCGGTTATGCACTCTGGCTGGGCTCTACCTGGCCTGATGGTATTAGCATGAGATGCTCGGAGAGCGGCCCCTTGGGGGAAGTTAAACTATTTTTTCTGTCATGGGCCAAGTGTTAAAAAAGCGCCAACATACCCAACATCCAATCTTGTTAGTCACAAAAGAAGTTTTTTAACAACGAAATAAACGCTAGTTATCAGTTATTCAGATCAAGTTGTACACAAAGATATCAATATTTTTCTATGATCAAACACTTTTCCAGCATTTGAACACAAGTTAATGAATGACAAAGATGTACAGAAAGAAAACATCCTCAAGTCATGTCAAGACACACACTGATGGTTTCCACTGTTAGATGAACACCATTTGTCTGTACAAACATGCATAGTCTCTAAAGATTGAATTCTTCCAACATTATTTCTCCAATTCTGAATTGGATTTTAATTTCCTCTGTTGGCATGAGGATGACATTTTTGGTTTGAAGAGAAATATCCTGACAGCTATTGTTTAGATTTCCATGACAATCGAAGCAGATATTACTTGCTCTCTCTAGAATGAATTGTGGTACAATTGATCTTCTGACTGTTTTATCTGTTTGCCCAATACTTTGTCTAGTGACCAAATCATTGCTACATTAATGATATTCCCAGCAGCTGTACTTTGACACCACAGTTAACATGTTAGAGTAACGTAACGGATGATACAGTATATTTTTGAGTGTAAGTAAAATGTCTTAAAGTAAATGTTTTTTTTAAAGTATTACAACAATCCTTCCCAAACCCAAACAATGTGTTTATCATTGTTTTATGACGAAGAAGGAACGTAATGTAACTGATTTAGAGATTTGAGTGATTTCCACAATAAAGCCCTCAAGTATTCATTTTGGGACAGACGCTGAGGCGCTTTTTTTATTACATTAGAACCAATGTTTTTGAACTGGATGCGGGCAGCCACATTTTGTCCTGTGTGAAAGCTAGCATCCTTCTGTGAGGACAAAGAACTACTGGCCATCACAAAAATAACTTCCCTCAACACCCAAACAAGTTATAAAGTAATTAATCCGAATCAGTGCACAGTGTCACTGAAGCTCAATGTTCTCATGTCTGCATGCAAACACAAGGCAGCCGATAGAGGTTTAGTAGCTTTTCAATGAGCTTACTGGTTACTTTCTCCCTCAAGACTTTGTGAAAGGTGTTAAGCACTAAAGAACGTATTGCAACATATAATGAGATATACTGTATGTTACAATGCTATCACTCCTCTGAGTGCTTTTTTAAATCCCCCTTTTAATTCATAATGGTGCTTATGAAAAATAAAATTATAAGAAAGCATGAGTTTTTCCATTCGAAGAATTGTCATACAGCAAAGGTCATATGTATCATTGCAATTTTAATGAAAAAGAAAGAAAGAGAAAAACAGCTCCAAGCAGTTGCATTTCCTCACTTACAATATTTACAACCCCATGCTTGACTTTACTGAAATAAATAAATGAATTCATAAAAAAATAGGACTTGAAGTGTTTTACTTAAGACAGCAAGGAGGTTACCCTGAGGGGGTTTCATCAGTCACATCCATTAATGAGTAAATATGAGGAACATGGATAAGCTTACAGACTCATTATTTCTTATTTCTCATTATTTCTTTTGACTCAATGTGAGTTCACATTTTTGTGTCACCCCGCTGTGGCTCTCAGTGGAATTAAAATGGATAAAAACCAGCAGTTCATAAAATGCACTCCTGTATTGTCGACATTCATCTTGTGAGGGAGCACCTAACAGGTGTGGTTTGACAAAATAACTGCTTTAATCCACACTAAAACAAATATTGATTAGATGTATTGGCATTTATTCCGCCTAGCTATGGAAGGCAATCATAATGAACTAATTTCCTGGATCAGGCAGAAGTCCTGGGAAAAATGCTGAGGGTTGTTGAACGGGTCAGAAGGGTCAGACCATCACTCAACCGCTCACTGTTGTAAGATTTTTTCACCGCATTGCTGAATTATCATTATTGATACAGAGCTCAGTGGAGTGATCAATATCGCTGATGCTGGTTTATGGCATGTGCGAAATAGCCCTGGATCTTGATATCAGATCATTTTTGCTTTATTGCACACCATTTCCCTTTCAGACCACTTTTCGAAAATTAGAATATATAAATTGTATATCAATTGTAGCAATTGTTCTTTATAATTGTATTCAATTTATTGTCTATAGCCAAAAATCATAAATTACAAATTAGCCTCAGAGGTCTAATCTGTACACATGAGGCATCCTCGGTGCCGGATCCCTGTCATCAGCACAGGAAAAACTCACCCCAAAAACCAACAGGGAGAAAAAAGGAAGGAACGTCAGGGAGAGAGCGGCAGAGGAGGGATCCCTCTCTGGACAGAATGCAATAAAGTGTCATGTGTACAGAATGAACAACTAAAAAGATGTGCAACACTTTCAATGCAGGACTGAAATTATTTGTATATTGGTATCAGTAAGCCCAATAATTATTTTAAAATGACTACTTATAATAATAGCTTTAGTCGATGAAGTAGAATAACAATGATAGCAAAGAGATGATGTCAGAAATAGTAATGTGACCAATAATAATGACAGTGGATGGCATAACCACTGCAGGCACAACCACAGTCCCGATATAACGTTATAGGAGTAGATCTCAGCAGGGCCATGACAGAAGGAAGGACCAGGGTCCACATGTAACCATGATCCATAGAAACCTGTTATAAAACTGCTTATTGAACACTGTGTGATGTATTTCCGTTAATCTAGGCCAAACTATGAAAATTATGTTAATCGTCTAAGAACCATGAACAATAAATATACATTAAACGGTAAAATCATAACTATGAAAAGTATTTTTTTAAAGTTTGTGGCATAGATGTTCAGAACAAGCACACTGCAATGATTCAGTTAACTAACAGAAAAGGTGACGATTCTTCTAATGACGCTTTCTCTCTTCCTTTCGCCCGCCCCGTTTCCCTGAGCTGGTTGAGTTGTATTGACACTGATAGGCTACTCCCACATGAAACAGATTTTAGTTTTGTTCCTGGGGTGCGTTACACATGTTGACTAGATGTCTCCCAGTGTAGACTCAGACAGATATAGATCCAAGTAGAGTGAAGTGACAGGGTGAGGACTCAGCTGAGCAGCTGGGAGACAAACTCATTCAGGCAGAGGTAATGTGACCGGCCCTGAGACCGTCTGCTCAGCAAACGGCGAGCCGTGCTCCTGTCCGACTGTCTCAGTGTCTCTGTCTGTCTGTCTGTCTGTCCTGGTGCTCACGTCGGCTCTGGGAAGCATTGAAGTCCTGTCTGTCAGCACAGATCAGAGTCATTAGAGTCATGCTTGAGATGTACCTGCAGCCTCAGTGGTTCAACTGCAGTCCACCCTGAACGCGTCGAACCGGGGATCCAAAGGTTTTTGCCACTGCCCAACAAACACCCAACAGGTTCCTACCAATGGATTCTAAACTGGATGCTGTGCAACTTGTGATTATATGTAACTTTATATTGCAACAATATGTATCTACATTATTGAACTGCCAATACTTCCTCTAGTCAAGCTTGTGTTCTGAAACATGTCAACTATTCATCTGTTACTTTCAGCTAAATCCTGTCTCAGGCAGTAGGGGGATAATTAAATGAAGACAGTGGAGGAGGGAGATTTCAACAGTGGCGGACCATCGGGGCTAACAATTTCATAACTTTCCTCTTGGTTGTGTCATTTGCAGCCTCAGGTTGAGATATGGAGGGCTGGCCCTTGTGTTAGAACTTTTATGCAGTCATATATAAGAAATCTTCCCTTAGGCCTTCAGATTCAATAGAATCAAATCAAAAGTTGGTGGGATCTCATCTGAAGGAGGTTATGTCAACAGTAGACAGGTACAGGGATTTGAAACTGGAAGTTGAAACTGGGCAGTGTAGAGTCAACATGGAAGAACAGCAAATGACAAGTTGGTGGACTATACAGTTTCTATTTACGAAACATTTCTATATCAGCTATTATTTTTTTAAAGAATTTGATTTTTGTTATCCCACTGTATTATCTACGGTTATTGCTGAAAACAAATATTTTACATCAAAAGCAATATGCATAAATATGTGGACGGGATCAAAAAGAAATAAAGTAAAACGTAACTTTAAAAAAAAGTGTCCAAGAGATAAGATGGGTCCTGTCAGGTCCTGTGTGTAATATTCTAGCAGTTGATTTGACTTGTTTTAGAGACAGGTTCCTTAAACAATGTGACTAAACCCTCTGTAAAGCTAAGTACTTTGAAGGAAATGGATGAATAAGAATATAAAATAGTGTAATATAAATTACAGAATTTATCCATCACTAAGAACACTGCAGAGGGAATGTACTGCATTCAGAAAGAAAGGTATTTTGTTATTTCAATAAATTTAAATGATTATGTAAACCAGGAGCTGCTAATGAAACTCCCACTGCCCCAATAAGGGACCAACCTATGATGTGCTGCTGTGAATCTGCTAACTAATACACCGTGAATGAACTGTACCACGACATACAGCATCCTAAAGATCAGATCCCTGCGTGTTTGCTTTGCAATGGCACCATTGTGGAGACAAGATCTGGTGTCACTTTCGATAGCTATCAAGCATCCGCTGCAGGGTCTGCCTCACTCCCCCTCCTGAGTTCAGTTAGCAAAAAAAAACCATGTTTGACAGGATGTGAAGTTATTCGCAGTTACTGTTAAGCTCTTGTTGTGAAATGGCAACAACTTGTCATATCACTTGATTTGGATGATTTGGGAGATGTACTATGCCTGCAGAAATCAATGCAGTCTAGCAGAAAGACTGCTGTCTCTATTACATGTATACATATATATATATATAAATCAAGTAGTATGACAAGAGCTGTGACTATATACGTATATATATACAGTATATATACATATATATGTTTATTTTTAGCATATTTATATTCAAAAATACGTTTTTTCGTTAATTATATTCATCTCATTCTTGCACACTTGATTTTAACATTTTTTTAATAAAAAAATCCACAGGGACTTTTGGGGCCTCGCGGTTAATCAAACCCCATTTACTGCACTGTGAAAGTAATGTAACTGAAACAACAAGGCACAAACATTTGTGTTGCACTTTTTTGGACGCATCTCCCTACTAGTGAATAAATGTATTTTTCCTTTTTTTGTTGACCTTGACATTACAACCTAAGAGTAAAGCATGATGCAAGCACTCCTGTCAGTTTTATTTATATTTAACTGTCACGGTTTGGTCTCTCTTCCTGTTTTAGTTTGAAGTTTAATGTTCCTTGTGGTCTTGGGTTAACTTCACTTCCTGCCTTGTCCTGTGATTGCCTGAGTGTTTCCACCTGTGTCCAATCACCTGCACCTCCCTTGTGTATTTAAGCCCCGTGTGCCTGTTGTCCCCTGTCGCGTCATTGTCCATGTCTACCCGTTGTTGGTGCACGTTATTTTGGCTTCTGTTTGTTTTGTGCTAAATAAAGAGCACATTCTGTAAGACCTGTTCCCTGCGTTTGAGTCCTGTCTGCCTGCCTGCTTCCGCCTGCACCTCCACGCCTACGTGACATTAACACAGTTTTGAGATGCTGAATCAGCAAGAAGCCTCTTCTACCATAAACACTACAGTTAACTAACTTTATGTTACACTATAGTAGGTAAACTAACAGACTCTTTTGAGAACTTTTTTTTTTTTTATTCAGGTAAGTTTTACTTTCCCCCCACTGGCTGCCTAAGGTGTGATTTGTGTGGAGTTTGGTCAAAGACTGGGACCTAATGTGAAACTGGTTCAGTGCCTCCCCCTCATTTCATTTTGGGACTGAATCAGCCTCCTTTGATTAGGAACTCACGAGTCACCCCGAGTCTGTTGTGCTCCATTAAATCTTTAATGATCCTCTCAAGTTTGAATTAAGAATCCAATGTAACAATGTAACGTTTATCAGGATGAAATAGAACATGAAAATGTGCAGATCATTTTTCAACAAAAGCAGCAACGAAAGCAACATAGAGTCAAAGTGGTGAGAATAAGATGATCAATACCTCGTTATAGTTATAATTGTCCCTGAGGTGTCACGTTACCATTCGTTTATCAGCCATGAAGTACATATCGTAAGTCAAGTTCACAAACTCTGTCTTTCGGGCACTTATAAGTGTTTTCTGTTTGATATTTGTCACATTTCAGAAGTCCATAGGTTTGTTGGTCATTTTACCTGAGACTGTAGAATCTGGTTCTTTGATTGGCTCCATCCCATCCATCCACCTTCAAACCGCTTACCCTGTACTCAGGGTCACCCGGGGGCTGGAGTCTATTCCAGCAAACTTCGTCCTGGGTACCGATCACAGGGCAACACAGAGACAAACAACCATTCACACTCACCTACAGGTGAATTAGAGTTCCCAATCAACCTAATCCCAGCGCATATCTTTGGACTGTGGGTGGAAGTCTGAGTACTCGGAGAGAAGCCACGCAGACTGCACACAGAAAGTGGAGTTGAACCCAGGACCTTCCTGCTGTGAGGTGACAGATCTAACCACCACACCACCATGCAGCCCCATTATTGGCTCCAAATAGATCAAATTTCACAAACTAATTATTGTTTTTATACACTATGAAATGGAATGCTTTAAATGGAGGACTTTATTGTTGTGTTATTACTTTTACTCAAGTAAAATATATTTAAAAAAAGCTTTTACCACTGGTTTGGCATTTAAATACAGAACAGTATTAGCAAAGTGGTGACTAAAAACAAGGTGAGATGAGTGGCTCAAGTTATTTATTGTCTGAAAAAAAACATCATCCATCAGACTTTTATTCTTACCTGACGGTAAGAGCCTTAAAGGAGACACTTTGCTTCAGTTTGCCTTATTTATGTCATACTGGACAGGGTACATCACATCACTATCCATCTACCTGGTGTTTAACAAAGGGATTCATAAAGCACACACACACACACTCAGTATTATTCTCTTTTAAATTAAAGGCAACATGTTCAGGCACCTTTTTTTATTTGCTTGAATTTCAGCTTCTCTCTTTCAACTGAACCACGATACATCACAGGATAATTTGCATGTTGCTGACTTCAGGATCATTTTGCAATCGTGTTTAACGTTAAATTCAATTTATATACTGCCCATTTTCAAACCTGTTGGGAAGGATACACGCCCATTGCTGCCAGTATTATACAGAGGCAACATTTCTCTAAAGATAAGAGCACAGGAATTGTTGCGAGGCTGTGGTGGTGGACCATGGACACACTAAGCATAGGACTTATATCCCTTTAGCCCTCTGAGAGGCCCTATAGTGCTCCAACACTGGAAACAGAGCTAGGAGTTGACATCTAATATTCCAGTACATGCAGCAATTCTATTTTACCCAATTTCTATTTGATTACAATTTACATGAGAAAAGTGTTTATGGTCAACCAAGTAACAATCAAGAAGAAAAAATGTCAGTTATTATTATCATTAATATTATTCAATATCTACCAGTCCATTATACTGTACATCCTTTGGTCCGGGTGAGGGGACCTGGATCACGTTGCATCCTTCCAGCAGGATGTGTTCTTATTTAGACCTCAAGCCACTTCAGCTGGTTTATCCCTCAGATTTGAGCAGCAGCGGCCAGATGTCAAGGTCCCCTGAAATTGAAAATTCCTCCACCTGTCGCTCCGAGAACGACCAGCTCCCTTTCAGAGGCATCTCATCCGAGGCGCTTGTATAGGCGATGGTCGTAACGAGACCTCGGTCAGTAAATCTCGTGCTTTGATTTGTCGTTGAGCCCTTTCTTCACTCCCAAGGTCTTATTCCAAGGTGCGTAGTGCTTGACTTGCAAAACTGTCATTCACCGCAACTATCAATCACATGATTTTTGTCACACTCGTTGGTGACCCTGCGGGGCCCCTTCTAACTGTGCGAAATACGTCTTGGTGAGTGCGGCTCAGTTGCAGTGTTTACTGTTGAAGGAAGGAGTAGAAGTTAAAGCACAGTTCCGCCTTGTTGACCATCCATCATGTAGAAAACGCTGTACCAGCAGAGTGCCCGTGGCTTTGCCTGTGTGTGTGCACCTGATAGTGTACATATGCTCGTGGGCGTTCCGCCCTTGTTTCTTTTACTAACAGAGTTCATTAGCATTTCAAACAGTTTCAACACCTAAAAATCACATAACTGACTTGCTTGGTCAGCTATGGTCATTTGTTTTCATTGTAGATGGCACAGCGAGAATCATATTGAATAATTTTTCACAGAATTGTGATTTACCTTGGTTTTGCTGTTTAAAATGTTCCCACATCCCTTCCTGGCCAACCTAGTCAACACTACGGTGTACACATCTGTCAATTCTGTCTGCTTCCTGCATTGCAATTACATTTTGTTTCCTACGCTTACTGCAGTTAAACAAACAAATTCCACAGGGTTTTGGCCAAATAAAAGAATGACCCCTTTCTCTTATGTAACAAAATCACAGATATGTACTGTTCAGTGTGTTAGTATACTGTATATTCACTATATTTTACTGATATTTAACGAATATATCTTTAGGATATTTTAGTTTTTAATCAAACGTTACCTCCAATACTGCCCTACAGAGCTTTCAAGCCAGTATTTTGAAACTAAATAAAGTTAAGACCAAGCATCAAAGCCAAATGCAAAGAATTTCCAATATTAATCATTTACCTGCATGTCGTGTAGGCTTTATAGGTATTTGTTTACTCTGGATGTCATTAAATGATGTCCAGTGGGAAAATATATTGAAAAATCCAATTAACATACACAATGGTCAAAACAAAGTCTAAAAACCTGATGCAGGTACAAAAAAGTCTACTGTGTTTCTGTTCAAAAGCAACGACTAATTACACAATAAGTGCAAGGACATCTGTGAACAAAATAGTAGAGGCCAAAGAGATGTTTTCATGGTGGAGATCACCAAATCCATAAAAGGTGTTAACTCGATAATGCAATAAAAAAATAAGGAACAACATTAAAAAATATGTTATTTTTGCATCTTTTAGTCGTGAAATTAAAACACACAGTTGAGATCCAGGCAGAACAAATGATTGAAGTTCAAAGGGAATTAAAATGGAGACTTAAGAGTCCGATCAAACCTGTCAACAAGCTGTTAAACTAACATGGTAACATTGTGCGGATCAAACCTCCAAAAAACATGTGCTCCCAACGGTTCTCCATCATCCACTACCTCGATTGATTATATACATAAATGTCTGTGAGTAAATTTGTGAAGCGGAAATAGTTTGTGACAGTGTGAATAATCCAGAAACAGCTGGTCAGGGGTTACTTTCTTGTGATTTCTTTATGGAATGAAGGGAGAGGTTCAAAAAGCAAATATTGCCAAATTATTAGATAGAAGCCTGTTTCTGAATTTCAATAACGCCAGCAATCTGTATTCTAAGGCTCATCTAATTGAGTTCTTGGAGGATATTCAGAGGTATTGATGGGTTTCCTCTTGCAGTATATGCTGAGGATTATAGTTTATTGTTCGCTGTGTATCATTAATAAGTTCAGAGCCAGGTGGCCCTAGAAATGAGCCTCTCTCTTTCTAAAGACCATGCCATCAAATCATTGCTCCCCATCTGCTTGACAGATGCCGTTTGCCAATGATTATTCATTTTGCATCTGGGGCAGCACGGCACAATTTTTGTACTTCAAAAATCTCTTTAAAAAGAGATTCAAATTAAAGATATAAAGGATTTCTTCAACCTTAATTGAACTGATGTCTCAAATGCTTTACTTTCTCATGCAGATGCTTCATCTTTTATATAAGATATATTGATGTGTTGTTATTAATAGATGCCATTCAATATGGTGCACTGAGATCTTCAAGTGCAGGTGAATAACTTTCAGTTTAATTTAACAGTCAATTCTTTGGGCACTTTTCCCCCCATTTTTGCAAACACAAATGTTTATACTTAAAACAGTAAGGCTGTCAGAGCTGATGACATTCAACTTCACTGCACTACACAGAACAATAAATAATGGTTGAACTTACCCTCATCTCTTCTGGTCAGACCAGCTACAGTTGCAATAACGATACTTCCTAACATACATATAACATAAATAACCTTATCACAATGATAGCATTTCCCAAACACTTAAAAATCTTAACTCAATCATTATTCAACTCAACTAGAAAATACGACAGAAAATTAAACTGGCCACTCTCCAAAAAAAACAAAAACTATTTTTGTATATTTAAACCACCGATTGCATTAAAACTGAACATAGGACTTCTGCCCTCAATCTTAGAATACATCCACTCATCAAAAAAACAAACCTTAACAATGTGTACTGGATATCAAAACAAAAATAACCTAGTCCTGTCAGCAAGAACACAGGATATCAATGAATATAATAAAATACACTGTTTACAATTAATGCTGGATTCTGTATATTATACAAAAAACTTTATTCATCCAATGTTTGTGCTATGTGAAATATAATGTCCAATATCTTGATCAGTCTTCTGTCAAAAAGTAGATCTATCAAGTCTTTTGTCAGGTCAAAATCAAGAAAAGTTGAAAATAAATAATAATAGTAATTTATCTAAATAATACCAAAAGACAGCTAATACGTGTTTAATATCTTGTTGAATAGTATTCCCTCCTAAATGTAATGTAAAGTATCACAAATTTAAATGCCATTACCTCTATCAATACAATTGTATTTCATTGCACGCGCAGGTTTGGATTGGCAAATTGTGTGAGACAGGCGAGGAGAAGCCGTCGTGTCTTCAACCCTTTCCGCATTCAGGAGAGTTCGGGACGAGGTGGCGGTCACATGTCTTTTGTCAATCCAAAAAGACAGATGACAAAACAATTCTGGAGTCTAGAATCAGCATGAAACCACACATCCTTTTAAACATGCACATGCTGTGCACAGCCCTTGTGTTTACTTAGACAAAAGTGAAATCTTTTAGAGAGATCAAAATCCATGGAAGAACAGAAGCAGTGTGAGCTTTTGCTGCAGAAGCCTTCATGATCAATTCGTGTTCGGGAGGATCTCTTATCAAATGCTGCTCGGTGCGCGGGAAGACAAGAATAGAAATGGAGTTTTGCTTCAATGCTCACAAGATGTCTTTCTCTGCAGCCCTGTAGAAGTGGAGTGGCACAGTCTAAATCCAGATTGCAGTGATTAGACGATGTTGGAGTTAATGGACTGCAGCATCGCCTACTCATTTAGATGAAAGTATAACATTCCTCTGTTCAGCCTTGTCAGGGGTGGATATGGTGAGGAGCCAGTGGGCTACTGTTATTATCACAGCCAAATGGACTATCAATATGTTTGTGTGGTGGTGGGGTGTGATTAGCTCAGCTGCAGGGGGGGAGAGCTTGGAGGAGGGGTGCAGGGAACAGTGCCGGCAGGTAATAAGCGCAGCTGGGAGGCATTTGACTAATTGTCTCCCTGTGCTTAAGAACAGTGAGCAGGTCTGGAGAGAGAGGCTGAACCCGGCACACAGAGCTCGGAACGCAGGAGCGAGCGCGGGTGGAGCGAGAGCGACGGCGTGCAACCCAAAAGAAATAACGAAATAACAAAATAAGGAAATAAAGAAATATTGAACTGAGCTGCCTGGTGTCCGCGTGTCACTCCCTCGGGATCTCTGCTACAGTGGCACCCAACTAAGGAATGGAACCCGGCGATCACCACGCGGAGGGGATGGCGCAGCCGGCGGTCACGCTCGGGCGGATGCTGGGCGAGATCGCCGCAATGCAGCGTGAGCAGGCCGAGTCTAACCGGCACTTTCTGGGGGCGCTCCAAGCCCAGACGGATCGGCAGACCCGGGTGTTAGAGCAATTGGTGGCCCGGCCAATCGCGGCAGCACCGCCGACGGGTCCCCCGGCGTACGCGGGGGTGGTGCTGCACAAGATGACGCCGGCGGACGAGGTGCAGTCGTACTTGGAGATGTTCGAGGCGATGGCGGGGGCGTGCGGGTGGCCGGCGGACGAATGGGCGATCCGCCTGCTGCCACTGCTGACCGGGGAGGCGCAGACGGCAGCCCTGGGTCTGCCACCCGGGGCGAGGCATGACTACGCCGGGGTGAAGAAGGCCATCATGGACCGGCTGGGGCTCTCCCCCGAGGACCACAGGAGGCGTTTCCGGGAGGCGAGGCTGGGGCCGGAGGACCGTCCATTCGCCTTCGCTCAGCGGCTACGAGACGCGGCCAACAGGTGGCTGCAGCCGGGGGGCGCGGGCGGAGCACCGGCGGTGGTGGAGAAAGTGGTGGTGGAGCAGTTTCTGCAAGGGCTGCCGCCGCGGACCTCGTCGTGGGTCCAGTACCACCGCCCGGCGACGTTGGAGGCCGCGGTCACCCTGGCGGAGGACCACCTGGCGGTTCACCCCGGCGGACGGGGCGACGGCGGACGCCCGCCCGCGTCACCGCAACCAGTCCCCACGCCGCGAAGGAGGACCCAGCAGCCGGCCGCGGCGTGGCCCCTGCCGACGCCGCGATCACCAGCGCGTACCAGGGGGGGCGACCATGCGGAACCGACCGGGGCCGGCACTCTTCCCGACCCGCCGAGAGCGCCTCAACCGCCAGGGCAGGAGTGTTGGAGGTGCGGGCAGCCCGGGCACTACCGGCGGGAGTGCCCACTGATGGAGGTGGGCCAGACGGTGAGGGTTGCCGGACCTCCAACACCCTCCCCCGGTCCGGGAGCGACGTACTGCGTTCCGGTAAGGATCCAGGGGGGTACATACCAGGCGATGGTGGATTCGGGCTGCACGCAGTCCATGATCCACCAGAGGCTGGTTCGACCCGGGGCATTGGTGGAGGCATCGCGGGTGTGTATTAAGTGTGTGCATGGGGATGTTCACGACTACCCAGTGGTACCGGTAGAGATTAGGTTTGGGGGTAAAAAGCATAAGATAAAGGTTGCGGTTAGCTCCCGCCTTACGCACCCCCTAATCTTGGGGACGGACTGGGCAGGGTTTCATAAGATAGCGGGGCAGTGTGCGGGGGTGCGATCACGATCAGCAGG
Organism: Pungitius pungitius; assembly: GCF_949316345.1. Classification (NCBI taxonomy): domain Eukaryota; kingdom Metazoa; phylum Chordata; class Actinopteri; order Perciformes; family Gasterosteidae; genus Pungitius; species Pungitius pungitius. The sequence goes on from NC_084903.1 coordinate 12,704,681, forward strand.
GACATGCGGGATGTGTGCGGTGCTCAGTGGTGACGCGAGGTTGTCCGACACTGCAGACAGGGACGGGGAACCGACGGAGCCTCCCACGGAGACTCCGCGGGCTCCCGAATTACGCTCCATGGAAGATTTTCCACTCGAACAGTCTCGTGATGATACTCTACGCTCTGCCTTCGACCAGGTGATACGTATTGATGGTCACATGGTGCGCCCTGACACCGCATTATCATACCCGCACTTTTCATTGATCAGGGACAGGTTATACAGAGTGAGTCGTGACACTCGTACAGGTCAGGAGAACACCCAGTTGGTAATACCAAAAAGCCGTCGGGAAATAATTTTCCAGGCGGCTCACTATAACCCGATGGCGGGCCACATGGGTAGTGACAAAACTATGGACCGGATAACGGCCCGATTTTACTGGCCAGGCATTTGGGCGGATGTGCGCCGATGGTGCGCGTCCTGCCCGCAATGTCAGCTAGTGAACCAGCCGGCCATTCCGAGAGCGCCGCTGCGACCGCTCCCGTTAATGGAGGTGCCGTTCGAGCGCTTAGGTATGGACCTTATCGGGCCGTTTCACCGTAGTGCACGGGGATATCGCTTTGTGCTAGTTCTGGTGGATTACGCAACACGATATCCCGAGGCAGTGCCATTGCGCAACATCTCCGCGAGGAGTGTTGCGCAGGCGCTGTTTCAGGTCATCTCCCGCGTTGGAATCCCGAAAGAGATTCTGACGGACCAGGGCACCTCGTTCATGTCACGTACACTGCGGGAACTTTACGAATTACTGGGAGTTAAGTCTATTCGGACCAGCGTCTATCACCCCCAGACCGACGGGCTGGTGGAGCGGCTGAATAAAACCTTAAAATCCATGATTCGTAAGTTCATTCACGACGATGAACGTCATTGGGATAAATGGCTTGATCCTCTGTTGTTTGCAGTACGGGAGGTGCCTCAGGCCTCCACGGGATTTTCTCCCTTTGAGCTGCTGTTTGGCAGGAAACCACGGGGGGTGCTCGACCTGCTTAAGGAACACTGGGAGGAGGGTCCGAGCCCCGGTAAGAACGAGATTCAATACGTCCTGGACCTGCGAGCCAAACTCCACACACTGGGTGAGTTGTCACGTGAGAATTTGCTCCAGGCCCAGGAGCGTCAACAACGGCTGTACAACAGAGGAGCAAAGCTGAGACAATTTACACCGGGAGAAAAAGTTCTTGTATTGCTTCCTTCCTCCAGCTCAAAACTCCTCGCCAGGTGGCAAGGGCCCTTCGAGGTCACACGGCGGGTGGGGGACGTCGACTATGAGGTGGTGCGATCTGACAGGGGCGGAGCTACGCAGATCTACCACCTCAACCTCCTCAAACAATGGAGGGAGGCGGAGTCTGTTTCGCTGGTGTCCGCAGTAGCTGAGAGAGAGGAGCTGGGGCCCGAGGTTTCTAAGTCCACCGATCCGACCCGGCTCCACTTCGATGCCCATCTCTCTGCGGCCCAGAAAACGGACTTAGCCCGGTTGCAAAGTCAATTTAATGATGTGTTCTCTCTCCTGCCAGGTCGCACGGACCTCATAGCGCACCACATTGAGACGTCCCCGGGCGTGACCGTGCGAACACGGCCCTACCGGTTACCTGAACACAAGAGAAAAGTGGTTCAGCGGGAATTAGCGGCAATGCTGGAGATGGGGGTAATAGAGGAGTCCAACAGCGCCTGGTGCAGCCCCATCGTCTTGGTCGCTAAGAAGGATGGGTCTGTGCGGTTCTGTGTGGACTATCGCAGGGTGAATGACGTGTCACGTTTCGATGCCTACCCGATGCCCCGGGTCGACGAACTCCTGGACCGATTGGGCACCGCACGTTTTTTTACGACACTGGATTTAACCAAGGGCTACTGGCAGATTCCCTTGTCACCAGAGTCCAAGGAAAAGACGGCTTTCTCCACTCCGTTTGGGTTATACCAATTCGCCATGCTTCCCTTTGGGTTGTTCGGGGCCCCGGCCACCTTCCAACGCCTCATGGACCGGGTGCTTCGCCCGCATGCTGCATATGCTGCCGCCTACCTGGATGATGTGATCATACACAGCACCACCTGGGCGGAGCATGTGCGGCAGGTGGGCGCGGTGCTGGAATCCCTGAGGCAGGCCGGGCTCACTGCCAACCCAGGGAAGTGTGCAGTTGGGCGGAGGGAGGTACGGTATCTGGGGTACCACTTGGGGGGCGGGCAGGTGCGCCCTCAGGTAGACAAGACCGCGGCTATTGCGGCCTGCCCGCGTCCCAAGACAAAAAAAGAGGTGAGGCAGTTTCTGGGGCTGGCCGGGTACTACAGGAGGTTCATCCCGGGCTTTGCGGAGCTGACCAGCCCCTTGACTGACCTGACCCGGAAAGGTGCCCCAGATCCGGTCCAGTGGACCGAGCGGTGCCAATGGGCGGTTGAGGGGGTAAAACAGGCTCTCTGCGGGGAACCTCTCCTCCACACACCTGACTTTTCTCTCCCTTTTGTCTTGCAGACTGATGCGTCGAGCAGAGGGCTGGGGGCCGTTTTGTCCCAGCAGGTGCAGGGGGTCGACCGCCCAGTCCTCTACATCAGCCGGAAGTTATCGGAGAGAGAGGCCAGGTACAGTACCGTGGAAAAGGAGTGCCTGGCCATCCGGTGGGCGGTCGACTCCCTGCGGTACTACCTCCTGGGACGCTCATTCACCCTCTGCTCGGATCACGCCCCGCTGCAGTGGCTCCACCGCATGAAGGATACCAACGCCCGGATCACTCGGTGGTATCTAGCTTTACAGCCTTTTAACTTCAAGGTGATCCATAGGCCCGGGACGCAGATGGTCGTGGCCGACTTCCTCTCCCGCCCTCCGGTGAAGGAGGAGGGGGGGGAGTTGGTTCGGCCGGACGGCTCCCCGGCCTAAGTCGGGCGGTGGGGGTATGTGGTGGTGGGGTGTGATTAGCTCAGCTGCAGGGGGGGAGAGCTTGGAGGAGGGGTGCAGGGAACGGTGCCGGCAGGTAATAAGCGCAGCTGGGAGGCATTTGACTAATTGTCTCCCTGTGCTTAAGAACAGTGAGCAGGTCTGGAGAGAGAGGCTGAACCCGGCACACAGAGCTCGGAACGCAGGAGCGAGCGCGGGTGGAGCGAGAGCGACGGCGTGCAACCCAAAAGAAATAACGAAATAACAAAATAAGGAAATAAAGAAATATTGAACTGAGCTGCCTGGTGTCCGCGTGTCACTCCCTCGGGATCTCTGCTACAGTTTGCAATAATAGGTGTGAAAAGCACAGATTGAACTACCATGTGTGATTATTAGACTGTGTTTCCCATGGCTTTGCTTTGATTAACTTTTGAAGCAAAAAGATTTGAGCTTAGTGTGGGGTAAACTTATGAAATTGTATTGTACATATCACTTGCATCCCTGGAATGTGAACATGTGCAGACTAGGCCATTTAAACTCACCAAATATTAAATGTTATTATTACAAAGGCGCTTTATTTTGATTGCTACAGTACCATCCAGTTCTGCCCCCTCTTAACCCTCTATCATGGAGACCATAACAAAGCTGGGATCTCAGCCTTGTGGATGCTTCAGCAGACAGAGGAGGAGAAAATACTGTGAACGTGTAATCAAAGTAGTTCAAATCGTCATTGTTGTTGTACCTCCTAACGATCTGTAGGGAAAGAACTCTATCCATTCAGCTGAATTATTTCCTTATATCTGTTTCAGAAACTGCTGAGTTTTTCATCATTTATATTCCTCAGAAGCAGGTAAAACTGAATAATTTAAACCACACTTATTTATTAATTTTAGGTCAAATCTATTGATCAGATTTCCTACATGTGCAGAGGAGAAGAACGATTCATTAATTAGCCACAAAGCAAAAAAACACAAATACAACAAGAGGTATTACATAAAAACTAATTCAGCAGGTTTGACACCTCATGATCAGTGATTAAGTGGCATCTGGTTCTTCAAAAGAGGAATAATAGTAAGATATGTTCTACAGATTTAACTCAAGTTGCGAGTTACTTAAAGCTAACAGCAAACAGAGTGCAAATAATACAGTCAATACTCATTTCACTGTTTAATCTGATTTATGGGCTTCCTCTTGGAGCCTCGTCCATCACTGTCAAAAGCTAGTTAAATTGAAATGGATAAAATGTCATGATGACTCGGCACAGTCATTGTCTATGTACATCCTTGAACTTGTTATAAGTTATTGAATATAACTATAGTAGCAAAAGTATTTTGAGATCCCAGCTGCTCAGGAAAAGATCCGTATGTGTTTATAAAATAGGTTTTTTGGATGGCAAATAACTGAATTCATTAATAGGTGAATTGTTGCTGAAAGGAAAGTCACCTGCAGCATTCAACTTAGAAAATGAAAAATAGCAATAAAATTCCTGCAAAAAATATTTATTTATTAAAAATAAATCAAAGGATTATGAGTCATGCATCCCCTGACTCTGCAGTTCCAATGAGTTCTAGGCTGCATTTCAGCTTCTGTCAGCTAGTTGTTTGTTTACGGCCACGTGCAGCAGGCAGCTATTTTCAGCAAAAAACCTATAAACTCACTATTAAGTGCGTACGAAGCACTGCAACAAAGACAAAGTCGGTAACTAGCTGTTAAACGCGGCCCAACATTCAGCGCCCAATAACGAATTTGACAAGGACAGAGTCCAATGCAAGGTTGTATACTTAAAACCAACACAGATACATTGACTGTAAAACAAAACAAATAAATATATATCACCAATGAAAGCCATGGATACATGCTGTGGATGTATGGAAGGTCCAGACTAACGACATCTGGTATTAGCCCACTGCCTGCTAAGGTTGAACAGCCTGAAAGACAGCGGGAGGGGCTTCACGTGAGGTAGGCATTTCTCTCAGGAGATGGTGGTGACCAAAACAGAGTTTCTACTATTTACCAGGTTCAACCCCTCTGAATGCTAAAGTTGCTCTGTCACTGCTGGACACTGAATTTGTTGATTTCTAAATAATGGCATCTTAACTTTATTAAGTGAGAACAATTTAAAAATAACATATTTGTGTTGCAATTAATGCATCTTAAAAGTACCTTATTCAAAATCATATGAAACATGTTTGCTTGTATAATCAGAGAGAATTTATCCTTCACTCTTGCCTTTTTATGATCATGATCTTTTATCCACCATTCCGTTCATTCACCTCGCACACAGCATGGATACATATGCACAAAAACCAATTCATTTGTCAGCCTGTTCATTTGCATAGGTCAAGGAATTCAAGCGTGAAATAAAAAAAGGAAAAGATAAAGCTTACATCTGCATCTGCGGGGAAATTACATCCTGTCAGCTGATGCGCTCACCTATAGTCTGTTGCCTGGGGATATCTGAGACTATGCAGTTTAGGACTAGTAGTCATGGCAACGTAGTTATGAGTCAGATTCACTTTCACAGAAAACAATTAACAGTGACATTTATCCACATGTGAAGCACTTGGGCTGCATGGTGAACACATTTCTCGCCCACATGCGTTGTTCTGGAAAAAAAAATCAGCTTAAAGCCTTCTCTCTAGAACACTGTTGTCCTTCTCCTTATTGTAAGCGAAGATTCTTTTCAAACCCTTAATGTATTTTTTAAATAACAAGTATAGCTGCTTGGATAATTCCCAGTTGATTTTTCTGTGTGTTGTACTATATGCCCTGCAGGTACTGACAGCTTCCCTTCAGCCACCTGTGGCTCACCTGCAGGAGAGACAGAACAGAGGAAACCTTCTCCCTGGATCCAGAAGGTTGTTTTTCTCCCTTCTGACAAGCTGCTCTACAATGCCATGTGGTATTATAAACAGCTGATTCCCCCGATCACACCGAGGCTTCTGCCAGGAATGCATTCTTTAATGTTTTATGTCTCTATGTCGGGTGTCAGAAAATAATGACATGACATGGTAGGTAAGCACCTCCTCCCATAAGAGACAAAAATACAAGTTATAGAAGTAGACAGAGAGGGAGAGAGGGGGGGGGGGAGTCGATGTACAGTTTTATAACAATAAATTATTCAATATATTTGAAAACGAACTACGACTGCAATTATAGCATTGACATATACAGTATAGACCGTTCTAAATACTCTTAAAATGACCTAAATCAAAAATATACCTCGTCAAAACCCTTGTAATTGAAAATGAGGCAGACTATGTATAAATCAATCGTCGGATGGATCTTGCATTGGATTTAAAAATAAACAATAACTAACGTCATTGCAAGATTAAGTACCACAAGTTAAAAGAATAATTTCTTTTTTCCTTAAACTGACTTTTCTTGATCCCATGAATTTACTTATTTTTAATGTTAGGTAACAAGTAAGTATTTGGATGCAATGTTACATTTTATATCCAAATCTCAACTAGCATAACATCTCTTTGCTCTTGGTGTAGAAAGAACTAGACAAATTGCAAGTATCAATCCTGGATTTTGAAAAGCTGACACAAAACTTCATTTGCTGGCTTTAATCTGTGAAAAAGCTGTGAAAAAAGCTGTTGAAGATTTATGAATGAGTTGGAAAAGAATGAACAGCAAAATCAGTGTGTCAAATTAGGACATAATATAATTAGGGCTGTCAAAAATAGCGCGTTAACGGCGTTAATTAGCTGTTTGTTGTTAATTACGTCAATTTTTTTGACGCATTTCACGCATGCGCAGTGTGACAAATTATTCAGGTCCGGAAAGAACCTCTTCTTCTAGGGAATGCACTTCATCCTATACAACACATTACTGCCACCTGCAGGCATATGTCAGGCCGTCAGGTTCAGCAAGTCGTTTGCGCCAGAGACCCGCCCCCCCCCCCCCCCCCCTCCTCCCCCCCTCCCTCCCCGGTTCTCGCGCAGCGGAACAGAGAAGAAAAAAAGCTCCGCCCAGCAGAGCAAGAGCAGCGCTGAGATAGAGGAAAGACCATCGGAGAGACCCGTAATATTGTTCTGAAACATGCGGAGGAAGAGAAGCCAATGCGACCTAAATCCTCCCAGGTATGGGGATATTTCACACTGAAATGGGGGCTGCTAGCGGAGTTCTAATCGCAGCGCTCGACTTCAAGGTGTAACCTTTATTATTGTTCGGTCTGAAACGGCGCGCCCAGTGACGGGTGGTGCAGCAATATTGTTGTTCGGGTGGAAATCGGGAGAAAGGTCGGTCCGGGAGATTTTCGGGAGGGGCTTTGAAACATCGGGAGGGTTGACATGTCTGGTCATGTCTGGTCATCGCAGGAGCACAAACTCACAGCAGAGTGGGATAAACTGCAGAGGCTCGAGACCCTTCTAGAGCCATGCAGGGAAATCAGTCTGTAACTTATCAAATAACATTGATTTGATTATTTTCTGGAATGAATTAAACCAAGTCAAATATCAAAAACATGTATTTATGTAAAAAATAATAATTATGATAATAATAATGATAATTATGTATCTGTGTCCTGTTATTTATCTTTAGTATGCATTTCAGAAAGAAAAAATGGTTAGGATTCAGGTGTGATTAATCATGATTAATCCACTGAAAATTCTGATTAATTTGATTAAAATTTTTAATCATTTGACACCCCTAAATATAATATAACAATATCATATTTTCATGATGTTTGAATTGGATTTAAAAATTATATAATCTTTTATAATGTTGTAAATGATGGAAATTCTGCAAATGCTGGATGTCAAAAGGAAGACAGACGTATTATCACCATCAGGCATGTTACTGTTGCATGTTGCTGCTCAGACACAGATGATGTGCTAAATCAATAAGGAGGATACATGTATGTGTAATAATTAAGTAAATATACACACGCAGATACCCCATCTACAGCCATTTTAAAGCTGTTGTGACAAGTACCACGAGAGAATCAGCACAAGAGGTCACCAAAAAGCAGAAGTAAGTAACATCGGTATACTGTTTTGGTGTTTTGCTTTCATTCAAAAGTTGAGCAGGCAGAGGCGCTCTTATTGCATATATTAAGACGTGTTAGTGAGGGAGGTCCTTTTGATGAAAGTGGGTTTGCATGTATATTTAATGCCATGGTTTGCCGAGCTCTGCTTGAATGTGAATGGTAATGAGGACTGACATGTTGAAAACAGGCTGTGCCACTCGTCTCCTCCCCAGGTGCACAAAACAGTCAGAGCAGAAAGCAGCCCCATTTCTCTGCCTCTGCTTTTGCATTTGGCATTACAAACTGACAACATCGCTTCCATGGCTGTCTTTTCTAAATGCTGTGCGTGTGCACTAGTCTGTGCAGCTCAATAAAAGGTCATTTCAACAGCCGTATATATATTATGGTGGTTAGTTGTTTAGTTCAGCTCACTAAAACTAAAATGCAAATAGACTAAATTATGCAAATTAAAAAAACACGGCAAGCTGACAAGCTTTCAGTTAATTTCCGGGCTTTGCAAAATGAATGTAAAAAATATAACTACCTGAGAAACACACAACAATCATCTGGGAAAATTGTCCCACAACTTAAGATTATTTCAGTTCTAACATTCTGAATGTTGATCTACGGTGTATATAATGCAAAGTAAAACGCCTCTCACTCCATTGCAAGCCTACATGAAAGGCTACCGGAAGCATGGGCATGTCCATCAGTGAGAATTTGATTTACAACTCATTTCTTTGCAACTTGCAACTTCTCTGTACTCGCTTGTGTTGACTGACTTTGCAGGGCATTCTGTTACGCTATATACCGATGGAGAAGTTTGCTAATTTGAGTATTGTGCACTTAAATGTTTTCTGAAGTTGCAGTGCGTTGAAGTCGCAGGGTGACCGCAAACATCCAAAATGTTTCACATTAAAAAATCCATTTGGTATTTAGAATATATCAATCAATCAATCATTTTAATTCCATTTGCAGGGAAAACCTTTTAAGATTTGAACAGAAACAACATGTGCACTCAGTAGTTTACATCAATTGTTTTACTGTTATATATAACAAATGACCAACATATTTACACGTATAAAATAATAATTTTCAGATTTATTCCAATATTTTCCCACTTGTTCAGCTGAATCGCATAATAAACCTACAAACCTGAGACACTAAATAAAAATAATTACAGCAACAAAAAAAAGGTTCAGAAAACTTGCTACACAGTAGCAATTATGAACAAAGTACAAAAAAATATTGGACCCATTACATTTTTTACAACAAAAAATCTGACTGTGCTGTATTTACCACAAAATATACCTTATACTACCTTGTCAAGTCTGCAAAATATCTGCCAACTATGGCTGCTCCTGTATGCAAAATAAATGTTTAACATTTATGATGTGACGTCAACTCAGCTCATAAGAAGACATCGCAGTGCTCAAAAGGGTCGCATTCAACTACTTATCGCTCTTCTCTTCTCACACAAATGTGCACACAAAAGAAACAGCTTCATCTCTCCAGTGCGGTGTCCCCTCAAGCGGGCTTTCATAAGGAGCTGCTAAACAGCACGTTCGTGATGAACCATTTCTGTCCAGTGCACTTCTGCAGAGCCAGTTGGTAGCCAAACTCATTGTCGCTGCTCACTACGAGCTCCAGGCATCTCTTTGATTTCCTGTTCTGAATGGATCCTCCCTGAAAAGATAAAAGCAGGCTGGTGAAATTTGTGGCGGCCCCCAGAGAACATCATTGTACACAATACAACTTTCCTCCTTTAAACGCATACTGCTGTAAATGGATATGGATGTGTGCAGCCGAAACACCCTTTGGCATTTTGGCTGAATCCCACTACCATCCTCATTGGGCCCACTAGATACCATCAACAAGGTTTCAAGGCAAGAACAACAGGACAATTGCCAGTGTGGTCATTAGCGTTTCTCCTAGCAAGGGGCAAGATTTTGGAAAGACCACAAGAAAAGAGGACAACCAGACACAAAAACAAAGGAATGAAGGATATGAAAACCTCAGCTTCAAAGCCATGACGGTATTGTTTGAATCTATCATAATTTACAAACTGTAATGTATCAGCTGTTGCAAGAGTCCGAAAGGAGCCAGCAAAAATATCGCTGCATGTCCCGATAAATGAGGGAGGATTTTTCTCATTATGATCCCAGGGCAGACCAAGGGCAAGTGATGGAAGAGAAGATCCTCAACAGCCAATACAGTGTGGAGAGAGCTGCAAAGAGAACATTTTTTCAATACTATGAGAGCAGTGCCGAGGGATACGGGAGAAAAAAGACCTTAAGATTGGACAGGTTGTATAGAAACAAATTACTCTTTGGTCAGTCTTTGGCCCATCCGTGGGGTCCAAAATACATTTATATTTTATAGATAACAGATGGTAATAACTGCTGAAAGTGGGCATTTATGGACCAAAACGACACGGTGTTCCGAGCCAGCCCATAAAAGCAGGGAAAGGGGCAATTAAGGCTTTTTTTTTTTACTTAATGGTATCAGTCACAAAATCCAGATTTCTTTCAGATCCCTACTACAGGTTACACCAGCTTCAGCTAGGAACGCCAGAGATTGTTAAATTATGTTTTTTTTAACATTTTTAACCATCTCCATGACAACTGAGCTGAGCTGAACCTAATTTTCAACTCCAACTAAAAGCTTTGAAAACAACATTGACATTATTTTGTTGAACATGCTGTTTGCAGGATCAAGCAGAAATTAGAAAATGGATCATATCTTGGCAGTGTGCAATGTAAAAGCGAGAAGAGACACCTTAAACCTGTTCAGAAATGGACTAAAATTTCTGGTTGGTTCATCCTTGGTTATGGGTGGTGTCGGAGTGATTTTTTATACCACTAAATGTTCCATTTAAATTAGAGTTTTTGGGTTCTTTTGAGATATGGGGCATAATGAATTAGATTCAATCGTCATTCAGTTTCACATTAACTACAGATCTGAGTATGCAGATGATTATTTTAAAATGATTTGTTCCATAGCTTCTGTACCTCAGTTAAGTTTAATACAGGGTGAACAGCGTTTTGTTCTCTAACTGAAATCCAGTCTAATATTTTAATCATGTTAGCTGATTTCTTTTACGGCTTGGACCAGTGACAGGTTGGTTCTGTGGACTTCATTTAGTAGACAATGAGGCATTGGTAGAAGTGGCAAGGAGCAGTTTATTTTGATCCACGGATGTAGCAATTATTCGGTCTCTTTCAGAAAGAAATGAAGTCTTCATGCTTAATCCTCCCTAAACAACTCCAAAACTGTTGAATCAAAAGTTCACGGACACAGCACCAGGGCTATGTGAATGTGAACAAATGAAAGATGTGAGTTGGGATTCAGAAGACTGGAGCGAGGCCAGACTTACAGCCGGGATCACTGCAAACACTGAACGGTAACTGGGTGTTACTCAGCCAAGCTCTCTATATGATGAACGTATACGTGATGGCATGTGGGGAGGATATTGTTGGACATAGGCTTCTACAGAACGATCTGTATTTGTTACAGAAACATAAAAACGTATTACCCACAGACCCTCAAAACACACACGCAGGACAAATGATGACCATTGTTATGGACCAATGCCATATCAGATTCCTTGTTTTTGGAAATACATTTTCTTGATTCCCGTTATTGTTCCACCAAGGGAACATGTGCTTGCTTTACTAATCAGCATCTACCAAGATGTCAAATCTTTACATTCACGAACTGATTTCATTTCTTTCCCTAATGAAGGCTTATCAAGATCACTTCTTTTTGGTCAATAAGAGGTTTTTAAAGTGGATGAAGGAAGTGAAGTCAATTCCTTTAGAACGTTTTCATAACGTTTATCTTCACTCAATCCAGCTTTTTGCTTTCTTATTCGTACAGCACCCTGTTCCCAAATGTTTCTATGGCGGCATTAGGAAATCAATTTCAGTTTGAGCTTAATACTTTGGACATATGGAGTCAAAACGGTCAATAATTGATGACATATTTCAGTGTCTTGATACTGTCCAACATTGCTGATATGTCCCCATCTTGTGTACTAAATTATGCAAACTTAACTAAAATAACCACTTAAAGTTCCGTGTGAGGATATGTGATGCATGAGCTCCAGCGCATGAAACCCTCTTACATTTTCACACCATCATGCTGTAATACCACACACTTGCACCTGTAGCGGCAGTCCTGCAGCGATATCGCCAAACAAATATTCTATTGGTTATAACGAGCATCTAAAATGAAGCACATTTGGGATTTCACACATATTTGACTGAAAGAGGAATATAATCTTTAATAACACTGCGCTGACAGCATAGCAGACAATATGAGGTATTTTGAGCACAAATCAAAGCATGCAGTAAATCCAATTCCCCCCCCCCCCCCTCCCCCCGCTGTCATGGGGCATTTTGTGAGGTGGCTGCTTGTTCTGTTAAAACACATTTTGCAAGCGCAGCTAATGCAGGAAGACAATTATTAAATATCAATGACTCTGGATGTATAAATGAGTTAGAACTGAGGAGAGGGAGGGGGGGGGGGGGGGGGGGTCACCTGAGTGAAGAGCCAGTGCAGCTTCATGCGTTTGGTGGCGGCGTAGCTGCACTCTATGAGGCGCGGTCTGCCGTTCACGTCCACCACGCACTTGTTGTCGTCGTCATCAACCGTTGGACTGAGGAGCCCGATGTGGAGCTGCTGAGCACTGGTGTAGTACACATTCTGCAAGAGACAACACATCGTGCTACGAACAAATTGCTAAGTTCTGTACTGTGGGCTGAGACTGCCGTGGTTGACATTTCAATACGGGTCCCTGCAGAGCTGTAGGTAATAAACTATGCAGCAAATGAGGATTGCTCTCGGTCGTCTTTGGGTTTGAAAGAGACATTTACATAGATTAAATATGCATATTTATACAGTTCTCCTGAATTCATTCAGGACAATAAAAGGCAAGCAAAAAGAAGACAAAAGGAGCTAATTATTAATTCAGCAATGTCAAGAAAACCTGAATAATTTTGCTCATCTCTCACAAAAACTGAAATTCATTTTTAGGAATTTGGCAGGAGAAGAAATGATCTGCATTCAAAAAGAGAAAAAGGCTTTGCAGTATGAGCATTATAGAGGGAATCTTGGGATTATGTTTACAGACCGGCAGAGCAGTGCTCACAGTCTGTCGCCGTAACGCCAGCTTTGGTTTGTTGTGGTGTTTCACACAGCGACGAACTAGAGGTCGTGAAAAAACAAGGCTGGACTGCATGAGATGATTTCATTTTGATGAGATGACATTTTTCAAATTGTGTATTGTACACCCCTGGAAAGTCAACTGAATTTACTAAATTGCTGCAAATTAAGTCATTTTAAGATACGTCTACTGAGTAAACACTACATTTGAGCTATTACCATTTACTGGTATGCACAGCTCAAAGAGGAGTAAAAAGGATATAAAGGAGTAGAACAAGTCTTTTTGCTAAGCTTGTCTCCGACCTGGCACTCCAGCCGAGCTGTTAGAGCACATTAAGATATGTAAAAAACAGCTTTATGTTTGAATATTCTGCTATTGTCTGGTTTTCACTCTTACCCTTCTCTCTAGTCTTATCTCATATCGCCCAAACATCCTCCTTCACACCTAACGTTAAACAGTCTGACGAGTGTGAATTTTTTATTTGTGCTGCTCATTTTGGGAGCAACACAAACTGCCGGGCCGTGTGTGGCTGTGCTTTTCTTTTGTTGCTGTGCTAAGTCGGTATATTTTGTTACCGCTTGAGCTGAAGTGCTGTACTGTATGTCTGCTGACAACATGCTCTTGTAAAGTCCGTAGCGTGTAGATGTAAGCTTTGGAAATACGCTTTCCTTTCATGTGCCGCTGTGCAATGTTCTCTCAGCGCGGTGATGTATTGCAATTTCAGCAGCACCTCGAATACAAAGAGACAAGTCTCCCAAAGCAACTCGGTGACATTTCACATGACTAAAGCAAATATTTGTTATATGTGTCATTTTAGAGTCAATCCGGGGTCTAATCCCTCTCACAACACCGAAACATAAAAATAGAGCAGACTAGATTTGTCTTGTAGAGGAGATCACTAATCTCATTAGGAACACTGGTGCTCCTCAAACCCATTGTTCCAAATGCCAGGATTTATGTGAGATTCATAGCACCTAAAAGATATATAATTAGCAGTTTTTAAAGTTATCTGGGTCTCTGCAAGGACTGTAGAGTTTTTCAAAGATCTAGAGATTCCACAATAGTTTACAAATTTCTCCTGAATCAGTTTTAATTTGCACTGAGGTGCAAATATCAATACTCGGCATAAGGAGTGTGAAACCCCTGATTGGTTCATTTGAATTAAGTGGGATAATGTAAGATCAAGCCTCACTCTGTAAGACAAGTTTACAAGTGTGAGGTTAACAATCTCGGAAAACAATCTTCTCAGATATAATTGGATGGAGAAATCGATTGCTCAATGACGCTGGAGAGAGTAAATGAGTATCAAGCTGTGCTAACATTTGAAGACGCTTACTAAAGCAATAAGGTACGAGAGGCTGTACTTTATCCTCCAATAATACAGTGTGAGGGTGTAGTTAGGCCCGACAAACTGTGCCTCTTATTGACTGGAATATATCCTGGACACGTAGTCTAGAGATATGGTCTTCAAAGACATTGGATAAAGAATAGAAGAAGAAAGCAATCAATATGATCCTGAAGACTAGATGTAGGAAAGCTGGAGAAAGTGACAAATCTAAAGTTATGTTCTATCTAAAAACAAACAAATGGATTTTAGATTGAGTTAACGTGGCATTTTGCTTTGAGCTGGACTCATGTAAAATGGAGTATAATATGTATTTAAACACATAGGAGTGTTTTTGTATAAGGCAACATATACAACTTAAAAAGGTACTGAGTTTGATCCAATCTGAAAGTTGTTTTTCTTCAAAATGAAAATGGAAAGACAATATAGTGTTGGTATATTAAATCTTTATGCTGCACGGTGTGTAGGTAGAGGCTCTAACCTGAGGTGTCATCCCGTGGCAGAGATACAGGATGGGGACATTATCATTTTCCGGCCCCTGGTCCAGACACAGATCATTCTTCAGAGAGTTCTTCAGCTGGCAGGCAGAGAAAAACGTATTCAGAAACACAGATACATTAACAAATAAACCAAATATATGAATTGTTTAAGGAAAAAATGGTATGACAGATGTATGTAAGCACAGACTAACCCAGAGGTTTGTATTGCTACAATGAATAGTGGTTTATAAATGTTTTAAGATGTAACAAGAAAGATTTGCAGTTGTATTTTCAATAAATTACTGAGTTATCCACCAATTCTGAGAGAGGAAAGAGTTTATATTCTATACTGTCTTTGAAAAAAGTCAGTGAGATTTAAAGAATAAAGACATTTTTAGCTGAGAATAGAAAAATAGATGTTCAACCTTTTTGCTCACTGATGGGTTAATATCCATTGTTTAGAATACACAATGATGATGTTTGATGTCGTATTACTATGTATTCACAATTATCTGGATTTGTCTTGTAATCTTTTGACACAAGTTAATTAATAAGTTAGAGAAATGGGACAACAGCTATAATGACTAGTATTACCTTCAAGTCATACAATTGTATATTTTATAAGGAAACTGAAAACATTCTTAAACACCACCTTGATGAAGTAAAATTTGTTTGACATTGGGACGTAAATAAAATGTTGTGGACCAGACAACAAGTAATGGTTACAGATAATTCCTGTCTGGTGTCCAATTCCCAGAAGAAAATCATATTGCCAAAACACAGTGAGAGTGAGGAAGCAGCATATTCAACATGCTCTCTTCAAATCTGCTGTACTTTGTGTGCTCTTCGGGGGAAACTACGGGCAAACACTAAGCACTGGCTGCTGCAGGGAACATTGTTCATATGTAAATATATCTGGTTGTGTGAGTTTGGACAGGACTTTTAAAACAAAAAGGAAGAATGATCATCTAATATCAGCATCCAGCTGGTCTACTCTCTGAAAATCACAGAAATATGATATAAATATATTAATATTCAAGGCTATTTAGAGAAAGTATAGAGGAATCTTGTAAAAAAAAAATGTAATTAATTAATTTTGCTTCATAAACATATAAATCAGAAGCGTTGCGCTTGATGAACAAGACACAGATTTTGAGGCCCAGAGGGTTATTCATGCGCATCATGACAAAGGTCCGCCTGATTGCGAGATACAAACTGCTCTGCAGGGATCCCCATGGAGATTGCTTTTGCGTGGGGTGTGAATTAGGTAAAGATGTGAGAAGGGAAGATTCAGCCCCCCGTTGTCCCAGGAGATTTTTACTATCTAAGAATCAGTAAATCCAGCTCAGGTCTACCAGTGGAGAGCTAGCAAATATGCAACAGTGACACCTGTGGGGATAACATCAGATTAAAGTACACAGGCATTTAGAGCGTCTTTAGCTTGCGTAATGTGTTGTGTGTGTCTGACTGAGACAGGACATCCTTCAGATTCGATTGTGCTACTCCATCTGGACACGGCTGAGCAGATGCAGAGCCCTACTGAGCTGTAGTGGAAAAGTGTCCTCCGCCTGCACCTTCCATCACCCCCATTTTTAGATCAGGCGGAGGAAGAGAGAGATGTGAATAAATTAGACCGCAAAACATCCTTTGGAAATGTCAAAGTTTTTGTAAAAAAATAATATATTTATGCATGTAACAACTCTTCAAACCACCCCGACTGACTAACCCATCAAAGGCATGTCACAAATATAGAATAATGAGGTCAATTTACTTGAGGGAAATGAATGTAATGATGCCGGCCTATTTCCTCACTATACCCATGCACCCTTTCCCCTGTTTGTAATAACAAAAATCCTCCATACAACATAGAAAGCGGTGTCATAATACTGCGGCGTGTGTGTCACTGTGAATTAGGGTCCACCACAGTGACGTGAGGTGGGAGGACAGTGGAAATAAAGCTGTTTGAGAACAACTATGAAACACTGCCAACCCCCATTGGCTGTTACTTTTTACGTCTCTCACTACTAAAATTCAGCTGCAAAATCCTCAAGTTGGAAATCTATATTGGATCTATATCCAATATAGATCTATATTGAGATGAATCTAAATGCGTCTATTGTCATTACACTTATCAGACATACTATTATTCTTTTGCAACTGCTCATTTAAGGAGTAAAGAGTGAAACCCCTTCTCCGTGGGGACTGTATGTGCTCTTGACAGCAGCCATCCGGCTCCCAACATAGGGGATTAAAATGATTTGCTCAGGCACGGTTAAGATTTGTTTGGGCTTTTCCAGACTGCTGGATTGCATTAGGGACGAAGAGGTAGGCGGCTTACTACTCCATATGCAGTGGTGTCACTGTACATCCTCATCTCAGGGTAGATGTTGACCAGGTACCACCGGAAAGTTTTACACTGCAGCCTCTTCCTCAGAGCCTTCCTCTCGGAGATATCGCCAATATCGATGCCCGGGTCCTGGTGTTCAAGCAAGCAAGCAAACACACACACACAAAGACAAATAGATGTACACAAAGCATACGATTGATTAACTATAACTAGTTAAGAAGCAAATCAGTTAGATGGGCCATTGAGGATTACAATGCAGCCATTCGTTGTGGATTTGTAAAGCTTTTCTAGGATAACGATTTTTTCCTGGTCTGATTTAAATTAAAACAACTTAACTATTTAAGCTGCTGATTGTTGCTATTTGTATTACACTACATTTACCTGATGACTAAATCTATTTGAGATCAAGATTTTACAAGAAAAACATTTAAAAAATCTGAAAGAACACTACACATTGTTTTGATTCATACAATTTCCCCTCAGAAAAAACTAAAAGATATGCGGCCAGTCCCGGACTCCTCGAGGACCATAAATGCTGTAGATCAGTATGAAGGTGGGGATGAGCCTCCTGAGCTCTACCTTGGTAGCCTCTTTGCTAAAAAAGATACAATCGGAACACACCAGGACGCGAAGATGCCGATAATTGTGAACGTAATTGTAGGCCGAGGCTGAATGTGGGTTCGGACGACTTAGAGGGAGATCAGAGCGTTTTACGCACTGTACGGCACCGCTGGCATTTGTTGTCAGCAAAAAAAATTATTTAAATGACCAGGGCAGGCAGTTCAATATCCCTCCTACTCTTATTCTATTTTTAGAAAACTGCCTAACATTACATGAAGCAACAACGGTAAAATGCCTCCTTTATTAATGCACCAGAGTGCTGTACTAACATCATACATGATATACAGTCTCAGTCAGAGGGGCAAATGACTAATTGTGCTGTTGATATTTCAAGTACATTTAACCACTAATATACTTGTCAGTAATGCAATGCTGAATTTTTAAAGTGGGTACTTTGATCCACGTGAAGGGTCCGAATGCTTCTTCCACCATGTTTCTATATGCCTCATGTGGAATGCTGTATCGCCATTAACATCATTCACAGCTTTTTTTGTAACTCTAAAGCTAAAGTTCGTGCAAAATGTTGCAGATGTGGCTTTCTGGTACTCCAAAACAAGATAAAGCTCAATTGGACTTTATGAGAGAATAGTGTTGAATTTAACACTAGTGGTGCAAATGTGGGCGATGTTTCTCTGTGTACTTCACTCACACTGCTCTAATCGCTGAGAAGTACAATTGCTAAAAGTACTTTAAGGTTTCCAACAGCAGTGTGTAACTGGTACAAACAGAATAATATGCATTGTGTGTGTGTCATACAAAATGTGTTTTTTGATTATTGAATGTATAGTATTTACAAGAGTTTTTCATTTTGCAGAGAGGGAATTGAGTTTGTGTGTGTTCTAATTGTGTGCACTGTTTTGAAAAAACGGGCTTAAGCAATTGAGAAAAACTGTAACAATGAAAATGTGT
Organism: Pungitius pungitius; assembly: GCF_949316345.1. Classification (NCBI taxonomy): domain Eukaryota; kingdom Metazoa; phylum Chordata; class Actinopteri; order Perciformes; family Gasterosteidae; genus Pungitius; species Pungitius pungitius. The sequence continues at coordinate 12,723,420 of NC_084903.1, forward strand.
TGATAATTCAGGAGGATCAAGCTCCGGCTAAATTTCATGCTTCTTTGGTACAGACTATGTAAAACGCCTCATTATTGCCCACAGATGTTCATCTATTCATAACTTTGATTTACATATACACATTTAAATGTTGAGATTATGCAGGAGAAGAAAACATTTGACTTAAGCCTTTCAGGGGTCCTACTTTAAGACAAGATGATGGTTATTCACTTTAAGTTATTGAATCCAGTTGGAAGATCAAATAAAAATCTCACAAAACAAAAATTAAATTAAAACACTTATAAAGCCATAAAAATGCACCATACAGCATATACATTTTCTATTAGTAATATTTATAGAAACTGTGCTACATTTTGTGCTTTATTTTTTCACAATGTCTTGACTCAACATCTCAAATAACATAAATTGTTAATGAAATGAAGTGAAATAAAAAAAAAAGACATAATTCAATTTAATTAAGCTGATGCTCAGCTTTAATTTTTCAAAATGTTATTGTGTTTTCTTTTTGTATCACATTTTCTAACTCCTAATGTCTCCATTCAGAACGCTTTATTGAATCCCATTACGTATTTATTTATTCTGTGGCACGTATTTAATTTGGGCCATTCTGTAAGTACCACGAAATAATTTCATTTGAGCCTTTGGAGGTGTCCGGGGCCTGATTCAACATCTGTGGTGGCGGGAGAGCAGCTGATAACAGATGACGCTCAACCCCGTGACATTTAGATAAGGTGGCTGCAGAATGGAGCTGCCTCTTGGTGCAATAGATTTGTCATCATTTTGTTTTCATATTTGTGTGTTTGTGTCTTCTTTTTTGTCCTCTCTTTGGGACTTCTGTGAGAACGCTACCTTTGGATAATGATGCAAAAGGCAGCAACACAAAATCCTCTATCTGGATGACATAAAAAACCTACTCTGCCTTCTGTCAATTAAGCCTGCAGCCAGTTTATGGCTGACATTTGACATTTGAAAAATGGGACACATGAACAGGCCGAGGTTTGAGTTAAACAGTGAATGCAGTTGAGCGAACACGATTCCACCTCAGCTGAAAATGAAAGTGGAATTCTCAAGCAATTTGAAACATTTTTCTGTTGAGTTACACAGATGAAGTTGCACGGTTTCCCTGTCTTCTTTAAAGGATTAGATTGATTTAATTTAAAAACAGACTTTAACCCAGATTGTACTGCAGTAACAATGGTCCTTTAGTAGCAACTGCTGGTAGGAATTCATCAATAGATTTAACCTGGTGGATAAACTGCATGCCAGATTACATCAGCATCTCAACTCTCCATTTCCTGTCAGCATATTAACTGTGTACCATCGGGAAAAGGCCAAAGGGCCAAACAATATTTGGATAAAAAAGGCAAATGGAAACGAGTCCGTCATAGTGATGAAATACAAAAACAACCGGAGAGTACTTGTACTGCAAATGTTTCTTTGTATTAGTGAAAGTTTCATCAGAATTTCACACAATACAAAAAAACTCACTCGTTTCAAAAAAAGTAAAAACTACAATAATGACACTTTTATAACATACAGAGATAATTGCCTGTATTCTCACAACAATGTGATACAATGTGGACCTCAACAAATTTAATGCATATGATCACACATGACATGTGAGAAAAGCAACATGATTAACTTACCTCCATGGGAATATTCCAGGCCATGTAGACGTGGCTTTTAAACTCATCCATCCACACTTCTGCGACTCTCAGCGCATTTCGCCGCACGTGAGACGTCAGATCCTCCGTGTAGGGTTTGTGAGCGCGCTCTATGTGGGCGATGCGAGCACACGGCAGGACCTCCACACTGCCGCCACACTGCCAGACCTGGTTTTAAACATTACAAATGAAAGGAGAATATTGTCATTCATCTACAAGCAATGAGTCTGCTTCAGGAACCCTTCTGATTCAATAGTGGGACATAAAAACCGACAGAGGTTTGAGAGCACTTAGAAGGATCTCAATTCTAGGCGGCTTAAAGCATGTTTTGGTCAACAGACGGAGGCCCTCAGAAGCTTACTGTATTCTTGACTGGGAGGAGGAGGCCCCTGTGGTTTAAAACGTTGTTCCCAGAGCACAAGAGGAGCAGCCCGAGTGCCTGATGCCTAAAAGCCAGTGACACTAACACCTGATATAACGAAGACCCCTGGGATACTCAGTACCATGGAGCAGGGAGCTCTGCAACCTTTTCCCAAAAGAGATTTATCCAATAAAAGGTGACAAAAAAGGATTCATGACAACTCAATGAAGAAAATGTATTTTGTGTGCACGTGATGACACTTTCTGTTATTATTTGCAGCATTATATGATATGTGATGTTCCGCTCAGATCACTAGAATCTTTGTCTACAGGATGCAACAAAAACAAGGTGCTGTTGACTTTTTCGTGTCTGGGTTATTACAATGGCATCCATATTTCCACCATTCTTTTCAAATCAATATGCAATGAAGCATTACATGTGTTTGTCATGTTTTGTAAAGTAATTGTTTTGTGTATTCTTCAACAGCTCTAATTGCTCATATCAGCCATTGACATTTCTGTCATCATTTGATTAACACGTGCGCATCAAAAAGAAAACTTTGAAGATAACTATTTGAGAATCAAAGCTTGAAAGGAAATGAATTAGGAAATGAATTAACACGCACAACACCACTGATTCGTATCTGAAGAATTTGAATAGTATCGCGAAGCGATTCAAAGACTCAGCAGAAGCAATGAATATGTCCTTCTCTGTTTACAGGCTCTCATTTGTATGGAATCATCAAAGGAGACGTCACTCCCGGATTCTGCGGAGGATCCCCAGAAACCACTTCAATGTGCTGCGCATATCATTAGTCCAGGACTCCCGGAGTTTCAGTATGAATAAGGTTGAAATCATCTGCTTGTGCTGCTGTGCAACGATCCACTTGTGCAGCTGACTCCTTTGGTGTCCAAGTAAAAAGTGTCATTTCTATCAAAGAAGCTGCTGCCAAAAAACATATACAGTGTTTTGGTGCAGATGAGCATCATTATGGATGATAACATGTTAATGTGATTGGTACACTTACGCTTTCTGTGGCGTTTGAACTGGTCGTCAAGCATGTGTGCCACAAACGGCCGGTGATTTGTCATTGATTTTGAAGTCAAGAGAAAATGGCCTCTTTGCTGTTTTTATTGTTTTTAGTGGCTTTTGCAACAGTAAAAAACCTGAACCCTGCTGGAAGTCCCACATTTAGAATCCAGAGCTGGTAATTAGCTGAGCGTTATGAACTTAATGACCCATCACAGTATGCATTTATGCACACAAACCTTGTTAAAAGGAGGCAGTACAATGCTGAAAATGTGCAGCATTTCTACACAGAGATTTCTCTCAATATAAAAAGTGTGAAGATATATGAGGGACGTCATGTATAATTACTTTCTCCAATTTTAAGATGGACAAAAAAATAAGCTTGTCATTTCAGTCTCGGTAGATAATACGTAAATAATACTGAAATAAAATCTCATGCCATTTCAATTTAATAGAAACTGCTTTGTAGTGGCGTCCCGGCGTCACACTGAAACTCCAGATTACTGACTGATGATATATTTATTTGTGGGCCTTTTCCAGAAGCAGATAAATGACATAATTTTAACACAGCACATAATCTGTCGCGGTCTTATCCCTCTGGACCCAACCTAACACATGACCTGTACGATTTGTTCATGCTGACAACAGCGCATTGAAACATTTGATCCATTGGGCCTTCACTTTCTAAAAGCCACAGTCAATCACAGCCTATGTGCAACAATGCCACCCCCCCACCCCAATGATTCGGCCCCCATTCTTCATTGTCCACTTTCCTTTCAAACAATAAAACAAATGCCTCAGATTTTGTGCCCCCTGCAGTTAACCACCAATCGCCTGCTGCCCATTTTCCAAATGAATCACAAGAACGGGGCCATTACTGCCAACACAAGACTTCCATTACTACCGAACACTGCATTGTTATTCCATTCGAAATGTAACATTCTATTATCGTGGGATATTCCTAATAAAGAACTCCCCTTGGAACCCACCTTCTAGTTTGCATGCATGACTCGTACAATTTCTCTGTTTGCAGTCAAAGTGGAAAGCACGGCTCAACAGCATGTGCAACAAAAACCGACATGCCCCTTACGCCAAGATGGTGGCATCATCCTAGACGAGAAATGGACATAGAGGAGCAAAATGAATAGCAAATAATCAAACATTTGAGACTTGGTGCGCATAATTTAGGACTAGTATTATACTGCATTCACTTAAATACGAACATATCCAGTTGCCACTTCACCCTTCGGTCTACCTTGGGTTATTAAAAGTCCGGTCCTCACTCCATCCAGTCTCCCTGACTCCAGAGTGACGGAGCAATCTCCGTGCACAACCACTCCCATCCCTTGTAAACTTAAAAACTCATCTCCTCAAGAAATGCCTCACGTCCCCTGCTCCCACTAGTATTACAAGCCACATCCTCATACAAATATGCTCCTGTCTAAATCTGATCTTGCTGTTCTGCCTCTAATTTATTTTTCTTGCAGAGAGAAGGTCTCAAATTACAGAGCTGTTTGCTCAGATCTATTATCAGGGCACCATCAGCCTCAGCCTAAGCTAATTTTTTACTGCTGCACTCATTGTAATTTGCTTTGGATAAGAGCAAGAGCTAAAGAGCTTTAATGTAAAGGTAATGCAAGTGGAAGTGCTTTAATAATTGTTCTTTCTACAATAGGGCCAGTTATCGAGCAGAGCCTCTAGAGGCTTGTGGATTTTGATGGAAGTCTGCACAAAATTTCAGGGCATGAAGCATAGTAATGATGCTGTTTAATGGGGAGGCAATATCAATTTGAATTACAAAAAATACAATCCCCAGCATAATGGTTAGCTTTTTCAACTCTATAATTTTCTGAACTTTTTCCAACCACGTTTGTGTATGTTTGGCTGCTTTAAAGTAGTTCACACTAAATCTATCCTTAGACTGACAAACGCTCACCCCCTGCAAGCTTGAAAGACGGCTGTAACGTGTTTCTTTTCTTCTTCTACTTCTCACTAACAAACAGAGGCAGCTTTAAACTGCGTAAATTGCAATGAATTCCAAAATGTTCACGGCCCAAAAGATGAATGCACACATAAAATGTTTCTCTGCTGCTCGTGGATGTCCCCAGTATCGTTAGACTGGCTAAACGCAAAACATTTGCACATTTTACACTAATACGAGGCAACCCAATTATCCCTATGCTTGATCATCATGGAGAGACTACTGACATATCATAGCTTAGCAACTGTAACTAGGTACAGCAAGTGTGTGAAGCTTTGGTATTTTTCCATTTTGAAGTAGTGTGCATGGGTCTGAGAGGTAAGACCTGTCATTGCCTCACCATAACAGCCAAGAAACGGATTGTGTGAGCTGCAAATGTGAGCATGCCCAGCTTACTCTCTTACTACCTACACTAGTTGAGGCTTGTATTAGTGGATCTGTCATGCTTTTTTTAAAAGAAACATGGCAATACAAGAACAATGCAGCTTCTTTATCTCCAGCCTCTTTCTGTTTGGATCAACTACAGGTGAGTATTCTGACTTCTGAATCTGGGATATGTATATATATATTTTTGTTTCCAGTCCTTCTCTAACAGATGTTGCCTCTGAAGGCTGGTTAAGAAACCCAAAACCAGAGGATTCAGAAAAGAGAATAGGGCCTCGCATCAAGCTGGGTGCACAGAGATGTGGAGAACCATGAGTTCATGCATCAGTCATGCCATGAGTCATCACTGCAAGCTGCAAGCGGGATGCGGGGATATGATGAGGTAGGGTGCATTTCCATCATAAACATTGTGCCCCTTAATAAAAGCTGACTGGCAGTGGAATTACACTAGATGTAAGGACATGACAGAAGAATGCTATGTTAATACTTTTAGTTTTTTGCAGGATACCAAAGTTAAAAAGACAAAGAGGTTCAGTTTCTCTAAAGGTCTGCTTGGTCATTACATCTAAAACCAAGTCAGTAACTGCTGGATATAAAGGTGTAAAATAGAGGTTGAATACATCCATATACGTCTGCCAAACTGCATTATAATAGTTTAATTGATTTGTGACCAAATCTCCATCAATAGTATATGGGGAACCATTTGTACACATTTATGTCACAGATGTAACGCAACAGAAAACAAAACACACATTTCTGAAGCCTCCCGACAGGACGAGTAGAACATTTTTCACAATACATTTCTTTGATTTATGATGCTTTAGGAATACTGTCTATCCAAAGTGTATCTATCTGCTTTCACCTCTACTGTAACACTAGACAACCTAACTGGCTTCAAAATAACATTGATATTTCCAACTGCATTCATTTCCCAGTATTTTTGATGACAAAACCCTTCACAAGCCTTCAAAGCAAAGACTTACGTTTAAGGTACAGTTGAGCTTGCTATTTTAGTGCCCACAGCTTATTGAAGCAGTGCAGACAATTGGCGCTGATTTTCCATTGTATCTGTATCGACCTGCTCTGTCTGCTGAAAAGGAGGAGCACATTTTCTCTCCTCTCCACACAACCATTTACAGGCCATCCAAAAACAAATTGTAGAGGAAGAAAGCTGAAATATGTCTCCATTGCTGTCCTTCTCCAAACATCATTTGCTGACACTTTGACGTACTGATCTGATGTTTGCATACCACTTGTAATGTCATTTCTACACACTTAATATCCTGCAAAACTACATTGTGCAATTGAGCACAAAACAGGCAGACTGTTTCTGTCCGCATGAGTCTCACGGGTAGAAAGAAATCTGTGGTTTTGTCTTCTCAAATGCAAAGATTTGCTGAATGTCCTTGTCTTTCATGATAGTAAACTGAATTTTTTTTGGACTGTTGGTTGAAGTGACAAAAAAGATGTCCTTAGGCTTTGGCAATTTTTAAACATTTTTTATAGGCCTCTATCAATAATGACAAGTAACCATCACATTATACGACGAGGGAAAGTTTATATTTGTGCTGTCAGCACTGAAACTTTTTTTGTTCAACTCTATTGTCTTTGAGCCAAGGAAAAACAAAAACAGGACCCACTCAACTATAACTATCAATATGACTTAATACCTCTGGAACAATGTGAGACATGTTCTTTTTTCTGTAAAATGGCTAACTGTGAAAATCTCCCCCAAATCCAGAGGGTGATTGTTAATTTGACGTGGAAATGAGGCTAGGCTGCCCATTTTGAGGGTAAATGTTCTACATGGCCATCCACCACCATCTTTTGCTGACCATCACTTGGTTCTGAACATTGTCCTTGAACATAAATCGCTAATGAAGAATAAATGCATATAAATGTAATTTGTAGGAGACAGGGCTGCAGTAATCCATGCCGACAGCCATGTGAAGAGTCATAGCCTTGAAATATTAATGTACCACTTACCATCACATTCCCTCTAACTAGAAACACGGAGTTCTGTGGAAGGGGAAGAGGAGCATACGAGTTTCTTAATTGGATGTTTGTGTAATGTAATTTGTGTTATTCTAGACTAACTAGCTTTTTTACATAACTTCTTTAGCATTCTATTTATTCACTATCTATTCAAATAAGAATCATTTCTTTTACATTTTAACGTCTAGATGGAATATTTTACACTTTGAGAGCAAAGTCAGCAGTGCAAACATATTCAATACAAGGTCTTCAACCTTCAATAATGTACATATACTGTATATCAACACTAAACTAAAACAGCATAAAACAGTTGGTTTGAACAAACAGCTAAACGTACACCTCAGTTAGTTGACATCAGGCAGGCTTTGGAAACCCTGTGTTCTCATAGCCCAGACACAGATTAGCATGCAATGCATGAAGGACCAGCTACCACTCAGCCAGCAGGTAACCCATTCTAAATATAAGGAACTGATAGTAAAAACAAGTACTTTCCTTTATCAACGGCCACCAAAAACCAGCATTAAAATGTCCCAAAGCTTTATTCCCCTTATCATGCTTCTAAAAACTGGAGACCAATGAAGATCTTTTGCCCCACTGCTGCTTTACTAAACATAGACATTTCATTGATTTAGTTGTGATAATCAAATAGGGATTTCTTAGTCTTCTGTTTGCAGAAAAGAAAAATCCCTTGCTTCCTGCATTTAGAAATATTGGACTGGCCTGCTACAAGAACCTCATTGAGGATGTTTTGGGTGCTCATGAACAATATAAAAAATTGTATTCTGCAGTGACACGTATCTCTTGGCACGTCTGCACTGCCAGTTGCAACCACTTGAGAGCTGGTTATTACCAAATATCACAAAGCCTGCAGTCTGCCACGCCAACAAGTGGGTTTGTTGTTTTGCCGCGGCACTGAATCAACAGAGAACAAAATATCCTTTTGACAAGGGACTTGATTTATGTTTCGATCTAAGCAGCTTCCTTCCTCCTTACAAGTGTCATCAGCACAAGGAAGTGCGAATGTGAGAAAAACAGCAGAGAACACCTTCGGGGGTGAAACATTTAACACGATCATCGAGCAAGTTCTCTGTAAACACAACAACCTTCATATGTGCCTTTCTGTATACATATGACCGTTCAATAAACCATTTATGAAACCACTAGATCCGGCTCAGGATAATAAATAATCCAATTTGACACTACATTTTCATACTTAACCTTAAATGTTTCAGTTAACTGGAGCTGTGCAAGTTTTGAAGAGTATCGCACCTTCTGCAAGATGTTTATTTGAGGGGATAAATATGTAAATCAGGCGTATCCGCTTTCAAATCACAAAGCAATAAATATAGCTGTATGCAGTGTAGAATGAGCTCATGAATAATAAGTTATCAGATGGAGATGGCTAAAGAAAGATTGTCCACCGAGAAATTCAGAGATACCGGATGAAAAGGCAACAAGTGTAAATAAAAGAAATAGGGGTTCAGATTGCACAGTCAATACTGGCCATCAAAAACGGTCCAGCAGGAACTGAACCAGATCTGTCAAATATGATTCAGCCTCTCCACGGGGATCCATGTTCAAGCTTCAGTATTTACTCTGTGCTCTTGAATCTGCCATTTAGAGGGTTTCTTCAAAAACCGCACTGTGCCACACTGTGTTTACCCTCACCTGGTCCTCTGGCATCACTCCTCCAATATCGATCCCCTCCTGTCCATTGCAAATGGTCCGTAAAGGAAACCACAATATGAGCTCTGTCTTTTAAATAAATCAATCAACCTTAGGAACTATTCTATGACAGTATGTGGTGTAATAGTGCCTGGCTTTAAATTTAGTTTAAGAAGCCAAAATTAAATTAGCCGGTAGTTAAATATAAAAATAGGTTCTAGTGACATTTTATGTAGTATTTCAAACAAAATGCACTATTTTGAAGTATATTACCATTACGGTAGCTTTGTTAATAGTGATGCTGCATGATACAGTGGTTAGCTATGATCATTATGTTGCTGTAATACATTACAATGTCATGCTTTATTTGAATTGAACTTCTCACAAACAAAGGTTGATAATTTGCTTTGCAAGAAGCATAAACAAAGGTCAGCAATGTACCCTGGACCGCTGCCATGTAAAGCCTTGCAGGTGATTCCAATAATTTTAAAATCAATTCTAAAACCAACGCGCCGGAATAATGAAGGTCATGGAAGATAAATGAGTGGACCTTTGTTTTTTCTGTAGTCTGGAAGCTCCTAGCGGTTTACTGTTGAAATATCTTTAATATCAATAAATATTCTTTACAGTACATTTTACGAAATATTGTTATAATATTACAAGCATCCTTGTGAACCATTGCTATCTTTAGAATTTCATTACCTTTCTAAAAGCATTGCCATATTTAACTATGCTGATTTTGTAGTGCAGAAAGTGGTTATTTTTATTAAATATATTCTAAAGGGCTACAGTATCACTAATATTCTATAATAATTTCCTTGTTCAGAGCGAAGATCATCAACTTGTAAAGTTTGGATGAATTGAGTAAATAATGTTGTTTTCATCTTCGAGGCTTAGAAAATCTGATGAATGAAAATACTGTATTCTTACATAATTTAGCAGATTGATATGTCACTGTCAACACTCAGTCTTTTCACATATATCACATATATCACATTTGTGATATATGTGCTTTTCACATTGGTACATAAATTGCTCATTCAGATAAATACACGTTACTTTTCTGCAATATACTAGGGTTAAACTCATTTTTATGACAGTAATGGTGTTTTAATGCCAGTTTCATAAAAACTGGACAAAGCGCACATCATAATTGGTTTTCACAGCCCTCAATGATCCTCCTTTCTCAACTGAACCTTTCTGTTACTGGTTGAGAGTGATGATGTCTGCTTTAGTGTTTTTGTGATGCATTGTTCCATGCTGCGCTCCACTGGCACAACACCCAGTATTCACAGGTGTTTTGGACCATCATTTGTGTTAAAATTATAAAGGGTCCTGTCCGATTTGCTTTTATTTCCACCATACAATGTGACTTGAGTGATTGAGTCACCAAACTACATCTAGGGCTTTCTGCACATTCATCTAAAAAGGGTCGGCCCCGTAACTCTGCGCTGTGTTTTATAGACAAGGACCAAGCTTCCCAGGATTATTTCTCATCAATTTATTGCGACAGATGGCATCATCATAAATTCCCTGCATTCACAAGGTCTCTGTTGGATAAATGCTCAGGACAGGACCGGCAGAAGGGATACTGAAAGGGCAACCCATACACTGTGGTTAGCAGACACATCCGCCAGCGCATCCATGTGATGTGCTTTCTCTTACTGCTGCAATTACTGCGGCATGGAATCAAACAAATGCATTGACTGTCAGTGCAACCTCACATATTCGAGTGGATCATGGTTTATAGGGATTTCCCAAACAACATATTAGAGTGACAATGCCCAGGCTGGCTCGGGGTCAGACAAATACTGTATTTGGAAGTGATCTTCGGTTTTCGGGTTCGGCCCACTTGATATGGGGCATCAAGTTCTTTGAAGTGAAAATACGGTTTAAAAATGGCCGGATCTACTGTCTGTGTTGGGTTTGGTATTTTAGTGACTGTCAGGGATGAGGTGACAGACTCTGCTGAAGCCTACATTATCTCCATAGGGCGCTATGGAAATAACTAACATAAATATACCTGATCAAAGAGGTAAAGAAAACAAGGACACATCAAACAAATGCATCATGCATGACTTAATGCCTCTTGAGAATAATAATTCTTGTACATCTTAATAGAAACATCCTCCACTTTGTGACGAAATGTGAACACAGAGCAGCTCTTCACCCTCGCACTAACCAGGACATCTCTTTTAAGTGTCAGCCAAAGCCTGAAGCGGTTAGCCTGGTTTGCGTGTGTCTCTGAGGATCCGTCAGCAGCCAGTCTGTGTGCTGGCAGGTGGTCTCAAGGCATGACCAATACACTGCAGACAGGCAGACCATGCTGGGGCTCTACGGGGCTGCTAATCTGGGGGCCAAGCCAAGGTCCCTCAGCTTGGTGCTGTAGCTTTCAGCTAACTGTGTCACCCTCAGTTTTCAAAAGCTTTACTGAACCCTCAACTACATTCACCTCCAGGCAAGGGCGAGTTCCTTCAGTCCAACACAACCGAGCACGTAAACAGCATGGAGGGTAACCTCAAAGTACAGAGCAATGAAGCACAGTGATTAATCTAACTGTTTATACATAGGGAGAAGATCGTGGTTTATAATGTGCGATAAAATCCTCCAGCATTCATTATTATCAGCCCCGTAATTCTAAAAGCATGTATTTCCTGGAAAATGACTTATGGGACTAATCACCCTTTCCTTTTTTTTTTTTTTTGAACTGATGATTGGTTCTCTGTCATCAGCGAGGATGGATCTTTTCACATTCGGCGGCCTGTCGTAAACGCGTCTCCGTTTCTTTATCACGGTGCACTGTATTAGGTTTGGAGCTGAGCAGGAACTGTCCCTTGCTGCTTGCTTTTATTGAACAGGCTGATGCATTAATGTATGCTATCATTAGGTCTCCCTGTGGAGGGTTGCTCTTTCTCCGGCCCATCTGCTTGTGGTAACGCTCAACTTAACAGCACATCACACAAGCCGATGTTCATCCAAGTCAGCGTGGGTGATGGCGTACAAATTAAGTATTGCACTGTGAGAGGACTGCATGACTAGCACGTTTCAACGCGTCCGTCCACTCTGAACAATGGTGCTCTCTTCTCTCATCACTGCAAGCAGTAAAGATGCTTTTTAAGTCCTACGACTCACATGTGCTTCAGTGAGATCACCAGGGGATGATGGTCATCAGTCAGACTTCAGGCTAAATTGGTAATTTTTTTTTAAAGGATAATTTCTCCCACTGTAATGTTCATGGAAGTATATATATATATAAATATACACACACACTACTCCCACATACAGTCTATGTAGCTGAGCCTGATATAGTATATGCTATATCAGGCTCAGCTACATAGACTGAGTAGGATCAATTTATTGTTAAATATACATATATATATATATATATTCTTGTCAGAGAGAAATGCTGTTCTTGACAAGATATTGACAATAAAAGTATTATGAGATTCACTGTAGAACTGTACTCTTTTCCAGGGAGCAACAGTTTACATCCTAGGCGCCAGTCAATCAAACTTACAGACAGGCAACCTTTTAAATTCACATTCACGTCTACAGGAAATTTAGAGTCAACAATTAGGCTCAAGTCAGTAAACAGCTCTATTACTGTGGTGTACAGTACTTTGACTCAATCCCACATACACTGTCCTGCTGTTGTAAGTACTCACTAGAGCACCAGATGTGTAGTCATGCACAACTAATGGTCCCAAACAATTGCACTTCACTGCTGTTCCAGTAACATCTGCAAGAGACGGCACCGCTGAGCTGTTTTAAGAATGAAGCTACTGTATATGTAGGGTTTAAAGTACTGGTGATGAAGATCATGTGATTTGATGGGAAGCTTCAAAACAGCAGCTAAATGGACCTTGAGCTTCCATTATATTGTCTTTAGTAGGAACCATTGGGCTGAGTGTCACTGTTGGTTTGACATGACACACTCTATAAAACTCAACTTCACATTTCTTAACTGTCACTCCATCTGCACACCATTTTTCAAATGCACAGACACCATCACACGTCGCTCGAATGACAATTTTCAATGACCTTGGTAAAAAAGACAATGGGGCCTCTGTGTGACCTTGCTCCCAACAGTCATTAAGTTTCATTATCATAGTTAATTTCACACACTTTACTTGGGTGAACAATGGACCATGGCCTCGGCCTGACATTATTACTCACCCTGATGCCGAGCTCCACGTTTTCTCCCCCGTACACCTCCATCCCCTCATCCAGCAAACCAATCTCTTCAAAGTACAGCCTATCCACCACAAAGCAGCCAATCAGGGCCGGGCTCCTGGTGGGGGGGGGAACATTATGAAAATCAGTTTTGTCTTTTGCAGTCTGGGTTTGCTTGGCACAGTTGCTATAGTAACAGCGAGGAAAAGCAGAAAAATGTGACCGTGACAACTTGTGATCTGTTCATAAATGATACACAAATGAACCTTTTACCGGGGCGGACACGTTCTCACTTAAGAATAGATTGAAGCTTGTGTGACTTGACCATGGGGCTTCAGTGTGCTAAATTGTGGAAAAATGATTAAAGGGGTAGTTCGTGCTTATGTCTATAATATGATTTAATGATCATATTATTACCCTTATTTAAGTAAATTACCGGAATACTTCTCCATCACTCCTTGTGTATTGTGGCGCTGAAGCACTTCTTCCTGGACAAACTAAAGGCTACATTTACTACCACTTTCAGAACTTTGCTGCTAATTTCCTCACTGGTCTGATCGTCAACATCTGTCGATTTTGAGAGCATCTTACTCGCATGACCAGACACAGACCTATTTTATAACATATGCATCAAAATGAACTAAAAATACAGGAATGAGACTGAATGTTTGAAACACGTAAAGGATACTACGAAACCAACACTCTGTGTTGCAACAAACACACAATATTAAGGAAGTGGATGAGATGGTTGATGACGGCAGCAACAACGTCACCAGCGGAAACTCTGTTGCATAGACTTTAGCAATTATTTTGGGGCTGGATCCCGCTTTGCTACCGGCAAAATATATTATATTGTTACATCATTTGAATCAGGCCCTGAAGACATTTTGGTTTTTTTCACTTACTGGATTGGAGCACTCTTATTGCCCTTATGCCACCAGGACTTGGGCGGATTGAGGTAGCGACACCACAGCTCCCAGTCAAAGCCCTGGGCAGACAGTGGGTACTCTTCAATCTCAAACGTGTCGTACTTGATGTTATCAAACGATGGGGAGATTATGCGGGTTCTGTCTTCTTTTATTCTCTCCAAAATAGGTTCAGCCCTTCGAATATGGAAAGACAAAGCGATTTAACTTATATAGTATTTTTTGTATTCGTTTTTTCAATATTGTCGGTCATGTAAGCACAATTCTCAGTAAACTATTTCAATATTTCAAGATGAATTCCATCCAGATTTTAAGCCTCACAATCCAATATAAGATCAAAATATGAGACCATAAAACATGCTTTAAACAATATACAAAAACTACCCACTCTATTCAGTAATTATACTGTGCATTTGGCAAAAGGGTGATTCATGCTCCTCATCTAAATACATGGCAAACATTTATGAGAATACTGCTAGTGATGTTTAAAAGAATGTAATATGCATTTCAATAATTGGTTCTACATTTGGCTCTGTCCAATCGGCCCACCTGCGCCCTAAAGCCCTAAAGCTGCGCCCTAAAGCTCTCCCGTATGTTGTCTGTTTGAATCTTGTAACCTTCATTTCTAATGCTTTCCCCCTGCTTCTAGTCTTTAAAATAAGTGAGGAAAGCTGGTTGCATAATGTTTTTGCTTTTTGCAAAAACTTTTGCTTTTGAAAAATAGATCAAAAAACCTGATCCTTTCCACATAAAACATTAGAGATATGAAAAATGAAAAGTAATACGTGTTAATAATAGAAAATGGTCTATTGACGGATTTGGACGAGAGCATGAAACCCACACAGACCCGCATGTGACTCAAGAACCAGCGCAATCGTGTTGGGCTGAGCTAACCTCATGCCAATGTTGTTGTGAGTGACTCACCAACCAACGTTGAACTCGACGTGGGCATCAAACAGGGCAACGACAGGGGCCGTAGCAGCCCTCCACCCGCTCACTCTGGAACGGATGAGACCTTCCTGCTTGGCATGACGTACCATCTTGATGAATCCTGGATGCTGTCTGTTTGTCTCAGATACAAAATCCTGCAGCTTCTCCTTCAGTTCATCTACAAAACACACACACACATTTTTACATAAATATCTGAACAGATTTTGAAGATCCCGGATGAGATGAAGTGAGTGAAGTTGTGAGCAAACATCCACCCACGAGATGCCGTCATATCCACCTCCAGTGGGTAGTATTTCATTGGTAGGAGGCCAAAAGTAATTGCTGCTTCACTGCTTTGATCACTGGACCAAGGAGGCAGCAGCTTGAGCCAAAACCGCAGACCGTCATAAGGCTGCAGCCATAACGGGATTTTGCAATATTGAGAACTTAGCCTGCAAATCTTTCCAAAACATGGGGGGAGGTGATGGAGAAGGTCTGTCCGGTCTAATGTTCGGCTCAGAGGGTTACCTCCGTTATTACTCGGCTATATATTTCATGATGAGGCATACCCTGCAGAATGAAAGAGACAATGCTCCTCAAAGGAAAAATAACTAAAGTAGTTCCCACATGTTATGAGTGGAAGTAATGTTTCAGCAAATACATTACAGCAACATATTAGTGGTTCAACCAGAAAAAATGCAAGTCAAGACTGATCACGATATTGAAAAGTCAGAACTTTGGTGGAAGCCTGGGATGTAAGAAAGCGAGTGAGCTAAGACACAATTCCATAACCTGAGCCTACTATCAACTGTGAAAGATAAAATACCTCCACACCTCTGGCTGTCTTCACTCTATTTCAATTCTAAAAGTCTTCTGAGTTTAAAGGATTTGTTCTTTGAAAAAAATCATTTTGAATGTACATTTCTATATACTTTTCAGCTGCCATATTTGTTTTTGCAAACTCTTGTCACAAGTAAGCAATCCTCACACAACATAAAATTCAGTGAATCTAACAATACATTTTGATAAAACATTTGTAAAAAACTGAATACAAATCTTATTTGCTTGCAAGAATAACACAAAAGACGATCTGTTTATCAAAGCATTCCACAGAACTAACAGCCCAAATTCCCACAGGGTACATGAAGTCATGTTATATTTTTATGTGAAAAACCCAACTCTTGATATTGTTCCATTTGCTCCTGGCAACAACTGACACATGAGTCAGCAGAGAAAACTAATAAATAACTATTTTGTAAAAATATAGCAACATCTGAATGTTTCACTTATCATTATAAAAGACGCTGCTGGTTCATGAAATAACTGAATAATACAAAAACATTTTACACCACATCTGACAGTTACAATCTGGAAAGGAGGCGAATGAGGACACAAGTAGACTGGTACCAAACTCAAACATGAATGAAGACAAACACACCATGAACCAAATAACTGGGAAAGAGAATAGCACAGAGTAATGTGGGAGTGGGAACAGGTGACAACAAAGCTGAAGAGAGGCAAGTGACACTGATCCGGGTGGGAAGGCTATCACAAAGGCAAGAAAACAAAAAAAAAGGCCGGAAGAAAAACAAGACACAAGTTTGCTTTTTAAACAATAAGAAGCAGAAAACACTGAGCCTGAAGGAGAAAATTGAGACGATCCAAAAAACGAAACATAACACCTAACACTAAAAGTCACTTGATTCCAAAACATGCAACACAGTCTTAACATAAAAAGTCTGACGGCACAAGCCAAACTGTGACAGCAACATAAAAATCTGTAAATTTAGCAAATTTATGTTGAGTATGATAGTGTCCCATTCAGAAGAGCCAGCAGTGGTCTGTCTCCAAAGAGAAGAAAAAAGGAAAGCTACCGTAATAGTAAAATTAACATTACTAAATACTTGTATACAAGGCTACGACAGTTACTCATGCTTTCTACATCTGTTATCATTTTCAATCCAACTAGAATTAAGAGTTCTGATATATGTGTGAATGGAAAATAATAATGAGGATGCGTTACATTAATAATAAATTATAAAAAAGCACAGTTCATTACACCAGAAATGTCTGATGGCCAACAGTCATCAACCCTTCAGGATGCTGAAGCTCTGCTGGAGAGAAATAAGCTTTAGGAAACAACCGAATCCCCCAAAAACACGTGATTTATAAATTGAAAACATGAGATGGCTATAGAATATTGTTGTCAAGCAGTTTTTTAAATTGTACTTTTCAGTCATATGTCTGTGAATAACCAGGCGAAAACCATCTGAAAGATTAATGGGATTTTAGTGTTTGTTTCCTTTAACGATATGTTAATAAATGCCTGTAGAAGAATTATTTTAAATAATCCTGCATTTAAAGTCTTACTTAAGGAAAAATACATCATCAAACTATAATTAAAACCTCAAACTAAGTACTCATGATGCAAAATAGCCCATTTCAGAATGATGTGCTGTTATAGTTATTGAAGTTAAATCATGTACATCAGTTTCACTTTGCATTTAGTAAGGGTGGGGTGAATTTGAATTAATAATGAATTAATTTAAGTTATTAAACTCATCCAGTAAAATAAAGCACTTGAATATTATCCTCTGAAGTAGAAAGAAAAAAAAGTACTCAAGTGAAGTATCTCAAAATTGTACTTGAGTACAGCAACTACCAAAGTAAATGTATAACGATACTTTCCACCCCTGGAAAAGACTCAAGTTGTCTGTCCAAGCAGCAAGAACTAAACATTATCTTCATGCATGTTCAGACTAAACAGCATGTATCAACTCAGAGGCATCACTTCTTGCACAGCAGATGGCACATTGGCTTTGATACAGGTCTAACAGTTGCTGTGTAGTTTGCACCACAGGAGTTGGCAATTTCTGACTTCACAACTCCACGGTTGTCAAGATCTGTGTTTAGAATATCCAAACGATAACTCACTCTACCGCCAAGATCTTACCAGTCTTGTATCCAATCCATCATCATCATCACATGTATACAAACCGTGGTATTATATTGAGGTTTAGTGAATTATAAATTCTCCGACAGACTGTTTAATAGGTGAGCCTCTCGTAAAACAGCACTCTTACAAAGACGGTCTAAGGCCACAGCTCGGGACATTATCCAATTAAGGAGGAATCGGCTAGGTCAATTTACCCTTCCCTCCCTTGATGGCTGCACGTCCTGCTGCATGCTAATGCCTCTTGGAGGTGAGCTGTGCGACAGTGGTGGATGACTAATGTAAAGCCATGAATGCCTGGGAGGTCAGCTGTGTTTGATGACCCCATCCACAATCCCAGCAGCAGGGTCAACTAGGCTAACGACATTTAGCACAGATAAGATTCACAGTCGTGGCGATAAGGATAACACCAGGCATCCCAGACGCAGTGAGACAGAGTGCTCAGGAAAACTGGGTGAAATGCCATTAGCAAAATGTCAATGCGTGACTTGGGTGCCTGAAGGAGTTAAAGGGAATGCTCCTGGGTTCTCAGGTACGTGATGAAATATGAATGGTAATGAGTAGCTAACTCAAAAATGTTCAAATTGGAGCTAACCGTAGGGTTTTCCAACTTTACATCTTGCCACAGATATGTTCATATGTTGACATGGTTGTTCGATACCATCCAGAGGGAGAGTCATGGTTCTAATTCCAGCACGTTGAGATACGTAGATAAACTACAGTGATCTATATTCTGTTCCATCAAGCCACAGGCAACGCTCCATGTTTTGCATTATTGACTTTGGAAAACATTCTTCCCAATGTCAGTATTTCCTGTGTTGACTGCCCGTAATGGCTCTGCCAGCCTTTGTTACAAGCAGTGCACGCCATTCAAAAGTGTAATACTTATAAATGACCTTGGCAGAGTATCATTACCTTTTATAGCCTGTTTTTGTCTTTACAATGTAGTTAAGTCCCCCTGAAAATGACCATGTCCACTTTTCACAGATGACTTTGCGTTGATTGCCCACATCATTGTTTGCACTCATAGTTAAACATTCCCAGCCTACACGGAATATCTTTTCAACCTGACACTGTTTGCACTGCCTCCAGTGCATATAGATCCCTAGATTTAGGGTTGCACATGCAGACAAGATATTCACAAACACTTCATCACCTTGCTGGATTGTTATCTGCCTCAGAGCACATTTCCTGACTTTGCAGCCAATCAGTGTACTTCAACTATCTAATCTAAGGAACATAGCCCCTAATAAAATAAACAATGAAAATATTTGGAGTCCACAGAAGCAGTAAATATCATAGATACATATTTTTTTAGATGACTTGTTGTAAAACCAGAATCCTGAATAGGGTGTTTAAATATGTTACATTTAATGCAAAATTTCTGAGGCTAAACGATGCCATACGACAGATAAATAGGATTTCTACCACTTACTGTGTACGGCAAGTGAATTATTATTGTTTTTGTATTGTTGTTTTTGTTCGGCAAAGCAGAAACACTCACTATTTAATCTCTTCATTCTCTTTTGCTCTTGTGTTTTTGAAGTTAAAAAAACCTCACCGACCCCCAAATTCTTTAAGTGCAGATTATCTCTCTACTAGAGCCCCACACACTACTTCATCATGTTCCTAAGTCCAAAGCCTAAAAGTCCTGCTGTGCTTGGTTACAGTTGCCGAGGCAACATACCTCGCAGTTTGGGGGAAGAGTTTAACAAGAGGTTGATTGCTCCATTAGAAAATAACGCTGCTTACTGTTATTGCTGTTGTCGTCGACAAGGACGATCTCCTTGAGAAGGTGGGATGGCGTCCTGTTGATGGCAGAGTGAATCGACCGCAAGATGACGGAAAACGCTTCATTCACAAAAATAAACACAATGCTCACTTGAGGCAGGTTTAAAGGATAAGTGAGGTTTCTGCACCTGTGGAGGACAAAAAACATACCATGTTGTTTAAAGGTCACATACAAGAGATACATTGATTCATAAAGAGCCTATTATTGATACTTGGCAGACAATATATCAGGATCCTATTTCTATGAATCACTGTATACGTGGAGGAATTATTCCACGTCCAGCAGATTCTTTTCTTAATTTAACTGATGGAGTACTCTTGCAGTTTTTTGTGCAACTGCAATACCGTACAATACGTTTATGAGTAATAATTTGTCGTGTGGTCAGATCTGACATCAATCAATTCTAGTTTCCTGCAAAAAATATGGTCTCTTCTGCCAACAATTAACTAATGCTTGTATCCAAGAAATACAGAGAGAGGAGGCTGTTACATTTGACTGTAATGGTGCATTTGAAATTGAATGATAATTATAATGTTTTCTGACACAAATGTCTTAGAATAATAACCTTAATAACAGTTTATGCCAATACAAACTGTGGCAAGCTACTCTTATTGATGACCGTAGTTGAAAAATCATAATTATTTCTGATCTTACAATAATATTTCAACATCATGCTGCTAAAAGGCTTGGACACTACTTTTAGCAAATGTGTACAAGATGTGTGTTATTAATTGGTCCCCTGGAAAAGCATTGGAGGACTCTACAGAGCCGGTATGAGTGGAAAAGGAGGGTTTTAAGGGGGTTTAGTAATGTGAGGTGGAGAAAGTGCCCATAAGATCTTTGAGCTGTGTAAACTTTCCCACCATGATGTCACCCTGTGGGCTCCTGTAACATCTGACATCATGTTGTGGTACTCTTGAGGATAAACACTATTGACTTTGGTGATCCCCTGACTGCTCATCATAGATGGCGATACAATTGGTTGAGACATAGTATGAACAAAGTTGAGGAGGATTTTCTTTTCTTGTCTAAATGGTTAGACAGTCCTGATGGGCTGGGATCGTCATGGTGACCCTCTGCCATAATTGTATGAATGTGTGTAAAAGCACTAATCGTTTTGAATAGAGAAAATATTATAAAAATGTACATTTTTAATGAAAGATATATACCAACAGGTTGGCCATCATTTAAACTGCAGTCTTACCCATCAGGCCTGAGGTCTGGTATTGGTCTGTCTAAAGAGAGACGATCACTGAGGTATCCGTTATAGCCGTAGTACTGGAACATCTTCAACGCCACCCGCCGGTTGTCCGGGCTGAGCTCCTGACCCCAGTGAGCGAACAGCGAAGAGTCAGAGAAGGATGTGTCCACCTGACCGTCATCTCCCCTCGCTGGAGTCTCTAGCAAGCACAGGGAGACAAACAGCGTGAATATTTTTCTAGGGCCGCGGTTTCTTTTCTCAAACCGACAGTGAGGTGGTGCATAAGGTGACATTTAAGGGATGTGAGAAAATGATAGCGCTAATACAATTACTGTGATAAATGCGGCTTTCCCTTGTGCTGTAACGTGTGTTAGCAGGTGAAGGGTGGGCTGTCGTTTCCAGAGACTGATTGGCTGTCCTTTCGACAGAAACACTAAGAGTTCATACAGCACACATGATGAAAACCTCTGGTGTCCTTGAAATAAAAGCTTCAATCACAAGAAGCAGCTGGCTTGATGTCCTGTGGCTGACCTTGCTCTTTAAACTACACAGAGAAGTTAAACTAATTTCCCTAAAGGTATTGCTAAAGAAAATGCAAATGCTTCCTTTAATAATTAATAAAGTACTAATGTGTGGTCATCTTTGGAGTAAGTGCACCTTTTCTCACTGAGTGTTTTTGCACGAAAGAAGGTTTTAGAGTTACTTTGTGCTTGAAGGACTGAAACCTGATTGATTAAAAATGAGTGCATTCCTGACTCATTTTTATAGCTGAGCAGCACTGACAGCATTGAGAGCAGAGACACATCCCACACAGACACATTTAGTGCGACAGAAAGTATATTGCAACCCATGGTCCCTGTTGATAGACGCAGATCATGTTTTTGAATCTATCAAGTCAACAGACACTGTTAAAGATTCTGTCCTGCTGCCAAAAGGTTTTAATGCACTTCAGAAGCAAACTTCTGTGCGTGTGTGTGTTTAACAGTCGGAGAGCTCTTCCCAGCCTATGGCCATCGATTTAAAGGCCACAATAAACACAATAAAGGGAGACTTTATTTAAATAATTTCATCGTCACAAATACACAAATACACAAGCGTTTTTTATTAATGGCAGCCATTTCCTCGAGCTCTAATACCTATTGCAACATCATGCAGGGTTTCAGCCACTGTCAGCTGTCTGAATATGGCAGAGCTTTAGTGTTGTTGAACAGCACAGTGATGTCTCTGGTCTGTGAAACGATGGGGGTGGGGTGAGAGGCTGGCTGAGGCAACTCAGGGAAGTTGAGGAAAGTATTATTGCACTGAGGTTAGTGACAAGGGCAGTTATGATGGATGTATAAGGTTCTCCCTCAGCACAAAAAAACAAGGAGGTCCTACAACCAAGAGGGTACCACTGCAAACAGAGATGCTGATCAAATTCATATTAATTTACTTAATTTACAGATGAATGATTACACATGAATATCGTGTCAGATAATAACTGCATATTGTTAATCAAAACGTTCTATTGAGCAGGAAATGAAATCTAACAAAAATAAATCAATGATGGCGTTATCTATTAATGATCAAATTAAAAGAGACATCAGTCCACTGCAGCTTATTATAAGTACACAACAATAAAACAAAGTTTAGGTTATTTTAGGTCTATGCTAAACAGTCATATGGATCAGTGTTGTTTTCAATGCAAGACAGGAAAAAAGATGGGAATGATCTTTGTTTAATTAATACTATTTGTAATAGCTGTGATTTTTGTGGTTTTTGTTAAAGCTTTTCTAAATGAATGTGTCTCTAAATGTCAAAATAATGAAGAACCAGAAAAGAAAACTGAGTTTTTTTTTTTTTTTTTAAATCTACTTCATTCCCTGAAATATTGAAGAATGAGCATAAACGAGGAAGCTTTAAAGACCCAGAAAGGAAAGAAAAAGCTTTAAGTCCCCAGTGACACTGCAAGCAAAAGACAAGGTTAAGTGTTATTTTGTGTTAAGTGTGTGCGCGTGTTTGTGTG
The DNA here is from genome assembly GCF_949316345.1 of Pungitius pungitius. Taxonomy (NCBI): domain Eukaryota; kingdom Metazoa; phylum Chordata; class Actinopteri; order Perciformes; family Gasterosteidae; genus Pungitius; species Pungitius pungitius. The sequence goes on from NC_084903.1 coordinate 12,746,479, forward strand.
CGCATTACGCATGTGTTTTAAGCAGATTGCAGAAGGTTAATATTCATGAGCAGATTGTTTTAACACACAAATGACAGACAGTCAGCCACAGAAGAACTAAGACAACAAGTGGAGGCAGGTGTGAGAGGATTACATTATGAACAAAAACAAAAAGAAAGGCTTCTGAAAAGGCACAGGCTCAATAAATGTCTACAGAAGGTGAAGGTGAATTATTGTTCTAGTGGTTAGGGGGTGTGCATCTTGTAAATTTAAACAATTTCGTAACTCTCTTACACGTGTGACGTTTATATTGAAATGAAATGTGGGCGGGATTCTATTTCTTAGAGAGATGATTTCAAAAAAATGATGATGTTGACCCGTAACAGTTTGTTGTGTCTCCAAGCAACTGTATTCTAAAAATTGCTTGCTCTCAACTCAAATGATAATGGATTCTGTGTGCGTTTTTATTTTATATTACTCTTATGCTATAATAAAAGCAAAAAAATTGCTTTAATCACAGAGGATTAGAATAGATGATTGGCCTCTCATTAAGCTGCATTATCATTGTCATCTCTATATAAAGATTTTTTTTCACATGTCAAACATGATTATTGGTACAGCTAGATGTCCTTTTCTATTTTCTCTTTTCCTTTGCCATCGAGGAGATGCTGTCCATCCGCCTGATTCCATCTCAATGCAGCCGAAAAGACGCTAAATTGTTAGCTCTCGATGTTGATGTAGCTACTGCGTAAAATATTGTTTCTAATGTATTTAACTGGACATTTTACCAAAACATCCTTATTTCCTATAATACTATATGCATTTTAGATATTGATTAAGAATCATCTACAATTCCAAATCTAGTAGCCTACCGATGTGAATAGACAGTTATCCATCTTCTACACAGCTGAATTATTTAGTTTTTAAGAACTCTGTGAAATATTTGCAAATCATTAAAAAGTCAACCAAGAACCATGTTGAAAGAACGGTGCCGAGCCAACGGTCCAAGCCTGAGGCAGAATAACTTCAACTCCTAAAATTCAACGCACAGTTGTTAAGTGCTGTGATGAAGTGAGTCCCAGCGTTTGAAGAGACAACCCTGTGAGTAGACTACAGGCACCATAACATTTCTGAAAGTCTTTCAATCCTGCCAAATACGCCTGAAGGCCCATCCACTTCACCGCCTGTGTGAGCGGTTAATTAGCCCACAGAGGCAGCTTCCTCAGAGGCGAATCCCTAAAGCAGCGGTTAGGGCACATTGGTGTTGTTTGGACAGTGTAACCGTGACAGCAAAGTCTGTTTGGTGTGTTGTTGCATTGGTGCATGTAGAGTCGATTATTGACAGATACGCAAGCACAACCGCAGTGAAATGTGGTCAAAGGCCTCACGATGACAATGAGTCACATGGCTACTTTCTCGTCATGCGGGTCATGTGACTGTAACCGTTTGAAGAGTGTTTTCCATTCAAGTACACATTCAGTAAACTCACCTTGTGGTGCAGGCTCAAGAAAAGCACAGTCAAAGATACAACAAGTCAAAGATACAACAAGTAAATCTAGCCTATGTGTGTGTGTGTGTGTGTGTGTGTGTGTGTGAACAGGCAGGGGAAGTATTCCCGACGCTTCCGAGCAGCACTCTGCCGTGTGTGGATTGCTGCACTAAGTGTGCCTTGATAGCGAGGCTACGGAGTAAAGTCTGCTTGCACGGTCACAAAGGAGATGCAGGAGAAAAAGGTATGTACATGGCCCTCGTACATGCTGAAAAACACTAAATCCTCAGAGACCAAACAAAGAGACTTAACAAAGAGGTACACAGTACATCTCCTGGTTACACCTGAGCTTTCTCTTTAGAGGCACAGCAGGACATGTGCAATGATTAGATGGAATCCCACATAGAAATAGTCCATTGTGATGAAACTGCCCTCATTAAGCACAAAGATTTTGATCACATTGCATTTATTCATTCTCTCTCGTCTGTGGAGAGAAGAGTATTTTAGATTTTGAGCGCAAATCGTTCCTATTTTTTACCACCTCAGAGATAATTTTCCCTTGAGGCAATGCTGACTCAACCTGGTACAGATTTGGAGTTTTGATAAAACTGCTGTAGACCGGCGTTGTTTTTCTGAATGTACCTGCAAATGCTACACTTTATTGCCCACTGAGGAGAAAGAAGGAAGCTTTTGACTGTTGCGCCACACTTTGAGGGAAAATCAATAAAAGGGTAAAATCTTGGTTGAGGGATCTTTAATGTAAGATTCAGCAATTTGTCAAAAGAAAATCAGTCAGTTTCCTAGTACTCGATTCTCAAAAACATTCCTTGGAGTCTTCAGCGTCTTGAGTTTTTATTTTTTTCAATAAAAGCCTTCTCTGCCATATGTTGAACAATCGTGTAGAAACACACATCAATGAGTTAATGGAAATAGGTTTTGGGTGGTCTACCATTATTAGCAGTAATACCAGTAACAGCAAGTTTTAATTGCGTATCTAAATGAAACGCATCGTTAATGAAGAGTTCCAAAGAGTCTTTTCACTAGAAACTAAAACCAACAATCAATTCAAAATTCAAATCAAAATTAAGATGATGATTCCTGTTTGACGCCAACGGCAGACAATTATTTAAAAGCTAGACTTCGTTTTGTTACACAGATTTCACTATCTGTAAATACCCCCAATTACAACAGACAGTTTGCAATTCATCCACACTCATTGTGTCATTTTGAACCCAAAATAATGAGGGCTGAGCATGGAGACGCAAAACATCACACGCCGTAGAGCAGTCAACGTGTTCATTGTATATTCACTAGGAGCCCGACTGAGAGGGAGAAGACCTTGTCGAAGATAACAAAAAAACAACACACGTCTCATCATCCACGTAAAAATGTCATGACACACCGGTTTCTTCAACTTGATATCAAAAGAGGCTGTCACGTAAAAGAGATCAAGTGTTTACAATACTTTTCATGTTCGAGGCCGTTTTGACAATAGTGCATAAAATCCCCGGCATTCTGCCACATTTACCATTTTTCCAAATGCATTTCCTGCTGCACAAGCAGCTCAACTCGACACATCTTAACAACGGCTTCAGATGTTAATATCTGAACTGCCTGTTCGTTTATTTATATTTAATCACTTCTTACTTGAATAATTCTGTAATTTGATGAACCTTTAAGTATTTTAATACAATCATGCTCATACAACGTTGAGTATGCTACATGCACACTTTGTCTGCCCGAGATCCCAATGACTGATAATAGTGTTTATCTACCTATAGTGTAATCGTGCTGTGACGACACAAAGACATTTTGTGATTGTTTCTGCAAATATTTTAAACTAACAAGTGGAGGACATTGGATACAGCACTCCTGGCCTGATAAGCATTTGCCATGACCTTTTCTATCACCGCTTCACAGCACACATTACATGCGTGCGTCACCATTTCTTCATTGGTACAATACTTCCTGCTGCTTTATATATTTGTCCCCATGGTCACATACTTTGAAATGAGTGTTTATAAATCACGTTAAGTATTAAAAATGATAAATGAAAAACCTTTGGAAGCTATGTATATATAATATAAAGATATATATATATATATATATATATATATATATATATATATATATAATGTTTTAGTTAGTCTTCTACACACTATTTGTTCACTTATGTTAAGTATGTATTGTGTTAATGCTAATAAACGTACACACACAGACATATGCTTTGTGATGAGGCATTGAACTAGTATGAGGCATGATTAGAAAAATACAACGTGAATAATGTCTGGTGCCTGTGTGGCAGGTTATGAAATCAGGAGATAATGACAATGTTTCCTTTTTCATCAAATAGACTTTCCACTTAAGTATTTATTTTCAGTAAATACTTTTGCTCACATATTTTGATGACTATTTTCCGCTCTACTTTTTAAAAAAGTGTACACCTTTATTATTACAAAGCATCCTCTGAAAACGTCCCTGAATTAAAAGCAAAAGCATGTTGCGTTCTCTTCACAGTACTCACATAAAAGTACTTAATAGCAAAATACACCAATTTGCATTTTGTAACACATTTACACAGATGACTCAACTTCCACTTCTCTCTAAGCTGCAAATGTGTTTCTACTTCAACATATTTGCATGAGAAGTTCAACCGTGTTTCAGTGCAGAACTACTGTTACGATAAAACTGCTCTTATCTCACAGCCACAGTGAGAAGGTGAGTGATGCTTCCATCGCGGCCTGTTCCTACTTTCACCCTCTCAGCTGCATGTGGCAGGAACTATTGCTGATGGGGTCCCAAATGAAGCTGAAAGAGACAATGATATCGGCCCTGTCTTATCCACCCTGCATGTGGCTGTCTGAGATTTGGAATCAATTCTAAAAATGTAATTAATTGGGGCATTGTCTGGTTTCAAATGACGTCCCGGTCACCATTAATCCAGCCAGCGAGGGCCTTAGATCTCAGTAGAAACAACCTCCCGAATTGTCCAGATCGTGAATATGTCAGTATTATTACAAAATACTATACTGCGTTTTACGGTGGAGGGCACTCTTGACATCTAGAGGTCCACCTACCTCGGCAGCTCTCACACACTTTGATCTGCTGTGCATACTTATGCAGCACAGTTATGGTACTCTCCACAGCGTTACCCTAAATACAGCTAATAACCAATTAGTGTGTTTATTCTATAGCTGCTCGATGGGTCTCTGTGACTGGCTCTTGAGGAGGTTGAAATTCTCTCATTAGGACGCATCGATGGCTGGCATCTCATTCTGGCATTTCCTCTTAAAAGAAGAGAAGGGTGTGTGCTTTGTCTTTCTCTTTGTTTGTTACCATGAGGGGATATTTAGTGGCAGAATTTAGGAGGGGGTCATGTTTACTTGCAGCGGCTTTTGTCATCTTGACCCCTTTTGTCCGTTTCTCCTCATTAAAGTGTTGAGATCACTCATGCCCTTCAGAGGAATACAAAGGCTTTCTTTGTGCCTTACTCTTTTAGAGGAATTCTAAAAGAGGAAGTAAAAGAAGAATTCTCCTCTAGAAACTCAGTCAAAGTCATTATTGCCGACGAACTGAGCGGAAAACTGCAATCTTGTCCTTCTTTGGAACAACATTAGATATTATGGGACAGCAAAAACGTTATTTAAGATTAAGCTCTGGTCATTTTTTTGTGCACCACATTTCTCCTTCCCACAATGTTCGACTTGAAAAGCTATATTTTTTATTCCATTAAATTCAGTCATCTGATCCTTTTCTTATCATATCTGACTTCCTCACCACTGAGCCTTGAGAAAAAAATGTGCTTCTTCACTGTATCTTTTAAATTTTTATCTCGCAAGTTGTCTCTATGCCCCACGCTTAACATCATTTGTCCTTTAATAGGAGTTGTTTTCTTTATTAAGTTGAGAAAAGCACACTGCTTAGGGTATAAATCGGAAAACATTTCTGATATTTCACCTGAGCACAGAAAATAAACGGATGTAGCCCAAGGCATGGAAAAATACAGGGCGAAGAAGGCCATTCGTCCATTGCTGTCTTTCTGTACCATTACCAATTATTTATTGCCAGTGAGGTTTTAAAGTATAACCCCAACTATTTTTTGACCGAGACCGATTTGTTTGTATATTTTCTAATCGACTTAATTTGCTGATTTGAATCCATTTTTAATTATCCTCAAAACAAGGCTTTTAAATTAAAGGCTTTTCCTAAAAGAGAATGCACAAACTCTTACAAAAAACTTCGTGCCTAATGTGTGCGTCGGCGTCTGTGTCCACAGACACATCCTGGATATTCTCTTTTCTTGTCATTTAGCTGTGTTCAGGACAGGGTAGCATTGCTATGCCCGGCGCTCTGCCACCGCCTCCAGCTCTCACTCATCAGCCTCCTCTCCCTCGGGGCCTCTGTTCTCGGACTCTGTAATCAGAATCGTCTGAGTCAGAAGCTTGGGAAGCTCCACCAAATTCACCTTCCTGGACACAAACACTATACCCATCAGCTAACACAACACTCGAGATCACACTCGCACATCTCGAAATATTTCAGCCTGCCTAATGCACTGAATGGAAATGACAAGTCATGATCCAGAGTGCAGGCTGATCACAAACAATGAACCACTGTTTTTGTAAAACCAGACACCAAAAAGTGGGTTGAAATAATGTGTCCGAGGCTTTAATGCTGTGTTGTAATGCATTTATTTTGATTTGTTTATGTTTTCCTCAGGTCCATTGAGTTTCACTGTATTCTGAACTTTATAAATAACTCACTAACCAACAAATGTGTGTTTGTGCGCAAGTAAATTATTCTCTTAACAAGACTTAACAAAACTGAAAGTTTACAGCCCACTATGGATTTCAGGGTCACAGTACAGCTGAGGCCGATGGGTATGTAACAATTTTTGTAGGAATTTGGTTACAAACTGTGAGTTATGCTGAACAAATCAACCTGATGTTTCCGCTAAAGGAAACATTACGATTCATCCTCAGGGGGAACCATGAACCAAATTGAAATCCATTTCATTCGTACAACAACAAATGTTCAAACGTAAAACTCAGGTGCCATCAGGATACGTTGTCCGGGAACCTTGAATCTCTGCATCACAACCAAGCCACAAAACATTGGCATGTTGGTGACGCTAAAGAAAATGTCACCGGATCAACAAAGTAAGAAGGATTTTGGATTTTGGTGAGCTATATACACGTATTCATCAGAGGCCAACTGGGTTTTCAGAGAATTTCTTTTATTCCCATATTTAACTGCTATTTTCATAGCAACAAGTTGAATAAAAATGTTCATCCACACTGTGTCAGATTGTTTCCTATTCATTAAATAAAATGTGTTTAATATTTCACTGAAAAGTAGTAACAGAATCTTTAAACACGGTCTGGTTTCTCTTGTTCTCGCCCTCTGCATCTAGAAATAGAAGTCTCTGCTCTATATTAATGAAGCCTACATGGATTTGGAAGATAGACATAGATACCCAGTGATTTGCTTTATGTTTTGCCTTTGATCATGGCCTCTGTGAACATCTGGTATGGGGCGTGTATCCATTATTTAGGTGGAGAGCTTCTTGATTTGTCGTCCAAGGAGTATTGAGTGAAACAGGGCAGTGGTCACTTAACAACCATTGTGAGAGTCTCCATTCAAGGAGCTGCTCGCCTCCTGAGATTTGTGGTGATAGAAAAGCTGACAAACGATACGCTGCATTAAAAGAACCATTCCATACCATTCATTCTATTCACACTGTCGTGAAGAGGAAGTGCACAGGAGAACATTTATTGTTGTTAAATGTTTAGTACAAATCCCAGGCGGCTCGGACTGCGTTTACATGCATTTAAGTAACCACATCACGCCTTTCGCCAGTTACCTGAAACGTTGCGTTGGCGAGACACCCGGCTTTTGTAATCTCGTTAAGGGATCAGACGGACTGGATTTGCATGTATATATTTCTTCTAGCCTTGTACACAGCAAGTTTCTGAACGACTAAAACTACGAGAATCCTCCAGACATCCGGAAGTCTCCGTTTCCACTGAACAGCTGACTCTGTATAATTCAGACACATTCAGACTGTAAGTAAAAGTACTCAAACCACAGATCCTGTTGTCTGACACACACACACACACACACACACACACACCTGAATGTGACATTAATTTACTAACATTTCCACATTATGTTTGGAACTAAAATAAGAAGCCACATCTATTACATTTTATAGCGAGAAAAATTGTAGCTATTGGGTTCCTCAGAAATGTTTTAGAATCCTTTTTTGACAAAAGGCAATTAACTAAACAATATCGGCTTGTAGCAACAGAAACATTTTTAAACTATACTACTAACGTTTCCGGCAGCATTTTTGTTTCCCATTAAAACTTAGTTGTACATAATCGTGTTCAATAATAATCATGATCAGATTGAAATTCATAACTGATCATCGCCTGATCCACCCAATCTAGAAGATTTTTCTGTAACAACAGTACTGTAAAATTCAAAAAATCACATGGTTACTTTGAGTCTATTTGACAGTACCATAAGCCCTACTTTTGGTGTTTCCTTCTTATTGTACATGGGCATCCGTGCGCCTTAATGACAACAGAAAAGTAAAGTGGCCATATGTAAGTTATTCAATAGGATCGAGTTGATAATACAATTAATGGGTTTGGGGATGCTGACAAGAAAGTGAGGCAAATGCTAGAAAACATATTTGTGGGGAGGATAAACACATACAAAGAAGGTCGTGGCTCTAATTACGGTTCGATAACGGACCATAAATTCCCAACATCTGCGATCTAGGTTGGCCCAAGGTCCGGACAACTATATCAATCAAGATTTGCCCTTTTCTGTTTAGAGGAGGGGAAACTATCTGTGGATCAAACTGCAGGCAGCGCTGCCCGGACAAAACAAATTAAACCAGCTATAAATGTGATGAAACATTTTGGAGAAAACCAAAACTAAATACACATCTGTGTTAAAACTTTGTTTCCACCATCACACCGTTGATGCGTTATTGAAGTTAGGAGTGTCATCTCATTAAGGACAAACAGATCTTTAAATAAATCACACCACAAGGGCCGACTTGAAGTCTTGACATCAGCTCTGATTTCATCTATGTTGCTTGACTGCGTTAGAAAACATATTAGAAAGAGCACATTTGTGGAACACACTTGATTGGGTAAACATCTAAACACTACTTCCTAAACAACACATGGCACCTTCTTTCCCTTGTTGGTTCTTCGTCTTGAATTTTAAACTTTCCCACGAATTGCCTTGATCAACTTATATGTGAGCATAATATCTAATGGAGATGCTGGGGATTGAATCCAGGACCTCATACATGCAAAGCATGCGCTCTACTACTGAGCTACATCCCCCTGCAAAAGCTTCAGAATTTACTTTTTTATTGGTGATATATTTATATTTATATATGTATATTCATATACTTATATGTGAGCACAATAAATGACACCTTTTTCAACAAGGGCCGACATGGAGTCTTGACATCAGCTCTGATTTCATCTATGTTGCTTGACTGTGTTTGTTATTTTTCATTTTCCTTAGTTGATGTCTGCCACGCTCAGCTGCCGCCCTCATTTGTTTTTCGCCCTTGCCTTTAATGGAGAGATTCCTTAATGAGACCTTTGAGGTTTCCTTTTATCTCATCTGAGCTTTTTTTATTATTATTTCTTCCCTTCCCTTCTATCTTTTTCATGCAGAAACAAACATTACATCCTGCAAATCAAGGGTTTCAAAGACCGAATGATGGGCTGAAAGTTCAAAAACGTATACTTTTTTTAATGGAAAAAACCCCATAAAAGAAAATGACACAATAATTAAAGTTTGTTTGGAATGTTTTGAAGGTAGCAATAATATTATATTGCATGTGTGCAATGGCAAATATACAAAACACTATAAAAGACGGGTTTTCATTTAAGCCAGTAACTACATTCAGTCTATTCTTTCACGTGAAGTGAACACTTGAATGAGAACTGCCCTGCTGATGGATATGACAATGTCTCTGTAACCATGTACTTCTGATTCAATGCTGGAGAAAATGTTACAGACTGTAGAATACAACATCATCTAGAAGGGTGTTTCATTAAAGTTCATCGAGGTTGAGAATTTCCTCATGAAAAGTTCAGGAAAATCCCAATATCTAATTTTCACAAAAGCTGTGTAATTGTCAAATCAATCAAAAAAAGTTTAATCAACAATCGTCAAAATTGAACTGGATTTATTTTAAGAAATATTTTTTTTAAAAGCCATTACAAATTAAAGTTGCTTTCTCATTTCTAGTAGAATATGGAATTGAAATTAAACACAAAACCAAAGTTTTTTGATTTATCAATTTACTGTTACTACTGACTATTTATTGTACTTTTTTTCTTTTTATTTCCGCGCTTTGTTATCTACTGATGTCTCTTTGTGCTCCAGAACTTCTCTTATTATTGTGTCTTTCCTCCCTTTTCTCTCGTATGTGAATATATTGCATTCGAGTCGAAGACAACGCTTATTATACTTATTTGATTGGCATCACATGATGATGGTTACAATAGAAGCGCAGGGTAAGAATGTAATTCTCAATCGATTTTTCTTTCCTAGACAAAGGCTCCTGCGTCAAGACCCGGACCACAGTCAGCCTATTAGAGCTATTATACATTGATTCACATTTTTATTGTCATTGCATTGCCTGCAAAATAGTTAGTGATGTGTGTAATCCCAAATCCTGAAGAATACAAAAGAAGAGATTCAACAGAGTGAAAAGCATCAACACAGTCATGTAAAACCGCACAGGCCATGCAAGTTTGAACTGGCATGCTCATTCATGAGGAAATGGAGAAAAATAGCCCCAAGCTGTCACCCTTTCGCAAATGTGTTGGCTAAATGTGTAGCGCCTCTCACATCACCCGTCAGAGGAGGAAAAACAAGCTAAAGGCGAGTAATGAAGCTAATCAAGCCTTCAGTGAAAAGAACCTGCTAGTGAAAACGTCACAGCGGTGGTGAGTGTGTTGCAAAGGACTTCAGCGCTCTAACCGTGCTAAAGGGGAGCTCTGCATGTACATAAACATGGACTCTGCATGTCGCTCAGTGATTCAAGTCCTGTATGTATCCCTCAAGTCACGGATGGAACTGGGCAACAGCCAACAACGCCGGTCCTCAGACTATTAGAATGTAAGTTCTTAAGAGTCGTTTTTCATAACTTTTTAAAGAATGCTTGTTTTACATCCAGCTCGGCACTCAAACTAACGTCAGTCCTGACATATAGTTTGGAGGACCATTTAATCTCATATGACTTCCTACAAGAATACAATGACATGTATAATTAGCTCAAAATACTCACTGCTTTTTTGCAAAAAGAAGCGAAACAGCTCGGCCCTTATCACCACACAGCAGATGCTCTACAAAAGCTGAAGACAGTTTTTGCACAGTGCTGGTTTGCACCTCAGAACAGGCAGAATGAATGGCTGCTTGCTGCTTGCCGACGGCAGTCGCTGGCCTCTGTACCAAAGAGACAAAGCACTGCCTGATGGCTGTGTCACCCGGAAATGTTTTTTAGAAGATCCAGAAGCATTTCCAGACCTTTTCATTATACTGTCTCTCTCTTTTTTTTTAAAAGAGCACACTAGAGAATAGTTTTAAAATGAAAAATGAATATAATATAAAAACACCATCGCATCTTGCTAGTCAAAGATCAACTTTTGTCCTTTTTTTTAAAGAAAATAAAAACATTCATTATGAAGATCATTTCAAGAAATATAAGTAATTAACCACCAGCAAATTAACGTGTGACCATAAAGGATGCAGGTATTACACATTTAGACCGTTGCAGACAGTTACAAATGCATGACGTCGGCATTCAAAGGACCACAGATGGCTTGAATGAAAGTTTTGTAAATAAATGATTTTGCAGCGATGCTCCGCCCGTTTTTCTCATCAGTGTGCAATTTAGCAAAGCAACTCCTCATGCAAATACAAAGCACGCTCCTCGCAAAAGATCAATTTAATTCAAAGCATTTGCATTCTTGAGAAATTTGCAAATTGTCGATGGCATGTATAGCAGCTGGGAGACAGACGTACAGGAAGTGTGGATGCTGGAGCAGAACTTCAGGTTTCAACTGCTTAACAATACAACCAAAATCAATTTAGTGCTCACAGAACTGTTCATTTTAATTCTTTCAAAATAAAATAACAATTAGTAACAGGTTACAACAGGTTTTGTTGTAATGCTTATCCTTTTTTGTCTTGAGTATTTAGGAGAAGTCTTTACACTTTTTAAATGAATGTACTGTATGTTCATTCTATTATACGGGAATGTCTATGAGAAGATATATTTCCATAATTGTATTTTGTGAGAAAAAATAATCAGATTTGGGATGACAGAACCAACTTACATTGTTTATTTATCATATGAATGTAGTGGATTATTAGGAAATTCGGTTTATTTTGTGTTAACAAGAATAGAGATACATTTTTTGTATTGAAAGGTGTTACTGCAGGAGACAATTAAATTGATCTGGTCTCTAAGAATTAGTAACCAAATTCTTTTCATCATTGATTAATTTGATGAATTTGAATTCTGTCGATGGATCAATGGTGTCCTATACAACAACCCAAACTCCAAAAGAAATTCACTTAACATCAGACAGGACGAAGGACAAACAGGAAATCTTCACATTTGAGAGGCAGGAACCAACAACACATTTGCTTTTTTTCTAATAAGAAATGTGTTTGTCATTGTATTTTTTCAAAACTCTGGCAGATGAATTTCTTGTCTACAAACTAAAGGATTGTTAAAACAATGGTTTCAGTGATACATCTCTGTGGTGTGACAAGCCGAAGATGATCCGTGATCCGTATGGCTCACATGAAGTTTGGCACCAATGTGAGCCACGTGTAGTTGGATCTCACTTGCTATGGTTACGTGACAACTTTCAGGAAATAAATCTTCCACCATTTATTTGTACTCCAGCGATTGCAATTAGATAAAAAAAAAGTAACTTCATGTTTGAATTACCTGAAAAACCGTGACTCATCTGCAGCCTGTGCAGAGCGGATTATACAAAGGTCAGGTCATCTGCATCAGCAAATTCTATTAAATATGAAGATACACAACTATAAACAAGCTTAAATTATGTCATATATATATGAAACTGTCAAATGGTAAATTTATCTACTACTACTACTCTACTGGCGGGGAGATAGAAATATGTAACATTTAAGCAGACACAGGCTTACAATCATGTGTTATTCCCCCCCCCACAAACGCAGCAGATTAACTGTGCAAGGGATGAAGAACACACATTCACCCTTTGATATTATTACAAATCATAGGAGGTCAGATCTCATTGGTTTAAACTACAGATTTACATTGGTGGTGCATTCGACAATGCTCGGACAACTCAGTTTAGACAGACTCTCGACAACAACCTTTTTAGAGGACAACAAAAATAACATCTATCTCAAATGTCTGGATCTGCAATGCAATGCTTCTCGACAGACCACTACAGTTGGAGTTTCATCTATCAGCGATGGATTAATGAGGAGTGAAGTTTGGGATAATGTATTTTAATAAAAGATCTCAATTATAGTTAGCGTTGATGAATCTCGTTTCGACGCCACGATAATTCCATTCTGTCTCATCGAGTCTCCCCCTGTAATCCATCTGCACCCTCCCCCATCATAACCTCACATCAGTAGTAGCGGACTCACAAAAGACTAATTGAGGTCCACTGCAGATCGGCCAATCGGCGGAGTGGAAAGCATGCGTCTTCAATCAAATACATACAACCTTCTGATTATGTTGGTACAACTCAAACCATTACATTGAATTTATTTTTTATGACAATTTAGTAAGCGCTACTTGTTGTAATTGTTATTCGTTAATACTTCAGATTGGGAATGAAATGTGATGGGAGGTTAAATTCTCTAACCTCGTTCAATCGGCAAAGAACACCATGTCAGAACATCACTTTGTACCAAGTTATTCAGATAAATGGTTTGAGCCGCATTGTAAACCTCATACATTCACAGCCAAACCCCATTTCAGTCTGACTGCAAGGGTTGTATTCATTTAGAACCGTTTTTTTTGTGGCCGCAGAAATTCACTGGAGAAAAAACTACACTGAAAACATAATAGTGAACTGATCTATTTAGAGGAAATTGTCAGGAGAAAACCTTTTGAAGCATTGTAAAAGACTTTATGCCTCTAATTCATTCTCTCCGTGGTGATTTGGTCCTCTGGAGTCAGAAAAATTAATTGTTTTGATTACCAAACATTCTCCAGTGCATTCATATCCCTGTATTTCAATAACATCTTGATTTTTTGGGATTACCACACACAAATATTTCCCTGTCTAATATTCCCACTCCTCAGCTCTGACTCTCTCTCTCTCACACTGCCTCCATCCCTGCTTACTGCGCGTGGCTCTTCTCTTCACTCTATTACCACGGATTATTACATCAAATAAGCACTATCGCTGTAAAGATGAAAAAAAACACCTTTAAGGGCGTTGGTCTATTATTCTCTATTACTCAAATTTGCATTGCGCTCGGTCTCCCTGAATATTCCCTGAGTCCTACCAAGTCATGCAATTCTGCCAATGGAAGGAAATGTTCCCTCAACATTTTTTTTTATTCAAACACATACTTTGTTGTTTTGTATGCTAACACATTAAATTGAAGGGGCCTCGTGCAGTCAGTGTACGCCTTTATTGTGGTGGGGGTATCCTATCGGATCTAAGTAACAAGTAGAGTGCACTTTGCAGGTTACTGTCGATCGGTGAAAAGTGTGAAATGTGTGAGATAATCAGGAGTATAGTTTAATAAATACATGATATCGTTGAAGTCACCTGCATACACCCCATGCATGTGTGTCCTAAACATTATCATGTTAGCACTGATGTTGCGAGTATGTATTGGTATTGTCCAACATATGCGTCACTGTATTGTTAGATATCTGTAATGCACAGGCTGGGAGCTAATTTGTCACAAAGGACAGCAGTTACATGAATACCTCTCTGTGTGTAGGTTTTTTAAATTCAGAGCATATACCTCTAATCTGCAGGAGTCCTCAGCTGATTCTGTCGTTCCCAATCACGTGCCAGCGCACCTTCCCCTAATTCACCTCAATTAGCCAACCGGTTTCTGCTCCCGAACACTGGAGTGTGACTGATATTGCTGTGCCACCTTAGAGGTAAGGCCCAATCAGTTAACTGCTATGAGAAGGGCATCCCTAATTTCTTTTTCACTTTGTATAAATATCTCCTATCAGCATTACTTGTGAACAAGCTTACAGAACACTCTACATTACAAAGCAAAATTACAAAATAATCATGACCTATAATCATCTACACGAATACATCAATTATCATGCTGCATCCATAAGAAAGGGAAGGAAGGTTCCTGAGGTACATGACAGAATGAAAAATAAAATATAGAAATAATGTAGTTTCTATTCAGTCTGTCATAAATATATACTGATTATACCTTGATAACTTTGAATATAATTTATTATGAAACTGTCAGTACACACATTTTATATCTAATAACGTGTAGGGAAATCTTTATTAGAAAAATGGTATTAACTTTTCTCCCAAATGACTGATCACTTTCAGAGAAACTGAAGTGCACTTGTACTTCCCCGAGCCGCATACCACAGCCTGCATGCACAAGCCTGCACAAACACCCGCACACATCCACGCACTCGTACGCTTTACCGCTTTGAAATGTACCTGACTTATTTTACAGCTGCACTCATTGTCGCACTGGCAAATCACATCAAATGAATATCACAATGGAGCTGTCCTCTGAGCCTCAATAGAAAGACTGATTTACTGAGCTTCTCAATTGACTTGACAGGTGTATTAGCCCAAAGTCATCTTGGTAGTTGTGGCTGTAATACAGCGCTAAATCAGCACTGTGTTAATGACTAACTCTCGCAGGCCTCTTGGCTCTCCAATCCCACTACATGCTGGTAATACGCATCTTCAGAGGTTGAAGCGAGCCACGAGACATGCTGCTTTTTCATAAACAACACCTTTATGAAACAGCACGTCTGACAGACCATAGAGCATCCATAGCCACATTTGACTCTGAATCTCAGCACTGTGAAAGGACACAAACCATTCAATTCCTACTGCTGCAATGATTTGTTGATTAATCGATTAGTCTATTGAAAGAAAAAAGAAAACATTCTTGGCTATTTTAATACTTTCTTCCTTGTATGAATGTGAATTATTGTTGGTTGCATCTGAGTTCACTTTTATTCACTAGTACTGTATTGCAGTAAGAGGAATTATGCCACAGCTCATCAGCCAGGTCAGCAAATACACACCCAATAAATAGAACAATTAGGTTTTATAGGAATTGAATGTATTCTACATCTTTTGTATTGTTCATTCTGTACACATGACCTCCATTGTAGTCTGTCCCTCCCAGGAAAGGGATCCCTCCTCTGACGTTCTCCCCAAGGTTTCTTCTCTTTTCTCCCCATGGAAGGGCTTTTATTTTTTGGGGAGTTTTTCCTGTGCCGATGTGAGGGTTTCAGGACAGAGAATGTCGCATGTGTACAGACTGTAAAGCCCTCTGAGGCATATTTTAATGTGCCATTTTGGGCTATACAAAATAAAAGGAATTGAATTGAATTGAAGAAGATAAAGAAGATAAAAAACAAAATAAACAGAGCTGATATTTCCTGTACAAATACAATGTACAAATACAATACTAATATCCTAAACTATGCAAATATTTGCACAGCTGTAATTAAGTTTAAGAAATATGTTAGCATGCTTATTTCACTGTATACGCAAATATAAAACACAACATAAAACAAAACATAAAAGAACGATGATCATTTTGAAGTAAAGGCTGGCGAGGTCCAGAGATGGTCACAATAACATGCAAAGAGCACAGCAAACAGCCCTCATGGTGGGCGTGTGTCAACCTGCTCAGTCCCACTTTCCAATGAATTCTCCTGGGTCGCTAATACAACAAAGAGCTCAGCGGGTGTAGGGGCTGTTGCCATGTTGCTTTGTCCACATAACAGGCCACTTAACTAAACATACCATACAGTTAGAAAAGAATATTACTATTTCTGTCTCATCCCCGAGTGACACCGGAGACATCTCTTCTAACTGTCCACAGTGACTCAGCTGCAGCAAATCAGTCGTTCTCACATGCAGTAATGTTCTGTGCTGTGGGAGCTCATGTCGGCCTTAAAGTGCACTAAAACAAAGTGCATGTGGTTGAGTGAGTTTTGCACCAGGACCCTATACAGCAAGTGTGCAAGTCACTGAACCAATAAAAATGCAAGAGGCAGGATATCAATTTTCTGCACTTGTCTCGCGGCATTACGTAGGAGGAAGATGCATTTTTAGAGATGTTGTAAGTATACTAATGACTCTCCGGCTCTGCCTAAAGCTCCCGGACGGTTGACACCGCCGGCCGCTTATAGACTGGGATTATGGCTCTCTATTTGCAGCGGATGCAGTCGGGGTAATTATCAGGGAGATCCAGACAATATGGCTGCTACTTTAAATTATTGAAAAAATGCTCACTTAGTTGGAAACGTTTTTATTGTTGCAAATGTGCGATTGTCTCCACCAGCCTGAGCAGCCTCTGTTGTCACAGTGCTCCCAAACTCTTAAATCGACAAAGACGGAGACTTCTTATGTTTAATGTACAAATACCCAAAGGAGCCAAAAATAATGATGGCTGTGTTTGCATGAGCTCGTGCTCCTAGAGGAGGGGGGAAAAGGGAAGGTTTAATGACTGCTGAACGACTGTCCCAGTTCGGATGAATACAAAATTCGGGGGAATAGACAGATGAGCAGATATGAAGCCAAAGCTGGCAGCTGGTTAGCTTAGCTTAGGATAAAGAATGGAAACAAGGTGAAGCAGCCACATACCAGCACATTTAATGTACAATAATTCATATATTATATTTTGTTTGTTAAACAATATTTGACAGTGGGGTTACGTGGGACTATTTATGTTCTAGATGCAGTCATTACCAAGATATCACATAATAAGTGAGCTTTAGAGGTGAAGTAGTCTTTTTAAAATAATTATCTTTACTCATTATGATTTTCTAAACTGTTCAAATGTTCCTGTACATGCGCATCTAGCATGAAACGATCTTTCCTGTCAAAGTAATCAAAGAAGTTGATACGTGTAGTTTTGTGCTTAGTCACCTGAACAAAGCTCCGCCCTGCGGGTGCCTATAGGTGCCAAGCTGAAATGGAGACCTGCCTCCATGAGGAATGTTTATCCGAGCTTAGCACAGAGCCTTTATGCTCAAAGCAGTCTAAGTCGCTTTTTGTTTGTTTTTCCCTTCCGAACCACGTCCAGGTCTGTGCCATTTCAGATTGGGACCTGCACCAAATGAACCCTCTGTGATGACAAAAATAGTTATCTTAAAGACACAGAAGGGAAACAAATGAACTGTGTGTCCTTTCAAGTGTAAAGGAACTGTGCACCAGGAGGAGACGAGAGGCTTGAGGGAATTTGGGAAAACGGATTCCAGACATTCCTAAGAGTAAAGAACATGTTTTAAATAACATGACATTAATAAATGCAACATGATGCTGATGAGGCTTACGCGTGGAATCTGATCAATACCCTGTGATGCACCTGCATTTTAATGCCGGATGGGTCTACTGCCCGCGCTCCATGGACTCTGTTCATTGTGTCAGAGCAACACGTATCAGAGCAACAATGAATGAGATATGAGATGTCCATGGCCAGAATAATGTTGTACCAAACAGTAAAGTCTTTATATAATTAGACTGCTCCTATGTAGATCCATTCTGAAAATGTTTGGCTGATATGTCCTTTTCATGGGAACCTGCAACCGTATAGTCATATCTCCTCTATCACACTTTCAAAATAAGCAAACCCTAAATCCTAACAGACAAAAGTAGTTCCCATACTGTGTACACCTTGATGTGCCTGCCCTCCAAAGGAAAAGCCACGCGGCTATCATTCTTTTGATGGAGCCCAAGTGGTTTGGGGGCAGGTAGAGCAATGTGGGCCATGCAGCGAGTTGAAAGGCTTTACCTTGGATGTGCTGGTTGACCACATTCTCCAGCCGATCGAGCCTCTCGATGATCCGAAGCGTGTCGCCTCGTTTGTCCCCCTCTAACTTTCTCTCCGGCAAAGGCATCGGAACTTTGATGTAAATATTGGCGATGTAGTTAGTGACCCATCCGACATAGAGCAGACAAACAATGTTGGTCATGCCGCTCAGAATCACGCATGTGGACACCAAAGTTTTTGTTCTCCTGGTGCAAGCCATGCCGACATGCCTCCATGCAGTCTGCAGTATCCCGTCAAACCAGAGGAGTGGGCGAGGGTCGTTCGCAGAAAAAGAAGCAAAGAAAGAAAGAAAACTGGAATAACGAAGTTATTTCCAGGGACCAGGCAGCGATGCGATATCAGACGCGCGGAGCTTTCTACTTCAAATGTTCTGTGTATTTTTTTCCTCCTTGGGTTTGGCCAAAAACGGGTTCATGTTAAATATCTACAGGTGAAGGTCCCCCCCTGCGCTTCGTTCCGCGACGACCCTCCGTCGGCTCCGGTTGAATGTGAGGATCGGGGACACGGGGAAGCCTCGGAGCATCCTGCTGCAGCCAATGGGAGGGCTGCTAAAGGACGGACAGCCTCCGTGATGCGTGCGTCCCCGCTGCGCACCGAATCTCGGAGAAAGTGGGTCTGACCTGACTATTTCCACAGACCAGGACACAAAGTGTTATTATAGCCTATTTCTGTCCGCACAGCGCCCACGCTGACCTTAAACTGCGCGGGTGACATTCTTGCCTGGATCAGTTAGATGGATCCGACAGAACGCGATATAAAAACACCTTTGGTGACGTTTTGGCGATGAGATCTTTCCACGCATGCACAGACTAGATTTATTGCTGCAATACTGTATCGAGCCACGAGATAGAGACAACGGGGTATCCGTGAGGCTTCAAGGTGCGGTGGGGTCATGTTGTTTGTCTGGCGGTGGTCCAGCTCGCTATGAGAAGGATGAGAGATGCAGAGAAGATGCTGCACTCATCTTTGGGCAGGGAACTGTACCTACTAACTACTGCAGTGAGTGTGAAGGCATGTAGCACTTTAACCTGGGGAGACAAAGTAGTTAGTTTTTATCTGTCAATCAAATCTTGGTCCTGATTTTTTTTTAGACTGATTTGCGTTGTTTTTATGACTGAATAGGACATTTTTTGTTAAGATGCGATTACTGCATGTTCATTTCTTTTCAATTTAGTTCTATTTGCATGTAGTATTCCTGCAACCAAGTAGAGTCTTATTACATGGCCCAGCAAAAAGAAAAGGTTTAAAATGTAGCCATTCTGAAGGTTTTGCCCGTGTTCAATCCAAATATATCGTGCATTGATTTTTAGATCTGCAGTAGTGTATACAGTATGTGACGTGTTTGCTGCAGCAGAGCCTCTGGATTCTGCGTCAGACAGCTCTTTATTTTTATTTTATGAGTTCATAAGACTGGTTGAGTTGTCCTTTCTTGCAAGCAAAAAGACTCTTTGGGAACCTCAAATAATTGGATTAATTTTAGGGCGCCTCGTATTTTTCTTAAACCCGTTAAACCCGTTAAATCCAGATGGAAACTATTCTTTTCTAGAAGGAAACTATTTGTACGAATGCTTCATCTTTTACATTGTTTTTATCAAACTTCTGTTTCATATTTCAACAGTACCAGTACCAATTTTCAGAACCATTTCTGTCGGATCATTATTTGCTAATAACAATGTCATCCAATCTACTCAGAAGTGAACCTATTTTATTTGAGGATGATAAAAATACATGCTTTGTTAATATAATACATTTTTAGGGGAGTAAACAGCACTTTCATGACACTTTTCCTCATATCCTTTATTGTTAAAGGAAGCTTTTTCAAGATGCAACTGAATGATTGTTTCTAGCTGACCTTTATACACTGTGACAACCCAGGGGATGTTGAGGCCAGATTCAGGGATAAAGGCTCAGAGACAGTCATCATACAACCAAAAGGGTCCTTTTATTAACAAGGTCGCTTAGGCCAATGCCACGTGACTAGTGGCAGCAGCACCTGCACTGGTACCTGAGCAAGAGACCTAACCCCCAACTGCTCCCAGGGCACCTTTACAGCAGCACACTGCTCCCACATTGCTGGGATTAATAAAGTATACATTCTTTCTTTTTTAGACGGTGTCTATCACCTCCCCCAATCAGAGTTTAGGGATCCCCCTTCTGTGCATGGTCTGCTTGCCCCCCCCCCCCCCCACCCCCCCTCTTGGAATGTCACAACACCTAAAGAGAAACAGAATAACAGGGAAGGCAAGAAAATGCTGAAAGAAAAAGTGCTTTAAGGCTAAACTCCAGGCCAGATACAGTATATCACTCTAGCAACAATAATTGTCGCACATTTATTTTGTCAATCAAAGAGCGTCAGACTTACTCATTCATCCTTCATGCAATCATTATCCACATGCAATCACGGACCACCTTCCCTGTCCGGTCCATCCATATATGGCTGTGAGAAGATCAATGCAGGAGCATGCCGCCCATTCATCGTTGCTAAAGAGACCTGCCAGAACCAGTGCAAAAAGGTATTTTTCTCTAGTTTGCAATATGAAGGGTTTTTCCATTATCCACTGACATAGATGTGATGAGAAAGTGTTTTCTCACCTTTTTTGCTGATTTAATCTCCTTTTACCCAAGGTATTCTATTAAAAGTCAATAAACTGCTTGTAGGATTGTGCGCCCTGCAGGTACAATAGATGTTACAATCTGTCTTTTACTGAATGTTCATCATAAAATGTTATCTGAGTCAGTTCTGAAACATTGACAATAAATCTAATGGTTAATAGACATAAAAGTAATCTGCTCAGTTGATATGATAAATATTTTCATCATCACAAAGCAACACAAAGCCATACAATGAATCAATTATCCAAATACATAAATACACATCATTAATCAACTAAGATTTGCATTTCCCCAAATATTGTGGCCAAACAATTAATTCAAATTCAACTAAAATATACTTTTGAAAATTTGAGCTTGAGAAATATTTAAATAATTTGTGTGAAAAATGTAAATACTTAATCAAATCTTGAGCTAATTCATCCCGCTGACTTCAAATGGTTTGAGTGATGCTTCTCATATTGTAAACTATGCACAGTGTAGAGATGAATACAATTAAAGTGGATTGAAATTATAATGAGAAAATTATATCTCGGTTAAATCTCCAGACACAATCACATTGAAAGGTCGATTCAGCTTGTTTACTAACTAACAATGTGATGAAGTACGAGTGTTGCTGATGAGTAGCTCACTTCATTCATGTCATTTTATGACCCCCTTCTCTGCTCAAAGGGCAGAACAGAAATCGCAAATTCACAGTCCCTGGATGTTGTTGTGAAGTCAACCTCAAAGCTGTGTACACATTTAATTGACAAGCCATGAACACCTGCAGCTGTCAGACCTGCAGCTCCCATCAATTTCATATGAATAACAGCCAGCCACAGTGGTGCTTTGAGGTTGGTATTAGGAGCCCGCTATCCTCGCCCTGAGTGATGCACCCGGCCAAGCAGCTGTCACATTTAGTCAGAACGAATGCTCTGCTTGTGGGCTGATTAATTACTGTGTGTGAGAGGTTATGTTGTAATCATCACTGCAAGATCTCAGAGACAAAGACAAAGACACTACCATTGGATGCTCCTCGGCTGTGGAGATAGCAACCGGTAATCAACAACACACACACACACACACACACACAAAGTGGGGATTACTCCTTGACAATTCAACGAAGATAAGTATATGATTGAGATAACGTTTACATCAAGATCAAGATATAGTGGAGCTATACATTATGGTGAATGTTGTTGAGGCCGTGAAAAGACAATGACGTTCTAGTGGCTTAAAAACGGCCGTCCACCTGATTGTCTCACAATCCCCCCGTGGGAGACACGTTCAACAAGAATCCAACCTACACATGGTGTGGTATGCTGACCTTTTCCTCCCAACTCGCTGTGGGCACAGGAGGACCCCTCCCCCAACATGCAGAATCACTCCAATTCAGCCTGAGGAATGTCAAATCATATAAGTTTAAGCCCTTGAAATCAATATAAAGTCGCTTTGGTGCCAGATGTTTGAGAAATCTCTCCGGCTTTTTTGGTGATAATTTTAAATTTTAGCATGAGGACATTGCAGTTAATTTGAATATGCCACATGACTGTTTTATACAACATTGTAACACGCGGTGCAGTAATTCACCAATGCACCCATAGGAATGTATACACATGAACACAGGGATGAATTGTACATGTAAAGATTTACCCAAAAGTAACATTAACGTGAAACATCCTAACAACTTCTCTAGAGTTCTGCTATTGATCATGTTACGTAACAGAAGCCCTTCATTCTGATTAGTATGTGTTTTCACACATGAACAAATGGAAAATGTATTCCTCTAATTTATCATGAAACATTACTTATATACTCAAGATTGGGTTCGCATCAGTTTTCTTTATGGAATTCAAACCTGTGCTATCAGTCTGCATCTGATGTTTTATCACTTTCAGTGTGGCAAAATACTTGAGTGGCTTCAAGGATTACCTCTTCCTCAAGTATCTTCACTGCCAACAACTGAATGGGGAACACCATTTGATTAAAATCGTCTTGACTATTCACCGAAGTGCTTTGAATATTTGTACTTTTAAATAAGTCAATGTGTTAAGGTAGATTGCTGCGATGTGGACACAGGGACAGTGAGATGTGATTCACATTAAATTATTTTAAGAACCTTTCATCACAAGTGTGTCTCAAAGGACTACACCACCAGAAGGCGAGAAGAAACCTATCTGCATCTGTCTAGTCATAATCATTCACACCACAAAGTGAAATCTTGCAATACTTGATGCAACATGTGAAATGCAATCCAGTGTACAAAGCACAAGACTCTAGAAATTATAGTCTAATTAATGTACAAGAGATGGACACAATATCACAGATACCTGTATGATCTTCTCCAGCAAAATTCTAAAAGTGCTCGATAAGCCTTTCTGGTCTGACAGTATAAGTGACAGACACAAAAAATACAATTCACACAGTACAATTTTATACATTTGCTGCTAGTTTTTCTATTATCATTTGTTTACAGAATCATGGACACAAAAGTGCCCAGCTGAAATAGACACAAACAATACTGCTGCTGCAGTAAAATGCAAACACAACTTTTTACACAGAACAAGGCTAACAAATAAGGTGACTGAAAGAATTTGTGTTTTTGTAATGTAGAAAAATGAACCTATTTGTTGGAATGAGGTTTTAGAGAAAGCAGTAGTCACGTTTGGTAGAGTACTTAAAGAAATGAAGGTGAAATGTAAGTGATCTCACCTTGACTCTGAGGGGAAATAGTTTACAAGCTCAGCCTGGTGGTCTTATAATGAAGTGATTTGGCTTTCTCTAAGCAAGCAGGAAGAAGTCAAGTAAGGCCATCTGTGCCCATTGCAAGGAGCCTTTAACGAAAAGAAGAACCATAACGGCATTTCTGTTGTGTTATGTTTTTCGGCCCAAAACTGAGAAACCTGAATATCGAAGTGAGAAGCATCACATGATGGTAGGCCAATGTTGACAAGGCTCAGCCTCTAAATACACTCTAGTCACACTTCTCTGTAAATATCCTTTTGTCTGAGGAAAAGTGAAAAATAGTTTTGACTCGCTGTGATGACTCATCCTCGTCCTACACCTTGTGACAAGTTGAGCCGAATACCAGTTTGACACTAATGAGAAATGAGACAAATCTCTCAACACATTAAAAAGAAACAATTCTGATATTGTCAAGCAGACAGTCCATATCAGATAAATAAAGCAATACTGCACAAATTGAAAATGTTTCGTCTATTGCACACAAAATGTACGACTGATTTTAATGATTGATACTCATTATCATTGTTGCTTAGCCGGACACTGGGTACTTGTTTACATTATTAAAGATGTTTCCCCTAAAAACAAGCACAGTGGATTAGTTGTGGACAAGGTTTCTTTTATTGTAACTGTAACCTGTAACCCCACAAACAGTTAGTCTGTGAAATGCTCTTTCTGACAACACTTGTTAACCCTTTAGTAATGTTACTGTAACTGGCTCGTTAGCCAGACATGCTACGTTTGAGCAGACCAAGCTCAGGTTTAAGACATAAGATAAGATAAGATATTCCTTCATTAGTCCCACAGTGGGGAAATTCACAAGATCTTGGCAGCAAAGTGGACAGTGCACACAAGATACATGGTAAAAAAACAGAGCAGCAGTATAATGAAAACAATAAAAATGACAAGAATAAATTGATAAAAAAAATAATTAAAAACAAGCGCAAAGGCCACAGTAGCTTAATATACTAAGTACCAAATAAATACCACAGTGGTCATTGCACATTGTCGTCTTTATTGCACATATGTTTTAGTGTTCTTTGGTGGTGTTTTCAGATTTAATGTCCTGTGGTCCACTGGGTGCACAGTTGGTTGTGCAGCCTGACAGCAGCAGAAAGGAAGGACCTGCGGTACCTCTCCTTTACACACCTCTTGTGCTGTTTTGGGTTTTGGAAAAGCAGTAGAACGTGGAGAAGTGTAACACTTACAGGTATGCTTTAAATAGATACGCTACAAAGCTATGATTGAAATATGGATTTTACGGAGAGGGGTTCAGATAATCATTTAGACAGATTATTTATCATAGTAGGTCAAAGTGTCCTCATATTCAAAAGGTAAGAAGACATTTTTGCAGCTGGATGCATTTTGGTGACACTGCAGGATTTGTGTCTGGTGGCGTTTTACTCAGTGACTAAGTGAAGAAAAGAACTTATCATCACTGACCATTTTAATAGTGAAGAGTAATACCAAGCATAACATCTCTTTTCTTTGCCCTACTTTCTCAATTTTAGCTGCAGATTCTTTTCATCTCTCATGCAGGACCGAAGTGAATTTGGAAAACTCAGCAGAGTGAAGCAGTATCCATCATTCGTCTTCATGCATATATAACACCAAATGAGAAAGTCTCTACAGTTTTGTCTGTGGGTGAAGATGACTAAATCCCTTCAGGATAATGGCAGAAGGTATTGTGTGGCATTTCTGGGGCTGATACATTTTTTAAAATGTATTTAGACATCTTGTGGTCTATAATGAATAGTCTTGTATTCTCTTGTGTGTTTTCTTTTTATAGAATAATATGCAATATGATTTGCTTTTGTCATAACATTTGTAAACTAACCAATGAAGTATCTTTATCACTTAACACTACATTCTCTTAAAATAGTGTGTGTCCTCTCTCTTTTGTTCTCACCCTTGGGCACTTTCAATTTAATCCTGATAACACAAGCTTTGTAGAAAAAATTAATCTGCTGTAAATCCCTCTGTTTATAAGCCTTTAAGCTGGGAATGATTATACTTACGAAGCCTAAACATTTCATGCTGAACCTCAATTTGTCTAAAATAAAAATGTGTATGTATGGAATAACAAGCAAAAAAATCATTCAGGAAATCCCCATGAAAAACTTTGACTGATATTAAAGTTGACATGTCTTTGCTGTGGGTGACTGACTTAACAATGACTTCAACACTTTTTAGTCAGAAGAAGTCTTTTAGCATTAGTGACCTGACAGTTCATGGTTTGTGTCACTATAATTAAAGAAAAAAAGGACAATCATGTCTCAAAGGACTATAAAATTTATAAAATGTGATGTGAAAACAACCTTTTGACTTCCAAACAAATGAGTCGCAATAAAAGTCATTGAGTACGGTATGTTGAGCAAGGCTATTCATTTATCCATTCATCATTATTTTCTGTGCTGGAATAAATATTAATACAGATGTAACTTTTCGCTACTACTGAATCATTGCAAAAGACAAGACACTAAAATATAGAATTTGAGTGATGAGTTGTTTTAAAATGATCAGATGCTGCCATGGCCAACGTACAGCTCATACTGCTGACTGCACGGCTTACAAAATAAATCTAAGAGTTTCATACTGTAAAAACATGCGGTCGGCTACTTCTCCTGCATGTTAAACAGTCATGGGGCAGATGGGTGTTTTTATGCATTCAAAACATGCATATAATATAGGTTGCAATGATTCAGCTGTACAATAAACAACATTTAATCATGTGGCATGTGGTGAGTGTAATGGGCAGTAAACAGTACTCTTTCCCAACCATTATATCAGGGGGGTGGCCCTCCCTCCCTCCGTAAAATTACACTGCCCCATGAAAAAGTCTGCAATGAAAAAATAAAAAATGTTTTTTTTTTTTTTTTAACTCAAGCCTTTAACGAAGACTGGGAAGACTGTTGTATGTTAACTCTTCCCAGGGGCAATCATTTATTATTACTTTATTTTTTTAGCATTTAGTTTGTTCACTATTTACAGACGTTTATGCAACAGTTCGACTATACTTCAATTCACATGGGGCTGAATTCTAAAAGTTGCATGAGGTAAATCTCCCCAACTCGACCGTGTTGAATTTTAATTGAATATCACTGGCATAAACCAACCTCAATAATGGCCAGGAGGAGTTTTAATTATCTTTAAACTCATGCCTCATGTTCATCTATTGCCTTTGTACGAGCCCCGGGAAGACAGAAGACATGTATTAAATGCATTACAGAGGAACGAAGGTTGGATATCCAATAAACCATTTTAATTGGCTGCAAAAGACTTTCGATTTCTAAAGAATTAAAAAACAAAATGTCTGTCCTTATATAGTCCTTAGACGTGTTCATTTGATCAGTGCCTCGGCCTCGGTGGACCATGTGCAAGCCATGGTCAGTTCACCTTGCACAGACTTTTCTACAGCAAGTATAAATAAAACTCCCAATGTAGATATTACAAGGAAACCAAAACACAACAATTCTTTGTTTCAGGTGATTTTACAAAAAACAAAACATAGTTATGAATATTCCTCTTCTGCTTATAGATTCTCCAAATGCAACTTGCTGGTCCTTGGAGATTGTTGGACCTCTGCCCACACAGAGTAGTCTTCTGAATCAGAGTATTCCTCTTTACCGCTCGATCAAAGGGAGAAGTACAACCGGAGTCCAACCAAAATCCTACACATTTCTTTTCTATGAATTTATCATATTATTATGCACAAAAAAGAAAAAACATGTTTGGGGATATACACTATATGATTTTTCTCCGGTGGTCCCTGCCGGGCGGAGGAACGACAGACTGGTGCTGTCACATGCAGACAGCGGGTAACGAGTAAAGACCACATCTTACCGGCACCAGGTGGCATGTGCAAGTAAGCTACCTTTATATGCTCTGCAATCACTAGCAGGCCGTGTGATTGCTATCCTAGTCTCTTGAAAACGTTCGTAAGTACATCGGGCGACCAAATCTATCTTTTCTCCTTTATCAGCCCTTTGGGTGTGAAAAAAAACCGCTTGTCGTTCTACTCGAATTATCTCGTTCAGGTCGCTTAAAGGGTCATCGGGTTCAGTTTGCCAGCTCTGTGTAGCTCCGGCTCCGGTTCCAATCAAAGGACGTGTACCTGCTGACATTGCTGCATGCCTTCTCTTCTGGCCCCGGTGTCACTAACTTGAAATGTTATTGGTTAACCCCACAAGTTTCCTTCCCGTTCACTTTAAGGCAGAGAAGGCGTTACAAGCTTCGGCCACTTTGTTTAATGTGATGCAGTAGCACACTTCAGCTGAATAGCTTTCTAGCCCACAAACTGACGTCAACGGGGCACTAATGAGGCAGATTCAGGAGAAAATCTTTAGAATTTGTTCAAATGATTTCTTTATTAAAAATGAGATATCACAAGGAAAAGATGTTAATAAAAGACAAACAGAAGTCAGAGCAAATACACTACTTATACTTTTGTTGATATTATGCAGATAAAATTTCTATCATAATATGAGCTACCTAGTTTCACTTTCAAGATCTTATTATTAGAAATTCCCAAAGGCAACAACAATACTGAAAAAAAAGAAATAAGCAGAAAAACAAACTCAAACTTAAAAGGATTATAATGAGGTAGAAAGAGCACCTGATAAAAGTAGATGACTATTTATTATTTTTGCTACTTTTGATATAGAGAGAAAGGACAAACAGCAGTCAAACAGCAGTTACTTACATCAGTGTGGTCTGATATATATTTATAGACCTGTTGCACAGGTTACCCCCTGCATCCCTGCAGTGCTGTGAAATGGTCTCTGTTGCACAGTCTTCTCTTTACTTTCGTACATCAGTAGAATCTGTTTTGCACTTCAAAGGGACACAGCGAGGGATAGGAGGGAGCGTGCGGACAGAGAGGGAGGAGGAGGAAGAGGCAAGGGAGAGAGAAAGAGAGACACACTGGCCGCTGGCTTGGTTTTGATTTGATTTCCATTAAGCAAGAGAACATAAAAGTAAAATCAATTTAAGTGTGAATTCTTTGTTCCCTGAGGTTTACGGCAGGTTAGTGTGTCTCTGTCACCAGGGCAAGGAGGCAAGAGCTCTCCACACCCGGCTGGTTGAGTTACAGATCCGGGCGCAGCTTTGATTAGTGACTCCATCTCCAGGTTTCCAATCACACAACTCCTTCCGTTTCTTTATTTCCTTCCGTGGTGCTCAGGGGCACAAGAGGAGCTAACCTCTGCCTCTGCCAGAGCTGTAAACTGAGAGCGCACCGCTTCCCTTCATTAGTCGCTGCTGTGAATTCAGGGCTGTCAACTACCTACTTTGTTGATACAACACAAATAAGACTAGAACAGAAATGAGAAGGTGCTGCTTAGCCCACTAAAAATAGCTTCGACCTCAATCAAATAGCTTAAAATAGTAGGCATCATTTACTTTATATTATACTGGATTATGAACAGACACAAACACCCACACCCAATGCAACAATATTTCCAGAGATTCACATTTTGAATGATAGTAGGGGAAATCTGTGTAAATAAAGGTATGCATTATTCTTTGTGCATTTTTTAAGCGATACACTGATTACCAAACTAATGAAAAAACATATTAGTAAAGGGAAAATCTTCTCAAATCGTATGTAGTTGACCAGAATTCAGATGTTTAAACACAAAAGCTTGCAGAAAACAGCTTTCCTCAATAAATCACAGATATACTCTTTGCACTGCCTTGCTAGAAGCTTCAATCCCAAACACTGACTTTGTTCCTTTTTCCCTAAATCAGCATCAGCCTCTAATAAACAGTAAAACGTTCTTGCAGGATAAACTGCATTAGACCATATTTTGCCTGACCGAAACAGGATGGATGAGACAGAAGTGCTAATTTGGATTAAGGGCAGTTGAACATGCTGCAATATCGAATTGGCCCTTTCTCAAAGTACAGACCTTTTCCTCAAGCAATTGATGGACATATCAATGGCTCAAAAAAGTCATGATGGACAAAAACAAATTATTTGACACTAAAAAACTGCAGGAGTACTACAAAGATTCACGTCGAACCAACTAATACCGTCCTTGAGGCATACTGGGCAATTGAATTGGTTCCCTGAAACAACAGCATGACATCCTTTCAAATGAGCTGGCTAAGTAGGTTCTCCCGTTCAGTCTCACGTTCAGTAGCTTTGTCATTGGCACCTGCAACCCACCGCTGGTTTTAAAAGCCTGTCCGTCTTTATTCTTTCTAATCAGACAGTTGCTGGTCTCTGCAAGGAGGGGTCAGAGGCTTTCTACTAAGCAAAGTGGAAGTGTCAGTTTCCTGTGACCAATCACTGGTATCCCTACAGTTACTAGTGACACCGTTAAACTGAAAGAAATTGGTAAGTACCAGCGATGGATTCATTTTGGGACTAAATTACATCTGGTCTTCTACTGCAGTAAGCAGGAAAAGTGCCTGCTTACTGCCAATTTAAGGACTACTTCTGTGAACAGAGGATGAGGGGGATGGGTTAGAGATGACTGGATAACTCAAAAAAAAAGACAATTGACTGTAGAATCTAGAGAAAATGTTTACCCAACTTTGCAGCTCTCTTTAACTCAACAAAGTGTTGTTGGAACTTTTAGCCCATTGTTGTGATTTGTTTTGGTTCACTCCCACAGCTCAGTTTCCTCCAGAAATAGCGCAATGTGATGAAACTTCAAATGATTAATAGTGTTTTTCTGCTATTTGGGTTAATTTAAACTTCAAACAATTTTGCCTTGTCACAACATAGAATTTGATATTATGTGATTTGTGTTTGAGAACCCTTCAATGAACACATTGGTTGGATTGGTTGCCGGCGAGCTGAAAATCAGTGAAATAACGATTTAAACATTTACCATTAATTGAGACAATCTTGTGTGACATCTAAATTGTAGTCGGACAACCATTGCTCCAAGAATAGCATACGCTGCTGCACAAGCATTACACACATTCAAACATGGGTATTTGCTTTGTGTAAACAAAACTTATACTTAGAAATATATTTGTGTTCTGTCTGTTGTGCAACTTATTCACGTTTTCACAATCAAATGTGCCACAAGAACAAATGCTGAAAACAACCTTTTTAGACAACCAATGTTTATTAGAAGCTGGTTTGCCCTGAACCAAACCCAAAGACAAAAGGAGTTGCCCCCTAATGGCTTTGATGCAAGGCCCTTCTGCCTTGCTTCATGTGAAAATGGATTTTAACGTGCCTATTCTGATGGAGACTCCTTCCATTTTTGCTAAAGGAACCAGAAAAGCTTACATTTTTGAAAACATGTTAATCCTCTGGCAGATGACAATAACCAATGATTTCGTGGATTTTCTGTTACAGTTGTTCCTGTGAGATTTGATACCCTTATGGGGCTGTTCATGCAGCATGTGACCGCCCTTACCCGGTGTCTGACCGACCAGTGTTTTGTTCAGGTGTCCTTGAACTCTAGAGTCTTTTCTTACCTGACTGCACCCCCCGCCCTCTTTAATCCTCTGAGTGTCGGCTATTAAAGCTTCGCTCCTTCACAAAGGATGTCCTTCAAGCTCTGTGCTGGATGGCTCTTTAGGATGAGATTTTACATTTTTTTAAACCTACAAATTTGTAGGTAGAACCGAATTATAGGTAATTTTTTTATAGAAACTATACTGAACACAGGAGAACACCGCATAGAGAAAGCCCAGCTGTCATTTGCCTAATGACTTCAGTACCGGCTGGCTTCCCTCCATACATGGGCTTAGTTAACCATTGATGCAAGAAACATGAATTCAAACTTTCTCCCATTCTTTGTCACAACACAGTAGCGAGTAGAATGAGTTTAATTACTTCATTGCAGAGGCACAGGAGCTTCGAAAGTGATGCCAAGTCAATAGTAGAAGCAAATGCATGTGACTATGATGTGGGACTAATTACCTGGTCCTGGTTACTATCACATTACTGAAGCATCTGTCTGAGAGGAAAATACATTTCTTGAACCAAAACAATCTAAATGGATATCATTTGGTGAAATTTCAAGAGCAGGACAAGATGTTAAAACACTCCTCCTGTCATTGGTCTATGTAGATTTTCTTAACTTTCCTCCTCCTAGCTGGGTTGCTGAGTCATATCTAAGTACTCTTTTACTGGAGCAGACAACACTATTTCCATTACATAAGAACCTCATGGGATGGCTTTGATCGTGCCGGTTAAGGAAAACAAATTGATCATTTCTTGGAGTTTGTAGGGTCAGCGATCCTAGCGTCAGTGCTATGGCTATCCTAGCGTCAGTGCTATGGCTATCCTAGCGTCAGTGCTATGGCTATCCTAGCGTCAATGCTATGTATATCCTAGCGTCAGTGCTATGGCTATCCTAGCGTCAGTGCTATGGCTATCCTAGCGCCAATGCTATGTATATCCTAGCGTCAGTGCTATGGCTATCCTAGCGTCAGTGCTATGGCTATCCTAGCGCCAATGCTATGGATATCATAGCGTCAGTGCTAGTGAGGTATGGAGCCAAATCCAGGTCAAAAGTTTTGTTCATTCGAAAAAAAACACTATTCAAAATTTGACTCAGTTTTATTATTTTTTTGAATAAAATATATTCTTTCATTCTTCACTTGTATTTATTTTTGATATTCACTATATGTTATTTTTCGGTTGCAAATTTTATATTTTCAGATTCAAAACTTTTTTTTTCAGGTTCAAAACTTTTTTTTTCAGGTTCAAAACTTTTTTTCGTATTTGGATCTTTTTTGTTCACATTCAGACTTTTGACCCTGATGTGCCGTAGAGGGCGGGGCGTCGACTGAGAGGGGCGTGTCGTGAGGGACCGAAATCTATCAGGACCAATAATAACTTTTTTATAAATAATTCCCTGCTGCCGCTGTTGCTACAAAAAAAGATTCTGTACCAACAACTTGAGTAATAAATGCAATAGTGTATATCCCATGTATGCATGCCAGAGTATGCTTCAATCTAACTACACTACAACAACAGCTCAGCAAGTACAAACAGGAAAGAAGACAAGAAGAGATCATTTAGAACTCAAGCCATCATCTGTTTCCTGAAAACATGTGTCTATATCCAAGTGACTGTGCAAAAACTGCACAATGTAATGTTCCACGCATGGTATGCTTCTGTTCTACAAATCAAATCAACTGGCTTGTACATCTGCTTCTCTGCTGGAAATGTGTCATCTGCTAATTGAGATGGAAAATACAATGACTTAATGATGATGTGCAACAGCGAATATGAAAGCCTGACAACACCGGCCCCTCATTATAATTTTCCCTCTAAGGCTTTGAAAGTTGTAATGTACCTCAACTTCTTGATGTCTCTGATGATTGTTTTTCAGGAAATGCTGTTAAGCATTGAGAAAAATATTAAATCCTTTTAAAACATAATAACCTACACAGTTGATATCTGGAAAAGTGCTTAACACTGTCTTTTAGCAAAGTATATCTTTTATAAATATTAAGCTACCAATATTCAGCAACACCACTTTATTGCTGTGTGAGTCCTGGGCTTATTTGGGAATTTGTTTCCCCTCTTGCCTCCTTCTTTTTTTACCTGCTTCATAGTTGGAAAGCAAATAATCCAGGCTATTCCCCACCGAACATTTAGCTTGCAGCCCCAAACAACACAATGTAGTCATTCTGCTATAGTGCTCTTATTGTTGTTATCTTCTGTTCTATTCATACTCCACTCAGACGTACAGTATAAAAGCAAAACATCTCGGCACAGAGCTTTAAACTACACAGCAAACCCGAACAAGCACAGTGTAGTTAAGCAACGTAACAACCACGTCCCTGTTTTTCCTTCACTCTCCAAGTTTTTTTTTGATTGTTTGTCCAACCGGTTCTGCAGTGAATATTGACCATGATATGAGTCTACTAATGGTAAGTAACATTTTACTTTTTTAATATCCTATTTTCCCTTTTCAGCTCGGCAAATAATTAACAGAAAAACAGATGCATTTGTCAGGAATCTAAATTTCTCTGGACGATACCCAAGGCTGGTGATAATAATGGATGTTATGGGAAACTCGATTATGGAGAAAACATCTAAACGTAACCTTATATGTTATAACATAATTAATTATTATCCTCATTTCAATACAAAAGCTGTTTCACGCTTACATCTGATAATTCATCATTATATTTTGCAGGAATTGTTTAATGTTTTTGTTTGAATCACATCAAGGGTTTGACTTGCAATCAAACAGTATCTGTGGCAACAAGGGTCAGTATTTGCTGGCATTCATGGGAAATATCCATTTTCTTTCTTTTTGAGGAGGAAAATATAGCACCACAAAATATAGCGCCACATATCAAAGTGGGGTACACTGAGTTCATAGCTGGAACTGAAAAAAAGGTACAA
The DNA here is from genome assembly GCF_949316345.1 of Pungitius pungitius. Classification (NCBI taxonomy): domain Eukaryota; kingdom Metazoa; phylum Chordata; class Actinopteri; order Perciformes; family Gasterosteidae; genus Pungitius; species Pungitius pungitius. The sequence continues at coordinate 12,780,702 of NC_084903.1, forward strand.
AATGCTCCTGAATATTTGGACACCCAGAGCTCCCAGTGCAGGGTAATGAAAGGATTTACTTCATCAGGATATTTCTTTGCATGAATAAGAACATCTACTGATGCAGGACATTCCTCTTCCACTGCAAAGACTTTTTTTTCTCGCTTAATTGCATTTAGGGATTTAATCATTTGGTTTTTATCTGCCGGCTTTTTTCCTTCAAAACCATTTTCCTACTCACTAATTCCCTAACAGACACCACACAGTGTCTTTGGGTGTGAAATGTACCTCAATCAAGCTAATTAATTTCAGGAAAGAAATGGATGGGCAACAATCGTGTTCACATTTCTAGTTGTTGCACTGTAAAAATCGGACTCCAACATGACTGCGTACGTAGTTTGAGAGATGCAGCTAATAAAATACGTGCAAACACAAAGTTAATGGCCGATTCAGTAAAAGATAAATTATTGTGAGTTTAATCAAAGTTTTTTGAATAACATATGAAGATGTATTTGAAGATGTTTCTGATATGTGTTATGAGGCAGAAAACATACAGTGCATTTGCTGAGTTATGCCTTGTGGTGGAAGATGAGAAAAGGGCGTAAACAGTTTGTTTTTCTGTGCATGGTCCTTATATTTCAAATTTCTGCACAATCAAACCAATTTCCTTGTTTCAGGCCTTTCGCATTCATCCAGCAAGAGTTGATGTTTAGCTCTTTGTCTGAGCAGCCTAGAGTGAAGAAGATATGCAAAATGATAGACTAGTAAAATCTCTACCTTTGACCCTTTTTAGGAGACAGACTCCTGATCTACTCGTAATCTGTGAGTAGATCATGAGTTCGATCTCCCTTGAACAGAAGCCATGGACACCTGCTTCTTGCTTGCATAGTTTTCCCCGTGTTTGCAAACTTTTCTTCTGTTTGAATTAAGATTTGGTTTAGGAAATGATTCCTTTGTAAAAATGGAGTCAGAAAAACAATCAGAAATATTAAATTGAGTCAATAAATTCAAAGATTGATTTAAAAAATAGACCCGTGATGGATTGGTGGATGCTTGTCGAAGTTTACTTTGAATTCAGCAGGTGCAGCAATATGACATTTTGTGTAAAATATTTTGGCTATGTCTAATGTTAAGCAGCGCAAAGAAAAACAATGATACTTTAACTTCAATAAACATGACCACACTCAACAGTGGATGTCTTTTTTATTCAGAAAATGGTGCTGATAGTTTAAACATTGCTTAACAAAGTCTCCAAATTGAAAAGAGTTCATCTTTTGAAATAGTAAAAGTGCTCTATGAACCCTTTTGGTTTTTATATACTTTATTGATATTTGTCAAGAAACCACAAATATCCACAAAACATGTTCAGAGTGTTGGGCAAGAAGCAGTTTGGACCTGACAGTTGCACTACTTGAAATGTCAAGGGGCTTGAAAAATTATAGATTATATTTCTGGGATGATAAACATCCTAAACTGTCCAGTAACTCTGGACATCTAAGTACATTTAGCACATTTTAGGTACACACATTTAGCTATCTTAATAGGTTGCCTTTAATAATGATTATTTTTAGCATCACGTGAGGAAGGTGCACAAACCGGATACAAAACAGAATATTACCCTGAAGTAATCAATGATGGTTCAAACCCACACAATTACCCACACCGTATGGTAATTAATAAATATGTGTGGTTTATTAAAGTTGTAGAAAGAAAATTAGGGGAGAGGAATGTTGACAAAGAGTTCGTCTGGAATTCCTTTTCTGACCTCTAGATTGAAACAGCTACTCACTAGAGGCGTTGATCATCACGCCGGAGAAACCGGCATCCCTAAACCAACAGTTTTATCGCATGTTCAGTCAGAGGCTGATTCCCCAGAAACCGTATGTCACAGGTTGGAAATCCAGCAGCCTGCTTTTCTGCACTGTAAGCACGGCAAGCTGAGCTGCTGAAACTTATCCGTTTGCAATCTCTTAAAACATTTACTGCACCAGCACTCCTGTGCAAAGACACATGCTTAACCTCCGGAGTAAGGAGTGGAACACGTATAATATATTAGTTTTATTTCTAGCGTACTGCAGATGGAAAACGTCTGTTTGACCTTAGAAATAGGAGATAAATATTCACACAGATCAAGTAGCATGAAATTGTTATTTCAGTTGGTTTCTTGCCAATGTTATCTCTCTTGACACTGGAAAATTAAGTATTTAAGGCATTTCTGTCTATTTTGTTGACAATGCTCAATCCTGATGCATTTCGTTATCTTGTGGATGCAATCTGGTAGATGTTTGGTCTCCCCCACTTAATTAGTTTTAATTTCTGGCAGGTTGTGAGACGCCGTGTCCATATTAACATATCTCCACGGTAACTGAAGGGCATGTAAGCTGTAGAAATTGGCCACTGCTGCCGTTTTTGATATGGCACCATGCTCTGAAATGATCTGTTCTATTATCTAATTACAGTGCCAGTCAAAAGTTTAGAAACACTTTCTCATTGAATTCATTTGGAAATAGTGTCCAAACTTTTGATTTGTACTGTGTGCAACTATATCTAAAAGGCAAGTAATTGCCAGCATCATCCTCTTGCAGGGTAATGACACCCATTTCCTTCCTGGATCATTACAGTATCCCCTGCAGGCGTGACGGTTAACCATGCTGTGCAATCACTACTGTACCTCAGCTGGACTGCTGTGGCACAGCAGCATAATGAGTGAGGCAGTCTAACTCATCTGTCCTCTGCGATGCAAAAATCGGTTGCTGAAGTATGGACAAGGATAAAGATATATATAAATATTATATCTAAAAATGGTACCACAGGGCATCTGAGGCATAAGCTTGGAGAGCACAAAGCTGTCAGAGCAGTCAGGGCTGTCCATGCTCATATGACAAAGTTAAGCTTAAGAGACACAATTAGGAGACGCCATGAACAGCGAGTTATCTATTGGAGGGAGAGTAGATTGACAGCTAAGGCGGTATTAAAGACCAGCTGCCAGGAAGACGGTGACACAGCTCTGTCATCTTTCTAGAGCCTTTCCTGCATGCTTTTCATTTCCAGGTCGGAACAGGATCTGAGCAGGGAGCCAAACTGCCTAAAGGGGGCCAACTTAAGAGAGAAAGTTCTGTATCACGGGCTCGGGTGAAGGTGAGAGCCGAAGGGTTTGAACAGAAGCCCTCATAGATGCACCACCTTGAATAAAAATAATTAGAAAATCCCACTAGTAAAAAATGGAGGAAAATAACACAATTTTCCTTTGAAGTGTAGAAAATACATATTTGTATTATATTTATTCATTTTCACTATCGCTGATAGAAATGATATGCATGAATACTTGTCTATCATAATTACCTCTCAAACTTTACTGTGTAAGATTCCCATTTTGAGGATACGACTACAAAGTAAAGAGAGAACAAGTCCACAGCCGTATCAGTCTCTTTCAACTTTTTTCTTTTCTTGATTACATTAAGGAAAGAATTGTGGTTGTGATTGAAACAACAACAACATTGACATGGTATACTTTCATAATGGAATGAAAAAACACAGTTTACGGCATTATTTCAGTTTCATCCTCCCACCTACATCAAGTCAATTACCCAAAAACAGACCACAATTGCAGAAGAAGAGCAATGCTGTATATGGAGTAATTATAATATGATTGTCTTTGGGTGTTTCCCTTCTCAGAAAATCACTATGAATTGCACAGCTGTTTTTTGGATAAGATGACAGTTCATTTGGACTAAAGACTAATCTGATGTGCATTATGTTGCTTCACCTGCGCGGACTGAGAAAGGAGGAGAGCAGGTGTTTACTCAGGTGTCTTTTGGCCTTTTGGTATGTTAATGAGGCCGGAGCATGAGTCTGTATGTACTGTTAAAGCAACAGAGAAGGCTTTGTCAGCAAAAGAAGTTGACTTACAGGTCAGTTGTGGAGTTTCGCTGGAAGCTATTGTTCATTGTGACTGAAGTGGAGGTGGTTTTCCCATCATTGGAGGGCAATATCATCAAATCTCACACACAAAAGCCTAACTGATGTTACCTAGTGCGGCGATATTTTTTAGTTAATTGTGACGCGCAGGGAAATGAACATCTATCTAGTAACTACCCTTATAACACAATTTTAACTTAACTTAAGGGTGTAACCTATTTATTGTTTTTATTTTGGTGTTTTACTGCATCTGTCCTTTTCCAAGGTTTTTCTCTCTGCATGTATTCAAACCCTTCAACTAATTGTCTTGGTGCATCTGCAATCGTTTGAATTTTAATTTGCAACAACATTGAAAACATTAAGGTAAAACTCACATGAACGGAGACTGTGAGAGATGAACAGACCTTATTTTCCGTTCACAAGTTCCACTTTGCAGTTGAAGTGGCTTCCTGGAGAAGCTCAGTTGAAAATAACTTTGGAGCATGGAGGCTTCTAGGATTAGATGTGACATTAAGATTTTGTTTTCGAGGGCCTTTCTCACGAAGCAGGATTACCAGGCTAAAGTTGGCCTTAGCCCTGACTTTTACGTCTCACGACAATGACTTAGTCTGAAACTGAGCTAACCTGCTCAGGCTGCAGGGGTGGAAATGTTGGAAATACCACGAACTCTGTAAAAGGTTCCCAGGACAAATGAGAAAAACGGGGTGATATATTGTCATTTTTTTCCAGACTGAAAAAAGAGAACCATGCAAGATGAGCATATTTAGTGTAATACATTTACTGTTGCATATTAAGCGTGCTGAAATTCCTTCAATGGAGTCTTGGGAGTGACTAAAGCAATACATTGCACTCATATTCACATCAGTGCAGCCTTTAGGGGCAAAGAGAAAAGCAAAGCTCTGTGACTTAAAATCCTTCGACCGCCTCAATGTGAAGATATCATACTCTATTAATGAAATAATCCCCACAGTGTTTTAATGACCTGGCACTGATAAGTCTATTTACTTACACATGCAGTTTTCCTGCAGCTATCTTTTTTGGGAGCTTGGCAGCAGCTGCTTTCTACGGTTGGAATTTGGTGTTGCTGATATTGATTCATTATTAACATTAAATCTTCTTTATACAAACACGGTGTTAAAGATTCGCCTCTCTCCCACGTGTTGCTGTTTTACAGTTTTCGGTAGCCCACTATCACAGAACCTCAAATACCTCCATTTAGTTTACAGAGGAACCTTTACCTGCTGCCTTTCTGCAGTCTCTGCTGAAAACCTCTTATTCAGCTCAAACTGAATTGGAAGAGCGCTTTGGGACAACAAGGCAGGGTGGACTACCATGTAAGCCTTTGCTAACCAATGAGTAGAGATGTTGAAGCAAGAGGAGAATGAAGAGGACGTTGCAGAGCATAGACCCTTCAACGTTGTGTGTTATGTGTTCTACACAACGTATTGTGTTCTAGGGGCTGAAGGTGCTCTCAAGTTTGTATTCTTTGTAAAAAAAAAATGTTGGCTGCCAAAACGTCTTGGTTGGAATGGACAAAAAGAATATGCTTTGGCTTAAAATTATAATGAAATTGAAACAAAACTGTGTTTTCTATACAGGGGTTCTGGTGTGATGTTAACATATAGGAACTCCATGATCCTCTCAGCATTATTGTGGCCTCGGCATGACTGTAAGAAAAACTACTCTCTTGTGAGGTATACAAATCAAAGCAAAAAGCCACATATTTAGGAATCAGTGAGTATTTGTTCACTGTCAGTTTGAGGATTTGTTTTTCTTAAAGAATTGTTCTTATGCACACTGAACTCCCAAATCTAGATTTTACTTGCATTAAAGTGTAAATCATTTGCTCACCATCCTGATTATGAAACCTCTGGGTACCCTTAGGTCCTGAGGGGATCTTATTTCTCCAGCTGTTTCAAGACTCAAGAAGAAAAATAAGGTGCTGAGCTGAGCATTTTAATGCCAAGCTGCATAACTTCTGAGCCAACTTCCTCCAGCTAATTCTTTAAAGGCAAAACCCCCCTCAAACAAGCAATGTATTTTCACTGTCATGTAACCAGACCCGTCCCTGTCTATTTTGTGCCAGTCTTGCTTTTTCAGTACAGCACTGACTGCTGGGTACCCAGTCTGTGGCTGCATGATTGCAGTCACTGCTTGTCTACTGAATGAAGGACATTAGGTGTTGTTTACATGGGGCTCTTCTGCGTGTGTTGTTCCTGTTTATTGTGGAAGTTTGTGCTCTGCTTTCTGTTTGCGATCCATTTTAGACCGGCTGCATTCAGTTATTTAATGTAACAATTGATTCCTTTTACGTCATCACATTTGTTGTTGTCTCATTCTTTTTTTTTTGTTGGTATTACTGTCAGCAGGACTCCAGCCCCCCTGCCACCCTGTATGTAGGATAAGCGGTTTGAAGGTGGTTGGATTATTGTCACCATCCATTCAATATTTTGTTGCATTTAGTGCCTGTAGCACACTTTGATTGCTCCAGTATGTTAAATGAATACTTAACCTGTAAAATGACCATTTGTACATTAATCACTCACCGTGTGTTTGCATCCATTCTTTGTTTTTCTTGCATGTGAACACAATTGAATTAGTTGAATTAGTAGTTGAATTATGCTTCTCGAGTTGTGTGAACATTTGTAAACCAATGCTGTGTTTAGTTCCTATTGTTAAACATGCCTCCAAGGATTTATTCTAATATCTCTTGATACAGGTCTGATACGGAGGATGTTACCCTCTAGAGATAACCCGGGTAAAACAATGTCGAAGAAGACCGAGGGATAAATCGAGAACACTCTGCTGGGATTAAATGTTCCATCTTGCAAGTTAATGCCTCACAATGCCTCTCAGAATGCTAAAGCACCTGACTGGTGACAAACGCTGAGCTATCTTACTTAATCTGCTGCCACTGCAACCTGGACTTGAGTGCCATGAAATAGTGAAGTGTACTGATGTGAAAACAGTACGTTATTGTCTGTGATCCACAACCACCCATCACCCTGTGTGACTCATCACCCTGTGTGACTCATCCCGTTTTCCTGGGCTCCATCATTACCCAGGACCTCAGGTGGGAGCTGAACGTCAGCCGCGGTCTGGCTTCCGCTGTGCAGAGAAGGTGATCGGCTGCGTCCCTCGAGGACTTTGTTCGCTTCTGGGACCCCTGAAGCGAGCTAGAAAGATTGTAGCCAAACCCTCTCACACTGGACAAAAACTGTTTGTGTCCCTTTCATCTGGCAAGAGGCTGAGGTTCATCAGGAGTTAGACCTCCCAACATGAATAAGAAATAATTCATTTAGTCAATGTCCCTTTCCAAACAGGTCACCCGCCAAACAGCTGGATCTGATTCAGTGTTGAGTGAAAAAGGAGAAATAGATGCACTTGTGGGCCACAGTGCGTCATGATTACCGACTATTTATATTAGTTAACTTTTTAAATACTCGGTTCAACATTTTATTTGTGGGGATAAATTTCCCATTAAGAAAAATGCATTTTGAATGCACTCTGTGTAGGATCTAGGGGCTTTATCCCAAGAGATATAATATAGTATTCATAACTATGTTATCATTTTTTTTGTTAAATGAAATGTGTTTGAATTTCCACCACAGTGTTCTATTCACGGAGGCCTCCATGTTGTCATATCACATTTGCATTCTTTGCTTTAGAGATCACAAAAATGTGTAAACACAAGTCACAAACTAAAAGCACAGGTGGCCCCTAACGTAATAATCCCAATAAACATAACAAAAAGAAGCTCCACTTAACTTCCCATTTGCTTGAGTTAACTGCTGTACTGGAGCCAGGGTTCAGGGCACCGAGCCAACACATGCAAGATTTCAATCTAAATCTTTTTTTTTGCTGGCATTGTCTGCCATCTGTTTAATTTAAAATGTAAGTTTACATTGTAACGGATCAGTGGGCTGTAAAGTGATATTATTTCCAAATAGCCAATATGCTTATTAGTAGTTTATTGCAGAGAATTTGGGCAAATTATGTCATCACTGTCTCTTTTCACGAAAGCCAGAAGAAAAAGTGATAAATCGTTGAGTAACAATAGCTACAATCTTTGAATAGTTAACTTAAAGTTCATGTCTTAATGGCCCTTTTATGAAGCTTGATAAATCCAATAAGATGTGGTGCATGGACAGTCTATGGTCACCTTCTTCAAACCCGTCGGCCAAACAAAGCATGTGCTTCTTCACTGTGCACCGCAGCGTCAGAGCCTGGAAATAGCTCCACAACATTAATGAGCAGTTTGATAGGCATTATGTATGGGTGTGTGGCGTACCTGCACACACAGCACTTTCAGTCCAGTAATGGCAGTCATATTCCTTTAGCAGGATAAATTGCTGCTTCTGATTAGGTTTCATACTGTGGAAGTTTGAGGTTGTTCTGGTCTGAGATTGAGGATGAGTTATGAGGCCATTTGAACTTAAACAGGACACGCATACATTATTGTAAATGACAATGGTGTGATTAAGTCCCGTTTACACCGAAGCCCTGTTAAGGCTCAGCATCTTGTGTCATTACTCATAAGAAAGCTAAACATTAAACATGACACTGGCAGATTTAGTTCTGGAAAAGTTTGAAATATCTTTGTCCTTCGGGTCAGGGTTCAAAATTGTTTGGGTTAGAATCAAACAAGGATCCGCTTTTGTTTTACTTTTCAAATAGAACACAGTGTGACATTACTGCAGGAAAATGTACAATACTGCTTCTGAAATATGGAAAGAATAACATGGTTCAAAATAGCACGAGACCTTTCTCTATGTTGTTTCTATTCTGCAGCCCTAAACAGAATATGCAATCTTTCCTTTCTCTTGTTACTCAATTGCCCCCTTTTTTGTACCGGCAAACTTGCAGACATTTGTATCCATAATCATTGATACATTTAAAACATCTCTAGAGATACGGTAAGGAGCTCGGACATCCAGAGGGAGCCTGCAGTAGAGCCGCTGCTCCTCTGCATCAAAAGTGGCCCGGTGAGGTGGTTCAATGACGTGGACAGGATGACTCCTGGACGCCGCCTCAGATGTTTTCAGACCATGTCCAACCAAAAGAAGCCCTGGGCAAAACCCAGAACATACTGAAGGGATGATGTGTCTCTCTTCACCTCGGATTGCCTCAGGCTTGCCCAGGAAGAGATGGAAGATTTGCTGGAGAGAGGGGCGTCTTGAACACCCTCCTAGACCTGCAACCCGATCAACTGATGAGGAAGCATGGACGCTTAAAATTAGTTCAAGATAAATTGTTAACAATAAGAAAGTTTGTTGAATGACATGTTAATTAGAATGTGATTTTTTTAGTGTGTGTGTGTGTGTGTCTTGTGTGTTTATTTAACCTTGCTTTTACTTCTTTTGATTTGCTTCCACTCGCCCTCCCTCCAACCTCCAACTACAATGACACCCATGAAAAACTCCAATTAATGGTCCTGCTCTCAGGGGATGGCCTAATTGCTTTTCTTTTGTCACTGCCTCTACAATTGGTTTGAGTTCCCCTGGGCTTTACCTCCAGTAAGTAAGAAAATCGACCAGTGTCTTAACTCCGTCCTCCGGTCATCGTGGTAGTCCGGCCTCAACATATTCCGTGGAGTTAATCTCCCGAGTGAGTACCTATTGTTTGCAGTCAGCAGCTCCACCCGCAAGGTTCATTATCTGTTGGCCGAATGTGCCGTCTTCTGCATGGTAAAATTACACTGTTCATCTGGGGTTATGCTTATTATCTCCCTTTTTTATTCACCCTCGTGTTCTGATGGAGTGTGTTTTTGTATAACCACTTCCTCAGGCACAGGAGGGGATGAACGTGCCCCAAACAAGCAACTGAGATCATTTTTCACAACAGTACAAGATACTTTATATTTATATTCCTTCTAATTGTACTAGAGTACTTAGACAGTGCACCAGCGTTTCTCCAACAGGGGCAACAGTACCCTCGGGTCACTCTTGAATACTGCAAGGAAGGCTTCAGATTCTTTAAAGCAGGATACAAGATTGGGGTACTCAAACTGCCCCCAAACTGCTCTCAACGTGGCAACGTCGAGCCACAGGTTCACAGCTAAAGGTGCAGAAAGCCTCAATGGAACATTGTAGAGCAAACCTGCTCCAAGTTTTGACCTGCAGGGGAATTGCTGGGTGCGGATTTATCCACTGTTCACTGTCGGTCAGGATGCCATTATCAGCTGGAAGTAAAGTATGAGACCTGCAGGCTTCTGGACAATGGCCATAAGCTAACCTGTAAGCCTGCTTAAATGCACTAACATGCACTGAATCCTGTTTGTTTTTTTGCATGCTTACAATCTCAGAGATTTGACATTTTTGTGTTACCCTGCAGATATGACCTTCAGCCCCACAATACACATATGAACAACAATTACTGGAATAATCCATGTAGAGCCCAGTTGCTGCCTTTGTCTGTTGAGATTTGAGCTTGAAAGTAATTTTATCCTGTATTTACAGCTGTCATTTGTAGCTCACATTATGTAGAGTCTTGCAGTGTTTACCGGCAAAAAAACATCGCTCTTATGGTGCTTCATCTATTCAATTTTCTTCACGATTTCTTTAAGCTCTCGACTCGTCTCGTTCCAAATGACTGAAGCCATGTGCGTGAGGATCACAGAGTCACAGAGTGAGAGCAATGCTCTGTATATTAAGAGAGTGCAGGATGGTGTCTCTTTTCTAAATATAATAAATTGATGAATTTGAGTTGAGCTGCTCTAATTAAGCCGCACAATTTACAACACCTCATTCTAACCTGTATTATTTTCCAAGCAGGGGGTATGTCCTCAGCTAACTATATTAAAAAAAACCTGTCGGTGGCTTGAACATTCTATTCCCGGCCCACCCACTGGTGCTGGGCAGAGACTTGTTACAGCCTGTGGTGAAGCAAGTCTCCAAGTATATATTAGAAATAGGTGTCATGGTGCCCAGTTAAGTCTAGAAATATGAAGAGTCTTTGGTGATTGATCCTCCTGTTGGAATGTTTGCCTTTTTATGACTGTTTCATACAGATCAATATATGACATGATGATTTTTCTGCTTTATAGTATAAATAGTGATGAGTCTGAGATCTCTGGAAAAAGTGGATCCTACTCAGATATTTAATCCATGGTGTGAATGTCAATGTTGTTATTTTTCATGTAGTCGAGAATATGCATGACCTGATTTAAATATTGGCAAACTATTCTGCAGAAATGAATCATCAAATGTATGTGCTACACATTTGGAAGTAGTCATTCTATTGAGAAAGAATGTCTGCACACACCACCTTTCAACAATTCCTCAAATCCTGCCTTTTTTCAGGCCTGGAGAAAAGTTGTAGCCAATAAGTTTTGAAACCTGTGAGAAGAAAAGGTATTTGCTGATTGTGGTGAGTCAGTGCATGTAAGTTTCTCTCCTTCAAATTTATTTTGAAGCTGTAGGCAGCCGAATCATTAAAGAAAGCGTTCCCTCCACAGAGAAAATGATTCACTTACACCCTTTAAGGATTAAACAACTTTAAGGACATGCCCAACAAATTCTATTTTACAGTTTCAGTGTGTGGTTGCTGTAACAAATTGGTGAGTCTCAGCAGGTAAATTGGTGGTTCCAGCCATGAGTGAATAATGTGGTGAATACGGCACAAGTGGAAATGGTCCTGCTGCTGACGTATGAACAGTGAATGCTGTTTATGGAAAAAAACTTTTAGTATTTTTCTTACCTTTGCAACCAATTTAATACCACGTATTATGCTCACATTTTGGCTAGAGTTGAGGTGCAGCCAACTACTTTGTAAAAGGGCAATGGTGGCGCATGGAGTAGTGTTGTGGGCTGCCGGCTGCAAGGTTAGTGGTTTGAATCCCGGCTGCCCCATGTGCCATGTTGAAGTGTCCCTGAGCAGGACACCCAACCCCTGATTGCTCCCCAGGCAATATGTAATGCATGGGTTTTATTGCAATGTAAGTTGCTTTGGATAAAAAAATTAAAAAAAGCTAAATGACATGTAATGTAGGGACTGCAACTAATTGTTTTCATAAAGGATAAATCTGCTATTTTTTTCCCAAAATAATCCATTGAATGCTTTGATGTTTGTAAAGTGAAAACAGTGAGAAACACAACCACAATTACCCAGAAATTTTTTTCCTACACCATAAACTCCCATCTAAATCGTTAGATGACATGATAACAGCCAATATATTTGTCAATCACTAAAGGGCCATGAAACAAAAGACATTAGTAAAGTACAAATACCGAAGGTGTAAATATTGTTATGTTTGGATCCACAAGGCAGACTGAACTGAACCACAGAAGTTTATTTTAACACACACACTGTTGAGGAAGAGAAATTGGCTGGATGCCAGACGGACAGGAACTGGCGAGGCAGGGAGAAGAGCTGGTCAAGGCGGAGGAGCAGGACACAGAATGGAGCTGTGGAAGATGCAGACTGGCTGGAAGTTAAGTCCTGGACAGCAATACCAGGGGCCTGTTTCAATAAGGAGGTTCAACCAACTCTGAGTTAAAACTTGAACTCTGAGTTGACTTACCCTGAGATGGGAAACTCTGAGTTTTCGGTTACAGAACAGCTGAAATGAGTTAGTTCAATCAACTCTGAGTTGACCTACTCTGAGTTAAGCGCGTGCACCACAACTATAAAAAGCCATTATCAATGGAGCGCAGATATTACGAGTCACCATGGCAACAGCGCCAGACAAAAAGAGGTCTTCATATTTTTCACCAGCAGAACTGGATGTGCTTATGCAAGCATATGGAAAGTACGAACATATATTTTTTTTAAAAAGCAACACGGCTGCAGCGGCGAAGGACAGAGAGTTAGCTTGGGAGAAAATAGCTGCTCGAGTCAATGCGTAAGTTTACATTTGAATTACTGTTATACAGTGTTGTGTGTAATTAATTTCTATGTAATCTAAAAACTGTAATTTAATTCCGTAATTTAAAGTAAAATATGATTTAATTGCATTAAATGCTGCATAAACTATAAAGCAATTCTGTATAAAACAATAGTGGATTTAACATCAAATTTTAAAAGATATATTTTTTCAAGAATAATTCATGCAATTGTATAATGTTTATTTGAAAGCATTAAAAGTGCAGTTTCTTGTCTCTCCTTGTATTGTTCAAGTGGTTGAGGTTGATATGGGATTTAGAAAGTAATTAGTAATAAGTAGATCAATACTTTCTAGAGATAGTCATTATTACATTAATCTAATTACACTGTTGAAGAAGCCAGTTGTAGTTAGTAATATAAGTGACTTGCCCAACTGTTATAATATCAGAAGTGAAACTGGAAGAACAGTGTGTTATTCAACCTCATTTTAATTTTCATGTAGGTGCAATCCTGCAGGCATTAAAAGAACATGGCAGCAGCTGAAAATATAAATATATAATATAAAAACATAATTCAATCAGGTAAGGCTTGAACATATCATGGTTGTAGTCTACCTGACTTTACAAACATTTGACATATAAATAACTAAATAGCATCCAGTGTCTAGCAGTGCAGCAGCATTTTTGACATGGGTCTAAATGTTCATTCTCATTTGACTACTCAGCCAACAGAAAGAAGGCAGAGGCTCGCAAAACGGGGGGAGGACCTGCACCACCACCTCTGACAAATGCAGAGGAGATGGCCCTGAGCCTGAATGCTGGAAGGCCAATGGCTGAGGGAATTCCTGGAGGGACACTTTCCTTACAACTCTGCAAACAGTAGCCTTACTGATATGTTCTGCATCCCCAATGTTATACAGAAAACTACCATTTGCAAAGAAACGTAATGCAACGCAAAGCATCTGCTCGGATGTTAGAGCACGGCCGCGATGGCTGATGTTTCTGATGTAAGGATGGATGAGATTATGGATGTATCTTATTGACTGTAAAGAAAAACGGTACCGCTCAAATAAAAATGAATATGGATATGACAAAAAATCCACTCTGGGTCTCAAAATCCTCTCCCGACGTAAATGCAACTCCCTACGGATTAATGCAGCCTCTTCATCCACAGGATTGTCCATAAAAGGACATGCCATTTCATTCACTTGATTTGATGCGCTCTGCGTGACTGAAATGTGCGCAATGAATGAATACCGAAAGAATGAATGAGGTGATTAAATACCACTTCCTCTTTAAAAAAGGGGAGGAGACGAAATAAACTCTGGGTTTCCCGAAGAAAACCTGCTCCCGACCAGGTTAGGTTCACAGAGTAAGTTGCCATGGTAACTGACTCTGAGTATAAGTTACCTCTCTTTCTGAAACAGGCTTGACTTACTCTGCTTTCTCAGGTTTAACATACCTCCCATTCTGAAACAGAAAACTCAGAGTTTCCCTCATTTCAGGGTTAACATACTCAGAGTTTTCACTTAACCTCCTTTCTGAAACAGGCCCCAGTACTAGTAGTTGGACAACAAAATACTATTCAACACAACAGCGGCCGGGAAGCGGATGACCACGAGTGTAACTGACGAACTGGCAAAGACCGGAAGATCAGACCGGGCTTAAATTCTGGAGGTGAGTAGAGGCAATCCAGAAGATCTGCAGCAGGTGGCAGGAATTGCTAGAAGATCGCACCTTGACCAGCTGACAACCAGGAAGGAGAGGGGGAAAAACACAAGAGACAGCCACAGACCCAACAAATATAAGCTCAGCTCTCCTTCAAGTTTGTGCCTTCATATATTTATGAGCTTGTGACAAACACAGTACATAGTTTGAAACTTCAATTCATGTTCCGCACATTTTAAAGGGTTATTTTGTCAGTCACACACCAAAATAATGATTGCCATATGCAATTACTTTTCAAGCTGCAAAAAGCTGTAATTGGTATTAAACTGGGCTTGTCTTCCTTTGTCCTTTAGCTATTGTTTACCCTTCCAACACGTTGTGTAGACTACCTCTAACCATAACAATTTGATTAAAACAATTCTTATTCATACCGTCCAACAAGATCCATTTGGAAGGTGAATTACTGCATTGCGCTGAATTTGAGTGGCTGTCATCTACTTCTTTTGAAGGCTGCGGCAAAAATGTTACCTGTTCAGCTGTGCTCATGAGCTCAATGGGGGTTTGTGCAAAAACCGAGACATCCTAGAGGATGCCATGAGACACATTTTAAGACTTCATGCATGGGGATGTAAGTCTTATGCACAGAGCAGCTTCTGTACTCAAACGGTTGGGGGCAGTTTGCCACTAAGCTTTGTGGTTTATTCTAGTTGACAGCTCTGCAATTTATTTCAGCCTCAGCACTCATCTCTGTCACCTCATCGTCTGCAGGTCGGGAATCAGTACTTGTTAGTGCAGAGCAGCGTTGGCAGCTTTTTTTCTGCAAAGCCCTCAAACATAAACTGCAAATAACCTCGTATCAGTCTTGATTTTTTGCTTCACTTATTAAAAAGACAGAAATTCCTGCAGCTGCTGTGCCTCGTATTCAGGCCAACGAGAGCTTCGATAAGCTGTCCAATTCCCATACAATACCAAATGATGCTCCTTTACTGGTAGCTGTTTTAACTCAATTAATACTGTGGGGTTTATACTAGAAAGGCCACTTTGTAAAGGTGTGTTTCAATCTTTCTCTCCGATAATTACAAACCACTTTCACAGAGCTCCTATGGTTACCATGAGACAGTGCAGGAGTTCTTTCATCATTACATAAACTTACATTTCATTTAGCTGACGCTAAAGCAACTTAAAACAGGTGCATTTAACCAAGAGGGTACAGACCCAGAACAAGAAGAGTCAATCATCATATTTCTATTTTTAGCTGAGATAGACTTATCAGGGTTGACATTTATAAGCATATTGTTTATCCATGGTTCAGAATCCACTATGAAGGCAGTTATATGTTTGTATCAATGTATTTATCAATGGACAAAACTCGTTTCTGGGCCACCGACAACTGGAAGAAGGTGCATGACAGGTAAGAAATTCCTAAATATGCCTAATTATGAAACATGATCCAGAAGCTCACATGGCATCAGACTGCTGTAAGTATGATGAGGTAGCACATGGCAGCAGTAACTGTGATTCATCCTCCTCATTACAGAAATGCTGTGCCCTATATGAGCCCGTCATCATCAACACTATAAACACACATTTCCTATACAGACTCAAAGCCATGATCAGGATAACAAAGGAACAGATTTGTTGACGGGCCATTGTACTCACTTACGTTATGTTCAACAGGAGTTCCTGACAAACAAGCAAAGAAAGGATGTTACTCTTTTCTGCATTTGCTGTTGAATTTTTGTAAAAGCAGATACAGACAGTGTGTATTTGCTTCTTATTTATATGATTACTTTGTAAATGTTGATGTTACAATGTATGAATGTAAATAAGCTCTTAGAACTTCCTAAAAGTTCTAATTCAAGGAATTACAGCTAGGAGGCTGAATTATTCCATGAGAACATAAGGACGTGCTTACAGCATAATAATCATGACCTTGATACCTTTGCATTCCAGCCCTTCATGCATGTTCTTGAAGCCGATGATGCGATGACTAGCTTGTCCTCACAGAATAAAGATGTATGGTGATCATCTCCAGGTATAAAGATCAACCTCTTATTCCTAATTTCCACAGGTGGCGCCACTAGACGACTTTTGAGTCTTGAGTTGCTGGGGCGAATTTCCCTGATGTATTATTGAGGTTCAACTTTTTGTTGTTGTTCCAGTGAGTGTTTGAGCTTACCTGCCAAACTGTCTGTAATTCCATGTTTTATATCAATAAAGTGTCTTCAACCTTCCACCAGACAGGTGTATGTGTCATACCAGTTGAGCCTTTTCTGATTCTTTGAAAATACAATGTTCTTGATGTAGAAAATAACAGGTGCTTAACTCACAGTGGAAGCATGTGTGAGAACCTAAATGATCACTTTTCTAAGCAGATATTATTCAAACTTCTAACATAAACCTGCAGATGAATCTTTATTTGTTTCTCTTTCACAGCAGTATTTTTTTTGCTTTGTTGTTGTCATTTTAGTATTCATAGGCGGATATTTTTCTTTTTCCAGAAGCAACAGAATCTCCTAGAAGACAATCTTGGTCCAACACGTCTTTGACTGAATTACACTCTATTTTATTAAAGCAACTCTTTCTCTCTATTCTCTCTAATTAAGTTTCAATTCTTATTGAGAGATTTCAGATTTTCATTTGGCCAGCCCCAGACTTTATGTACCATTGGTATTATTTCTGGGGAAGACATTTTGATTTTGATTAATTTTGTTTTTCAAGGAGCGACACAATTATTTATAAGTGTTTTGTTCCACAAGGCATTTGTGAAGTAACTCTGTTCATTGAGGATGGAAACGCAGTGAGAATATCAACTGTGTGCACTTTAGCAATCACAAGTGTTCAAAAGATCCAAAATGCAGTGCTTCAAATGATGAACCACACAGAAGTAGCATCTGCTCTCATCTCTGCTCAGTGTAGGAGTGTACACACACAGGAGACACACCACCGAGGTTGGTGAATAACTTTTTAATTGTAGATATGTGTAATTGTCTGAATTTGAACATTTATACAAACAATGCACCAGCTTTATTTCCCATGTTATACCAAAAGGTAAGGTGTTTTAGTAAATGTCAGGTAATTTACTCTAACACCAGGAAAGGCACAGTGCACGGGAGGATAGGAAATCAATTTCACTCCCCACCTTAAACACACTAATCACAATCAATTACAGTCTGGAACTACCCGTATTTCCCTCAATTATTTCATTTGTACTCAAGCAAACTGGATTTGAACAATGCAACAATCTCTGTAAATTTATTTAAGAAATAAAAAACATTTCACTTAGTGCCTTTGTAATCCGCTTCTGTGGTGTTTTTACATTAAGAAGCATTTGCTGTGATGTTGATGCAATTCATGAAAGACTGAAGGTATGAGGACGTTTGTGTGCATGTGTTTGTTTGTATGTGTGTCTGAGTGTGTATTTACCACTTTGAAATATACCTGTGCCTTTGAAGTCAGCTGGCAACAAGTATATAAATTCTCTAACAATGTCACAACAATACAGCTAAAAAGAAGCTGCTAAGATGGGCCTTTTTACACGATCGAGCAAAGCTTTCGAATAGCTGAAAAGCCATTCTGTGTATTAGATGTAGTATGAAAACAGTACCGTGAAAATATAAAATGCAGAAAACACATCACTCTTTAGGACATGAATAACCGGTCTCTTAGATACAAGTCCTGTGTTTATTTGACCAGCATCACTCACTTTATTCAGTGTCAGTTTAGGGGCTGATGTCTTCCTTCGGCTCCCCCAAAGAGTGCAGGTGGAATCAGTTATTAAATTTCAGAAAAAGTTAAGATTATAAATACATTATGCAATAAAGACTGGGAAATAAAAAGAGAGACAAAGATCAGAGCTGCAGCATATGACTAATGGATTTTTATATGAACTATTGACCGACGCTGCGGTTAGCTGCATCCCTCCCACAGACCAGCAAGTGTAGTCCCTTCATCTCATGCAGTAGGACGACTTACGCATTCATTTTTTAAGCGTAATGGCCTTTGAAGCACAAATAGTGTTACGTTTTGTTGTTGTTTTTCTTAATCATATATTTCGATAGTTTGTCCTTCAGGTCACGCAACTGCCTGCCAACGTTTGAGAAAGCATGTCACATATCCTGGGTATCCAACAATATAATCAGAAATCAAATGGTATAAGCAGTAGTATAAGGTACTGCTGCATGCATCAAAAGTCAAAACACAAAACATCATGAAATAAAAGAGTTGGCAATGATATTTAAAATGGACTGTGGTCAACGTAATCCTACACCTGGATACACTTCTCCTACTTCAAATTCCATTTGCTTTGAAACCTTCTTACAGGCCTTTGTACTTCATTTGTATCAAACCACATGGGAGTTCTGGAGAAGCCCAGCAGGAGTTTTTTTTTCATTTAATCTAAAAGTGGATGCCAGTAGAGTAGCACACTGTAGTATTTTTGTCAAATAATATTTTATTTTATTCATTCTGTTTTTGCTCTTTACCCCGGACAATACTGCTGTGACATTTTTCATTTCATCTCAAAGCAGACACTGCTTGAACCAAATAGCTCACCCACTGTCCGTCTGGCTTAATTTCACAGTTCACACCAGATTGTTGCCTTTGATGAGCCCTTCATAACTGTGTTTGTATGGTTTATTAGGTATCAGTTATTGCAGAAGCAAATCACAAGATACTGTTTATGCAAATTAATGTATGTAAATATGTACATTTATACACGGTGCATAGTTTTATAACGGCAAATCAGAAATGCACTCACCAATGTTTGTCAAAAGCATTTTTTGTTTCATTATCTGATCCCACTTGTATTTTGTTCGAGATGAGTATAACTGTGCACACACAACAATCAAAACAGCAAAAACTACCAGCTGTATCAATTAGCATGCATTATGTAAAAGCTGGATATAGTAGCAATTAATACATATTGATTATTCTTTCTACCAATGCAGAGTATTTGAATAACTAAACGCCACCACAGAGGACTATGCTCTTCATAATTTCACTGTTGGGTCACATCGACCTCTTGTGGATAAAATCTGAATTGTGGTGACTGTTTGACATCTCAGACTGGTGGAGATCATTTGTAATGTAAGTTACATTGCGCGACAACTAATGAACACCAATACACAGCCATTGTTCAGTAGTCTACTTTCTACAACAGAAAAGATAATGTTAACAAGCTTAACTTAGAATAAATATGTTCCAAAGGTGATCTGAAATGTGTACATGTAGCCCATGGAGCTGAAGTTAAAAGACTCTGATGTAGAAGTAATCCAGTTCCCCTTTGAGGGCAATTGGCTAATTATTGTTTTACTGATTTTGTTGGAGATTATTAGATCAATAGTAACCATTTTGTGGATTATTAGATCAATAGTTACCATTTTGTGTATCAGCATGAAAATACAAATGAAGATGAAGAAAGACTGATCAGTTCCCTGCTGGCTCTGTCCTGTTGGGCTCTTCCTTTAATGTCTATGGATTCAATGCTCCATGTGCACAGCAGTGAAGAGATACTAGCTACCACTAGACACCACTGCCACCTGTGCTGGCTAGTCAGCTGGGCCTTGCAAAAGTATGTGATGGATTGTTGTGAGTGTGGGTAATCACATAAAATGACAATGAAAAGACTGCCATGACCCTGCAAACCGGTTTCAAGGAAGGAGAAAAACATTTGGTTTAGCAAAAAGCAGTGGAAGAGCTTCAAAATCACTTGGATGCACACTCAGCCACATTATTTATTGCTGCACTGGATTCTACCACCCTCATAAGCTTCACAATTGCCATTCAAGAAGTAGGATTAGGTTACGTATCCTATTTGTTTGTTTGGGTCACAGGCAAAGGTGGGATGATGTCGACAATCTAAATATATCCTGTTGACATGATATCTTCATGTTAGGTGACCTCAGTTCATGAAAAAGTAACTCCATTTATAGTATTCTGGGATGCATTATTTGCTCCTACTGTCCTTCAATATAAGACCTTTAAGGAGACATAACAGAGAGAGCAATTTGTCGCTCCATGGATTTATGTTCAAAATACATGCACAGATTCGGAAAACCCTCACAGCATGAATTAACTGAATTTGATTTATTTTGTGAATTCACATTTATGCAGAACACAAGAGTAAGAGCAAAACACTTAATGAGCAGAAAGTACAGTGAGAAATCAACAATTAAGAGCTTTCAAAACCCCAAAATGAAAAGAGCCTATTTACAGCCAATACAACTATATATAGATCAAGCCATTCAAGATGAGTCATTTGTATGTACATTACTTTCTTTGTGAGTTAGGGGTGACCCAAGTTTATGATTTGCGTGCAATTCGTCCCATCAATCCCTGTCAGGTCCTCTTGCACACCAGTTGCATACCATTACTGAGATGGCTCACATCGTGACCGCATGAGGTAATGAGAGCATGTTTGAGTATACTACACATGTACAAAACATCTAGCCAAGCTGAAGCCGCAGGTGGTGCTGGGTGCCGTCCATGTGCGCGATGGAGAGGCTTGATAAAGACCCGGATCAGCATGAACTACATGGCCCGACATGTACCCTCCACCGGTTTGTTTCTCGCAGAAGGACCTATTTGAGCCAGGTGTTTAACGCCTGGATCAGTGATGTAACATGTCACTGTTATCATTTACTATCTGTTACCATTTAAGTCTGACACTAAATTGCGTCTATACACTTGAGTCGGACACAAAAAGATTTGGGGATAGGAATATATTCTAATGATGAGTTAAATCATCAATTTAATTGTAAAAATGACATTAACGCCTCTTGTAAAAAAAAAAAAAGATAATTAAAACACTGCAGCACGTTGTACAAAGGAGGTTAATGACAGAAAGATATAGATCCTTCTGTGGCACCTATTCCTTCAGTCATGGCATAGCCATTCCTTTGCCACATTTAGAAAATGTGTTACATGGTTTTCTAATGCATCTCACGACACAGTGACAATGTTATTCACATCCTGTACACCATAAAACTACAACACTGCTTTACACGTTTTATAAAGAATGAGTTAACTGCATGTTTGTCAAAGCCTTTTCATGTATATTACAGTCTCGTTATGGACATAGAGTGCGGCGGAAATTAACACATGTAAAATGCATGTTTATTCACAGTTAACCAAGTTTTCGCCACACAGCTGAAGAGAAAAATATGTGGAATTTCAAATTTGGCTCTAAAATAGGTTAAATGGGAGTTTATTTCAATGGTGTGTTGTTTGTAATAAAAATTAGAATAATCCAACAGTAAAAGTGAGGTGAGATGTAGTAATATACAGGTTCTACAGGGTGACTGAATTTATCATTGATAGAAAGTTTGAAAGGCGCATGAGAAGTCTCCTAGACGTCCTGCACTGGATGGTCATCTCTTTGGAAATGTTCCGTGTTTGAAAATACTCGGTATCGCTCTCTTCACTTTATTCCTTTTAAGCTTCCCAGTTGCACCTCCTCACAACCTTCAGATGCTTGTTTGAGGTAAACCATAAAATAAATTGCATTGCTAATAAACTAAACTTGACAGTCATTGCCATTTCAAAGAGCAGATGCATTCACTGCAGTCCCACAGCATGAGACATATCTAATTAGAGAACAATAAAGATATTCATTTTAGAGAGTGTTTCACGGGACACACAAAAGTCTCATTATTTAGCACGAGGAATGAAAAATGGAACAAGTTCAATCACAGTGTGACAAACGGGGCCCTTGCAGAGGTGTTGAAAGATGAGTTAGCAGTGAGTGGTGGTGTAGGTGGTGTCATGCAGATGCCTGTCCCCATCGATGCATTGTAAAAGTGACATCAACATTAACAGTGAAAATGGCTCATTGATGACCAGGGGAGGGCTTCGCTGTATATAAAGGAGAGAAGCTTCCCTCGCACTAAAGACTGATCAACAAGTTGGGTTTCTTTGCCACACTGATAGGGAACTATCTCAACAAAAAGAGCCAAACATTTTCTCGGATGAGGACTTAAAATCTGGTAAGAATACCATAAGAGGGGAACAGAAGTTAAATATATTATTGCTCAAGTTGGTATGACCAAAATATTGTATACATTAAGAAATTATACATTGTTCAATTGTGACAATTTTCTGTTTCATTTGTTGCAGTTACACAACATGTCTTCCTTCAAGTATTTGGAAACGGTGGTTCTGATATTCTTCCTTGCCAGTTTACCCCTAGAAGCTAAACCACTGAGGTAAATTATATTTTACGTTTTCACATTACCGTTTGGAAATAACTTCATTGTTTTTACTCTGCAGTGAGAATGACGCATTAAAATTGGATTATTGTAATAGAACAACTAATTGATGGACATTTTCCCTGTGGAATGTTGTATTTATACAGAAAGAGAACCATCAGTGAGGTACAGCTCATGCACAACATTCGAGAACACAAACAAGTCGGAGAGAGACAGGACTGGCTTCAGGAAAGATTAAAGGATATAATTGTTTCCAGCGCCAAACCTCAACGCGGACAATCTGGGAAATCTATCAATATTCTTCCCAATGATGTTCTTCGCCTGAACATGCATAAAACTTGAACGCAATATTTGTTGCCTTTTATCTAACATTCATGTTTTGTATAAGCGTTATTTATTTTAGTTTATTTCCTGATTTTTCTTTACGTATGTGAATTACCTTTATTTGTTTACATTTTTTAATCATTTCTAGCAAATATTAAAGTCATTATCTCAGGCCCCCATATGTAAGAAAAAATCTTCACTCACAGGTTTTCAAAAAAGTTAATTTACCTCCAGGTGTTCAGATGAA
The DNA here is from genome assembly GCF_949316345.1 of Pungitius pungitius. Classification (NCBI taxonomy): domain Eukaryota; kingdom Metazoa; phylum Chordata; class Actinopteri; order Perciformes; family Gasterosteidae; genus Pungitius; species Pungitius pungitius. Next base: position 12,803,867 of record NC_084903.1, read on the forward strand.
CTGTTGAAAATAAATGATGTTTACTCTGAATTGTGATGTAAATACGGACCAACTACTGTAAACAGATAGTCTTACACTGAATGTATTGTTTCACTCATACATACATATTCATGTTCATATTCGATGACACAATTATTTTTGTTTGTAGGGTTTGAGTTGTCCTCTTTTTCTTGACACCTGATTTAGACTACAGATTCGACAAAATTATTTTTACAAGATCTTTATTAAAGTTACCTCATCTCACTGTTATCATTATCATATTAAAATCTCATTTTTGTTTTTTCAAACACAATGGAATGTTTTTCTCTGTCCATTGATGAGCTGGAACCTGAAAAAACTCAAACGTGATGCTTATTGAGTCCAACATTTCTGGTGTATTTTCATTATCAGGATTTACAGTACATAAAAACCACTCAATAGTTTCAGCAGATCACAGCATTTCATGTCTGAATCCATACATTACAATAACTATTCTTTCCATTGACCTTGGTAAATTATTATTTTCCCTAATTCTCCTATATCTTTAACATGTTAACATTTTTTTAAACTCTGTTAGCTTATCATTTTGTATCTGCGAGGAAAAATTATGTCTCATTATGTTTGATAAAACAAAGTCTGATTATGTAACAGTTGAAACAAATTGATTTATGAATTCTGCTGTGCATGTGTGCATCTCACATCCTATATACTCTACACTAATCAACACCAATCCAGTTCTTATATTTTTTGAATTAAATTTCTCTGAAAGCTTTTGATATTTGCCCAGTTTTCTATAGGTAAATTGCAACCCAATACTTTAATTCTCGTTCTGGTATGGTTATCAAAGACTGCATTGCTCCACAAGGAATAACAACGTCAAAACGTTATATTTTAAGTGTTTGCAGCACTTGCACATGTTTTATTTGTCTAATTTATCATTTTTACTTCCTTTTTCTTTTGTTTTCTATGGCTGGTTATACTTTAGGTTGAATTGTTATTTTCTCATGTTTATCTGTTACACTAAGTACAATCGCCAAATACTGTTTAAAAAAACGGAAGTAAAGAAAAAAGAAAAACCCACTCTCGCAACTTCTCGCGATATCTCAACCCCATTCCTTTTTAGGAAATAATAAAGAAATCCTTCTGCCATCTGTTGAAAACGGTTGGAAACAAATCTATCACTTTAAAAACATTTTAAAGCTCGAATGATTTTACATTTTGGTCAAAGCTAAGGTTATTCAAGTAAAGCAATAGGCCTCAGCTATAATTTGTGTCTTTGTGTGCGTCAAGACGCGATCATCACGTCGAATGTCGGTGTTTTGAAAGGAGATGGCTGGTTGCTGGTGAGGGATTGGGATTACCCTACAGCGGAAAACGTACCCAACAAGGTATCTACTCTTTAGATTTTCGCATAATCGTCGTGGAATATGATGGCCGCTGGCCACTACAGCGCAAATAACTAATACCGCCATACCGTTGTCCACTAATATTGTGCTTAAAGGTTTATACTGGACTGCTGGCAATGCCAGCTAATGCTAGCTAGCTTGCTATGCTAACGCAGCGAACTCACGGTAGCAAACGTTTAGCCCGAGAGCAACGTTGGCACAATTTGTTTCTGACATGTGTAAAACTCTCCTAAGGCTAATGACAAGGTGACATTTAACGACCGCTTCAACCACCCATCTTAATTCAGATTAAAGTCAACAGCACACGTGAACTCCCTGGCAAACTATCTTGTTGTCGTTCGTTGAAAGCGGCCAGTCGGTGGTTTGCTAGGAGCTGATCTGGGGATCGAACTGACATGTTGATTTCGCCATTAACCAGATTATGAACGGTGAAAGATCCAGACAAGACTCCCCCTGTATGGGTGATGGCAGAACGTCTGCAGTCATACGACAGTAACTCCAGTGACACCGAAAACTGGGAACGAAACGCAACAAGCCGACCTCGCAAACTCTGCAAGCACTTGAGGTGAGCAGCTGAAACCCTGTCAGACCTCCTGGGGAGGGTTCAGGGCAGCAGAGTAGTGCAACTCACTGGTAGAAGACAGGATCTTTGCTGCCTTGTGTAGCAGTCAAACATTGTTACGAGAACAGGGAAATGATAATGTGCTATTTGAGCAGCAAGTATTGGCCAGCTATTTGCAATATATCAAATGCTAAACAGAATGACTGTAAATCAGATTATTTGTATGTGACTTGTGTTGGGTTACTGGATTTGGAAAAGAAAAGGAGTTTTCCATTTAGTGGTTTTTTAATTTATGTGTACAGCGTCAGATGAGTTTACGTAATGCTATGTCCACATAAGTATATGTCATCATCCTTTGTAATTACAGATACCACGTAAAATAACTAATTTTTATATCCGACATTATTGATTAGATATATATGTAAGTATCATGTGCATATTAAGGAAAGTATATGGTGTTCTTTTTGATAATATTACAAAAACCAAGTCTATATATAAAGGCAAATCTGTGAATATGACAGAAACCAGCTTGGGGTTCCTTTTTAATGCAAATCGAAGGTTCTAGTCTCTGTAAAAGGGTGTGATGATCAACGGTGTTGGACGCTGCACTAAGGTCCAACTAGCAAGACCAAAGACAAGTCCTTTGTCTATTGTTAAAGACACATTGCTAATATCAAGTAAAGCGGGGCTAACACAAGGTTAACCTTCTTTGAGCAGCCAGGGCGGGGTCTGAGATACAGGTAGAAATTGTTAAAAGTCAGTTGATGAAAGTTGATGGGGAAACGTCGACTAAATAAAGCTGTTAAGCAGTAACACAACCTTTATTGCTTGGATCCAATACAAAAATATGTCTTTGGCATGTACATGTTTGTTGAACAGTATATACAATAGCAAAATAATCTGTAGACTAGTTAACAGAGATAGATAGATCTTTCTCTCTCTGTTAACTAGTGTACACATTCTTTTTGTTTCTTTGTTTTTGATTCTTTTGTTTATTTTTTATTATCATAAGATGGTTTATTCCTGATTCTACAGGCTGAAAAAGCATTTTTGGAAGAAGTGCTAGAAACTAGAGAATGTCTGCACTTTGTCAGTCAGTTATAGCCATCAACGACTAGTCTCTTGAGTGGTTATCCAAAACGACAAGGTTACTTTTTTTGCTCTCTCCACTACCGTTAACTGCGGCAACCTCATTAATTTTTGGCTCTGGCTCCTCCTCCCTAAACTGCGAGGTCCTTTTCGAAGCTATTTCTTTTTCAGGGGGAACAATAGAAAGACGAATATGATGAGAAGAGAGTAGGCAGGATGAGGTAAGACTGGTGCGTTTCGTCTCAAGTCGAAGGGAGTGTACTGTTTGCCTGTGGCCGGTGTGTCAGTTTCTACTTACTCACATTAATACCATAATTGTCACCTCTTCCGTATAAACCTAATAACCCGTTGGCTTTAAGTTAGCAGGTTTATGCTGTGAGAAACACATTTTTAAAGAACAATTTTGCATGAACCTACATCTTCTGTTTCTCTTACAATCTTTTTGCACTTGACTATACTATGACCTAAAACCTCACACATCTCTGATCTGGTTTTTTGTGTTTCATTCAAAAGTGATGGCAACACTGCTTTCAAAGAATGTGCATAGTTCAAGCTTACAGAATGTGGTACATCCAGTTGTTGCAAACACTTATGTAAGCTTGATGAGTTGAAGGTACATTTTGTAACGATAATAATTAACTGTTCAAAATGATTATAAACAGTTTTATGTCTTTATCCCATGTTTTGGCAGATGTGGGGGAGTTTTCCAAATAAGGATTTTGTCCATAAGTGCACTTATGTTGGGCGCATAACGTCTATAAACATCATCATTTACAACTATGAAATGTGCTCTGGGCCTGAGAAAGAGAGTGAAATGTTAACCTCGTATGCCTTTTTTTATTTTTAAAGAAGCACTCAGGCCAGAGCATATAGAGTGGAGGCAGAACAGAGGAAGATGAGCATGCATGGTGCCAGTGGAGGCTGTGACCGCTCACGTGACCGTCGCCGCTCCAGTGATCGCTCCAGAGACTCCTCGCACGAGAGAGACGGCCAGCTCACCCCCTGCATTCGGAACGTCACCTCACCCACCCGCCAACACAACAGTGGTGAGTGTGCAGGGAGAGAATAGAGGACTTATATGGATATCATGTTAGAGGTCCACAGCTCCTGGCAGCTACTGTTGAGAACAGCTGACTGCATTCATCAGCTAGCAGCTCAGACATGGATCAAATCAGCTTTAATCTACCTGTTTGTTCTAATACCAAGATGGCTTTCTGTCTGCTTTTCTAGAAACGGGACACATCAGTGAGTAGGTTCCGTTTAGTCTGGTTGCATTAGATCAGGCAAGAGAGTATATTTTCTGTAGACGTCACGTCACAAAAGTGAAGAATGTTTCTCATAAACAAAGAAACTTCCAAATTAAGATGCAAAATGTATGTCAATAATTTCCGATGTGACGTTGTCCCTGTGGCTTGTGTCCCGAGTTAAACAGGAAAGCAGTTCTTTGTGAGTAATCGCTGTGCCTGTTCTGCCTGTTTGTGCGTAGACCGAGAACGAGATGGTGGCTCGTCATCGAGGCCCAGCAGCCCGCGGCCTCAGAGAATCTCTCCCAGCGGCTCCAGCAGCAGCGGGGTGGTGAGCAGTCGCAACAGCAGCCTGTCGAGTACTGAAGGCACCTTCAAGAGCTTGGCAGTCGGAGAGATGGTGTTTGTCTATGAGAATCCCAAGGAGGGGGGAGCGGGTGCGACCGTGGGAAACCGAAATATTAGGACCTCAGAAAGAGTCACTCTGATTGTGGACAACACGCGCTTTGTAGTAGATCCGTCCATCTTCACTGCACAACCCAATACCATGCTGGGCAGGTACAGTAAACTTTGACCAGCTTTATTATCCATCATCAGTTATTAGCGCCACAATTATTGGAGATATTTAACTAATATGCAATGTATAAATCCAGTTTATATCCATGTCAATGTAGCTGTAAATGTTCTACGGTAATTTTTAATTTGTATTGTCTGTTATTATGAGAATAAACCAACTTTTCTTTATTTCAGAATGTTTGGATCTGGAAGAGAACATAATTTCACACGGCCCAACGAGAAGGGGGAGTACGAAGTGGCTGAGGGCATTAGCTCCACCGTTTTCCGAGCAATTCTGGTCAGTTTCTCTAAATGATCTTCTCTGTTACTGTCAATGATGGTAGACTAAAAACTAAAGGCAAATCTGACTAGGGTTGTAAGGGTGGGGGCCCAAAGCCTTCCGTTCAACTTGGTATTCTTTTTCCTCTGGTACCGTGCATCTGGTACCGTGCCCATCCTCAAACTCAACCTCCATTTTGATCTCCTTGACACACCTCTAAAGTTGACTGCATCCTGATGGATTGAAGCTATTGCATTGATAACATCTCTCCAAATACACACACATGTACAAAATTCTCAAAACAATCTCACACACACACACCAACATACGTTAAAACGATACCAAATACACGTTTTTGCGGCTGGTAATGGAAACCACCTCAAAGTATAAGACAATATGGCCCAGCAGCACCACAAACTACACTAAACATCACTCCTCTAACATAGTGTCAGCTGCAACTGAACATTATAACCTTTATTAAAGTGGTATTTATACAATATAACAATATAGCTAGATGCTTTTAAGTAAGTACTGGAAACTGATTGTATGTAAATGGAACTATTATTAGACTAAATATAGTTGGTACTTTGATACAGTGATGCAATCATTCCTGGAAAAGGATCTGTTGACTTCTCATGAAAGATGAGTGATAATGAAACGATGAGTTAGCAGTATGTATGCGTCTTGCATCACGGACCAAAAAAACGCACAATAAGCTTCCTGTTACCCTCAACCTACTGAGAACTCGACCTTGTTGACAAAATGAATCTTGTAACTTCTAACCTTTTTAAGCTTTCAACTTCTATTAGATGGCAAAATGCTTTACCAACGTATGATACTGTAACAGTGTTTTTTTAATTGAAAGCCCTGGTTGTTCACGTCTCGGCTCTTCATTCATTTATGTATGTTTCATAATCTGTGTAAATGAGTTAACACTGTTTGAAGTGACAGCCTTGTGGGTGATTTCTGTCTAATTGACAGGATTACTACAAATCTGGGATAATCCGCTGTCCTGATGGAATCTCTATCCCTGAGTTGCGGGAGGCCTGTGACTATCTATGCATCTCCTTCGACTATAGCACCATCAAATGCAGAGACCTCAGTGAGTACTTCGTCTGGGGTATTGTAGTTGCTAAGGTTACCCACTAACGGCGGCATTCTGAGTCAGCATTAAAAAGACACATCAATGCTACCGTGTCTCTTTCTTCCCCTCGTGGATGATTCCAATGGAATCAATTTGTAAGAAAGTACATAATCATACATGTGCTCTGTTGTAGGAAGAACTTTTAGATTTAAGTCTGCCACAAGTTCAATTTGCATTGGTTTGTATCTTCTAACTGATGCAAACTCCCTTTGATATCAGGTGCCCTGATGCATGAGCTTTCCAATGATGGAGCTCGGCGCCAATTTGAGTTCTACCTGGAGGAGATGGTGCTGCCTTTGATGGTAGCCAGTGCCCAGAGCGGAGAGAGGGAATGTCACATTGTAGTCCTTACTGATGATGATGTGGTTGACTGGGACGAAGAGTATCCACCACAGATGGGGGAGGAGTATTCTCAGAGTGAGTACATATTAATACAGAATACAGCTCTGCATTTGCACAATAGACAGATATGTGATGAAGACATTTGTTGTGGTCTTCTCTTTGCAGTCATCTACAGCACAAAACTCTACAGATTCTTCAAGTACATTGAGAACCGAGATGTTGCCAAATCAGTTTTAAAGGATAGAGGATTAAAGAAAATAAGACTGGGTATTGAAGGTGAGTTGGACTCAAATTGTAAATGGTGATGGTTTTATACTCTCTTGTATGAGAGATTGGTTTAGGAGTGGCAGGGAAACTATTAATGTTGATCACAATGGAGCAGTTGGTGTCTAAACCAAACAAATAAAAGACACAGAGATGTGGAAGGACAAAAACATTCAAATGGACAGTGTGATGGATGAGTGAGTAGTAAAATGAGAGGGAAGACAACTGACACTAAGATCTTACAGAAGGAGTTATTTGGATATGACTGAGAACAATGAGATTTAAGATTGCGTGCGTGCGTGCCTGCCACCAAAACTGCAGTAAGTGGACAGCTGACGCTCAGTTAACTGTAGCAAAAACAAGCATAAATGCATGAAAGACTGGAAAATTAAAATTTTCACTGCGGACTATATTGTAGATTTTTCTAGACGTTTTTGTTTCTAATGATCAACATATAATATAACACATTCCTACTATGTGATCCATTAAATCACACTTCAGGATATTCTCTAATTTGACATGAATCTGCAATTTGCGTTTTTCTGCGCCAATTATTGTTATTTCAACCTTTTTAAAATCCACTTTTAAGTCCTGAAATATCACTGATGTTTTAACTTACTGTTTAAGTAGCGCTTGTCCCGTCATTCTGGTGTATTTGGCTTCCTGGGGGCCAGGGTTGTTTTACAAAAACTGATTTGTCGATCCTTTTGGCAGGTTATCCTACATATAAAGAGAAAGTCAAAAAACGACCAGGAGGTCGCCCGGAGGTCATTTACAACTACGTCCAGAGGCCCTTCATCCGCATGTCCTGGGAAAAGGAAGAAGGTAAAAGCCGCCACGTGGACTTCCAGTGTGTCAAGTCCAAATCCATCACTAACCTGGCGGCAGCAGCAGCAGACATCCCCCAGGACCAGCTGGTGGTGATGCACCCCGGCCCCCAGGTGGACGAACTGGACGTCCTACCCAATCCCCCACCCAGTGGGAATCAGTACAGCAGCAACTACAGCAATGAGCCTGACCCTGATGCACCTTCACCTGCCGTTTGAGGACACACGGGTCCTCCTTCAATGCCTCTTCCCCTCCAACGTCTCTAGTCCTTCCCCAGCATGCTGCAGCATGGAGTGCCAGGGGCACCATAACCATATTGCCTTGACACCTCCTTTGCAGCCTTAGAGCCTCAAGAACCTGGTCAACTGAAGAAAAAGAAGCATGAGGGACTTAAGACTGATGAAAGGAACAGATCAATATTGTTTTTGTTTTGATTTTTTACTTGACCAAAGGAATTTATTTTTCTGTTTGGGGAAAAAAAGATGTTAAACACTTATTAACATTATTATTTACAAATGTTGACTCTTAATCGGATGGTTTTGGTTGAGCACTCATGTGATGTCACTGTTTTTTCCACAGGGTTTTATTTCACTGATGATATTGATTTTGATTATCTTGAGTGGCCTAACTACTTAATGTGCTTTGGGGAAAATGACTTTCTGGTCATTGAAGGAATACTTTTCGTTGCATAGTGTCATGATCCCTGGTTCAGCTCCTGAGATTTCTATAAATCTTGTCATTGGGTATGTAGTTGTTGGCTGGATCTGATATGTGATGTTATGCTCTTCCCGCAGCCATGATTTTAAGCAGAGCACAGGCTAACCCTGTCCTCGTCAGAATCTTTTTGTGAAAAGCTTGAAATTGTTGTTCAAAAATAAAACGTAAAATCATCAAATAAAGAGATCACAATAACCTTTGGGTATATTAAATCCTTGGTACTGGCAAACCTGCTATTAGTTCCAGTAAAACCTGTCCCAAGACCAATCAAATGAGATGTGATGAATAACAGCTGAAGTGAGTTGACAAATCGGAGCAGATTTTGTTAACTATAACCTTTATAACATATTGAAGCCATAGGTTTAACGAAGTCTGGCTTTAGCTACTGAATGCAGGACAAAAGTAATGTGCATTCCGTAAGAGGGAAGGTGTCTAAACATTACTCATTATGAGGATCAGCCCTTTTTTAGAATTAGGGATGAATTATTCACTGAAGTGATACTGTCTGCTATATAACCCTATGATTCAGAGCTTCATGGTCTATAAACAGAAATGGTGAGTCTTCTACGCGAGGATCAGCCCGTGTTCCTACACCGTGTTTCTGCGGAGTCCCAAAACGGACAACGTTGCCTGAAGGACACGGTGGTTCTCCAACACACTTGTGAAACCGGGGCAACATAAGCTTTCCAATGATGGAACTCGGCGCCAATTTGAGTTCTACCTGGAGGAGATGGTGCTGCCTTTGATGGTAGCCAGTGCCCAGAGCGGAGAGAGGGAATGTCACATTGTAGTCCTTACTGATGATGATGTGGTTGACTGGGACGAAGAGTATCCACCACAGATGGGGGAGGAGTATTCTCAGAGTGAGTACATATTAATACAGAATACAGCTCTGCATTTGCACAATAGACAGATATGTGATGAAGACATTTGTTGTGGTCTTCTCTTTGCAGTCATCTACAGACTGGGTATTGAAGGTGAGTTGGACTCTCAAATTGTAAATGGTGAAGGTTTTATACTCTCTTGTATGAGAGATTGGTTTAGGAGTGGCAGGGAAACTATTAATGTTGATCAAAATGGAGCAGTTGGTGTCTAAACCAAACAAATAAAAGACACTGGGATGTGGAAGGACAAAAACATTCAAATGGACAGTGTGATGGATGAGTGAGTAGTAGCCGAGCCATAGTGCCGCCATGACTTACAGGGCTGCTTTACCTGTGTTGTTGTAGTCAGAAATAGCTTCTGAACGTGTGAGAGGAACCATTCCCCTCGATGCTGCCAAAACACACATTCTGTCTATTAAAGGGCATTTTTAGTCCATTTTGAACCAGCTGTTTGATGTCAATTATTTAAACAGGGTTTTCAATAATAGTCAGGAGATGGAAATTCAAAAATATTTCCAGCTCTTCACCTGCAATAGGACAAGGTTGTAAGATTAATGATGTGCTGCCTTGCTTTGATGGGTTAGATTAAAATGAAATGACACACAAGAAAGGGCTTTCTGATGGTCACATGACATCAGCACACCACCTCTGAGATTAGATGCACAGATCCATTGAACACTTTGATGATTGTAATAACTTTGATCTCATTTAGCAGAATCATCTGGTGGAAATGGAAATCAATTATTTTGTCCAATACTTGACCAGCAAAATTAATTACATCCAGTTTTATTTGTGCCTTCATCTATAAAACTGCAAAATCTACAAAAACAAACTGTTTTGTAGGTTTGGTAGAGAATGAACTGAATGAATTCTTAGAAGTGAACCAGTGTGATGAATGAGCCGTCTCTTATTTTGAACTAGTAGCAGCTTCTATTGATCCGCTCTCATCCTCAGCACTTGCAGAGGGGGGGACAAGTTCAGGTAATGGATGAGATATCCCCACTTGATATGAACTACAATAGTACTTTCACCCATTGCAACAAAGCTCTGCAATTCCACCGGAGCGGATCCATTAATCACCGTAATCACCAAGCATGGAGAGCAGTCCCAATCTTTGGCAGAGCACTGAGGTGCAAAATTAATCAAGTGGTGTCCCTTCAGATGTTTACTTTACTTTCTGATGAATGAGCAATACAACCCATATGAAAGTATTTGTAAAATAAAGTCCCAAGCAGCTCCTGAAAGTTGCTGTAACCCTTATTTGTCTTATTTTCTTAATCGTGTAGTGATATGGAGTGTATACACACAAACAATAAAGCCTAATTGATTCAACTGCATTGGTATCGATTCACTGTGGTAAAAGGTTCTCACCTTCGATCTTGAAGAAAAACTTTCCATCATGAACCTGAACAAACTCTATTAGCTCAGAATTCGTGTGAGGATGCAACCGACCAGCAGCCACAAGACCTTGAGACAAACGGTTAAATTGCAGGAGTGACGGCCACACTACTAAAGATGGAGTCATTGATATGGCATTCATCATTAAAATGTACACTAGGAAAGTCGAATGTAGAGCACAACAGAGAATTTTTATATAGAAGGTTTTTTTTATGTCATTCAGTTTACAGAAAATGATTAACAGCGCTTACCCTGCTATAATTTAGCATCTAAATTAGTTCAGTGGCGGACCACATGCTAATAAACAGATTCCCTTAAGCCTGCATGAATTCATTTTATTCTATTCACGAAACGCTGACGAATGTGGTGACCTTAAAGTCGATCCTCCTGTTCTGTTGGTTTCTCTTATGGTACGGCATGTTCCTGAGTCACTGGGAGGCGCTGCGTGTTTAATCCTCCAAAAGCGGTGAGAAACCAAAAAATCCCAATAAACAGTTTGTACCTCATCACCAACTCTGACTGCTTACAATTCAATCAAAATCCAGTGGAATGGAGTTATTCACCCCTCCATGGATCAATTGGGATGTTATGGTGTAAATAGAAAGTGAATCAGCTGTTAGATTAAAATCAGGGCTTTTCTTTAAACTGCATTTATTCTGTGTTGTACCACCATACAAAGAAGTTCAGAAACCACACTGACCAGGGACTGTGACTGAGCATTGCATATAGCAACTAATGATGCCAGCTTATCAATAAAGCTTTTGTGTGTCTTCTCTATCTGACAATGAGTTAAAACATAAATGAGATTGTTTCTTGCTTTCAAAACAGTTGTGGTCGACATGCAATGTTACAGTAGCCTTTCTCGTAGAGGAGGACTTTTATTTTTGTGCTGACCTTTTGTACAATCAAAGCTGTTCCAGAAAAAGTCAGACGCACAACTGATGATAGCGCCTGAGACTCAGATATGACCTACATGAGAGAAAACTGATCTTTGATCAAGATAAATTACATTTGGCCCTATAATTGTTAATACGATTTGTGCTGAAGTGACATTGTTTTTAAACTTGAAACTCTAAATGAGACTTCCACGAGACACACGTAACAACAAAGAGGATCTGAAGAGCCAAAGGATCCTTCCTGCAGGCGATTGTTTCGTAGCTGAAGTTACAACGCCACAATGTATTGTTTCAGGCAGTTGCTCCTCTAAAAAATAAACAGATTTGTAATAGCAGGATATTAAAATAGAAACATCAAAGTAGGCCTGAAGGTTAAACAGATGGCGGCAGTAATCACATTATCAAGGTCAGTAATATGAGCTTTTTGTTGGCTCTGGGGATTAAAGCACAGTATACATTCCCAATTTCAAACCCAAAATCTTGATAATACTGAACATCAGATCACAGTTTTGTTGTTGTTGGTCTCATTAAAGGATTATTTTTTTTCAACAGTGGAAGAGACGACTTAAAGAGACATCTTGCAAATAAAAAGGATATTGACAAGTAGGGGAACTCATTGACGGGACAAGACAAGAAGGAAGGGTGACTCCCAGGCTTACAAGGCAAGCAGAACATAAACTAGAGGATGGGACTTTAGCTCCGGCATGGTGAATATCATTATCCCCCTTCCTCAACCTAAAAACGGAAATAAATAAATAAATTAGGGCTGGGACTTTAGCGTGTTATATACAATAAATTAATTACAATGTGAATTAAGATTAATTAATTACACAAAAAATAACACATTAAACATTTTTTACGCATTTTTACATTTTTTGCACCGCGGAACGTTTCTCAATGGATGAGTTTTGGAGGACCGATTATACTGGAGCACCAACTAGCGTTCATGACTTCAGACAACAACAAACCACGTGAACATGAAGGAAGAAGCTGACGAGACCGTGTCGGGTGGCCCCGTGAATGGGAAATCTTATTATAATAAACACACGGAGGGAAGCGTCGATAAGAGCGTGGTTGTGTGCAAGCTGTGCAACAAGGAATTCACATCGAGCCTCAAGTATCACCTCAACGCAAAACAAGTAGCAGCTAGCGTGGACGTACAAGGACCCACACTCAACCCACACTGCACCAGATGACTGGTTTAAGGACCAGGGTAACTAAGTCCACGTCTGAAAAAATAACCAATGTTCTGAATGTACTTGAAAGTATTGGTCTACTTAAAAAAACATAGTTTACAGAAGGTCTACTTACCTATAGGCTACCCGAATTTCTGAAAGTACTATATTTCTAAATATGCTATCTCTACACTTGTCTGCTGGAATTGGTTGAACAAAAATAAAAATCCATGTGAAAAAAATTACTTCTCACTGTTCTCAGGTCAAATATTTATGCAATTAAAATGCAATTAATTTTGATTAATTAATTACAAAGCCTCTAATTAGATTAATATTTTTAATCGAGTCCCGGCCCTAATAATATATATATTATATATTATATTATATATATATATATATATTATATTTTGACCCTACATATTTTGACTTTTTTCACAATATTTTTTTTCCCATGACATGACTGGAATGATCTTAGATGGAGCAACCTACATGTCCCTGTCACTAATGCCAAATGCCCCAAATTTCTGTACTTTAAACCTTATCTGGGTTCAACCCTCAAGGGACATGGTGGCTCTTCCTAAATCCTTTTTTAGTTTTGGGTAACTGACATTATAAAAAATCATAATGGGATATTGCCCCAGAGACGAATTGGTGCATCTTGGAGGATCAACCATGCTATTCATCCTTCGTGCATTGGTAAAGGCACAAGTGAGTTGAATTTGAATGTAACAGAGAATTGGAGGGTGGATGCACTAAAAAGGGTAAACAAATCTACACCCTGTGCCAGACTGTCAGTTTAAGGTTGTCCACAGGATGCCCTGAAGTAGACAAACATGTGATTGTCTTTAAAAAATGCCCTCAGAGGCTGTAATAAGTTTCATGTCAGTGTGACCACTGAATGAGACACATCTGCTCATCTTTACTGACTCATCCGGCCTTCTCTCCCATCCAAAAGGTGGAACCCTATAGGCTATGTAGCATGGCTAATAAGTGATAAAAGCTTAATTAGCAATTAACATCAAATTTAGTCAATTCATCATCATTCAAAAGATTCTTCATCATTCTTGACAATGCCATCATAACTCAAGTGAACACACCTTATGTTTCTGCATAACCCCCAGGGTTCACTTCTCTAAAACAACCAGTGGGGACAATGCCCCCACAAGTACCTCCACAGCAGTGCTCTCACAACTTGGCAGGAGTGGGATTTGAACCCAGTGGCGCTTACAGAGGCTTTTGGCCCCTGCACTCACCCCTACACCACCAGTCCTGGTCACATTTTAGCAACTTTGATTCACCTATTTAACCATGAGCATGTGAGTTAAACTTTAAAACTCTTTTAAATGCTATTTCCACATCTGGGCCTGAACCCACAACCTTCAAATGCAGTGGAGGCTTGTGGCAGCAGCTCTTCCGCTGTGCTACTTCACCACACACTAACCAACCCTTTGTTTGTTGTATTTAACCTTGAGATTGCTACTCAAACCTGAAGTAAAGCCAAAGGCTCAAACCCAAGACTGGGCTTAAACCCACAACCTAAAGGGTAAGGACAGTTGCTCCTCAGCTCTTGTGCTGCACTACCTCACCATGCACCAATTACATTTTTGTTTCTCGTATTTAACCTTGAGACTGCTACTCAAACCTCAAAACTCTTTCAAAGCAGAAGTGATGTCTGCATGAAGGGGCATGAACCCACAACCTCAGACAGCAGGTTGGAGCCTGGAGCCCTTCAGTTGTTCCCTTGTGCTATTCAAGCACATGCCTCATTGTGTCCGTTTCTCATATTAGACCTTGGGATTGTTTACTAAACCTCAAAACTGCTCCAAAGTTTACAGTTTGAAGCCCTGACTGCAACCAAACCCTCCTTCTGAGAGAGCAGGTTTGAACTGAGGATCCTCCACACTTCAGCCTTCCTGCTATCTCCCTGCACTGTTCCACCACACACCTGTTGATGGTTTTGTATCCAACCTCAATTCTCATAGATTCTCAGGCTGGAATCCACAACACAACACACTTGTCTGTTGGAATTGGTTGAACAAAAATAAAAATCCATATGAAATAAAATTACTTCTCACTGTTCTCAGGTCAAATATTTATGCAATTAAAATTAATTTTGATTAATTAATTACAAAGCCTCTAATTAATTGGATTAATATTTTTAATCGAGTCCCGGCCCTAAAATAAATATATCTCTTTTTATTCAAGTGGGAAAACAAATGTGGTATACCTGCATGCAGGTTGTTTGGGATGCAACATTGAAAGGAGCTCAGCCTTAAAGGTTGTCACAAACCCCTGGAGTTGATGATTTTACAGGAGAAACAGTTATTCAAAAGGGAGACAATAACCCATGAATGGTATTAATGTGTGAACAAGAAAGGCCCCAACCTTTATATCGTATATTGAAGAGGTCCATTAGGTTCATATATCTTGAAGGGCATTCATATCGGCTTTTTGTAAAGAGACATGCAGGGTTTGTTCAAATTTTTATTGAATGATGAAAAAGAAATTTCCCAGACGAACCTCCCTCTTCTTTAACTCAAGGAAATCGCTTCATAAATGGCATTAGACTATCTTTCGGAAAGCAGTCTGTCCTTCCGATTAACAGTGTGATTGTTATCATTGTTTGTACAGTACAGTATAGCAAACCTTCCGTGTAGAAGAAAAAAAGAGAAAAGGTACAACAAACAAACATTCTGATAAGAAATGCGAGACATGTAAAAAAAGATGGTCTCTTTCAGCAGGGACTTACAAGCCTTTCTCTTTTTTCACCACATGCCGGCAGCAGAGCGCCAACAAACAGATGAAAAATTAAATTAAATTGTATACAATTCAATTTACCTTTACAGAGGTTGATCTGTCCTTTTTAAAACCAACCAACTAAATACAATCATTTTTTGATAAAACTGTAAATCAACACAAACATTACTTCAAAATAACTATTTTTCTCATTTGATGCAGTTTCATTGAGACAATACCAATAAAGGATCTGTTAAGATCTAAGGTCACAATATATTTAATGTTTAATGTATTTTTAGTGTTTAATTTACAGGAGAAAAGTTTGATGTGGTTTCCATTCGAAAAATTGCTGACATGTCAATGTTGTCATCTCATGCAAATACCAACAATAACAACTTTGCAAAGTGTAAACATTGGAGCCTCTGTGCAGCAGATGTTAATGTCCTGGACTGTACGTGTAAATGTCCAACGTTCAGAGCAGACTGCTGGGCTTCATCCTTATTGTTCATCTGTTTGAAGATAACATCTCGGTTAACATCTGCTGTCAATGGCGGGACTTCAATCAGCATTAAAAATGGACACAGAGTTGATCCCATTATTTCATATGGCTGGTGTCTTTGACTATGGTTTTTATGCCCAAAAATAACAGATGACAGACAGATAAAATGGAATGATTTAAACGTCAATCCTTCCTGAAAGGGCTGTAAACTTGTCAGAGGTCAAGTGAATATTTATTCAATATCAATCTAACCGTTGCGTGAATGTGGTGGTGACCTGTTTTTTAGCTATAAGCCAAACACATAAAGATGTTGTTTAAACAACCTATTTATGAGTTATCTTTATGAATACAAGCAATAGCAGTGTGAAGTGACATGTGAAACATTTCCTTTTTAGCTGTTTTCAACAGCTGGGAGAGGACAGGCTGCGATATCTTCTAATTCAATATAGTCCAGGCACAGAGATGTGAACATGCAACATTATACCTTGTTTAACTCCAACCC
Organism: Pungitius pungitius; assembly: GCF_949316345.1. Classification (NCBI taxonomy): domain Eukaryota; kingdom Metazoa; phylum Chordata; class Actinopteri; order Perciformes; family Gasterosteidae; genus Pungitius; species Pungitius pungitius. The sequence goes on from NC_084903.1 coordinate 12,820,367, forward strand.
AATCTAACCATCTGCTCTTCCTGTGGGATAAAGGATCAGTTACGCACATATTGACATATTTAAAATCAAATTAAAAATGTGTGGCCTTTTTTAATGCGCCATTTACTGAATCCTAAAATTAAAGGCTGTTATGTAATTGAATTACGCACAACACTCATATGGCGTTATTCTGTTTCCTGTGATAAAAAGCATTTGGTTTGCTTTCACAATGAATATGTCATGGTATCAAGAAGAATACGGTCCAACTAAATATATTCAGATTTGCTCAGCTGATTAAATAAGTGGAAATAATATGAGAGCAAAGTTGATTTAAAAACTACACCAACAACCGCAAAATAGCATTAAACGGTCATCCAGCTGTTCAACATGTTCGAAGCTATACAAAAATACACAAAAAAATTAATCATCAATGCGTTCACAAATCAAAGTCATGCTTAGTAATCTGTTGTGTTTAAGGGGATACAAAGTTTGGAAACTGTGAGCTATATGCATCAGAATCAATATGAAATAAGAAATAACGATGAGTTCAAATCTCTTTTCCAGTTTTACCGTCTGTCAAAACAGATAAACTTTCTATTGTGTTCTTCAAGGCATTTTTTAAAGTCCATTGATATTTCCTGCGAGGATTACAAGAATCAATTTGTAGTCTTGCTTGAAAAACAACAAAACACCATTGCAACAACATTTGAAACCAGAGACAAGACAACACCTCAAAAGGATTGAGGAGTAAGACAAAGGTATCACATGTAGACCGGATGTCCCACCTCAGAACACCCTTCATATTAAAGGCATGACGCTCTGCTGCTGTGAAATATAGACGTGTAAATGTGGTCATAAAGCCAGTTATTACGCAGCATTTCAGCAGCAGTGTCATTCTAACACAATAAAGACATTTAAATGAGACGCCCATAACCATCCTGCAATTACTGACTGAGCTTAGACAAAATGTCCAGCTTATGATTTGGGATTTGGAAGGTGGGCTTCTGATTTTTGGTATTCCACAGAATAATAAGTGTGCCATCTCTCAGAGGGCTGTCCTACTTTCAGACAGAGAGAAGAAGCAGCCACTTCTACGTCCATCAGAACGACCAGTGAAGAGACGCCATGGCGACGACGTCCTATTCATGCCTGTCTGTTGGCTGTAATCAATCATGTCCAAACAGCATGATGTAATCTACTACGCATGTAACTGGTCAGTGTGGTTTCTGCACTGCTGAACGGGCGCCACAAAGGCCAGGAACGCTACTCCGTCACAATTTAATAATCATCAATTATCTCTGTTCAAGGTCCAGGGTCGTCTTTCTTTTATCACTTTATTTCACATACAATATAATACATAACAAGATTTGTACTAAATACACAACGCATTATTTCACATTTTTCACCAAACTGTATGTTGGGTCATTTTTTGACTAACTTTACTGTTTCCAGCGTTCTGCATTCTATGATGTTATTGATATGCTTTTCTATGCATTCTTTATGATTTTTTTGACATACTCTAGTATAACTTTTTGAGTTAACTTTTTCCAACATAGAATATATTTTTTAATATACTTTGAATATGTGAATGAACATACTATACTGTATGTGTATGTAGTACTTCAACATACTACATTACACAACCGTCTTATTTTTTCCACATGCTTTATTATAATATAATTAATATGCTATAATATGTCTTCAACATTCCTCAGGCACCTTACTGGTGCGCATCCCCTTTTTCACTCATTGACACATTTCGCTAATTTGTTCTGGGTTGTAAATGTGCCGTGCTTCTTCCTGTTCAAATATGTCGGATGGCCGTTCATCCTTTGGCAATCAACATTGCAGTTCACTTATAATAGATTATATAAATGCAATTCTCAAAAAAGAAGAAGTCCCATGGCAACAACGGGAATATAACATAAAGGAAGAAATAATTAAATATTTCCCTTTAATAAGTGTCTCCCTTTAGCTCCCTAGTTTCGTTTGCGTTTCGGTTCCCAGATGTCCAGATGACTGGTTTCCATGACAACGCTCCTTTCACCAAATAGGCTCCACCTTTCATCGTACCAGAAAGGTTTGCACTTGAGAGCAAGAGTGCTCTCTTTGCAAGAATTCCTTATTTTTTATTAGTTCACTGAGGAGACTTTCTGATGGAGAAGTCGTCATCTATTTCTTTAGATTTAGATTTTGAAGATACAAATCAATGGACCAATCCAATTTTAAATTGTGTTCTTGAAATTTAACCCATTCCACACATTGGGAGCAGTGGTCAGCTGTAAGGGCGCCCGGGGAGCAGTAAGGGGTTGGGTGTCTTGCTAAGGGACACTTCGACATGGGACATGGAGCAGCTGGGGTTTACCAATGTACCAATGCACTGACACTGATCTGTGAAACCAAAAAGACATTTAGTTAATTCACCTGTCCATTTAATGACTTAGCTGATATAATGTTGCAGCTAAACGATCTCTAAATAATTGGAATCAAACTGGTTGAAATGACTGATTCATGAGAAAACAAAAGGAATCCATTGGTATCTGTTAATGTTGTGTAGAAACAGCATAACGAGATGCAAAATGTAGTTGATTCACATTATTATTCATGTTCATTTAGATTTTAAAACTGCAAACAGAAAAATGCCAATCAATACGGATGTCATTTAAAATATGGGGTTAGGATAAATTAAGTGACAGCACAAACCTGATTTATCATGTTACCCTTGGTAACAAATTATAAGCTAGTTCTGTTCAACAAGTTGTATGTGTGTTACTCATGAGGCACCAGCAGTTCCATCTTTTCAGCTAATTCAGACGGTCTCCATGTTCATGAGGAGACGCTAAGAAAGGGCTAATAAGTTCATTATACCAAGTAAAAAGGGAGAGCGAGCCTGCAGCCTCCCAGTCATGCAATTTACATTTGAGATGTGACCTCAGTGCTGTTAAAGAGCTTTCAGCCCTCCTCTCAAAAGAAGTAGAGTATTTCTCACTGAACCGTTGTGGGTTCCCGTCAGCTAATTTTAAATGCTAATCAGCGTGCCTTTTATTCAAACCAGACTATTTGCGCAGCGCCATCCTACACAGAACAATAACGGTTCCCTCTTCTAATACTTTGCCAAGTCTGTGGGCACAAAGGAAATTCAAAACAGCAAAAGAATTTACTTCTGTTCAGGATTGATTACTTGTGTGTAAGAGCTTTCACCCTGATTCCAGTGTTAAGTTTTAGCTTATCCAGTTACCCAGAGTCTCCACACAGTTAATAGGTCTTATCCTCACACAGACGTGTCACTCCATTGAGATCAGTATCATACAAAGTGTGTTGTGAAGTCCAGTGGTAGTATTACATACTCTGCTTTCAGACTACAGCCAAGTGTTTAAAATATATTTGTGTGAGAAATGACTCATGGACAATAAGCTTCCATTCACCCTGCAGCCGATGAAAAAGCCTTGTGTTTCGCAGTGGGTGTTGTCTTCACCAAAGTATATTAACAAGCACAAACACGACCACATTGTTTGGCTTTGGGTCTTCTTTTTGGAGAAGCCTTCTATGTGTTTTTTTTACAATCTGTGTTTCTCTGAGATGAGTCACTAAAACCTTTGTTATTAGTATGAATTACTTTTGCTTTGTGAAAATAAGACTGTTCAGACAAAGCTATTGGTGTAAAATGAGGCCAAGGCTATTTCAGTCCCCTTTCCAATCATTCACTGTTTGAGTATAAAAAATACATTTTATAAAGAGATTTTAGACACCTAATCATCATCCTCTTTGCGTCACCACTCACAGGGAAAGAATTTTTTGCTTTTGATTTAGTATATTATCCCTCTTTTGCCTCCATTGTTTGATTCTTTCACAGCCATATATGGCGATAGTGGCACATGGAGTAGTGTGGTGTGCTGGGAGTTGCAAGGTTGGCGGTTTGAATCCCCGCTGCTGCATGTGCGGCATGTCGAAGTGTCCCTGAGCAAGACACCCAACCCCTAAGTGCTCCCCAGACCAAATGTAACACATGGGTTATAATGCAATGTAAGTCGCTTTGGATAAAAGCCTCAGCTAAATGACATGTAATATGATATATACTTGTCACACACCACTGAAATGATAACAAACACAAAAATACATGATAAAATAAACAAGTGGACTGTCAACATAGGGTTTTTGAAGTGTAGTGACAGATGTTTTTTGGCCGGAGTGTCATCAACAAGCTCAGACCAGTTAGCGGCACATTGGCCAAAACATCAAGGTATTTTCTGCTGCATTGAAATGACGGAAAGCTTGATTAGAAACTGATCATGTTATTAGTGAAAGGCTATGCTTTACCTGCTATGGAATATCAAAATTCCTGCTGTGAAAAATGTCTTTTACTAGTGATCACATCTGCAAATTAAAAAATGTATGTAGCGTCCTCATTATTGATTTTTCAAATCTAGTCCCAAGATCTTTCTCAGATTTCTCTTCTCTCAGTCTTCAATGTGCATCCACTGTGAATAGAAGAGGAAATATACCCCAGAGCACTTTAACAACTGCTCCAGTCAAAATGTGTAAAAACATAATGTAGTTTTTGCATTGAGGTGCAACTTTCCACATCCTTGCTGTTTTGACGGCTAATTCAGTCCCCGCTGCATACAATGTATGTGGAGAACAAAATGACTGCAACACGATCCATTCCCATTGTATGTGAAACCAAACTTTCCCATTGAGTGATAAATATGGGGTGTTACAGCAATTGTTCTAAAGAAAAGATTTTAGCCTAAAGCGGAACCCGTTGACTTTTATAGAGGTGAAGATATTCTGTGAATTTCAGAAACACTCTGAGATCTTCGTGAGCTTCTCTGTAACTGATACACCAAGCACACCCATGACTTCCTTTATCATCAGAGGGTGCTGTCTGAGAAGATATTATGCTTACAGCTCCCTTTTCATCACTGATGGCTTGGCCACCGTTTACCGTTTCATTTTTTTCTTTACTTGTGCCGATGAGGGGGTCCCGGGACAGATGTAGTCGCATGTGTCTTTTAACAATTTCTGGTTTTCGTCAGAACGTCCTGCACCAGCTCAGGAAGTTCAGCCTCTCTCAGGAGCTGCTGGCTGGTCAGTTCTCTGTTCTCTCATCACCGTGTGGTTCGGATCGGCTACGCCAAACAAGACGGGAACAGACTCAATCATCGGGTCTGCAGAGAGGACCATTGGCCCCCAGCATGTCCTCCATCCTGGACCTCTACACCTCCAGACAAGCAGAAAAGATCAGTGCAGAACCCTTCACACCTCAACCGGTTCCATCTCCTTAATGGAATTAATGAAAAATGTGAATGGTGAATCTTGAAGACTTCCCTCAATGGATTGTCAAAAAGTTGAATTATACTAAAAGCAACAGATTTGTTCCTGGAAGAATTCCAATCATGTTCCTCAGATGGCCGTTCTAAATCTGTGACACAGGTTCTAATGTGGTTTTATTTGGTACACGTATAAAAGTACCCTACCCTCCCTGTCACATTGCTATTTGATTTTCATCTCCACCGGGGAAGGTTTCTGGGGGGAAATGAGTCTGTTGGTGACAGATCTGGGCTGCGTGAGATGCTACAGGAGGTGACAGTCTGCTTGGAAAGAGGTTGTACAGTATCCCACAGGCAAGGTCCTGGGGTCAGCACCCAGTCTTACAAGATTAACACACCTGCCACCAGCACAATGAGGTCTAATGAGCGCACACTGCGCCCCCAGTCTGTCAGCAGAGGGCCAAGTGCTCTATGAGTGGCTCACACCTCAACACTGCTTATTGAAGTTCTGGCTCTTGAGTCAATACCTTCATTAGTGACTTCATGGCGGATAACTCTCTGAGGCCGAACAAAGGAACAACAGGAACACAAAGTGACACATTCCTGGGATTAGAAACTTGTGGCCACTTCAGTCATTAAAATACAAGGAATGCAAGGAATTTGTTTGAAAAGAAAAATTTAAAAAGCTGACATGTTTGAACATATCAGAGGCAACATTTCTTTTCATTCTTAAAAGTTGAAAGTTCACATAAAACCCGCCGAAAAAGAAACTTCTACGCACGATTGGCAAAAGGGGATTTTCTTCCACTGGAAAAGTAGACCCACACCCTCCAGACCTTCATGACCCCCACGGCAGAAAGATTCATTGGCCAGCAACGCGTCAGTGACTTTAACCTTTGATAACGTGTCCTGTGAACCTGAGGAACAAAGGCTGCGACATTTCCTTTGTTAGGGCCTGACGAGGTTCTTGCTAGCGTGCACAGGGATGTCAGTTGTACATTCGTTGTATATTCCCATCAAGGGAAAGACGGAATGTCGGATATATGTGTCTGATAATGGGCACCAATAGGACAGACAGGGGGCAGAAATATGCATCAAATGATTCAAATCCTCAAACCTTTGTGTTTTTCACTCATCCCTGCTCAGCAAAAAGCTCTGGAGAAGAACACTTCAGATTCCTGAATTACCTCTCCAGAGTTTAGGGGACACTTAATCAAAACTAGACATTTATGCAAAACCTCATCCAGATGTGTGGGAAACAAGCCACTTCTTAAACAAGGACAAAGGATTGTGGTCATGTCTCCTTCTGCGAATACCGTACGCAGCCTATTACAATAGTGCTTGTCACGTGTGAGGTAGATTTTTCTTTCAATAAGGTCAGGCTAATTTATGTTCCTCCGTGAGAGCCTTACGAGAGAGGAGAGTGCTGATGTAAGTCAAGAGGCAGGAAGGCCGCCATTCAACCGGCGTGTAATACAGTACTTCCTCTTGTTTGACAAAGATGCTGCCCTAAATTCAAGACACTGAAGATGGTTTGTGTGTGTCTGTGTGTGTGTGTGTGTGTGTGTGTGTGTGTGTGTGTGTGTGTGTGTGTGTGTGTGCGTGTGTGTGTGTGTGTGTGTGTGTGTGTCATGTACTCCTATCTCTGCGAGGACCACTTTGAGTTTCAGACCTTGACAATGGGGAACATTTTTTGGGAACTGAGGATATTTTGTTTCTACTCGTAAGAAGAGAAATGTACTTCAACTGCTATCGTCCACAATATGAAAAATGACCTCTAGCTCTACCACAATTACAAATGAGACAATAGCAAGAAAAAAGCATTGGGAGAGAATGGAGTTTAAGTGCTACAAATGTTTTTTTTTTTGATGTAATGTCAGAATGTGGTTGTTGCAGCACATGTTTAAAGTCAGGTTTGGAGAATGTATTGTGTCATCGAGTCTCAAGGTGCCTCCCTTTTCAAGAGACAAAATGAATCTGAAATACCAGTACACGGTTAAGCTCTTTCACCACACACTTTTTTTGGGTTAAACTGTTGATTACTTTGTTCGTGAGAATACAAGCTACCACACAGACATGGATCCAGCAGGAAGGACGACCTGCGCTCCCTCTCTCGCTGTACGGAGCAGCGTCCTGCATGGGGTGCTGGATATGTGTAGACTAATAAATATCATAGAGTGGGGGAAACATCAGAGTCTAATGTCAAAGACATTCGACTGTCATTTCAGCGTGACATTATTATGACTCTTTGATTTTCAGTCCGTGTCTGGCTTACAGTGAACACTGATATCTTGTTCCCAATGAAGATCACAAAGATGTTTGGCTGCCCAGGTGTTTGAGGTGTGTATTGACATGGCAGAGGTTGACTGATTTTGGCATCTTGGTGTTGTCTGTATTCCTGACTCCAACATCCAATCAAAATAAAAGAGAGTAGAGCAAGAAATGAGTTCAAGCTGCAGCTTTTATTTCTTTGTAATGTCAAAACAACTTTATTGGTGATAATGAACACTTAGCACCCCGCCAAATAAAAATAAAATAAATGGAAGATATAAAAATAAATGAACATGTGAGGATTGTTGGGAATGCGATACAAAAAGAATGATGTTGACATGTTTACAATCAAAGTAATCCTTCAGACTGTGGAGGCCTAAACAGTCAGATGAATCCTAAACCAGTGACTCCCACACAGGGTGGCAGTCTGAGTCCTGACTATGCAGAGAACTTAAGCCAGTGTCTGAGTCGTCGTCGTCCACACTGTGAGCTTTAGACGGACCCCTGGCCTGCTCCACCCACTCAGTTTTCCTCTCCAAAGCGCACGTCACTCCCGTGTCATCACCCGCCCCGGACCCACATCTCTCCTCGTTGACTGCCCCGTCCTCCATGTCCAAAGTGTTCACTTTCTCCAGCAAATCCCTCATTTCCTTCTCCCTCGCGGCGCAAATCTCCTGGGTCAGCTCTAAATCGCTCCTAATAGCTTCTAAATCCGCGTTGAGGCGCAGGCCGACGTATAAACTCGCCTCTAGTTGCGTTCGGGTCCTGTCCTCTTCCCAAAGCAGCTGCTCCTCTGGCGCTGCGTGCGGCTCGGCGTCTTTGCGCCGCCGCTGCTTCCTCCGCTGCATCCAGCGGTGGTTGAGCTCCTGCTGGACCTGCGCCGCGAACACGTCCACCAGGGCTTGCTTCTCCCACAGCTCCTCTTGTAGTCGAACCACCTGCTCGCACCGCCGGACGTACTCCTCAAAGCGGGCAACAGTTCCAGGTGAACACACGTCGCCTCCGTCTCGGCGGGGAGGCTGAGGGGCATCTACTGAATACGTGTCCTGCACGTAGTTAACCCCGTGTTTTTCCATTCGGTCGGAATGCACCTTCGCCTCGCACACCTGGATGTCTGCGTCCAGCTGTGTCATCCTCTGGACCTGCTGGCGCATCGTGTGGTCCTGAGAAATCACGAGATGGACCAAAGTTTCGATCTTCTCCGCGGAGGACGCGTCTCTCGGCGCCCTCTTTTTGTTGATCTTCTCCAGCTTCCTGAAAGCTTTCCTGACGACCCGCCGGTGTTTCTCGGGTGGGATGCTCCCCTCGGGAGACCGCGCGGGGCCCTTGGTAACACAGGGCCTGTGTCTGCTGAGCACCACGCGCGCCTCTGCGCTGCGGGCTCCGTGGGTGGCCAAAGACGCCTCACTTCTCACCAGCGCAAACGTGACGTTCCTCTGCTCCTCTCCCCACGCGAACCACAGCCGCAGAATCTTGGTTTTGTTCGATAAGGTCCTCTCGAAACCTCTCCACTTCTCCACTATGCAGTAGGAGTGAGGGCACGGGGCGTCGGGGAGGCCGCGCCGTGCGTTCTGCTCCTCCAGAAGGACTTTGACAACATCAGTGCAGGCTGTGCGCTTTGACAAGCCGAAGACAAGCTTCTCCTCTCGGCAGACCCACACCGAGATTTTACCCTCCTCTGCCTCCATCGCGGATGTCTGATAACCCCCCAATAGAAAGAAGATATATAGAAAGAAGAACTTAATTCCGCATGTCCGTCAAAAGCGCTGCCGTGCCATCTCCTCCGCGTGCATGCGCGCCGCGTCCGATGCGCTGGGTGTTGCTGATGGAGATGAAGGGTTTAGGGTCCTAAGCGTCCTTCTGTGCACTTTCCTGGTGCCAAATCAAGGACTGCCCTCACGAGACTGCCTCTGCTGTGACCACATGACTTCCACCCACAAGCGTCAGCGGCCACTAGTTGTTTGTCTTTGACAAGGTTAATTATGGTTAATAAAATATTAAAGCGGCTGTAGGTTATAAAATGGGTTTACAAATGATCCCTTCTTATATAAAAACCAAAAAAAGGAGAGGATCCTTTTTCCAAATCAAAGCGCTTTAGCTTTGTTAGCTGAGGGAAACATCTGGTTTCTTTCTTTCTTTGAATGCTTGGGAGAGCGAATGGAAAGCCAGTAGAGCAAACTCATAATAAAATGCATGCAGCACCGTTTTTAAAACAATGTTGGCTAAAGTCAAATGTATAAGCACCACAGTTAAGCAAGCAAACATTTAAAGGAAAGATAACTCATAAAAGACCATTTCTAAAGAAAAAAAATCAAAATATTGCACTCAGTGGAAACGGGAAAATATTAATGGGAATTTAACACAGTGTAGGTGTGAGCAGTGATTGTGTAACAGGACTGATTTACCTGTAATTCCAGCTATCATTGCAATTTTCATTACAGAGTTGACATTGACTTTATACATGTATGTGGACACATAAAATGTGACGGTGCTAACTTAACAAAGGTCTGTTTAATGTGGCTCTACGATTTAAGTTTCGTCAGGAAAACTAGTTGTAGTTGACCCTTGAATTGAACCGTATAACATTGTAATCTTTGTTTTTAATTTGTTTCTATGGATGACATATGTCCAAAAAATGAAAAACTGTCATACAAATACTGTCGGAAGAAAACATTTTTTGAATCTAGAGCAGACACTTCATGCAGTCCCCAAGGTCGTGTGGCAGAGACACAAAGAATGTTGTATTGAGGGATCTGAGTGGAGGAGAGGTGACCTTCTGAGTTACGCTTTTGTGTTCAATGATCTGAATATTCAGGGTCAGTTTGCTTTTGTTTATCTGAGTCAGAGTGGGCAGATATTTGATTGTATAAAGGACAACTTCAGATTGTGGTGAGGATATAGCCGAGGGTTGGAGACGGTCAGAATATCTGAATGTATGAGTGTGTCAGCTAAGACTCTGCTGCTTTGCTTGCTCTTGATATTTTCTGATGATGTGTTTAAAAGGAAAATTATCTTTTTTTATTCTATCATTATTTTGAGCCTGTTAGCTTTCTTGTCACATTGACCCTTTAGGATTTCGGCCTTGGTGAGAACTGAATGCGATAGCTTGGATTTCAAAGCACATCAATGCTCACATTTGTCTCCAAGAAAGGCCTGACCTCCTGAGTTTTGAGGGGTTTCGAGGTTGCTGCTTGTGTCCCTGCAGGAGGCTTGCTTGAGGCTTGTAATGACCATGCGAACATCTTGGATAAGAGGTGAGGCAGCTTTTGTTTGTGCATCTTTTGGTGTTAAAATACATGGGGATTATTGCCATGTGAGTTCATGTGAGAGAGGTTTCTGGTTGGTATACTGTGAACAGTCTTTTCAGACGAGAGCCAGAGCAATTCTTTGACATGTGAAAGCACACAATACTCTACATTTTACAAAGTGTTAACTGGATTTGCAGGGATGTCAATTCTCAGCAACTAATCTAAAAAATGTGTCGCCAACTTGTCCAATGAAACTAGCAATCTGTCTGTTTGTTGCGGTGATCTCATGACATCACGACAAAGTGGCAGCTGTGGAAGGTAAGTAGCAGCATCAGCTCCAAGCAAACAGACCATAATTCAAACAAATGTCCCTAAATCTAGCGAGAAACTACAAAGAGACGCCCCTAAAATAAATAAGTTCAAGCTAAGCAACAGCCACAGGTAAATATTTTTTCATTTATTTGTATTAGTCTTTGATTAATTGATTTCTGCAAGCCTATCATTGCAATGCATCATATGGATGTAGTGCAACCTCAAAGCCAAATGCTATTACAATTGGTAAGCTCGCTCAGAGCACACAGATGTGCACTTGAAAGACTAAATAATAAATTATTTTGCTTGCATTCAGGAGGTTTTAGTGCAAGTGTGATTTGTGGATGAACAAATGGTGCGAAATTAAAAAACGATTCAGTTTATCCTCATCCTTTTTATTTAACTCTGTCAAGTATGTCATTAGATATCATGGAGAAAAAAATCCTTTGGTTTAGTGTTTTAAATGTTATGATTTATGTGACTGCATTTGAATTACATGCTAGATAAGATCTAGCGGCTCCTTAACAAGTTGAACTCAAAGTTAAATGAAACCATCTTCTTTGAATTAAATAATGTCTCCCTGTAGTGATGGTTGCTGTTGTGATGGTTTACAGTAAAATATTACACAGTGGGTTTACATGTGAAACGGGGACACAGGCAGATCAACATAAAGCAAGTGACAGGCTCCATCTACTGTTGATTTGACGTTTCTGCAGTTAAATGAGGCCTCGTCCACACAGATTCATGTTGGACTGCTTTACCAGCAAATACTCAAACATGCCGGTTGCTTCAGAGCATAAATGTTTAACTGAAGTGACAACAAAAGCAGGGTATTAATTTTCAGATTTATTTAACTTCAATATTGTATACATACAAAGTATCTAGAAAGCTACAAAAGAACTACAATTATCATAATGTCACGGAGCAAAGACAAGACCGACTGCAGAACACAGAAACATAGCAGAGCTGCTTTTCTCTTCTTTGCTCCAAAACTGTACTGTCATGGATACGAAAAGATATCACACACCTGTACCAAGAAAAGCGAAGATATATCATTTTGTACAAAGCACCTTTTTACAAAAAAAAAGTCTGCACACAAAACCCAAATGTGTGTATGACAACTATATGTGAGCTGTTTGAAAAATCACTTTAAAGCCACCATGTGAAAATGGTCATAAAACAAGGTACCAGTACCTACTCTTTTGACGGAATTACAAATAACAAGAGCTAAGCTGCTGATATGTTCATATTTGTGATTCCTCACGTTTCTTTTTTTAATGTGTCCATTTCATTTTAAAATCAGTCCTCCAGACATTCATGTCAACCAAGTCATTTGAGTGTTTAAACATGTCAAAATGTACCAGCAGTGCAGCAGCCACATCATTATACCATCTTATCGGGCTTGCAATATGCAGACGATGTCATCACAAAACCAAGAACAACTTTTTACAAATACAACAGGAAAACATCTAAGTAATCAATAAATGTGAACAAATACACAGGGTAAACGAAAGAAAAGAAAATACCACAGTGGCAAAATGTGGCAAAATACTGAATGATTGAACTTTATCCGACATGTGATCAAACAGAGACATTGCCTGCAATTTTTTTTTGAGCTTTTCTTATTAAAATACCTCATAATTGTAAGTTTCTCTATGGCCATTCTGGTGAAAAGCATTAACCTGCACGGCCATGTCCACAAAAAATTCACTTTCTGGTTTTTGAAAGAATTTCAACCACATGAAAAGTTATACAATTTGTAGTGTATAATTAAATACAAATTCCCTTTTGGATCTGAAAGATAAACGATCAAATCTTGCGTCGGCCCGTCGAGGACATCACAGCTGTGTCTGCTGCATCATCAAAGGTAACGTGGCGATGTTTTCACACCGTGCGAGTGCGTGAATGCAGGAGAGAGGGAAACTGAACGTCTCCCAAAACACACTCGGACCTGCGAGTGTGCGCGGCGCCAACAGCTGCGGTGTCCACGCCAGGAGGCACCCTGCACGCCGTCAGTGGCTGTGCGTTTTTAGCAGGTCTTTCAGTCTTTGAACTCCAGGAAAGAGATAAGTTTGATTTGTGAAATCAATGAAAATGAATGTTTCATTTATCTTTTTTTTTTTGCTTATGACAAGCTTCCATCCTCCTGTAGTAATTATCCTTTAAAAAGGCAATGTGGTGATTGGTTTAACTTGTGTCATTTTTGGTCTGGCAACATTGAATTTGTACTTTCCGTTCAATCTTTTTGAAGCTGGACATTTTATACCAAAAGGCACTTCCTCGCTACCATGCAGGACAGGACAAAAGAGTAACTGTATCTCTGTATTTTTGGTCTTTTACAACAGGAAAGGCAGTCAGTCTGTGTTTATAGCACACTTGTAGAAAAGAAGGCTGATATTTTAGGAACACTTACAGCATTAGAGTAAAATATAACTTGTTTTATAACTATTTCTGAGCTGAATTAAATTAACACACGTCAACAAAAGAGCACTGCCTTTTAATAACGTCAACAAAAACTACTTCTAGGAGTGTACCGATTGTAGGAAACATTACTTCTCAGATGTGAAGATGTACCAAGTAACATAGCAGGGATTTATTTTTTTGGACTTAAAACAAAGTCACGGTAAATGTTAGAGTGTATACTAAGGCACTGTACATCTACACTTTGGCAGACGGGATTGTACAATTCTTACACAATGCAAACAAAAGAGTCTTCCTGCGTAGTGATCACAGTTTAAAGGGGCATCTTTTGGGAGTTCTCACAGCTTTAACATGTTTAAGGCTCGGAATCGACGTAGGCCACAAAAAACATGTCAGCGTAGCGTGACAACGTGAAGGCAGCTCCACCCTGGTTTGGAGTCTTTTTACAGCAGCATCCCGGGGGGGGGGGGGGGGGGGGGGGGGGGGCGACGATATGCTGAGCCTTTAAGAGGACAAAGCCACAGCGTACTGAACAAGGCCTTCTTTCTACACGTGATTTGTAGTGTGCTGATCGCGTATTGTTCTAAAACCACAGCTGCAACAGAAATAATTAAGCGTTACGAAGGCAGTCCAAGCGGGGGAACAAAGTGCTTTTGGACAAGATGAGTCCGTTTCGAGTACTTTCACCTGTCTAAAGTTCCCCCATCAGTTGTCACAAAGAAACGAGTTGTAGCGCAGAGATGTTTAGCACAGGACAAGACCTCCTACATGCAGGCAAAATGTTGTTAGTACTTTCACAGTGCAACAGTTCTGTTGTTAGTGTCTAAGACTTGGAGTGCTTCAACGGGGATAAATAAACTAATGAAAGCAGAGTTGTCTTTTTTTAAGAAAAGGCAGTAAATATGCAATGTTCATAACCACTCGCTTCTAACTATCCATGTAGTGTTTTCTTAGTTTAGTTTCTTTGGAAAATCTATTGGCTGTTGGTGCATGACTGAATATCTACAGTATGTACGCTCACACATTATGAACTACAGACACACGAAACACACTCAAACATATTACACAGACCACATCAGGCTGCTGAAAGAAAAGGTCAGCATCCTTTTTTTTTCCTTAATCTACATAACAAAGCAGAAGAAGACACATATTTCCATTTACCAAATTAATATAGTAAATTCTTTAAAAACAGCCACCTTTATACCCAAAACAGACCAACTCAACATATTTATAAACGAGAATTCTCGTATTCAAACATAAAACAACTGTACCGTAATTCACAGCTGTAGTCAAATAACAAACACTTTATATTAAAACGAATTCATAACAACTGACTTCACCCAATACCATGACCAAAAAGCATTGTCGGTGTGACTTTCAGGTAGAGGCACTGCCACTTGTCTTGAGGTTGGTAAGTCCATGTAAAGAGGAGGGATTAAGGGGAAGCTCAGAGCCTCTCATTCCTTTACCAGTCTGTAGATGTGATGCTGGGCGCCGTGCTCACTGTTTGACACCTCAAACACACACGCCATGCACAGCAGTGTCTCCTGCGTGTCCCTATTTGTCACCACCTGCAAGAGAGCACACAGTCACTTTCCGGTGTTGAAGTACAAGTGTTCAAAGGGTTTGCCGTGGTTATAAAACAGAAAAACGCAATCAGGGAATCGGTGTGTAAAAATGTTTTCTTAGGTTATTATTACTTGCTTCCCGAAACCATGGGATTTGAGGAAATTTGTGCCTTATTTAATTTTTATTTAAAAATGTAAAAATAAATAAAACCCAACTTTACATCACAATGAATAAATTATTTTAATATAAATGTAGAATAATTCAGTATATGAGGGAAGAAAAGGTAAAACAAGGTCCATACTGCTATTTCAGGTTTCTACAAGAATGTGCTAACATCGTTTAATGTTTAAACAAACACAGGATTGTTCTCATGTGAATGTCCCTCCTCTGTCTGAAACACAGTGTAGTGTCTCACACTGTTACTTCACGGAGATGCTGAAGTATCAGTTCCTCCTGAGCATTTTTAAGCTTCAGAGGTTTTTGGCCCCGTTTGCCCTCCTGACTATGCCCGTCTTTTAATTTGTTTTTCTGTTTTTTTGCCCTCTCTGGAGTGCTGAATGACCCCATGTGATGGCTAATAACAGATGTTCTTTGCCCCTATAATCCTCAGTGTCCCCCTGCAGATAATGAGGCTCCTCGCACCGAGTTTCATCCCCTGTGGAATGAGGGCAACGCAAGAACAACGAGTAGAGCTCCTCTCACGGCCTTCTCCTCCCCCCACGGCCCACCCTGGCAGCAAAGGCAGGAAGTAGAATGGGAGTGGCGGAGAGGGATCTTGCCCACTCTGGTCAGTGTTGGTGATTACCAATAAGATTGTGAAGTTCTCCAGCACGCTGTTCATCATATATTTTTCTGGCAGATGTTTTAGCTTGTGGATGAAGTTGATCATGTATTCGCACATGGGAGACCGACTTATCCGGTAGACAAAGCGTCCGTTCTCAAACCGCGCATATTCAGTCTGAGGAAAAAGGGAACAAAATGTATCAATCAAAATAGTGCCTGACCTAAAGAAGGATTGGGCTCGTGTAGCAGGCTAGTTAATCACGTCCTGGATTCATTGTTTTGATTACCATGATGAAAAGATTTGAGTTCATACCTCAACTTTCTCAACCACCTGCTTGCCAAAGGAGCAGACCTTTGTTGAGCAGGTAATGGTCATGTTCTCAGAGCTTTCGTACTGACTTGTGACACCGTAGAAAGAGCCAGTGTCATCTTGAATGCTGCAGTTCAAGTCCGCCTGGAAGAAATAGAATCGATAAAATGAGAAATCGGTGGCAATTAAAATCTAAATTTAGGTTTGGAATTTACAGGAATAAACAAAGCACACAGCCACGGTACAAAGAGGAAGTGTATTAAAATGGTAAAATAC
This sequence comes from Pungitius pungitius, assembly GCF_949316345.1. Taxonomy (NCBI): domain Eukaryota; kingdom Metazoa; phylum Chordata; class Actinopteri; order Perciformes; family Gasterosteidae; genus Pungitius; species Pungitius pungitius. Next base: position 12,836,806 of record NC_084903.1, read on the forward strand.
TAGTAAGGGCAATGGTGACAAGGTGAACAGAACTAAATAGCTATAAATATGTTTTGGTACAGCAACATTTGCGAGGTCTTTCATACGACATCAAGTGAGTATGTGTGTTTATTCTTTGGAAGGTTACACCCATTTAAAACAAATATATATCAATGATCACATTTGTAACAGCCACGCAGGGGGATTATCTGTGACATACCGAAATTATACTTCCAAAAGGTCAATATTTAGAAAATCATTAATTATAAATAAACAATCTAAATATGGATTGCCTTTGACTGATTTTATTAATGATCAATGACCAAAATCCATCAGCGGGACATTTGAACATAAAATAAACTTAGCGCTCTCTGGTGGACAAACTTAGTAATGGAGACTAAGCTAAACTCTTACTAAATCTCCAAAAATCCACTTTGTCATTTTATTCTGCAACTTCTTGTTAAAGGCCGACATGTAGACTGATACCAAAATATCAAACGCTGATGTATTAATCTAGTCGATACCTTATTCTATAGTAAATGTGGGCATGTTGGGGTCATGTAGTGGTCACATGTGGGTAAAAGTAAGGAAATCAACAGCCCTCTAAACCCGGCTTTTTAAATGTCCCAACATTTTCCAGCAATATAAAGCAGAAAAGGAAATGGAAGAGCTGCTGATGAACGGTGGTTAATGGAGAATAACGACGCATCTTCAGTTTTAGAAAACGGGAAATGATTCCTCTGTTGAACCTGCGATATAATATTTGTATTATATTTTGCCAATTGGTAACAAGTAGTTATTGACATACATCTTTGAAGTTATTTACACATCAATCATTTACGGAGCAAACTTATGAAACATTCTTTGCTTGGGTCTCTACTAACTCCTCGTTTTTTGACTGCAAACTACAAAGACAAAGTAAACATATACTATATATAAAGTGCATAACATCTGCATTCTAAAGGACATCAGCATTTGGTTTAAATGTGGCATCCAAAAATGTTCTTTGTCACTGTCTAATAAGGAGCGGTTGAGATTAAACATGTATATCATATATCAAATGAGAGGATCTAGGCCACATCTGAAGAAGTATGTAAATGAGTCCATATTGGAAACGAGATTCTAAAGAGGATTAAATGAATTTACGTTAAAAGACTGATTATAAAGGTCGAACTGGTCTACTCCCGGAGTGCAGCCTTTCTATGCCCTCAACATCCTGTTCATTATGGATTCAAAAAGAGGAGACGTCCTCCTACAACATTCTCCTCCTTCATTAAGCAAAGTAGTTATACATTCATTATTGTGCAGATTCGGTCTTTCATTTGAAATTTAGATTGGTCGGTCACTTCAAAAGGAATTTGAGGGGACTTGGCCCAAGTGCATACGGACCTACTTTGTTGGCTGCCGCTAGTTAGCATTTTGCATCAGGGAGGAAATACATGCAATGTTTAAACAGCCATTAGGAGTGCAACCAGGTCACTCTATTGTTTGGAGATATTACATTGAATTAGTGACTGCTTTGATCAAAAGCTCTTCTGCTATGCAAGTCCAAATATAGCCGAGTGCATTCTGCAAACATTAAGGGAGCAATCTGCTCGGTTTAGACTGATTACAGCCAATCACTACAGACCAACCTGTGCCGAATGTTCCCGATTCTGCCATCAAACATTTCACAATGATATTCATACTGATGTGCGTATAAAAAACACAGACATTTTATACAATATTGATGAATCCTGCGGCTGTAACACTCACCCAGAATTTTATAAGGAAGAAGGAATTCTGAGAACCTTTTCCATACAGCTCCTTCAGTCCGCCTTTCTTCTCTGGGAATTTGTCATAAATCTGCCGAATATCCACAGACTCCAGCAGGGCGTCACTGTAGGAGTGATTTGTCTGTCCGATATGTACAAATAGGTGTTTGTTGTACTGAAAGAATAGATAAGGTTACAAACATTAAAATATGGCGCTCTAATTCACAAATCATTAAAAATGACCTAAGTATCAATATCAAGTCATCTATACAGAGAGGGTTAATGACACAAAATCAGTATAATAAACCACTATAATAAACAAGAGTTAGTAGGAATCATATTGGGTAACAATACCACCTAATGGTGATAACCCTGGGCAACACTGCTTTTTATTTTGCCGTCTACATGGTTTTATGATGTAAAAATTGATTGTGCTCCTCTGATTCCAAGGTAGGAATGACCAGATTGCTTCACGCAATTTCTATTAACCTAAGAGTTTGTGACTTTTTTTTTCATAAGCAAGAAAGCAATTATAGCAAAAATCTCAACATTTGTGTCCGAGATGGATCCATCTCTATGTGGTAAATTAGGCAAAGCCATACAGCTAAATAATTCACTCACTCAGAGAATTACTCAGTCTCCACTTGCAAGAAAAGCAACATTTTTGCAGAAGGAAACTACAATGAACCCAAATTGACAATACGGAATGCAATTAGAGTGCTTTATCTTTGAAAAAAATAGGTTTCCTCTATTCCATCAACTTTTCAAATGAGAATATTTGGATTGGTTTAACGAAGTGGATAAATGTTGTGGTCTGTTCGAAAACATGACGCATAGCAAAAAGGCAGAAAGAGAAGCAAATGAGAGAACAACATTTGATTTTCAGGAGGTTCGGTGACCTTGTGGTGACCACATTAAACGCTGTGGTACTGCACTTGAGTTTAAAAGCTCACAGAGCAGCCTGTCAAGTGTGTAGCCTTTAGGGCAAATGCAACAATTTCAACCATCGGGCTGAATGTAAGAATAATGGCTGTTGTCATGCCATTGTAATGACAAAAAAGTGCTCACAAAAAAAGTGGACAAACATTAAAAATATTCCTAAAGCAAACAAGAAATGTGAGACTTGAATTTGTCACTGTGTGAGACTCTGGATGGTCTGGCTGAACTGAAGGCTGTCACGTAAATACAGTTTTGGCCTTTTAAGGTACTGATTAATATACAGCCCCTCATTATTTCTGCAGGTTTTTGTGCCGAGTCCCTACAGGCCCTCAGCTTGTTTTGGCCTCCTCTCAGTTGACTCTGTGCCTGGGAAAAGGTCCCAGTGAATTCATAGAGGAAAGGCCTGGATGATAAGAGGTGGGAATGAACACCAAGAGATAGTGATACTTCATGCTTTAGTTCAATGCTCCACTCACTGTATCTGGGTCTCTCTGTTGCTCCAGGAAGGCGGAGAACTCCACCAGTCGGAGTTTAGATGTTCCGATGGAGCGGCCCTGCCATGCTGGTGCCGTTGGAGCTGCTGTGGGCTCGTAATCTACGGTAACGCAACAATAACACAACATTTGTCCTCTGCTAGTTGTATTATAGCACAGATACATTTTGTTAATTTAAATTTGTCTGATCAGCTTCAGTGACGGGTTTGTCCTGTTGTTCTTCTTCTAGTTCTGACCTTCTTTACTTACATTTATAACACAAACCATGTGTACAAATTGTACAAGCAAAAGAGAAATACATCTTGAAACCAGGTTCGTCTATATTTTTTTCTTTCCAAAGTCTAGTCCAAGATCTCTGTCTAATAGGAAGAAATATGTATTCATGGTTACAAGAAATTAACACAACTGAAATAAATCCCCACTCTTCAAATGATAATTTTTCAACTTTTACACAGGATTACAATGAGTCTTACATCAAAAAACACCACAACTAACACCTATACAAGCTGTTAAAACACTAGTTAAAGTCATCCCTCTCAACAATCAGTTTACTTAAGAAAGGTGCGGGGTGGTGTCTGTATTTGCCTGTAGTTTAATATTTGAATGTGTTTTAGACATTTCTGGGCATCAAACGCAGTGACCACATCGTATCCACGCTTCCAAGCGCAGGACTTCAAAATGCAGAGCGGACAAAGCTCGTTATACAACCAGCTCGGAACTGGGGTCGTCTTTCAGCTGCTCGTAAACAGCTAAGCTGTGGTCATGGGGGGGTCCATCAGTGTTGATCAATGGTGGGAAGGGGCGTTATTGTAGTATTGTTAAACTGAAACCAAGAAATGACACTAATGCTGCCTTTACTGATAAAAACGACAGTTCGTTAAATGTTTTAATTTAAAAATAAATAAATAATAATTTGAAAAAAACCTAATATTCCCTCCTGCTGCTACAGATGCTGCTAATTCTGTGTTTTATTTTTGTTCCCATCTTTAAGCATTTAAATCTCCTTCTATCAACACATTTGTTTTACAGCGAGATAATCTGCCAATGTTCCTAAGAAAACGAAATAAATAAATTCAACGATATGTTTTTTACAGAGAAAATTGTGCATGTTATTGGATATGTTGTTTTCTAATCAGGTAAATTCTTACTTGAAATGGCTGTTGTGACTGGCTGGATGGGATAGGCTTGCTGAGTGAAAGGCTTAATGCTGGAATAGAGAATGACAGGTATATGAAACCAACTATAGAACCTTAAGAGTTTTTGTAAATTCAGAAACCTATTTTTATTTAAGTTTCATACTTACTCTTGTGAGGATCCTGGCTGTCCGGCCGATATCATGCCCTGCCATAACTGGAGAATTACATATTTTAATAGAAAACAACCGAGAAGGTACAATTGTGATAAAAGACAATCACAGCTCCATGTTCAGTGGATGTAGTTATCTTGACTAACACTCCACTTGATAATGTGCTTATCAGATAGTAGCAGTTATGCAAAGCTGTGGTGTGTAATGTGATTTGGCGCGGGTGTCAGCGTGGTTGGCCCCATGGCTGCCGTGGGTGAAACTGGACAGGATGGATCAATAGCGGGGTGACGACAAGGCTCTTACCCCTGCTCCAGGAAAGGCTGGGCGCGGGATGCCTGGCAGGCCCAGCTTGTTGTGAATAGCCGTGGCAGAAACAATCTGAGCCGAGGACATGGAGGCCATGCTCTGGAGGGCTTTGTCCTTCACGGCTTGGTCCTTTAACAGCAGTCACAAAAGGCTTAGCTCTCGCACACAAGGGGAAGGTCGGGCATGTTGTAGAGGTAGCAACAAACAGACTCCAAACAACACACTAAAAGCATCACCAATCTCACAACAGTACACTGCAAGCAGGTTAAAAGAGGATGCATGTGCATCACGATTTAAGTGTTTTTACAGGAATGTGCGGAACAAGGACGATTAAATTCCAATATACAGTGCGAAAGCTGCGGTATGCATACACAAAAGTTTGATTTTTGACCATTCTACCAATAAAATACTTTCAAAACCTCATTCAGCAGCATTTCTAGCAAGATTGCGTTTGTCTGCAAGTCAAAACACATCCACACATTGTCGAGAATGTCTAAAGTAAAAACTGAAGGATAAAAAGACTCACTTAAGAAACCTTCACTTCTCTAGTTAGTTCCTTCTTTTTTTAAACAAGTAGTCTTTAAATCATCAGGAGATATCCAATTGTAAATGGCCATGTGCACATTCACTGTTGTTGTTTAAGACATCGTCCTTTGTTAATGAGGCATTCGCAAAGTTGTTTGAAGTCATATTGAATTTGCTAAGTTCAGGTACTGCAGGAGAGTGCACACCTGGACACCCAATATGTTCTAGCAAACCCATGCAGAAGGTAAGCATGCTGCCAACACATGCCGGTGGTGCAGAGTCAAGCTACAGCATGATAATAGCATGATGACACAATGAAGAATAAACACTAAACTAGAAAAACATCAACTGTGTCGCTATGACAGGAGAACAAATGCAAAACTGGCAGCTGAAGGAAAAGGCAGCCCTAAATAAAATTAAAAGACAACATTACAAGCAGAAAATGAGTACTTACCATGCTTGTAACCTATGTGCAAAAAAACAAAAGTTTGTGGTATATTAATTGTTGTTATTCAACATTTATCAATATAATGGTTATCTGCATGACAAACCTACCAACATCAGTAAATGTACAACAGTTACATTTGTGAAGCCTTCTTGACACAGCATAACACAAATGTGGAGCAAACACCTAATAAGGGTTTTTCTCTACAATTTCCACAGTTTTATCAGTAGTCGTTACTCAAAACAACAGAACAATGATGCAATGTCTGTAATTTCACAAAAAATGCTTTAGAAGTCAACACATGAAGTCGGCTCTCCAAGGAATGAAGAACATTGCACATGGGTGGAAACATTTGATATAGTATTATTCATTTAAAAAAACTTAAAATACAGGTCAATATTATTCCGGATGGCTTCTTTCACAATGCTTTTTCCCCCCATTTGAATTGGCCATTGTTAAAAGCGTTCTCCAGGGATTTTGACTAAGTCAATTATTGTTAATTGCGATTGACTAAAATGCTCTGAAATGAGGGCATCTGGACTGGGAGGTGGGAAAGCAGCTGACAGCGGCACTGTGAGGACGGAGAGGGAGGAACAAGAAAGCAGAGAGCATTTCAGCAAGAGTCAGCCATCAAAACCGATTTGCTTAGACCTTCAGCTCTCGGCCACACATCACCAGCCAATACCAGCATGCTCCCTGACATTTTACTAAATTATTACAAATACACAGAGGATACCATTTTAAGTGTGTCCAGTAAATAAACCAGACGGATTACTTTACATTACTTATACATAATAATGTGTAGGATTTATCATTTATTTTGGTCCGTCAATTTGGTCCATGCAGATAATTTTTAATTAATGATATAAAATGTGGTACACATATTCATGATCTCCAGAGGATGAACCATAAAAAGGAGACTTTTCGTTTAGTGCCCCCATCAGGTGGATGTCTGTGGTTTTGAGGGACATGACTCACAAACTATTCCAAGTATTGTCATGAAAACGCTCGTAAACATCCAAGACTTGAGCAAAGGACAGTAAAGAAAAGTGAATAAACGTAGATGAGAACAAGCCGGTAAAGAAGTCAAATTGGACCGAGAAGTTTAGAGGGGGTTAGAGAATGTGAGCAGACTACAGTCAGCGGATCATCTGGGTTAGCAGGAAGCAGAGGACCAGGCATTCACTCCGTCACCACGGGAAACAGGAAGTTAAGTCTCACAGCAACCAACAAGCCCAAAAGCAGAAAAGCGCATACCTTTAGCTTGGAATGAAACTCACGAGATTTCCTTCTGGCAAGAACCTGAATGTGACTAGACACCTGCGGGGTAGGGGAGGGGAGGAAAACAAAGGAAGAGCCTGTAACCATGGCAATGAAAAGCCCCCTGCAACTGGGCAAAGCCAGACGTACCTTAATGACAGCTTGGATTTCTCGAACTTTCTTTCTTGCTAAGACCTGTATGTGACTAGACACCTCCATTAAAAAACAAAACAAAAGAGAAAACGTAGAATAAAAACACAAGAAAAAACAAAAAAGTATAAAATGGATTATACATTTCTTTGTTAAACAGACACTTCATGGAGAACAGAAGCGTCTCCAAACCACACACCAAGCTAACAGCCAATAAAGCGTTATGCTGTGTGTTGTCGTCACTTAAGTGAACTGATTAAGGAGGATGCAGGCCCCTTTAGAACCCATTAAGAGCACCCAGATGCGATCTGCTGTGTGTTGAATGAGAATTGGCTGGTCTTGTATTCTTACGGGAGCTCGGCGAGGCATTTCACCGGCCAAGTTTACCCTGCTAAATCATTTAATGTTCTTACATGAAACATTGAGCAGTGCGAGTGACAGAGAGAGAGAGAGAGAGAGAGAGAGAGAGAAGTGACAGAGAGAGAAGTAGAAGTGTTTGGATGACAGCTTTGATGGGCGTCTCCTCTGACGCCGCCCACACAAATCATGTCAAAAGGGAGTTTTCCAGTCGGAGTAAAGTAAGTGATTTAAAAAGTGCTTCCTCTGCAGGTAATTATTTGTTGATGTTATTTCAAATAAAACCATTTTGTGCTATTAAGATCTGTCCGTCGGCCTGTGTTCGGTTTGCATATCTCGAGAATCGCTCATCTGATCTACTTCACACTTGGCATGGGTATTCCTGGAGGACCCAGGGGAGTGCTTTGTAATATATAGTGCAATTTGGACACTTGACCTCCTCAATATTAATAAACTTAATAAACAAGCAAACACCGCTCTGTGTATCTGCAGCGGGGGAGCGTTAAAGCCCAACTGCTATTCCATGGAGTCAACGAGCACAAGCGGCAACCCTAGACACAAACATTTCAACTCAAATTTGCTATATTTTGCCATAGTTACTTACAATACAAACAAAGCTGCAGATCACATCATGGGTTCACTAAATATAAAGCAATGACCAGGCCGGTTTTAAGGCGCTCCGTAGTGACTCGTCCATCTCCGAAAAGGATTTGGATTCATTTTCCAAATTTCAAAGTTATTTGAATTAACTGGCCACCTATTGGTAATCAAATAGATGGATAGTTCTTGCATGAAAACTATCAACACTTAATAAAGTGATACATTATCAGCAATCCTTAACAACACTCAAAACGTTCTCTCCTAAGTAAAACTATTAGCTGCAAGAGGAGCTGGTAAGACATGCATTCAAATACTTACTGTAAGGAAAGAAAGATGCCTTTTCAGCACAGTCTATTTAAATGACTATTTTACTATTATTATGTTGGTTCAATGTGGGGCTTTCAATTGATACTGTACAGTCTAATCAATAATACTGCATATTTGAATTTCTATGAATATTTTTTGTCCATTCTGAATCTGCAACGAAACCAGTATGTCTGTTTTAGGTAAATGCATTAGTATAATGCGTAAATAAAGTAAAATAACTCAATAAAAGGAGTTTACAGAGTTGTTTATTTTTTGAAGTGCTGTTTTTGGGGCCTTTCCCAAGTTATTCCTGGGTACAATCATTTGCAATGGTAATATGATTGAAAATGTTCCATCCAAAAGTAAATAGCTACATTTTTCACTAGTTTCTGGTGTCAGTGGTCATACTGGGGATTTGCTGTTTAGAGGGCAGACCAGTAAGTGGGTTTCATACTGTTACTGAAGCACCATCACAGCTGCTCATTACCAGTTAATATGAATACACAAATCAATTGCCCACTTGCATTTATTGTACTATGCTTCCTAAGAAAAACACATATACTGTATATAGGAAAGTTTAAGAGCCATGAATTATACATAATTTACATTAATTAAACATAAAATATTACAACGAAAACTAATACATTAATTGCAGATTAATTTAGGAATCTGAGCTGAACGCTGTGGTAAAACTTGATATTTGCAAAGCACCCAGTGAGTTGCACTCTCAGTCAATACTCTGATCAGGTTGTACCTGTTAAGGCTTCCACCTTCCTATTCATAAAGGCTTCTACTGCGACCAAGAGCACGACCTCCATGGTTTACTGATGAAGCAGAATACTTGGAACGTTGAACTACTGTGGCTCTCTTGTAATGCGCTCGTGTGTTTATGGTGTTATTGCCGCTGCTATATTGAATTTAATGAGAGTCTGCATTTTAAGGAGAAATTAGCTTTTGGAACAACTGCTACGATTTGTGTGCTAATAAGTAACAATTTTAGAAAATGTCATAATCTACGGGCATCATACAACACAGCAGGGCCGGGGACTCGTCAGCCCCAGAAGCCTCATTGAGAGCAAAGCATTGTGTTTGTCTCTTTCTAGGAACAAAAAGCAACAGTCTGCCGGCAGTCATATTTGACAGCCGTCTGACACTCGCGCCAGAGAGACGCCTCTTCTGTTGTTTTACCTGTTTCCGAGTCCTTGTCTTCCCGGTCCGAAGCTTGATGTATCGTGCTATCAACTCATTTCGACCTGGTGAGGAGAAAAATGTAAAAATGTGTTTTTAAAAAAGCAAAACAGATAATTGCCATCTCTAAATGGATTATTTTGACAGACTGATGTCGTAAAATATACATTTTAAATAATAGATATTTTAACCTGGCTTTAGTCACAAATTGAGTCACAGCTACAAAGCTACAACTTTCCTAGGAAGTATACAAATAATCTATAGCCAAGGCAAGGCAATTGTATTTGTATAGCACATTTCAACATCAAGGCAGTGCTTCACATCAAACCATTAAAAAATCCAAACATAAAGCAGGGATATTGAAAAATAGTGAAGAACATAAATTGAAATATAAAATAAAAACTGTCATTAATAAGGTAAAATTAAACAAAGAAAGCGGTAAATGTACCACAATTCCAAAATGCAGAAATGTTCAATTAAAGGGAGCAGCAAACAAAAAAGTGAAGCAAAATAATATAATGCAAACTACAACCATAACTGCAGGTGCATGCATATTGGAAGGTATGTGTATCTCCTAAACAAACCAGATCCAGTTTCCCAGTGAGAACACAAAGAGCCATAAGCATGAAAAAAAAAAAAAAACAGCACAGCCTTTCAAATTAATCTAATGCGGTCTCATTCTCTTCAAAGCAAGGCGCTTTGAAAGGAAACAGATCTAGCTGTTCATACTATTACAGGAAATAATGGCAACTGAATACATTGGGTCTGAAACATTGAAGCTCTGACTAAATAATAATTAAAGCATAGCTTTGTAGAGATTTCCAATTAACAACTGCTCCAAACATTCTTCTGCTTGGCTCCGCTCTAATTGCTGCAGCAATGCAACTGACCCCTGCTTAGCCCTTTCATATGGTAATAACATGCCGCCAACAAAAACTATTACTCAAATTATAGGTAAGGAGGCACTCTAATTATGTGTCCAGCTGTAGCCAATCAATGCCATGGATCTGCTCATCTCCTCTATAAAATGCACCGAACCCCCATTACGATGAAACATTTTTCTACATTCACATCGTCAATTAAAGGCCTTATTTTTGTTATGATACAATGGGACCACAATGTACCGCACATGTTCTAATAAGCAGAGTCTTTGGTAATCAGAAGAAAAGGCATTATCGATGAATTGCAGCGAATCACAGATGACCGTGTGTGACAGAAAGTATACTGAAAGGATACATTCCAAAGAAAGAAAAGAGCAGAATGTAGGAGACGTGTTGCATAATTAGACTTGATTAGATCTAATTAGATTAGAAAGAAAACAGTGATATATGCCAATATCTGCTTGTTGTTTGTGTAATGAAAGTATAATGAGTGTTACACTTTAGAAAGTGTTACTAAGGATTAAACCCTCTATATTGTTTGGTCCATATAATATGAGAAATGAGAATGTGCAGACTTTCATGTCATAGGAAAATAAAGAAAATCCTATTCAGAATTTTTTCTTTGTTATTTTAGAAATTGCAATCTTTGATACATGCAGCTCCTGGTGGCGTGTCACACCTACAGATTTGATTGGTCTGCCGAGCGAAAAGGGGGCGGGACGGGCCATGATATCGAGCTGCAGTTTGTAACAAGTTGACCCTGCAGCTGTTTTCCCATTGAACATTTAGGTGAGGCCAGCCAGCCTGAACCCAGCCATGTGATCTCACAGGACCAGCAAATAACATCTGGGGATTTACAATACGAGCCCGCCTGTCGACAGCACACGCAGTGCAAACTTTCCCAGATGACGCGCGGTCCTGCACTATTGGCACTATTGTCACTCCTTCGTACATCGTGGAAGCATAAGATGACAATACAAGCATTCATGCAAACTCCTGATTCCTAGATCAAAGCACACAAATGGCAAGCTGAAAGCATGTCTACTGTTGAATAATTCATTCTTTTTACCAAGCTGGAAAAAAAAATGCTTAGTGGTTCCTGTCTGGCCTGCGTTGCTTTTTTCTTGCCTGCCTTTGCTCTGCAAAAACAACAATTGCAGGGAAAAAATGTGACTGTTGTGTCCACATTCACACCTGAAAATGTTTTAGACACAACTCTGCTCGTTCCACCTGGCATTCATAAGAAGTAACAGTTTCCCACGAACTAATAAAGAAATTGTGCCACACAAATGGTACAGGACAGATTCCCTCTATGGCACATGAACTGCTTAAACGCTGATTCAATCAAACAAGATATTGTTGGAAAAGGAAAGAAATGAACTAAATTGGGTTAAAGTTATATGATGCAATGACACTCAACAACACTTTTTTCTTATGTGAATTGAAATGAGTTCACATGCATAAAGGCACGTTACTTCTGCAGCACCATCAACACATGGCTGTGAAAGTCTTTTGTAAATGCAGTTGATACGACATACGTTGGAAATGTATACATCTAAAAGTATGTTTGGTGGCTCGTTTTCAGAGCAAGAAAGGAGTTTTTGTTCAGACTGTGATCAGATCAGGATTGAAGTTATTTTGCGGTCAGAGGAACGCCTGTAAAACGCTGGTTGAACAGATTTTATTTCCCATAAATTCTTTGTTATGTTTTCAGCAAGCCACTCCTCACTGTAGTGGAAGTAGACTTGTTTTATTGGAGCGAAGCCGCCATCAAACCTTTTTCTTGTTAATTATTTACAATTAAAGTCCAATGCTATTTTGTTGCATTTCTTTTTAAAGGCTTTTATTTTAAAGCAGCACAAATTTTTGGTCTTCACCAGCTGTAACAGGATACAGCCCTGGCTTTCTATGCTCTGACTCAGATAGCTGGATTGTGCTGTGATGCATCACAGTATTTTGACAAAGAACCATTCAGTCCATTTCTATCCATGTATGTATTGACATTTTATTCTACAGTGGAACGCAGCCTGCGGACGCTTCTGCTGTGTCCTTTCGAGCCGAGCCCCGTTCTAAGGTTGTAGACTTTTTCCAACAGGGCAGAGTGGAGGTAAACTTTGAGAATAAAAAGTCATTCTATAGTGAGTCTGGTCTACTTATGGCCCTGATGTCTTTTTCTTGCATTAGTTTTGCCTGGAGATGGCTGAGGAAACTAACCCTTCATGGGGTGTTCCGGTCACTCCGCAGGAAACAGATTAGATGTGTCCAGTGTGACCCCTGAGCAGCATTTGTGCTACTAAGCAGCCGAAGGAACCCTCCCCTTGGCCAGCCTAGACCCTAACTCTGGAGGATGTGAGACATATGAAAGGCACTCCAGCAACAGCCCCACAAAGAGGTGGTGGCTCAACTTCCTCTGGACCGACCCAAAAGAGCCGATGCCTCATTCAGCCAGAAATCCAATTTGGCCCTCGGCATCCTTCCTCCATGCAACCTGGGACAGCCTCCCTCTGTTGTGAATAACAATGCAGTGTATTGTCACAGTCCTCTGTGGACCAACCTCAGAGGTACCACACCCAGGAATAACTTCCTCTTCTCTCGCTTCGGATCTCTAGCATCTAAATTAACTTTTATGAACTTAACTCTACAACCACGACAACACGTTGCAAGGAATGTTCTGCATCCCCAGGTCACGTCTCTGCAGCCTAAGTATTTCTGAACATTTGTTTGCAGTAGTTGTAGTTGCAGTAGTCCCAAGCTGATCACAACGAAATACAATTTCTGACCTCTTTCTACCTGATATTAACTGGGTTGCTGCGTGTTGGCCTCAGACGACCAATATTTATCATTTAAAACAACGTCATATTACAATCCAATATCCATATCCTTATGCTCCTTGACTTCATCACGAATAACTTCATCTGTTCCACTGATAACGATTCAAGACACTTTATTGCAATTGAAACCATACAACTAAAGAATTCAGCTTGATAACTGCCAGTGACCAGCGGAAAGAGGACATCATAAAACAAGACGTTAGGATGAAAACAAGCAGGAAGAAACCCCCAACAGAAGATAACAAATAATACTAATGAATTGCACAGAACGGTAGACATACTGTATAATTATGTGCTAAGGTACGTTTTTGCATATGTGGAAATACGCCACGATGTGAACACGTTGCCTACAACGAGCACAGCTACGTCCGTGTCACTTCATGCACAAGATGTTGTGGCCTGTCATGTGGTGGAAAACCTCGACTCCTGATTAAAAGACACTACGTTGTGTATCGTGAACAGTACAGAGATCTTAGAATTCTATGTAGTGGGAACTTGGATTGATAGTATTTGCAGCTCGGGGGGGCGGGGGGGGCTCTTGGGAAAAAGCTGTCCTTCATTCCGTTGTGATTAAGCATAGGTATTTGTAAAAGGCTTTCATGCCCGTACAGTCTGGAACAACTATGTTCAAGCATTAATCATTTGCAATAGCTATTAGAGCGGTACCGGGCCTACATTATTTAATTCTCCCCCGTCGTCACCCTGAGGATTTGAGGGGCCTTGCAGTTGAACAGAAATGTACAAGAGAATGAGATTTTTCAAATAATAGAAAAAGAGTTTACATACTTTAGGTTTATATTGCATTCAGGTTTATTGATTCTCCCCCAGTGAATAGAAATGTGTATATTGACATTCCCGCTGTGAATTACAACCTGGATAAAGCCTTTACTCTTCAGTTTTGACGGGCGGACCCCAAAACGTGACCTTTACAGTCAACAGATAAACGCTTGGTTATCAATCTCTGTTTTCAATTAACGTCTTCCTGTTGGCTGTGTGGATGAACGTAGACGCAACCTTTTGCCAGAAGTTTTGGTTTCACATGAAACAATCAAGTTTCATGATACGTCTCTGAGTGGTATGGAAAAATGATAAATAAGCCTTATTGTTCTTTGTTGCTGATTTGGTCACTCATATTGTATGTTATAAAGAATTACTTCAACACGTTGTTGTAAAACCAGACAATGAAACATGGTAATACAAAGCATTAAAGTTCTGCTATCTTCATCTTTCCCTGATTACACTGTTAATACATTATGTTGTGAAATATTTGTTATAGCCTTAATAAATAACTTGTTTCATTTGATCAACAGCCCATAGTTTAGTATATACAAGGTAGATCCAGTGAATGTGTGTGCTTGATAAAGTACTCAAATGATTATCAAAATAATCACATGAAGCAAAGCTTTTTCCCTAAAAATCTATTCAACTGACTATTATTTACCTAATTTGTTTTGAGACAAAGCGACTTACAATAAGTGCATTTCAACCATAAGGATACAACTCAGAAGAACAAGAAACAAGAAAGTGCAATTGCATCAAAAGCTTAATTAGTAGAGCTGCATTGAATGGTACACAAAGGCATGTCATTGAATTCACCAGCAATGCCTTAATGCACCTGTACAACATCTTTGGGCTTTTTTAAGTAAGGGCCTATTAAACAATTTAACAGGCTTGGTTTTGTCCTTTGAGCGGCAAGAACAACACTTTACTGCTCCAATCGCATTCTTTTTTTCTTTTCCTCATTTTAAAAACCATCCATTTCCTGTAACAGCACTTCTTTCTAATGCAGGCACAACCACAGTCACATCTGGCCCAGCACTCTGCCATGAGACGGCGGTGGGCCTGGCCGAGAATCAGGCGGCAGATTGCCTACGTGTGTGTGTGTGTGGCCTCCACCGCTCGGCTGTCTCTCTGTCTGCTGGGGCCCAGAGGCACAGGCCACGTGAAGCTATCGTTCACCCGACGCGCAGTTACCGTACCGTTCGTGACAGCAACGTGGGCCTTAACCACCATAAAGATATGTGGTTACACCAAGACGGTAAGAATAGTAAATGTTTGGTATCGACAGGGCAAACAACTATGCAAATAATCATTAATTGCAGTCCTGTTGTACATCATTATATCCTGAAGTATAATCATTTTAGAAAATGAGAAACTTCTATCCAACGTAATGCTGCAAATACAGGAATCATCAAATGACAAAGTGAATTTTTGAAATGGAAAAGTACTAAATATTTCCTAGATCAGTACTGTCGAACTTTTAAGTATTAAGCATTTTTCACTAGTGTATATAAAGCAAAAATCCACAAATCTCTGCACTGTCAAATTCCTTCAAATATTTAATTACCCAAGAAATCCTTCCGCAAAATAATTTCTTCTTTCTTTTGTATTGCTTGATCAGTTACTTATTTAGTTTCTTAGTTTTTAAAGTTGTATAGACCAAAGCCATGTCTCTCTCCCTGTGTGTGTGTGTGTGCATGTGTGTGTGTGCGCGTGTGCGTGACAACACAATGGCCCCAGCTTTCCTGTCATCAGTGATAGATGACTCAAGGGTCTCAGGCAGACATTAGCATCACAATAGACCAAGCCAACAATATGAAGGCATACTCCCAGGTTTTGGGAATTGCAGGCGGGGACAGGAAGCCTTTTACTGGCAATATCAATGGGAAACCACTGCTCGCCAAGTGGAGGATAACCTGTAGCTTGAAAGAAAATTACAATGCCTCTTTTGGGAGGGAAAAGGCCATACCATCAGTTAAGCATCCCGTTAGCTGTGGATGAGAGGCTGAAGGTTGTTGGCGACTAAGGTCCTGTGAGAGGAATAATCTCACAATCTCGGTGTCAAACATAACTGTTGTGGTGAAAACACAACATGTTAGTTATCTGAGCATAAGCAATTACAACATAAAAGTCTGAAGCTGGCCAGAGCCAGCAGGTGTGTCTTACAAGTGGGTTTTTTAACATGTTTACAAGTCTTTTCTCTCCATTTGGCAGTAATGACACGAAACACAGGTCAGAGCGACCGACCACTAAGGCCTATTTAGCTCTGAACTCTCTTGTGGAAGTCAGACAATAATGTCAACTGATCTTATCATCTGACTCCAGTCGACCAGCTGCTTCTTACGGGAGCTTTAAGCGCTCGTATTGTTGAACCCTCGCACAGGAAGCATGGGTCCATAAGAAATACTTCAAGGCCAGACGTTGCATGCATGACGCAAAGGATGAGCATAAAGACCTATTCTTTGAGACACAGGACACATTAGAAATCCCTCCTCCTCCTTCTCACACACGCACGCCACTGCCATGTCCGCAGACTAGTTGAAGACCATGTAAATGCTTATTAAACGGTCTCTGTTTATGCAGCATGCTTTTGTGTTCAGTCCTCCATTATGTAAATACAATATCAGTGAGGCATAATAAAACACAACAAAGCTTACATTGGTACATTATACTTCTGGCTTGAAAACATAACTTTGTGTCACACTTTTTGGAATAGAAGTTGATTATTATGATAATCTTTCAACATTCTCAAATTTCCATTCAGCAGGGTTTTTAAAGTCTCATAAAATCCTCACAGGCTCTTTCAGTTATAGGACACACATGTACATGGGAGTTCCACCCATATCCACAGGAAATGAGCCTATTCATTCCTCGTTTAGACAAGAAAAGCAAGGACAAAAAAATTAAAGCCTACAATTAAGAGCAGTGTATTTTTAAGCCTGAGAATTTCTGAACTGACAACCAATACAGGCAATTTGGCAAGTAGGGTTTTCTGCTTTGGGTGTGTGTGAATCTATATTTTATCTGTGACACCTTTTCAATACTCTGGATATAAAACCAGTCACTGTTTTATCACCACTGAAACCACCAATCTTTGGTTTTTATTCTTTGTCATACGTGTTTTTATTTGCACAGAAGGTTGTTTTTGTCTAATAAAATAAAATATGTTTCTGGTGAAAAAAGAGCTGATGTCACCAACCTTTAACGGTATTGAAATATAAAATAGTGCACAGTGAACACATCTGCAAATTCATTCAACATTTTCATTTTATTTCAGTGGACCAGGTTTCCAAATATATCTGACAGTAATTTATGAGTTGGTTTAGATAAACAGTTGGTTGTGCTATTTCTCTCATTGGGTGCCATTAAACCAGTGCAGAAGAAGATGGTGTAACAAGATGACGTAATTAAGAAGAGTGACAATTTCAGAACATGATGGAAATATTAAGGTTTGTTTCAATTAATTAATATGGAGGCACATTCAGTCAGTAGTCTTAGACTTTACGTTAAGTATCACTTAGGGTTCCGCCACAGCACATTTACGTTTTTTACATAATGCAGTGAGCAGCTGTAATTAACAGCTCTTTAAAAATCCATTTTTCTCTGGACACCAAAAGAAATCAATACTTAACTTCAAATGACCTTATCGAGCTGGATAAAAGGCTTTATTGCATGGGCTGGGTCAGGAGCGGTTGAGCTAATGTGTTAGATGAACAGTGGGGGATTAAAGGTGAGGTGTTCTCTCAAAATCTTACAAGACATCACAAAGCAGCAGGTCACTAACCCGAGCCTTCCTGGAGACACCGAGAGGATTACAGCAGCCAACCTCTGCTGAACTGAGCCTGTGTTCATAGGTGCTGAGGAGGCAACGACAGCCTCTTTATCACTCAGCAGGTCCAGCCAGTTGTATTTCCTGTCTCCCATCTCTACGCCACCCCCCCACCCCCTCCCCCCCAAACGAGGACAGCGCTGAAACCCACTAGTCCCAACTCTTTGCAATATACTCACAAGGGACCAATTTGCACAGGCAGCCCTCGTCTGAATCACTCCATCAATTAGGAGCCACTGTGTTTATCATCACATGCATTATTGTAGAGGCTGGCCTGGTCATTGTGTTGAGGCGTGCCTCTCAGGAGAGGGGAAGGGGATGAAATAAATGACCAGGGAGTGAAGCCACAGTTGGACAGGCTGCTGGACTAATCTGAAAGGACGGTTGTAATTATGAGTCTCCCGAGGAACTGGCTGTGTGGCGAGTCCCGATGTGTGAACGTGGCGCTGACAGCCAGGAAGGTGCATTGCCCCCCCCCCCCCCCCCCACTCCACAACAAAGTAAGACACAGAGTCCAATCAATATTTTCAATCTCTCAGGATCAATTCAGCATCTGAGCACAAAGGAAGTCATGTTAGCTGTGACCAATATGGGCAAATAAAAAGTCCAACTTTGTGGTCATGATGGGCTCCTCTGTCTTGCGTTCTTTTGTAGTCATGAGCACAGGACTGAAAGTTTTAATTGAATTCAAGGTTGTAGCGACGCAGGGGCCCAAATACTTAATGGCAACGTAATAAAAATGTGCTTGCTGTTGCATTCAAAAAAATAATAATATGATTGGTCACATATTATATTACATTGGGGTCATACCATAACATAGCATTGAGTATGATAATTGTACATCTACAGTTACAGTCTCTCTTTGTTCCCAGGGATCCTGTTCAGTGTTTAGAGACCTTTCTCTATTCCACAAATGGAAGGGAAAGAGATGACCGTCTCTGTTAGCGGTGGAGTGCAGTCCCTGTGCTCAGGATGAGAGAATAACGCTGGCATTCAGATTCCATTCATATGTTGATTACACAAAATGGTCCCATCAGTGTGAGATGATCTCATCAGAATAAAAGTGTTTCATCACTGGAATATGATGTAATCAGCACGAAACAGATGATTTCTATAAGAGAGCACGAAAGTGACACTGCATCTTTAAGAAGCCTGGAGTCTCACTGTGTTTTAGTCAAACAAAAGCAGCCAATTGGGAATGTGCAACCTGAAACCAGAAGCCAGACTCAGAGGGCCTCACACAGACCTCAGAGCAGGGACACACCCTGTGTACTCCTGATTCAGGCAGGCAGAGAGGCACGGCCTGCAATCCAACCATTCAGTGCCAGCAGAAAATCCCAAACAAAGAAGACACTGATCGTTTTGTCTGGCTTCTTCTTAGAAAAGAAGCAACTACATACAGTAAAAAACACACACACACACACATTTCGATTCTAGGAAAAACAACAATTAACAATGTTAATTTAGGCAACACACTCACATCCAGCTACATTTTACAGGCCATGTGAGGTTCTGTGTCAACTGTAAATCTATATAACTGTCAATTAAGATAATGTTTAGGTGTAAATGTAGATAAATACAGGTAGACTATGCACAGTAAAATACAGAGCATACAAAGGTTGTCTTTTTTTTCTACTAACAAATCCTTCGCAATCTTCTCAGTCTACTCAGGAATTGGCAACGCTTGAACCTTCAACCCCTCCAGCCCTGTTCAGGCAGCAGGCGAAGCTGTGGGGAGGAGTCGCCACAAGCTACAACATGTTATACTTGGTCACCACAACAGAGACATCCTTTCCCCTGTAATGACATCTTATAATGCACACTTCAAAATCAATTCTGCTTGTGAACGACGAGACCGCTTCTAAACGTAGATCCATTTTCGGGCCGAGCCTCATTAATGCTCGTCCTCAGATCCACAGAGACACACGTGGGTCATAAGCTCAAGATGTGTAGCAATCAAACAAAACAAGCACAGCAAAATCAGCTATTCCCCTGATGTTTCCGCCGGCTGACGTCCAGCCGTCCTGACTAACGTCCACTGGGCTTTTTAAGACACATTTGCATCTGCAGTGAAAAACAACAGGTGTGGAAGGACTGGGCGCCAATGGTTTGGTTCAAGAGAACTGAGAACAAAACAAATTCTCAAAAAAAAACAATATTTGAGTCACACAGGTCAACTGGGGAGATACCCCAATCACATTATTACCGCCATTTGGTCGATTCGTATCAGACAAGATTCTGCCTTTGTTCTATTTGTTGAATACGGCCTCCAGATGTATTCTTTTCACAACCGTCCTGAAACCAACCTGAAAAATATTTGTTGAAAAACTACATGTCCAGATCCTCAAGGCCCAACAATGATGTGCGGGCGGGATCTCGCAAAGCTACAAGGTTGTTGCTTTCAGCCATGTGCGCACTTGAACCTTGGACCTGCTTTCAGATGACGCGGACCCATCATCTGAGACCTCCGTCATCTCCAGAGGTCTGCGACAGTGGATTCCTTACACATTACTGTTGATTACAATATTACATAAACATCGGGACTGAATTCCATTTCTGGCACCCAAGAGGTTACAATGCTCACATTATCCCGTCGCTCTCTTTCTCACAACATATTAACCTTCGTTACATCCACAAAAATATCCATAGTATCCATAATAAAAACACCTGTTGAGCAGAAGTGTTTCACCCCGTTCGGTAGAAAAGTCACAATTTGTGCTTGTTGACCCATTTGCATTTGCAATCCCAGCCACTGTGTCAGGTTGAAAGACATCTCCATAGCGACCCACGATGAATATATAACCAGTTTGTCACAACCCAGACCTAAAATCCTGATTCAAAACGACTTCTTCCCTCCCTCATCATACCTGCATCAATACTATTTACACTTTCGGCAGTTACTCCTTTTGAGGAAGGACATAAAATAATTGGACTTTTTTCACTACCATGTGTGTGAAAACACGGTAGTCTTACACTGACAATGGCAGGGGAACAAATGAGGGATTATTCTGGAGGTGTGTGATGCCTCTCCTGCAATGAAGTTCCTCACACTCCATTCTGCGTGAATGTAGGTGACTCGGAGAGCCTGAGCTGATCCCAGAATTCCTCATTATCCGCCCAGCAGGGAGGATCAGGTCCGCTCGCTCAGTCTCAGAGCATGCTCGGCCCGGTGAGACGAGCCCCGGAGGAGCACCGTGCTGGGCCATCGGGGGCAAGCCAGGTCTGCTCATTATATCTAACTCATCCTTGGCATCTCTGCAAACCAAGTGCCACTTAGTTCCCACAGGAAGGGGTCTGGGCTGGATCACTGACGAGATGGCAGAGCAAACAGCAGAGTGGTAATGGGAAAATCTTTACATCAAAAGACACGTGCAGACGGACCCATACTGTCCACAAGTCCACATAGGAGGGGGAGATTACAACACTTAGGGATTCCTTAATGTCAGGCTAAATATGAATTTAATTGTACCGCTGCTGCTACTGCTAAACAGAACCAGATTTATTCCTGATATAATGACAGAAGTATGTGAAAGTACCCTAAACATTTCCATAAAAATGAAAACATCTTACATTCGTGCTTTGGTGGACTTCCCCCTTTAGCATCAAAAACAAAATGAAAGCTGCATGGTATAGCATACGAGTACTGTATGTGGATTTACATATTTATTTGTCAGGAGATACAAAAAAAGAAAAATCTGTTCTTCCCTATTTTTTCCCCCAACAGTAACTGAGAAAAATTCACCAACGTCATTTAGCGTGCGGGGCAAGCGCAAATATATAACTCAATGAATAAACATACAATTTGAGTGAAACGTGTTGTTTCATTTATCAACTCTATTTCTGGTATAAATGAATGCAGCCTAGCACAGCAGGTGAATTATGCAAGTGCAGAGTCGTAGCCCTTTGGCTAAGGCCCCTCTATATCCCTTTTACTTTCTGTAAGATATTCTCATACGTAAGTCTAGGAGCGGGGCGAGTGCCGGCTGAAGCAGTCTATGCAGATGTGGCGTCTTCCATTGCAATCACAATTAGCCTCAGAGAATTGGCACAGCGCCAGGCAACGCTGGTCTCGGCACATCCGAAACACTTCAGGTAAACACCACAATAAGCTAAGAAGCAGAAATTAGAAATTGTTTTGTACCGCAACACAGTTGCTATAGAGACTGTTACTAATTAACTGCACTCTACCCCAGGATAACAAAGGGCTTAAGGGCACTCAGGGCAGATCCTCTTGTGATGAGCTATGTGTATGGAACACTATGCCATCCCCGGGGTCTCTCGAATACAAAATACCAGTCTCCTTGCAGCCAACTTTCATCTCAGATGCCATGAGAGGTTTTGTGCGGCGACGGTCTGCGGCTGTATTAAACCCTATGGACCTGGATTACAGCCCCAGATCAGCCTCACCATGATTAGCTGAAGCCTACCTTTCTTAAAAGACAAATCACCCGATGTCTGTTTGCTTTTTTATCAGCATGCAGCC
The DNA here is from genome assembly GCF_949316345.1 of Pungitius pungitius. Lineage (NCBI taxonomy): Eukaryota > Metazoa > Chordata > Actinopteri > Perciformes > Gasterosteidae > Pungitius > Pungitius pungitius. The sequence continues at coordinate 12,859,219 of NC_084903.1, forward strand.
TGGGTTTGGATTCAAATTCATATTTTCCAGTTGAGTTCTCTCAATGGTAAAGATGCTTTTATACATTTGACTGCATCGCCCGCAAACAAAATGCTAAATTGTCAGAGAACTAAGATGAATCGAGTCACATTCCAAGCATTCTTCAAAAGATTTGCAGCACTGGGTTAATTTTTGACACTATATATAATCCATGACAGCTAACCACTCCCTCCAGGTGAGGCCTTATCGGTTAAAAAAGACTCAGGTTGGGCGCAGCAGTCGCCTCCCAGCGTGGATTGTCCTGATGCTGCTAAATGTCACCACTTTTTAGCAGATTTTTAGACTAACTTCACAAACAAAAGGCACAGCAAATCAGATATTCTAAGAAGGAAGACTTCCATCCATCGTTTCACCTTTAATCCAACCCAACCCCCCCTACAAGAAACATTAAAGCTGAATAGAGGTTTTGTCATCATTTCACAACATCAACCCATTCATTTGGTTTTCCTCCAGGTTTCTTTTCAGTTTGCAAAGTCAAAGTGTCAAACAGTTGTGACTAATAAAAGGAATGACGGCCTTTTGATTGTGCCATTGATGGGACAATTTGTAACCAGATACTAAGCACATCTGGCAGAACCAAGCTTTTTTCGACTCTAAATTTGTCTCTTTTTATTTTTCATTTACATTTTAAGGCAGAATCAGAACCACAAAACAGTTTCGAATCCAAAAAAATCTTTGTCCTGAGAAAGAAATATTGAATGTTTCAGTTTGTGAATTGTATGCTTTAGTCTATATGTGATTTCATGTGGTAAATCACAGCAGATTGTCCTCATATCTAATTTGAAAGAGAAGCAGCTATGCCTGCATTTAAGCTATCTTATTTGGGTATTAGATTCAGTAAATGTAAATCAACATCAAGATACAAGACACGCCAAATTTCTACCTGCTCCATAACTTATCAAAAGGATACATTTAAAAGATAATTAAAAAAAAATGTTATGTCCCTGTTCACCAGAAAGCAGAACATGGATCACATTGAGTAACAGTGAGGACTGCACTTAGCACTGCTCGTTTAAAAAAAACAAAAAGGAAGGCTGGTTCTTTAATCCAGAGCAGAGGGACAGCTTCTCTGGCAGCCTCACTCTGTGTGGGGAGTAGGGAATTGGAAGAAGAAACAGTGGGGAGGGTCCTGTTGTGTGAGCCCACATCTTTGTAGTGGCAGCTGAGGGGTTTCACTGCAACTCCTAGAATTTACATTTCGTTTGGCCGGAGCGGGTCACATGACAGCTGCAAGCGAATGCTCTGAGGGGCTTTATGCTTTCACTTGACACTGACTGACTGGCTGGCTGTGAGACGGTCCAACACCACAGAGAGAAAATATTCCCTCTTTCCATGACATCACCCAGCCAGGAATGGGGGAAATGGCGGGAGGAGAGGGGGCACAGCTGGTGGAAGCCACAGTACCATCTGCTACTGACTAATAGTCCATGCTGCTTTACTTATAAACTTGCACTTCTGTGAACCAGAATAGTGGTCTGTATGGTCCCCATACATACATTTGACTGTCTAATAATATTAACATACATGTAATGTATATAATAAATACAATATATACTTATTCATTGATACCACTCTCGTGTGACTGAATACGGAATTAAAGCCCACACAAAACCACGGGTATCACCACAACTTGCTGTTAATACGCATTATTTGTCCTTGTTGTCATACAAGAAACAACATATTAATCAATGAGCTTTTTTGGGATCGTTACCTTTGGAGAGCCGGGGCCAGCTGTTGCCCTTTTGTCCTGCCTTTATGCTAAGCTAAGATAACAACCTGCAGGCTGGGACATGAGTGGTATTGACATTCTCACCTGGCTCTCCTTAGGAAATCAAACCAACGTTTTCCCAAAATGCCAAATTATTTTTTGGAGCTCACGTAACTACACGGATGCCACTTGCTGGTTAAAACGCTGACATACATTGAACCGTACTCACCATACATCTTTCCCTCATCAGAGAGGATGATCTTCCTGCGTCCACAGGGAGGGTAGATGGCCAGGGCCTCCTGGAAGCTCTGTTCAATATCAGGGCTCCACACCCCCTCAGCATCATTGTCCATGGGCTTGTCTGCCGAGTCGCTCATCCTTTCCATGTCCTCGGCAGGGCTTTCGCTGCCGCTCCAGCTGCTGGGATCAATCGTGGCGGTCGGGCTCCCCAAGCAGAAGCCTGGAGCAGACTAGGGAGAGACCTGGAATTCCAGAAAAAAAAAAAAAACACAACCCAACAGTCACTCTCAGCAACCAAACAGTGGACATCTGCTTCCCTCCAAAAAAAGAAGAAGAAAAAAAAAAAAAGAACACAGTCCACACTGTTTGAGAACACAATATGGAGCACAGACAGCCAAACAAGCTCGGACCTCGCCAAGAATGTTGTTGACTTGATTTACAATGGATGTTATGGGATTAGACAATTGAACATTTTCTCAGATTTGTGGCACTTCTCTCTAATTAAATGACTGAACACAGTAAATTGTTTCTTCTTTCAAATCTAGTTTACAAATAATAAAACTCTCAGCAGACTATGAGGAGGAATGCAACGTCTTCGCGGAGACGTCAATAAAACACACAACGGTTGTCAAGGCGCAATTTAAATTCACCCCCGTTAAGTACCAGTGCTGTTACTTTCTGCTTTTTATATTCTAACAAGCTGCAACAAGAACCTCCATCAGAATTGTCACCCCAAATTGAATCCCCGAGGCGATAAATGTGGGTGGGGAAATGAGAGAGCAGCATATGACACTCCCCCAACAGGCGAGACGGTGTTTGTAGCTTCCAATGAAAAAAAAATAGAAATGAGCAAGACAATATATGCTACAAAAATGAAAGTAAAAAGAAATGGATAGTGGCTTACGTCACCTACTACCTTTACATGATGACGTAGAAACTGTAGACATTAGACACTCAAGCCCCACAGAGAAGCCAAAAAGAGTTAAAAAAAAAAATACAGGCTGGAGACCTGCAGGCATCACAAGAAAACTGCTGTTTACAGACTGCGGCTCACTCCAAGAACCTTTGTGCATCTTAGCCAAGCGGCTCACACAGCTGGACAAAGTCTCATCTCAACAGCGGCTATTGACAAGACCGACAAGCTGGTGAATCTGCAGCTAATAAACTGAGGACAGCATCATAATGCGGTGACAGCATCTGGAGCAGAACGCATAAAACATAAAACAGCAGACTATCCTTTCATTTTATGAGAAATGACTATCACACACACACACACACACACACACACACACACACACACACACACACACACACACACACACACACACACACACACACACACACACACACACACACACACACACACACACACACACACACACACACACACACACACACACACTACAGCTGCCTGAATGATGGGCCTCGGCGAAGCGATGGAAATGAAATTCAGCAGTGTTGTGGTCAGAGTAAACTGTGCGGCTCTCATGATTGGACACCATTCTGCACAAAGGAGGTTCGCAGGCAGAGTCCGGCCCAGAACTTTAAGAGACATAGTTAGAGTTTATCAAGATGGCTAAATTACATTCAGAGGCCTAAAACAGACACAGCTGACAGCACTTTTTGTCACATTATGTTAAAAATGCAGCTGAGCACATTAGCATCTAAATGCATCCATGCAAGGGTACAATAAACAAACTGGTAAACTCAAAGGATGTAAGACAAAACGGTCTTAGCCATGGATAAATAAATAATGCGCGCGCGCACACACACACACACACACACACACAGGGTGTTTAAAAAAAAAAAAGCAGGCGAAGAGCACAATGAAAGCACGTCGGCTGAAAGGCGAGTTCTCTCTCTCCACCCAGAGCGAAAGGGCAGAGCAACCAGTTGATAGGACATCCTGAGTGAACTAAAGAGGAAATTCTCTGAAAGGCCGTATGCATGGGGCTCGTTTCAGCTGTTTTGCATTGTCCAATGCAGCTGGCTCACTTGTAATTCCTCCTGCCCCACGCACACTCTGCACCTTCAAGTGTTACTCCAGGCTTCATGTCCCTTTTGTCACAAGAAGTACGGCCTTGTACATCGGGGCGTGAGCTCCGGCCGAGTGTGCGACAGAACAAGTCCATGTCCACAGGGGGGGGGGGGGGGGGGGGGGGGGCGTAATTTAAATTGAGTAACAGTGTCTCAAACGCTCACAACAATTTAATCAAGACAAACAGATTCAATATATAGAAATATCTGAGTTTTTCGTTTTTCTCCACTGTCAAATAGTTGCTATTTATTCTAGTTTCCATTTTTCTCTTTTCTCAATCCCTGCCCTCTTTCCAGACAACTGCTTCCTCTGAGCAAGATCCCATTCAAGCAGCACAAGCTGTCAGGAAGTGAGAATAGTAGCATATGTTTCTTCCAACATGTCAGTTCATGAGGGGAAAAGGGGGGATGGGAGCAAGCTGTTGGGGGAAAAAAAAACTCCCAGCGAGCAGCGAGAGCCCTTACTGAATTCCGTTTTTGTGAGCCGACTGCTGACACAGCAGAACCAACTCAAACTGATGAGGGAGGGGGAAAAAAATCCCATTTCAACCACTAATTGTCTGGGTATCTTTCTAGATGTGCTCCTCATTCCAATGTGATACAATAACGCACTCATAGAAATTTCCAGTTTACAAGTTCTGAGGAAAATAATATACATTTTTTTGGACTAAATTATTGGTACAACATTTTTGTACATCCTTCTAAACCTCAAATAAAAAATGATTTTCATTTATACATTTAACTCCACCTACCATGCTATTAATACAAACAAAAACTCAAATACAATCATTTAGGCAAAACCCAAATCCGTTTGAGAGGGAGCATCAAGAGAGGAAAGTAAAAGGTCAAGAAGGTTGAGAGTTGGTTTAAAACAATAACACTTCTGATCTACAAAAAAAGACTCAATAAAAAAAATGTTTTCTCCAATATGAGACTAAATGTATCTGCATGGAGGCTGATCATTGTCACCAGGAGAACTAAAAACAACACACACAGACAACCAGCCAACCTGACAACCCTGTAGCGTGTGGGTTGGACTTTACACGGCCCACTCTCCTCAAAGCAACGCCTTGAACAGTCCTCCGTCGTCTTAAAACATCTCAATGTGTGACAATGAGCTCCGACGTGGTGGAGGCGGCGGCGGCTAAACAGCGAGATGAAGACGGGCAACGCTCTACAGACCCCAGGCAGTCGAAGCTTTTAAGAAAATTGAAGTATTAAACATTTTACCTAGAAGTCTTGAAACAATCTGATTTACCTTGCATCTACTCGTGCTCTTAGGTCATCCACAACTGTAGACCCAGGCTCTCCTTACCTTTCCACCTCAGATTTATTTTTTAATAAATTCCCAACTGATAATCTTTTTTTTGTAATCTAAGTAACAAGTTAGCAAGCAAAAAGCAACAATAAAAAGATGTAAACCAGCTTACAACAAACACTAATGTCCAGAATTTAAATATGGTAAAATATAAAAACTTCATCCTGATCCTTGCTTTGGAGATCTGGCTTATGATAACAGATGGTTGGAGAATTTTTAAAATAAATCTTTTAAAAACAAAACCAATTTGGCAATGTTAACATTTGTGTTGAAGATTTTGATCATTACCAACAGATTGTAGGCAACAGGCTTCTTATGCACATTCTATCTAATAGATTATGGTTAAATGAATTCCATTCCTTCGTTATAAATTGACCTGAATATATAATTGCAGAACTAGTTCTGATTCGTTTGGAAGATCAGTTGAATTATTATTCCCTTTGTATTTCTTCAATGTGGCGGAATAACAAAAGGAGTGAAGTTGTGCTTGCTATGCAGAAGGAAAAGGATGCGGTATAGAGAAGCCGAGGGTGGACAGCAAATGGTTATTGCATGCTTACATACTACAACAGAAAATGTACTTAACGGGTAACCCTGTTGTGTAGATGTTATCATGTCAATGGAAGATAGGGTGCTTCGACTGGTCCTCACACAAACACCAAGTAACACAACGCAGAAGTCCTCAGCATCCTTAATAGATCAGTTTCGCAGCATCCTGTGGCATTAGCTGGATGCTTTCGCCGTGTGCGACATGCGAACAGCGGCAGAGTTGTCAACGAAGACGGTCTCTTAGCGCCTTAGAATCTGGTCTAATTAAGTCCGCCAAAGGAAAGTATGAATGCCATCCATGGAAACACTTGTGGCTCCCAGATAATACTTGTGCATACTTCTGTCTTTGCAGGGTGTTCACCATAGAAATGGTCTTATTTGTGAGATGCGGGGTAAAGATCGCCCGCAATGCAAGAAATGAATGCAGTAACTAAGCAGAGTAGTAGCTTTGACACGGCATTATGGGAAATTACACTTACTGTGAGATTACATAAACCACTCAGCAAGCTGGAATCCAGCTTCTTAAATTAAGAGAACCCATTTCACCCATCAGACAGAGCAAGGTAATGAAATAGCAGATGAGAGGTCTCAAATGTAATTTTCCATGTGGAGTTCTTTTGTGCCGTTATCTCAGAGGGTGCAATAATGATTCTGTGAATGACTTTTGTGCACCCCATAATGGCCCACAGTAGTTAAGGCCACAGTGTGTAAAACTGTAATTACCATGTGATTTCCAAACTCAAAATTTTCTGCTTGTTGTCAAGACACATCCTGGCCTTTGCATAATTATAACAGCAATGTCAAACATATTCAATTTTCAGCAACATGTAATTTACTGTGAAAATTTACAATGGCTGATATTCAATTTAGTTTCTGTTCATTAACTGGGGAAAGTATGTTTATTGAATGAAGTCTGACAGCAGGTCTTTGAGGACCTTGAAGGTAAAATGAAATTAATCAAAATTCGGTGGAAATCATCTTTGAAATGAATTCTTTAAGTAAGCTTTACTACACAAGGCTACATTTGGGCATGCAGACACCGTTTAAAATAAAGCCAAATTAAATAAGCGAATATGACTTCTAACTTTTTATTAAAGGCAACAAAAAAACATTGGAGCACATAAACCAATTCTACTTAATTTTTATTTTCATACAAAACCAAGCTGGTTCCAGGGAAAATGTTAATTACGGCATTCAGCCTACAATATGTCCCCAGACAACACAAGAATGTCACCCCAAAACTCTTGATTCTGTTATGGATGTTTCTTTAGGTTTCATGAATAAATCTACAGGTCTGGAGTACAGATGAATGAATAAACAAGGTTTTCAATACCAATTTCCTCAGGTCCACTGGAGAGGCTGGAAAGCTTGCTTTCCACCTCCGTTATTGGCAATGGCTTAGTGTTTATTTCATGCCTCTTTGAACCAGCAGGCTGAGATGCCGTGAATCTGTCTGATATCATCCCACTCAAATCGGAGGCCTGTATCCCACCGCCCAGCGACCATCAGGCCACTATGGGATCAATCTTTGTTTGCCAGAGAATAGGATTGATTTACAGGGTCTGTCAAAGCAGCCCTCTCTACTTGCCTCCGTTCTCAGACACAGGTAGCAACAACAACATGACCTGGACAACATCAGATACGTCGGCTAAAGGGCGGAACAACAGAGGGAGGTTTCACCGTAAATCTAAGAGACAAAATCGTCTCCGTTCTGCGGCAGCTTCCCCGCCAGTGATGCCAAAATAAATTTAAAAAATCCAATTGACCATTCAAACGTGAAATGTAATGAAAGCTCAGAAGACATTTGCCTATCAAAAATGTGCAGTTGCATTCCACACAGCGGACGCCCGTGTCACCGCGGAGCGCGAGCGGAACACATAAAGCTCAGGAAATTAAAGCTGTAAATAAAGGTCCGTTAGATAAAGGATCTCCTGACAGTTATGAGAGCAGAGCAGGCCGAGAGCTGGCTGCCGGCTCACTCAGGACGCGTGCGCAGGGGCATGAAAAAACAAATCACAGTGATGAGCATGAAGGCCACCATTTGCATTTGGCTCTGCCAATTCACACTGGCTCAGCGCTTTTTCTTCTCACACAAATCATTCATCCCTTATATTGTTCTTTCTGTCCTGTCCCTCCACACACCTTTTCTCCTCAACTTCCTTTTTTGTCTTGGCCAATAATGCATTTGACTCTGGACTCCTATGGCATAAGACAGCTTCCTAAGGAGGCAATAGGCAGCCAGGTATGGGTGGCTCTCAGGCTTAACTGAGGGCACATTAAAAACATATTGACACAAACTTTTTTAATGTTAATAAATTTGATTCTATATCATACAAGATGTGGCCTGGCTTCAGGATGTTTCACAGTATTTTTGACAGACTGGACCACAAAAGGACATGTTTTTGGTAAAAAGTTACATGCCGTGTAGAGAATGGAATTTAATAAGAGCTTGTTTGCCTTTTCACATTTTTGTACAGTACAGTTGGAAAATACGTGGAAGTTTTCTATGTCAAGTGTTTGACATTGAAAGAAGATCAAGTCAGCTACGCAAAAAATAATCAAAAACCTGCGACTTACCATTGAAGCCACCCTATTCACTACTCAGGGAATAACTCATACCACTCTAAGGTATTGATGCAATCACAAATACCATAGGTCAAACAGAAGCTACACTAATTTTTGGGCACTCCGTGGATCATGACAAATAAAAGATCCAAGGCTGAGAAACTAAGCAGGGAGTTATTAAGTTGGACACTATGTGCAGTCTATAGCATAGCCGCTGCTGAGAGGTCAATTTAATTTGTTTTTCTAATAACGTGTCCGTTTTGAACAACACATCTTAACATTTAGAAGACTAGCACTGCAAAATGATGATACCATCTGCAGGTTATAAAGAACAAGGCTGCGTGCCAAAGTCCCTATCAACATGATATTTAGTACAAATGACAGCTTTCATTGATTAGTCGGTTCTGAGATTCGCTAACGTAGCCTGCAGTGCACGAGGATGTGCTGATGACCAACATTTATGTTCTAAAATCGCTGGTATTTCCTCCCTTACCTTTGATCGCATTTGATTAGAGAGTTTTCAGCGACTACTTGAGCAACGTGTAGCCACACTTTGGATCTTTTCTTCTCTCTGCCATGATGTGTATCTCACGCTGTACCAAACCAGAGTCCGTCCGTGTGTGTGTGTGTGTCAGAACAAAGCATGAATCCCCTTCACTCAACACACATAACTCCCACACATAACTTCATAAGTACTGGAAGCAGAACCATTAACTCCGGACCTTATCGATACTCCAGGCATTCACGGCCTTATCTTCTTCCTTAGAACAGAGCATCAGGGGCCTCCAAAGGCAAAATGACGACAACAATAGTAACAGACAATGACGCACTACTCCGTAACATCAATAAAGCATATTATTTTAGATTTGATGTTGTTCGTCGTAATACATTTTTTTAGTCACAAATCACGAGGTTTGGTCGGGTCACTCATCTTCAGTAACGAGGCTCTGAGAAAGTGGCGTTGTAATTACTGCTGTGTGCGTCCCAAAAGATACAACACAAACCATTTATTCCCACAAAAGTAGGGATGGATTTCAAGAAAAATACTATGTATAGTCACTGGGAAGCATGGATTTTTTTTTTTTTTAAGACAGTAAAATGGACCGCCTATAACCTCAAACAGGAAGTCTGAAACATCTGTTAATGTGATAAAACAAGAGAATAAATTGTGTGTTTTTTGTTAAAAATACATTTTAAAGCAACTATTCAGCTCTTTTAAAACAGACAATGTGTTGCCGTGTCCCGGATCAGATTCCAAACTAATTGACTGTGCAGAGCCTGCATATTAATGACGGGAGCTCGGCCTCCAGTCCATCTCCGCTGAATCCAGGACACCTTCAGGGCAGAGAGGGAGCCGGCCTGATCTGTGTCAGCCACGATAACAATGCAGCGGCCATTGATGGAAGCTCTCGTGGAAATGACTGGGGAATACTGTGCCAGAGAGACTGAACAACCCACATTTGAATACAAGCCACAAATTATACAGTTTCACTAAATGAAGTGACTGTGTGCCTTTGTTCCACGGGTTTCCTTCCACTAGTGGAAAGCTGCACACCACTACTGGTACGATGGCCAGCTCTGAGAAAGGAAGTTGTTGAAGCCGAGATATCCTGCTGTCATTGTGGGTAAGAACTCAAAATGTTTATAGTGGTTTCAGAAACTGACTCATCTAATGATCCATGGGGTACTTATTGCTTTTCATCCGTGTGTGATCACGAGTCAGCTCGTTAATTTGTCTTTTTATGCCATATAGTAAGAAAAAATGCTTGTCCCACCAACTTAATAACTTCTGAGGAACTACACATTATTACAAGTGGTGGATACATGGAGCTGTCCAAGCTTCTTTTTTCAAAAATGAGGGAGACGGCCATATGGTACAAGTTTTAGGTCTGTAATATTAAAGTGGTAAGCCTTCAAAGGGTCTGTGAAGCTCAGTCACTTGGTGCTTTAAGTAAAACTAGAAAAAAGATCCAAACATGACTTGTTTGAAAAGTCTTGATACAACTCAAGCCAACATGCGAGTAGACTAAAACACAGCCTGTATTCCATAAGAATGCACAAGGAGGAGGAAAAAAAAACCCTTGTTTCGCTTACCAAGGTGGTTGAAAGGGCCAAAGTGCATTCGGTAGCTGGCAGTCATTTTACGGCCGCAGTGCTGAAGCAGATTTACTTAGATGACGTCAGTGGCTTTGAGCCAGCTTTTCCTTTTTGGTGGCACTCTGCACTGGCCTCAGTGGGCCCAAACTGCTGAGCAGCAGCACATGCTCTAAAATTCCCTTTCTAGACCAGGGTTTACCTCAGGGCACACACAGACACACTGGAAGCCTGCAGGAGGCTTTTTTTTCTTTGACCGCAGAGAGAATTGTTGTTTTGATTCTTTCACAGTGACACATCACATCTAAATTAGAAAATTAATGTCCATGTCCAGATGTAATTACAGATCAGATATTTTTTCTAGCATGGACTTTTCACAATAAAAAAATAGCAAAATTATATTATGATTCATCATTTCAATTAAAAACGTGGGAGGTGATGTGTTCACATTCCCACGAGGAATTTCACAGGCCTATTACTACTAATAGAAAACATGTTTTTATTTTCTGGCAGGTGAAGCTTTTATTTACAACATCAATATACTGTTCATGCATGCATGTTATGGATTATCCAGAAAGAATTTTAATTGTTGACAGTAACAAATATATAATTTTATCTGATTCAAAAGAAACTATTCATTCCTTAAACCTAAAGTGTTAACAAAAGTGTAGCCAATGTAACAAAAACGAAGCCATAAAGAAGTCTCCTCATCGGAGCACAAACTAGTTAACACAAGTCACCACTCAAAGGCATTTGAAAAAAAAAAAAATAAGAAGAAAAAAAAAGACATGCTTATATTACGGTGTGAATCCAATTGCAATTTTTGAACGCGGGGTACCATCCCGAGGAACGAAATGCATCACAGCTCTACAGCACCTGTTGCCTGGAGCACAGACGATGCAGGTGCTTCTCTCCAGCTGCCAGTTAAGACTTTCAACCACAGACTGTATCTCTTAATGTGCTATAATTAAAAAAATAGTCACAAACCAGTTGTGGTTATTCTCAAGTTTAAAATCATTACAATGATCCTATCGGCTAAGAGGACGGATTAAATTCTTTCTTGGGTGTCACTCAGATTTTGACATTAGTGCTTTATGTTTCAAACAGACATGAGCTCTTGAATGCTAAACAGATTAGAAGTAAACCAGATCATTACTGTATGCCAGGACCTCACCCACCATAGTAAAACCTGGTAAAAGCATTACACAAATGCAAAAGTGTTAGTTGAGGAGAAAGTTTGACGCCAGGCTCACGGCACAGAAAAAAATAATTCATATTTTCAACGTTTTGTGAAGAATAAACTGAACAGACATTTAACGAATGTTTTGACAGAGTAGGTTTTTCTGAAAAGTGAACACCGATAAAGATTATGGACAAAAAACAAAGAAAAGAAGAGTCTCTCTTGGCCCCGAGAAGTAACATCGTCCTTTCTATTCTTCACAAAAGCATATTATTCTGTCAACATCACAACAGATAAAGAGACTACACTGTGTACCCGTGTCCTCAGCCATCAACAAAGCAGACACGCCCATCTAGCCAATTAAGAAAAATACAATAGAATACAAAAAACTAAAATAACTTTGTTACTTTTTGCACATAACAATCAAATCAAAATTATTTAAAAGTTTATCAATATGAACACTGTCACAGACTCAATGTCATGGCGTGTGAGGATATCCATGTTCTTTTATATACTACAACCACCTAATGCGCTGTATTCCGATCAACATGGCAGCTGAGCCATCTACTAGAGCTAAGAGCGCTAACAGGGTAACCGATGGCAACAGAGCTAACAAGTGTTTACTTGAGGAGAAACTGAATGGTGTGCGTTACACCTCGGCGCGACCACCCCGTGGCTCAGGAGGATATTATGAGCGCACGGCTGTAACAGCTAGGAGAACAAAGCTCCGACACACTGGGATTACAGCTCAAACAAAAGGGAGTGTGACTTTATTTCCTGCTTAAGATGCCATCAAACCTAAATATCTTTACTTAAAAAAAATTGTTTGATGCTATATCAATGCTTTTGACTTCAGTAACTTTAAGGAATTGCATAGTATCGGCACAGTTGCCGCGGCAATCTTGTTTTAACGTGTTTCCGTATCCGTGGCGTAGGTCTCCGTGATGTCACCATAGAGCATTTGCTGTTTCAAAGTGGGTTGTTCCCACCTGCACCATCTGGGAAAAGGGCAGTGACCATACATCCTCAATTCTCAGGGTAATCTAAAAAGGGTCAAAGAGCTGCATCGTCGGCCCAGTTGACCCAGCAGAGGAGAAGGCTAGCAGCTAGCAGCTAGCAACCGGAGAGAACACCCACGCGCTCAAATAATGAACATGTTTATTTCTATTGTAAAGTTGGACAGTCACAAGCTGAGAGTCTGTGAGGGTGGTCGTTGTTTCTTAGAGTCACCCCCCAAGTGCAGATGATGAACTGCAGTTTTTGGCACTTCTGTTGGGTTGGCGTCATGTCTTTTTACTAAAAAATGCTAATTAGATTGACGGAAGTTCACGGACTGTTTGGAACAAAACATTTACTGGGATGAAGCTCATTCACACCAATGGGGGGGGGGGGGGGTTGTGATTGTACCACGATGGCTGTGGTCCCCCCTTGGCGGCACCTCTGGTAATGAGGTCCAACAAGCAGAGGGAGTTTAGTAAGTCTTAGTAAAGTCTCATTGGGTCAAACAAAGACTACATCCTATTATTGCACAAGCGTTATGCAGGCTTGCATCCAACCAGTCCGCTGGTTGCATAAGCAGAAAACAAAGCATCCATTTCTGCCCCTAATTCTTTTCCTCCAAGCCAAAAGATTTACATTGCAACATGTCTGGGGTTACGCCTGACTGCATTCACACTGTATCCTGGAAATAATCACGGATATTCACGTTAATTGAGTAAACTTCCTCGTAAGTTACATCAAATCGTTAACAGCAGTTAACTGGGAGCAAAAACCTAGCGTTTGTGCTACGGATTGAAAGGTCTTTCATGCCATTTCACAGTTGTTTTCCGCTAAGCTCATTGTAATACAAAATAGTCTTTTTGGAGAGTTGTTTTCCAGAAGCTCATGATGAAACACACCTGAAGCCATGAGATAATAAGATTTGTGTGACTAGACAGCTGACTGAGATACTAAATAAAAGCACAAATGGAAAAGCTCCCAAGAGAACAAATCAGATTATTTCATAACCGCTTGAATAAGTATAAATCAAAGCAGCATAAATGACCTGCTTAAACTGTGACCTAATAACCTGATTCAAAGCGAAAGCATCTAAACATTACAACAACAAATATCCAGTTAGGTGTCAGGGATTCAAAGAAGTTTAGCAGATCCTTCAGTGTTTGGTGCAAATAGGTGTACACCCACTTTTTAAGGCCACTTAACTGCTGCTGGTGACAGCTTTTGGCCTCGCTCTCATCACTCCCTTTGCACAAGAACCCGTGTCATTTTCCCCAGAGTCCACAGAAAGTTTGGGGGTAAAAACACACACACACACATCCCCACACAGACACACACACACACGTACGTACACGGCTGGCAAACCGTTTCAGCTGAGCAGGCATTTCCCAAAGTGGAGGGAGAGGGGAAAACAATGAAGGAAACCCCCAATAAACGCTACAAGCAAAAACATTCCTCGTTTCCAACGAAGTAGCTGAGCTTAAGACCTTTTAAGACAATGTCGAACCTACAAAGTAATGCAAAAAGAGATATTTATTTTGTCGCATGAGTGGTTTTGCACGGATCCTCGGAAAAGGGCCACGAGCTTCAATCTACCAGACAACACAAGGGCTTCAGCGGGGTACCCTTTCCCTTCCGTCCCCTCGGTTTCGTTTGGAGTAACAGTGACACCGTGGAGCACACGCACACGCACACGCACGCACACACACGGCTGAGAGCAGTAACAAACATTGAAGGGGAGAGAAAAAAAAATGTTTTACTTACACAAAAACTTCGATGGCTAAAAGAATTCCCGTGAAAACCGCGTTGAAGCAACAAGTCTCTCCACCGTGTTTTCTCCTTCCAGTTGGTCCGAAAAGGCTCCGACGTTGATCTCCAACAACTCCCGACCGAGCCAACTACGGGGAGGGAGACAGCGACGTTTTCAACCGTCATCTTGTGCTAAAAAAATCGTTATTCGTGCGGTGTGTACACATATATATATTTTTATTTTTGAGTTCGTCCCGATTCCCGCTGGGACTTTCGTGCTGATCTGACACAGGACAAAACCGCCTCTGGTGCCTTTTATAGGGGCGTGTGATCGGGCTTCTTTCTAAAAAAAAAAATGTGAAAAATGTCAAAGATTTTCGCTGCTGTGTGAGGCAACAACAGTGCGCGTCAAAGTGAGCGACCAGAATCGGCCATATGTAGCTCAGCGATGGAAACAAGACGACCTAACGCCACTTCACGCCGTGGGATAAAGAGTAAACACCTCAATAAGCCGACATTTCTTTCATAAATTGTCTAATATTTCCAAAGACGTCAACTAAACATAAGTCTACAACCAGTTTTGGATACCTGCAACTACCATTGAAACTTACCTCGTTATTGTTACCTCATATAAAATGTCCCTTTTCTTTTTTTGAGTAATGGGATGTTACGGGGTATTTTTCTTTTTTTTTTAATACTATGTCAAGTTATTCTGGTGTTTCTGGGCCAGCCAGGAAGGTGTAGGAGAATCGCTTCGCGCACTGACAGAGATGCGAAGAATGCTCGGAATGGGAAGAGGAATGAAATGAACGTCAAAGAGCGAGTTTGCGCCGGGGCGGAGCGAGAGGTGGCGTCATCCCGAGCCCAGCAGCCCAGCCCGGGCAGCGGGCAGCAGCAGCAGCAGCAGCAGCAGCAGGGGAGGGTACGAAAACAGCCCGAGGAGCCGACCCCTTCAGGGACACCGAGAAAGTCCGATTTTGCAGCTCCGCGGCCGTGAAGCCCACTTTGCGACGCCGTCGAGGCGGCTACGGTTCATCCATGTGAAATAAAGTCCTTCTCAGACAGTCGTAGAAGACGAATTGGGGTGTTTTTATTTCATTAGAAGTAGAGCTATTACGGTGGCTAAACTACTTGGTTAGCATGTAATAGTACAAAGTATCAGCATCAAATATGCGTAAAAAAAGTTTTCATTATGAAGAATTATCAATAATTACTGATAGTTTTGGAAATGTTCTTGATGTAAAGATTTCAGAAATTCTTTGTTGGCTGTATTTTGAATAATTTTAAATGTTTTTATGGTACATTTGTATATTTTTAAATGATGGCTTGACTATAACACTATTGTGTTAATTGTTTTGTATCATTCTCCTGGTTCTTGTTAGTGTAACATACTTAACGGCAATAATTGGTTCTGATTCTGATCCGTACTGGAGTTGGTACTGCCGCTGATTTGTAGGATTTACTTAGTTATGTTCCACTAATGGTCTCCAATAACCTCAAGCGAACCAGATCCTTGCCTCGGCCCGGTTGCACACAGGGAAGGATTTTTATTCTATTAACATAAAATATGTTTGACAGCTGGATCCATGTGTTTCTTTGCCATTGACCAAAACAAATGTAATATTATCATGAAATCTCTCTGTGAGATCTTGGTCAGGGTGGAAATTCGGTTAGTAAATACTCAAGAACTGTACTTGAATACGATTCAGAAGTATTTGGACTGTACTTAATGATGTTTGTTGCATTCGAAATAAAAGTTTCTACATGCATATTTAAAACGTTTATTAACTACAATATGCTGTTACACATTAAACTCAGAAGTAGATAAGCTAAACCTTGATCAATGACAACAACAACAGTCTAATACGAATACCTCTATACTCTACTCTACTTTTACTCAACTTTACTCAACTTTTAATTATTTGAATGCTTCTTCAATTGCTGAATTTCAAACCATAAATGACAACGTATGTAATTGATGTAACATGTGCAAACCAGACCTTATACATTTTCACACCTTCACTGCTCTGTTATAATTAATTACCACCTAAAGGTACAGTTTTATTTACGGATGATGGACTGACCAGGGAATTTATGTTTGTTGCTACACTGGATATATAAAGATAAAATATTACTTGATCCACAGATATAGCAAAATTCAAGCAGGGGAGTCGAGAAAAGTGTTGAATAGCAGTCATGCAGTCATTGTAGTGAAGTTATAATCAACAGAGGGTGTCCTTCAGCTGTGTCTCACTGAAAGCATGTGCTTTTAAATTCATTTAGACGCATTATTTCACGCATTTCCCCTTTACAAGTCTATCTCGTCTGCATAGAAATATAGTTATGTAACATGCCACAGAGTAATAAATATAAAATGAGAAATGTAAAAAGGCTATAGCTTTAAAAAAAAAACTACGTTCACAGACTTGTTGTATAAGGTTGAGTTGGCCAGATTTACAAGAGTGAGTTTGAACACCTATAGACAGAAACCCCAGTCAAAGACACACCTGTGGTCCTGTCTGAACAAGTCATCCATTAGAAGCCAGTGTTTTGACACCAATCCTTTGAAAGAAAAGGATCTGTGAAGACAAACGACTGCCTCTCTGAGGTAATCCATCAACACCTTTTAACACCTGTCTCTACATGTTTAGCTGAGAGAGAAACACGGGGAGCTGTACGATTTAAATGTTCTTTATACAGGTGTGTATTTCAATGCATTCATACGGCCTCTTTTATTTTTGTAATCTGTTTAGCCCCTCAACGGCCAATCAAAGCCATTGTCTGCAGTAGTATCACTTTCATATTGTCCTGGGAGTTAGCTGTTGCCTCAATAACAAACTATTAATCATCAAAATGCAGCTGTATCTAAAATGTCATTCATGAAAATCCCTTCTTTTATCCCTAAACATGACTGCTGCAGTAACTCAACGAGCTGAGGGTGCACATCCATCAGCTAACAGTGTTGGAACAGCTACATGAAAAAAAATTAAAAATAATACCCCCTCAAATGTGTCATGTTAGAGAATGCTCTCATATGAGAAGTCTACAGTGTCAGTGCAACTGTACATTCACAACAACACTATTCATACACAGCCACTTAGCTGGTGTGCAATATAGGGTATCGCCACAGCAGGAGCAGTGGGATACGCTAAAGGCGAGACAAGAGCAATGTGACAGCAGGGAATGAGTGAATGACTGAGGCAGAGTGTGAGACTCTTGTGTTTGAATGCATGTTCCAATAATTAGACACACATTCCCCTGTCAGCTGTTTACTTCTACACATAGGAAGTAAAACACTTACTATGTCAAGTGTCTACAATGAAACTTGGCATCAGCCTTGCAAAATATTCGATTAGTTTCATGATTTCTTTTTAAGTCTCTGCTTCAGTATCTGCTGTGTGGAGAAGTTTCTAGGACGACAAATCTTCGATTGTTATCGTAAATATTTCTACTAACAGTCTAGTCATTGTTTTAGATTCCTGCAAGCTTATATGTATGCAAATGTATTTAAAGATGGCATCCAACAACAAAAAGATTCATTACCTTTCAGAGGTGGGATTACATGGTTAGGATCCACCCTGAAAACAGATATTTACAAAGCACCTGTAAATCAGGTAATCAGGTAACCCCCCGATAAAGGGACTTCATCACTTGACACCACGCTAGTCCTGCATATTTATTATCAATTATCAATTTAATTGTTGAATATGTACAATATTGAATATTGTACAGACAGCCCTTGTACACATTTAAAGCAAACAAGAAAAAGACAGAAAACAGATACAAAAAAACCTAACTTTATATAATAAAACATTCTTTGATATTTTCTGCTGCACTTAATAAATCAGTGAAGGTTATATAAAAAATGACACCAATGCGACAATAAAACTTTATTCATGAATGCTCAGACAACTCTTGCATTACTAAGACCTACACTCTCCTGTATTGCATTTACACTGTGTGTACACTTTGCCACAAATGGCTAAACAAATTTCCCCAAACTGAATGAAAACAGGCTAATGGAACCAACCCTGTCATGAAGCAGCCTGACAGTCGTTCAGGAATAACACTGTAACAAAAAACACTCGCTGTACACACAACAGGCTGCTGTTTTCAGGGGCCTCTGTGCCAATTGAATTGCCTAATAGTATCCCTTACTTTCAATACCTAATGTACAATACCTGAAGACTTTTTGTTTTTTAGTAACTCCCTGAAGTGTGCGAAACATATGCTTTTATTTTCCCGTTGTACAGGCCTTGAACTTACAGAGGGTTCGTCTTCTGATTTGATTTTTCCATTCCAACTTGTACAATAGGTTACACTGCCTAACAACTTCATTCTGTTGTAGGTTCCAAGAACATCGGTATCAAAATATATCAACCTTGAAAGACTAGCACTGCATCAAAATGTGTCATGCAACGGTTAGATTGCTGTGTGTTGCACAAACGACCAAGCTTCTTTTTTTATATTTTTATACATTATTCAATCTATATGTATAAAGGGTGCATCCTGTGTGTGTTTTGCCATTTGCAAATATTCTTCGGAATTAAAAAGAGAACCTATTCAGAACCCTTTCTGTTAACATATCGTCACTTATGCTCTTAATCTGCACTGTCAATATCAACATTTTTTAGACAAAATACGTCAGAGAAGCAAACAAACTTTGGGGGATGGCTTGGGGAAGATAATAACAGTTCAGTCTTTAAATGCTTCAGAAAACACCGATCAGCTGTTCTGAAAGTGAACCTATGGTGTTTCCGCTGCAGTCCTCACTCCTGATTGATATGGTGGTCTGCGGCATCGTATGGCTTTGATTTGAACCTGCTGCTCCGAGCCTCTAAGGGAGGCCATGGTGCAATAGAATTAGCCTGGTTTAGTTCATTTTGCTCCAGATCTGCCACTGCCTGGCCTGGTCTGGTTCATCCTGGCCTGTAACCTCGTCTAATCAGATAGCCGTGTAAGGCCAGGTGCTTTGCTGGCTTTCAGCTTTGACTGCTCAGCCGGCCACGCTGATTTGCATTATTCAGAGATCAGAGATGGACTGGTGAGGGCCACTTACTGGTTAAATGAATTGGAGTGGGGTAGCCCACATCCCAATCAAGAGAACTTTTGATTATTTAGTTCATTGCATTTCTGTTTAAGTGCCTTTGTTTCCTATGTATGTTGTTTGTTTGTATGGGCAAATGTGCCTGAATAAACACAAATTAAAGTTTTTAGTTTGTTACCAAACATTTCAGAACAGCTTGAGGAAAACCACAAACAACACCACAATAGTACAAATTCCTTGTCTATTTAAACTAAATGTGACGCTTCTTTCCAGGCTTACAGATAAGCAGATGAAGCGGTTCAAAGCAAGTTGTTTGTAAATGGCCCCTTGTGGCAACTTAAAAAACAGTTCTCTCTTTCACACGCCATTAATATTTATTATTCATTTATTTATTTATTTTTATGCTTAATCTAATTAGTATCGGTAATTCTGACATGTTATTACAATAATGCAAAGCACTTCTAACATATATTTGAATACATTTCTGTAAATTAGAGAAGTCTTTATTTTTTAACACTAGCTGACAGAAATAAATAAAATGTATAAACACAGACTCCTCAAGCTGGAGATCTGCAATAAAACATGAACAATTGTGGGAATAGGGTTTTCAAACATGGTCCTTTTCCCCCTCACTGCCCTTTACATTAAATTATTCCTTGTATTCTAAATATGAATACAGCCTCCTTGGTGTTAATGCAATTTACCATTCAAAATTGGAAAATGTTGACTGTATAGCTGTTTAAGTGCCTGTGCCACCTCAGCTGCACACTGTAAAATCCACATTCATACATTTATGCAATAAAAATGTCATATTTGGTCTGCACCTCCCACTTAATTCCAGTAAACAGATTATCTTCCTTTTGGGGTTAAAGGATTTAGTCTGTTTCTCACAGTAAGCATACATAATGAATTCTTGTCATCTTTTTTGGTTTTAAAAATACTTCAAAAACGCAATTATTATGCAGCAGGGATTTAAATTCAGTACAAATAAAATGTTGTCAACCAATTGTACATGTACAAACATTCTGTATGCACTGCAAAAGATAAACAATCATAAAAAGTTGTTTTAATGGTTCGTCACCACAGTCAACTGTACATGCAAAACATATAATAGCAATAAGATACTGTTAAGATCCTAACATTTTCTCATTTTTAACCTTTTATACAATTTTCTCTTATCCTAAACAAATACACTTTTTCAGAGTAGATGGTTTGATGGTAATTTAAGCTTGTCTAAATAAGACATTTGAGGTTTTGGTCAGTTTTTATTTACTTCAAGCTCAGCAAACTATGTTGAATTACTATTGAATCTTCCCCTAGTTTCATAATGCTGCTTCAATTTAGTCACCATGGTAACCTATATTGTACCAGGTTAAGATGATCACATAAACAATACAAACAGCCCTCATAACCAGTCAACACTGGAAATGTTAAGTGACCATTTCTTCCTGAAAACCAAATGATTGCCTTCAAATCAAAGCGTAGAGCAATAAACAGACCCATTCTGAAATGAATAAGACCGGTAAGGTCACCTTTCTGCCCTTGATCATTTATTCTATGCAATTTATAATACATGTCTGTGGAACAATTAGTTCCTCTCCACTGGTCAATAAGTACTGCTCCATTAAAAATCAGGTAGGTCGACCAATTGTCCTCATGAAAGAAAATGACTGTAGCATTTGTGCATAAATGTTCAGCAGTGATGGGTTCAGTGCATGTTCAATATTCCATCACTGCAGACCTTTTAGAAATGAAATACATTTGTGATGAGCTTTTTTTGTGCAGGTAAGGAAATGACAAATTCTTGCTGTATTAGGAGGACCTAAAATGTCAGTAATGAATTTATCCTTCCACATACAGTTGAAGGGTCTCAAATGTATATTATTTTGAAATGAT
Organism: Pungitius pungitius; assembly: GCF_949316345.1. Taxonomy (NCBI): domain Eukaryota; kingdom Metazoa; phylum Chordata; class Actinopteri; order Perciformes; family Gasterosteidae; genus Pungitius; species Pungitius pungitius. The sequence continues at coordinate 12,880,637 of NC_084903.1, forward strand.
CATGGTTCTTATTTTTGTGAACAAACATACATTTAAGGCTAATAATTTGCATGAAATTGGTAAGTTTGTACAAATGACATGAGAAGCTTTTTGTCAGGCTGTCTATATTTGTCTTTGTATATATTTAATAGATTTGTGTATTTAAAAGATTATTAATATAATATGTCATTCGGTTTATGGTGGATTCTTGTTATTTTGTATTACTGCTTAATTATTATAGTTTTTGATCTTGTTTCTTACATACTGTGTTTGTTTGAATTCCCCTGCTGCAGGACTAATAAAGGAATATCTTATATTATCTTGTCTATGTGTGTAGCTACAGTTGCTGCACATCAAAGTAAAACATTGTATTCACTGTATCCTTAATTGAACCATTGCATTGCGGCAGTATCCCAAAATGGGCTGTGCATGCTGGTACAAGCATATACAAACACAGTACTGCTGGTGGAGGTTATGAAGGACAAATGTGGAGCACACGAAATACTCTCAAATGCAGTTTCAAACATTTTTTTGTACGTTTCGGTTGTTTCTAAGTCACAGTTTGAAAGAGTTTGCATACCTGCTTGTTGCCTATAAATCTTTTAATATCTGTGGCAGCTCAGTTGTCTATTCAACAGAAGACTCTGCCAGGAGGACACAGACATTAAAGACAGATTATTGCATAACCAATGTTTAAAATGTGATTATAACCAGATGTGCAGGCAGATTGTATCTGAGTCAGAGGATTTTGTGATATCACACAGATGCATGCTTTTAGAACAGAGCTTCATGTCCTGCCATCAAAGAGAATCAGCGCACCATCGAATCCCTGCCATCTGGCAGAAAATGAGCTGGACCTACAGGGTGATACAAAAAATTTCAGAAGGAAGGATTTCTGTGGAAACGGTGCTTCAAGCTGCTACTTGTGTATATCTTCACAATAAAGGCATGGACGGTATTATAGAGAATCTGCCACATCATATTTGCATTGAATTAGATATACAGTAGTTAAAACAAGTAGAATATCACAACTACATTCAAAGATTGATGATAAAAGTGAAGAACATGGGAAACTTTTCATAGATGATCTGGTTGTGAGGCCTTAGCACAAATCAATGTCAAACCCAAACAAGTTCCTCAACCTCTAATTGACATAAACTACTCATCCTCATGGTCGGTATTGCCAAGCTTACCTTACCTGTGGGTGTTTTTCTTAACTGCTGCCAGAACTGCTGTTGTCCTCTATGAGGGGCAGACGGGACTGCTTATTTGACATGAATACAGAGGTATATAAAGGCAGATACAGGAGTGTAATTACACCTAATAGCTGGAAATGCTCCTGTTCAAGACATCTTGGCGTATGATGTCTGATTATGGGTGATCATTTTCTGCTTTTTGGTGAAAAAGCACAGCTCCCTGGTCCCGGGTTTTACTGATGATAGTGGTTCAGAACAATGGGCTATTGAAGAGCATTGTCGCTATCCCAGCTTAAATGTCAGAGGATATGGATGGCCAGAAACCCAGGGCTCAATTTATAGTAGCATCCTCTACCAAATCTAAGAAAGGCTGGTATGATGCTATCAACTGAAACAACCCTTCCAACAGAAATATATATGTCTCAAAAAGTGTGCATTTAACATGTAAGAGCATCTAAGAGCTGTTCCTCATACAAGCTTTATAAAATGAGTGTCAAACACACACAAAACCCACAGGTAGCCTCAGCAACAGAATACTTATATTAAAAGGGAGTACGATGTTAGCTATGTTAAAGACGGTATAGCCCATTCTACCTGACTGGCAGCAGTGGTGCAAGAAGCAATCGGGACATTAAATGAAATCTGCAATATCATGTCATCACTTTTGTTTAGATGGTAAATTTGTTAGCAGATAGTTCCCTATATTTACACATCCAGACGTTACAGTGAAACCGTTTTATACATTCTGTCTCATATTTTGGTCACTTTGGTTAATCCAAGTCCAATATTGATCCTACTTTTCACTCTGTTTTTGGTCTCCATCAATTATCGAGGGAATTATCTGGCTCCTAAGCTACTAAATGCCCTCTATTCCTCCTCCAGGTAGTCGCTAACTATAAAAAAAAGCAATTTCTTCATCTTTACCCATTAGAACCAGAGCTCATATGTTTCCAAATGTAACGATCCTTTAACTAAGAACAACTTAACTGACCTAACTATGAGCCGAATAAACGTCCCTGTACACTAATCAAAACATACCAGTCATACTTTTTGTTGTTTTGTGATCATAAAAAGAAAAGTAAGTGTTCAGGGACATATCAACAACGACAATGGTCACTCCAGTATCTCTGGATCATGTTTGAGTAAATTCCAGATGTCAAAGAACCAATCCACAGCCTTGCATGTGAACACACAGCCCATGTCTCCATCTGCTGGATGAAACACCGCCGTAAATTAAATATGGATAAAATACAAACTAAAATATGTTGCTAGTTCATTCAATGCTCAGTAGTTTACTCTCTAGTCAGAATTACCTTCACTCTGGTAACACTTACAGTCCAGCACTGACTGACTTGTCAGTGTAAAGCACTGGTCAAAGTACTACAATAAACAATGTCACTGAGTCTTCTGTATGCAGACACGCACATGCACACCTTTTCCCAATCACTACTTGAGCACATATTGGTCCTGTAATCCAGAAATACTATCAATGGTGGATATGCGTCAAAATCTTACTGTCAATTAGGGTAAAAATGTAATTTTGTAGACATGCCAGTAATGGGATCAAAGGATAGAAGTGTGTCACCTAAACACAGACAACAGTAGACCAATCATTCAAATTGCTGCTCCAGTACAAAAGCACAGCCAATAATCATTTCAAAAATGTATTTCTTTACATGGTGGGCGGCATTCAATTTATTACACGGACACCTGCAGTATCTTGGGAGTTGGATTTTACGGAAGACAGATTAAATAGATAATTGCTTTTTTTGATCACAGATGGACTACAGGGCCAGAAATAACAAAGAGGTTTATGATGGAGATCTACAATCCTCGTCTGCCTTGCAGAGGAAGAGTGATGCTCGTACAGCTGTAGCCCCTTGTAGAGCTGGCTATGATTCACTAAAACCCCTATAGGAAATCACATTGAATGGACATATTGACTGTAATTATTCTTTTCCAATGATGAGCTCTACACTTATTGCAAACAGAGGCATATACATTTCTATATGAAAACATGTATTAGTTGGTACTGCTGGAGGCATCTTCAGAGAGAGGTGTAGTGGGTTTCAATCGTCAATGCAGGAAACAGCCTTATTGCCTGCATGGAACTTAAGTATACAGTATATCTGCAACAATTGAATGACTAATGAGGAGGGATTTAAGTATGTATTTTGCAAATGTGAAACAAGAACATTGTTTCATGGTTTTTGCATCAAAGGGGCTTTTCATGTTTGCTTTTAGAGACCATTTTCAGACATGCTCTTCCTTCTCCAGATATTTTAAAGAGGAGAAAAATGCATCCTTACAGACCATATCTCTTTGTGACGTTTGAGAGCGGTCTGTAAAAACTCACTCTGAGATATCTGAATGAAATTGACAGAATTGTCTGGACTGTTGTCTGACTTTCTGGTCCCATTACCTGAATCCCAAAAACATATACGTATTATGAAACTCTTTACTGTAAATCCTAAGTTATGGAATGACATTTAAATTTAAATTAGCAGTGATTTAAGGAAAACAGGTTTTCTTCAAGTTCAACCACTTAATGGAATTTTGGAGTTCCAACTGACAACTTGAATGACTTTGGATGTGAAGGCTGTGTGAAAACCTTTCAATTTGTTTTATTAAAAATGTGTTGAAAATGTTTGTAATATGCTGTGAGCACCAGTTAAATTCAGAAAAGGCAGCCTACAAATATTCAAGGATCTCAGGCAAAAACATTCTTTCAGCTTATAAAAAATTCTCTGAGGACTTTAAGAAATGATTATTGAATACTTTAAATAATTTAAAGGGAAAACGTTTGTAATGCTGTTTGTAACTGCTGAAAAAATGTTTCTTTATTGTGCAGCTGAAGACCAAGAGATCGTCAGAGACAGTTTTCCTGCCCAGCTACTAGAATTAGAGCCTTTTCTTTTTAAGCAGTTTCCCATGTTGTTGCTGTTGCTGCTCAGACGGACCGGAGCAGCAGCTCAGTGGAGACACAGTGGAGCCTCGCAGGCCCACAGTGTCCCCACACTCAAATAAACTCATGTGTCCGTCCCGCAGGGCCTTAACTGCATTTCTCTGTGTTCTGTTATTTAGTGTGTGATGGTCCGATAGGCTCTGAGTGGTTTGTTATAAGATGTAGAATGACATTGTTAGTCCTTTTCTTACATTTACCAATATGAAAATTGAGCATGTGGAGTCTTTCTTCTGTTTGTTTTTTTAAAACATGTTTGCTTTCATGCCATTAGTTTGTCAATTTATATATTACTTCTCAACACTTCTTTACCTTGGATTTGGGTAAGGGAAAGGGTATGTAATTATTCAAAGAAAATATAGAAGCCAAGCTTCTCTCTCCTCTGTTTGTTTTTATTGGACAATTTGTGTAAAAGTACTGAAGTAAGGACATTATGTTTATAGATTAATTTCCTCTCAGCTTTTATTTCCCCATCAATTTTAAAAGCTTCTGCAATTTCAATGCAATTTCAGGCTCCGATTGCTCCCAACCATTGTTACTGTACAACTTGTTTTTTATTCTGTTCTTTTTGCTTTTGAGGAAGGCGATATCATGCAAAAAAAGAAATGAAAAGATCCCAATAGGTCAGTAAACAGATGGCAGTCCAAAAGGGAGCCATACAAAACAAAATGCAGGGAGGTTTGATGGGATAACTATGCGATTTACGAAGACACAAAATAAATGAAGATTCTAATGTGAACCCCTTTACATATCTAGTATGGAATCATATGAAATTTTTGTACTGATTATTTAAGCAAATATCTGTATAGTGAAACGGTTACGGTGTTGGTTTTGATATTGTTTAGTTTGTTTTATTTTGAAATTCCCTAACCCTTGCGATCTGTGGTGCCTTTACTTCCTGTCTTTGTGGTGGGCTTTTGTCTTCTCCCATGAGTCAGCAAGGGCTTGAAAGGGTGAAAATACAAATGGGACTGCATTATACCATGTCACCATGACAACTTCAAAAATATGATGTTATTGTTTATAATTAGTTAAAAGGAAAGGCTTTTTCCTCAAGGGATGAGAGGTTGTTTTAAATAATTATTTTAAAGCTCCAATGACAAAATAAAATATTTGATGACACAGAAATAAATATGGTCTGATTTCTCAAGTTTTTTGTTCCACCTTCGTGTAAAAGTAGTAAAACAGGTTGAACACACATGGACCGTCCTCACCTTTTTTTTCTTATGTCCCCGCGCTTCTACTGGCTATATCTTGTTTATGTCACATTGCAATGACTCGTGGGCAACCAACCTTGGGCGAACGGAAAGAGTTCAGGGCTCAAAATGAGTCCGTAAGGGTAGAGAACCATCGGCGGGTGTTTCTCCCACCAATCAGCTTTCACAGGTGGGGATACAGAAGGACAGCCTTCTGAACTAATTCTGCAAGCAACTTTGTTACCTGAGGAGGCCGTGCATATCCTTGCAAATAACAACGTGTCCTATACATTTGAAAAGGAAATTCGATTTACGTGCAGTAGCTTAATGAAACTCTCTACAAAGTAAAGCCAAACACAAATTTAGCTGATAATTTACTCCAGGTTCATCCCTAAACGCGGCTAATACACAATATCAATTATAGCCGTTATAAAAACGTGGCACGAGACGACACATCTATTGCTGAACAGCGACCTCTAGGCCTCAAGTAGCAAATACAGGACAATGATAAAGTGGACCGGCCATCATCCTGCTGCTGGTTCAAAGACACCACGACAAGGTGATCCAGCCGAGAGCGTTGTGGAGTCAGAGAAAATAAAGCAATATAACTGTCTCATTAAATTAATTAAAGTCAGTTACACATAAATGCTTGTTAACACATCCTTTTCATACGTTTTGACTTGAATTAAGAGAAAGATTTGCTGTTTACCGGCAAATTCTGAATTAATTATTTCTTAATTCTCATATGTCAGAATCTCAAAGTGTTTGTAGGAAACAGAAAACAGCTTTAGTGTGACGCAGACTCCTTGTGTGAAAGTATTGTGTCGATATCTAAGTATACAGTCAGATGATCGAAGGATGATGTTAGCAGTACCCAATTCAATATTTAAGTAACTGAACTCAAAAAACAAAAAAATCTGTTTCAATCAATTTCTGACCGCATGACACCTAAGCTAATCTGACTTGAGGAAAAAAAATAAAAAAATAGCTCTGAAGTTCAGATACTCATGTAATTACAGAGAAAGTGACTGTAAGAATATATTAAAAAATATATTAAAAGGTCACTTGAATGTTTTAGAATTAGAGATGAAGACACACAGGTCACACATTCCATTTCAACATTTCCTATCTGGATCTCTTTATTCAAATCCGCACTTTAAATGACGCATTCATGAATACTGTGAGGGAAAAGTAACACTCTGACTACACGTACACAAGGCTACCCAGCTAAATCCTATCCGCTTATATTCACTAAGTGCTGCCATCAAATTAGCTGTTCAATTGTTGGTCTTTCCCCTCTTCGATTCTTAAAAACTTAAAAGAGAATTCAACCAAGCGAGGCAATAATTACTTTTATTCCCAACATGAACTCATTTTGTCGAGTCAAGGACTTATTTTAGTTCACACTCTGAAGTACTATTGTGCAACACTTATAATAGTCTTTTGTGCTGAGCAATTTCCTCCAGTCAATAGAGGCAGAGCCCTTCCAGCTCCAAGTGCATTCCTCAAGAGCTTCTAACATGACACGGCAATGGAATTTACTTTTAAAATGTTAGACTTTTAAGACTAAAGACGACACAGGGATGTTCTCTTTTATTGTGTGCTTTATCAATCAGGTTTTAGTCTGGGTATTCAGAGATACAGAGGTCAATTTCTGCAGGAAGGAGATGTGCTGGTATTCATGATGTTTGATGATCAAGCTCAGTAGGAAAGGCATTACTATTCTATGGGATCTTTTATTTTGACTAAGGATTACTTAACAAGACAGAAACCAGTTTGTACAGACAAACTATGTTCAATCATTTGTTTTCAGTCATTTTATCAACTTTCACATTGAAGAGCATTGGCGGTGAAAATGAACCAGCTTAAAATAATTGAAAATATTCAAGTCAGATAACGGACAACCGTTTATTGAGAAATACGGTGGGACAAAAAGCAATCCAGGAATCACTCTACAAAACCAGAACATATATTTTACAGAGGTTCAGGAAGTCAGCATTAATTACAAACAATTGTAGACATCATGAACGGCATGAAGAATTTTAATTATTCCTTAAATCTCAGTCCTCTGTGGGTGAAGTGACACCTCACTTGTGTAGTAGCTTCTGGATGAAAAACAACAAGAAACAATTATTGCAATGTTTATCACTAGATATTCAATTCAAGATGTGTATCCTATTCAATTCTCATCATAATAACAGTAGTGGCGGCAGAAGTCATGGTGGAAATGATAAATGGTGGACATTGTCTTTTTCATAAAGTGTAATTACCCATCACTATTTTCTCAAAGAGAATGGAAGCATCAACAGAATCTAGTCAAAGACTTTTTTCGATTGAGTTGAATCATGTCTTAGTTTCTTAAGTCAATGGAGCCCTCATCCCTGAACGCTTTCCATCACAGTACATACAGAAATGCACTTAATGGGTTTTATAAACCAGGAAGTTGTGAAGTGAAAACATATTCACAGAGATCAATGCACACTCTGAACGGCGGGGTTTCTATGAATGTTGCTGGTTCTTTGCAGTTATTCTCAGATCATCATGGAAATATAAAAAATGTTTTAAACCAGGAAACTGGTTCACACTCATGCAAGGTGAGTTTAACAGGAACTGTGAAAAACTTTGTTTGCTTTTATTAAAAAGTAGGGAGGAGGGGGCTTATTGTAATGCTCATTCTCACGAACAGAGAAAAAAACATATTCACATTTAGGATCTAATGGTTTCCAGAAGGGCTATTCTAGTGTTCGTACCCATATATGGCAATTAACCTGACAAGAATTACATTGGATTGAGCTCTCAAGCAGAAGAGAATTTATTGGTTACAATTTTAAGAAAATATTATTACTCACCTGGAAACCGTAGTCTGTAAAGGTGGACATTGGAAGTTCTCAGAGACATAAAACTTCAAACATCTGCAAAACCTTGATAACTTCTGTGATGCAATCAAAAGCTTTAAGAGAGAATGTACCTTTGTGCACCTTTTTAACAATTGGTAAATCCTAACAGAACTGATTTTGATCTGAAAAAGGTTTTGAGAAGAAACCGTAAGTGAAAGGGCAAAAAGAGACAAAATTGAGCCCGATGTGAGGTTTCCTTGGTATCTTTACAAGTGCTATTTCTCAAATCAGACTTTAATCTCAGTATTCATACTATTTGAACCACTAGATGTAGTAGATGTAGACAGCAAATTAGGAGTTTTGAAACAGGCTTAGTTAGTACCATTCCCAAAACAGCCAAAGGATAAAAATCACTGAGGCCGCTCATTAGTTATGAGTCGAGTTACGTCAAAACTAAAAGCAAAAATTTGCAATCACTTCACCAATGTCGTTTTGTGATATCAGAAACATTTGGTCAGTCAAATATCGTCAGTTTCTCGAGCCACATCACAAGTATGACACACTGCGACGTGACCATGCAGGTGATCACCTTTAAAATGTCATTTCTCCCAGTCATCAAGCTGGCTCACACTCATAAAAGGTTTCAGCTGAACAAGAGGAAAAGAGAACAAAGATCTAAAACAGAGAACATACAGACACAAATAAAGGCTGAAGGTTTTATGAAAAAAAAGTAAAATACTGGCATTCATAACGAAAACAATATTGTTTTTTTTACACTATTACACATGCTGTATTGTCTTCCCACATATGTATAAAGTAAATATGACACAGTTCTAGTCAGTGTGTGCAAGAAAATAGTTATTTGGTGTCTTAAAACTCGGTCAACCAGCTTATATCAATTGCAGCAGACTTACTAAATGAAACATTTTGCAGCTTACAACAAATAATGAAAATAATATTCAGCACATAAAATAATGACAGTATCATTTTGAGTGCTTTGAGTGCGTCACAAGCATCGTTGAATTAGATTAGTGTATCTGAGTAAGAAGCAACGGTGTAGCTTCCAGTCTGAGAGGCAATGACATACTTTACAAATAAGGCAAGAGAAGTAAGCTAATCCAAACACATCACAGCATGCTCACCTGCTTCTATTGTCTACAGTAGATCAGAAAATCAGAAAATCATTCATGAATCAATCATTTAAAACTAAATTGACTGTATTGTTATACAGAAAAAAGGGGGGGAGCGGGGCATCTCATTTTGTTTTCATATTTTTTCTAAAAGTCAACAGTAGATGGCAGCAAATTAATCTTAATACTGAGAGAGCAACTCACCAGACGGATTCCTTGGTGTTATCCATTCAGGAATCTATAAAAACTGCTCATAAAATTAAACCGAATGGTAACTGTATAAAAGAAAATAACTACTGACAGGTGCATTAAACACTCAAAGTAAAGTAAAAAGCACATTGCAAGAGCACATATGCATAGTCAATAGAAAACCAGCCCTGTGGTCAGTGTTAACTCATAAACCTGCTTTTCAATGTGGCAGTTTACTGCTGCGCCGACGAGGCAGTTCAAACGATAAAGTGCATCAAGTAAGTCGGTCAAGACATTTTAACTGCAAGATCAATTTGTAAAAAGTTTTACAGCAAGTTTTTACTGGCCGTTTTATTTTCACTCTAACTACACTGAATCTATTTTTTTTTTACCTTATTCCAACTGTGCAAATTATGTAGTTTCCACATCAAACCGACCGCAAAAATATTTGGTGACGCTTTCTTAAACCCTGTAGAAATTAGAAAAAAAAGCTGCATGAGCAACCTACAGTGTCTGTTCTTTGATACACGAGTCCATCTCAGACACACAGCAGTATCCTCAAAAAAAAAGTAAACAATACAAAAGGTGCTTGTGCATAGCAACAAATAGTATCATCACCAGAAAACTCCTGCTAATGGCGCAGTCACGTATTTAATGGCATTTGAGGTCAAATACTAACAGCTGGAGACGGCTGTGCGTCTAGATGAGCCTTTGCCCTAAATGCTCCTGCAGCAACAGCAGTAGAGGCTGCAGAGAGCTGGGCCCGTCAGGCACAGCCTCTGTGTTCATCTGCAGCAACACTTCGTGGAGTACGAGCAGCAGGGGCAAACCTACACTCAGTAGCTCGTACAGGAACGCATAATCGTGGCCATTGTGCCTGAGGTGGCCGGCGAGGGCCCGTGCTGCACTGCGCACGCGGCGAGACAGGTAGCAGGGGGCGTTGCACACGGCACGAATCGCACTCAGGGGCCTGCTCAGCTGTTTCCTCACGAACGAGCTGAAGATACCTGCTGAGGATCCACTCGGCGGGTCCGCCGTGCCGCTGGACTCCGAGCCCTGTCCATCGTCCACACAACGCTCCTGAGCTCCCGCTCCGGAACGATTCTAAGACAGGCGACAAGGGGAGTTTTAGATCTCGGAGTAAATGTTGCTAGAGTGAGATGGCTACTTTTAGAAAGGCAGTGTACTCACTGAACGCAGAGAAAAAGTCCTCTGTAGGTTTGTTCCATTTTTCCGTTGATCAAAATGCAGTTTGCAGTACAATTGTCCTGTAACATTACGGAAGTCAGTACAAAGTAGATTCATCAGTCAAATCTGACGAGAGACGAGACCAGACGACTCATACCCTGCTCCGAGTCGAAAGCATGTGCTCCCTGTCGCAGGGCAGAGCTGCAGGTGGAGCAGCGGAAACACTCCCTGTGGAAGTAGAGGCCCTCGGCGCAGACCCTCTCCACCATGTAAACACGCCTCGCGCATGAGTGACACTTGTCACCCGAGGGGGGGAAGGCCCTTCGGACTGAGCTGCCCTGGGAAATAGAGCACCAGCAGAGATGACCACTAACAGCTTAAACACGGACTTTTAATATCTTAATTAAAAGCATATACCATTACTTAAACCTGGTTAGCTAAAAAAGAAAAAACTGCACAATCATGAATATGCTAAATGCAAACTAACTTCACGATTTCATTGACAAATATTCCTTCATCAGAAAGCCTTGGTGAATATGTCATTTCGACTTACGTTTACATAACTGGGTTTTCTTTTGGTTTCCAGTAACCTGGAGTTTCTTTTTAAGTTAAGGTGCATTGTTCATGTAGAATATTTTGTACAGGCGGACATGTAAACTTTGTGTTTCACTGGGAGCTTCATAGAACACGGGGGCTACTGCATGCAGGGTGAGTGAGGATGTGACAAGATGAGGATTACACAGCTGTTTTAATCAATCGTTTCTTTTCATCTCTAGGGGATATTTTGAGTGATAGTTCAGGTCCATGAGACGGTGTCTGAGCTCATTTTCAGGGAAGGTGACTGCTGTCTTCACCTTATAGTCTACGGCCTCAGAATCATTTGCAACTGCTACTATTCTATTTTTATTCACTACATTTAAGTCAAAAGGATAAACATAAAGGAAGCAAGTAAGATAATGTTAAAAAGGAGACAAAAGAAAGACATTTTAATTGCTTTTCTGGAATCCAATTCAATCCTAACACTAGGTTACAGGAGTGGTTACTTTATTTTAAATGGTGACATCTGGCTGTTGAGTTAGAGCAGACTGTGTGGGATGGGTGGAGAAGGAACACACAAGTGCCACCACAAGAACGCACACTTCTCTTGCTTGGAGGACGCCGGGTAATGAAAAGCAGAAGGGGCTCACAGCTAAAAGCCAACGCTCTTATGCAAAGCAGCAGTCCTATCGCGTAAATATGTGCATTTTAATTAAGTATATGGCTACAATGTAAATCTTGGGTTTTGATGCATGCTGCCTTTAGGATTATTAAGATATGTTGAGCTAAAACATATTTGATGAACATGAACTCTTTTTGCCAGTTTAAGGTACAGCTAGATGCGGCTACGGTAAGATCAGATCAGATAAGATATACTTTACTGTCCCACAGGGAAATTGGTCTCTGGCTTGAAGCCTGATAAAATATAATATAGTCCTTTTAAAGGTCAACTTGAACTGAAATAACTCGGTGAATTATTATGACCATCTCTCCTGCATCTAGACAAATTAAAGTGTCCAAAATATTTATATATATTTATATAGTACGAAGTATTCCACATGCACACACACACACACACACACACACTGTGAAGGTAGTGCAGACCACAAGGAAGGCCAGAACATCACACACCAGGCTGGAGATAGTCACCTCGAGTGCAGCTGAGCTTTCTGATGAGAACAACCCACTAAGGTGAACAGCTTTGTCCTTTATACTCTTTGAGTGAAACTCTCTAGCCTGTTGTGTCTGAGCTTTTTTCTGCAGGTTGACACAGGAGGACAAAAAGAAGAGCCGTCAACTTGGCCTCCTCCGCACAGTGAGACACATTCCCCAACTAAGAAATTGAGCTTTGCGTAGACATAATTAGGTTGGGTAATAACCATTTGATGAGCAGTGCACGGTAAATGATGAAAGGCCCTTCTGTTCTGCTTTCCCATTAAGAAGCTGGATTTGACAGCTAAATGTGTAGGCTATAGAGAACAAGAACGTCGGTGTGTGGAACCAAAGCTGCCTTATTACGTTAATTTCACACCCCACTTGATGTGGTTACTCATACTCTACTGGAGCAAGAACTAAGACAGACTCGTGCCAAAGTACGTCGGTTTGGCCCAAAAAATGAAGGCATTAATAAATCCCATAGTGAAGTATTGACTTGTCAGGGTTTAAATAAGCAATGGCCAAACTACAAAGCATATCAAATAAAAGAATAATCCTAAAATGTAAGATTCATTTTTAAACTTTAAGAACAAAGTTGGATTATCTACACTGATAGCAAAGGGTTGGACAAATAATGAGAATACACACTTTAAGGAATATTTCCCTTTTTCCCTTTGTGGGAAAGTACTATACTATATAAATACTCTCATATCCGCACATATAGCAGGGCGCCAGAGTCAGATAGCTATTGGACTGGCTTAACACAGGCTACACAGGCTATGCTAAACACCTCCTGGCTTCTGGTCTGTACAGCGGCCCGGTGCTGGCCGACCCGTCTCACGCAGTCCGCCTGTCTCAGCTCGCGGTCACGTCTGTAGGCCTTCTTGCCATTTTTGTCAGGCTGGATAATTAAGGGGCTGACATCACACTTTTACCTACACATTACACAAGCCTAAATGTATAATCAGGGCATGATGTATAATCAGCATTCACTCAGGGGCATTTTTGGGGATCAGGTCACGCAACGACACACAAAGGCTTGAAAAGAGAACAGAGAAGAAGTAAAATACATGGAGAAGACAGTTGACAGACAGATAGTGATCACCTCAGAGACGTGTTCGTCCACCTCCCTGAGGCGCCGGAGCACTCTTGACATGAAATGGATTGCTGATTGGCAGGAGGGAGAAGAGGAAGCAGGGGGGTCTGCACTCTCCGGCTGAGGCTCGGGCTTCGCCTCAGTATGCGTCCGATCAACATGTCTGAGCCTCACTAGTGAAAATGGATGTTGGGATTCTGGCTGGAGGGGAGATTTGGGCCGAGTCTTTGAAGGCAATCGCACTAAGCGTGCTGCTTCCTTACTGATACTGTCCTCCAACTGAAAGGGGCAAATACAGTAGTGCACTTGGGAGCTGTGGGTTAGCTCCTTATCAAACAAATAAACGGTGAAACTTGAATTCCCGTACGCACTGCAGAGCTACACAGGTTGCGTTGTTTCAGTCCATTAGCTACAAATCTTTAAATATGTTTGTAATTTTTTCCAGGTCCTTACCCATGCTAGCACATCGATAAGTTATCCATTACAGTTAATGTTTAGTCTATTTCATTTTTTGACAGTAATGTTATTATTAAAGCATCATTAATCAGCTTTTTTTAAAACTTAAAAGTAAAGAAGTAAGGATTGTACCATCTGAAACCTCTGAGTCTACAATCAGTAGTTACATTTAACTTTGAATTCACATTATGCTTTTTTACACCTATGTTTGCTTGTCTTTTTGGGTGTGTCATCATCGTGATTACTGTTTGTACCGTTTGTGTGACTTAACCAGACTAGCTGCGTCTCAGTAGGAGGTTTAGGTGGGACCAGAGGCCTAAGTTTAATGTTCAGACACTCAGCCAGGTCAAGAGTTTGGAGCAGGGAAGACCTCTCACAGTCTGACATAGATTTTGCAGAAAGGTTAGGAAGAGGTTATGTAGACCGTTCATAAAAAGGCACAGAAAGAGAAAAGGCTGCATAGAGTGAATGCTAAAGAGAACATTCAAGAAAATACTTTAGAATAAGCAAAAGGAAGGTTTTGTCAAACTAAAACTGCACACTGCTATCAGAGCTCCAGCTCACAACAGAAGCAATTTTAGAAATTGTTATTAACCATAGAAGAGGAGGCAGCTAGCCCTTCTTAACTGCAGTCATATGAATAAACGTTGATAGATAAATGCGGATTTGCAGTATATTCACACATGTTGAATTAAATACAGGACATAAAAAGAAAAACATATTCTTGAATACATGCAGTTGTACCAAAAAGTGTATTTTTACCTGTGTCCTCCGGACGCTGTAGTTTGGTGTGCTTTCAAACTTGGCCAGCAACTGATTAGCCATGGAGCGTACTCTGTTTTCCTTGGGCCCTCCCTCCTCTTGCACTGCGGGGCCATTACTCGACAAATTGGTGGCCTGACGAGAGGTGGAAGAACAGAAAAGATCCTACATCTAGATCAACGGGAATTATTCTCCAGGTAAAGTAAGTAGTTTAAGAACAAACCTCCTCCAGATAACTGCAGAATTTCCGTCTCCTTTTGTAAATGGGATCTGCACCGTCTGACTTCTCTTCATCCTGTAAAGCACAAGGATGAGTTGGGAGTTAGAGATGCTCAACTTCTTGTATTTAGTAGATCAGATTGAAACATTTCAGTGTGGAGCTATACCTTCGGTACCCGTTTCCTGGGCAGAGCAAGGTTGAGCCCTTTGTTATTGCTTCGGACTTCCTTGGATGGATAATCTTCATTGTTTTCATCCACATCTCTGGAACCTGCAGTAGAACACGTGGCTGCATTGGAGTTTTGAAAGTTTCCACAACTATAAATCTTAGATAACATCAAAGAGCAATGAACATGCGAAATAGGAAAGCCATATAAGGGGATCTGGAAAAAAAAAAAAGAGTTGCAGCATTTGTGTAGAGCAACGTTGCAAAAGAAATTTGAAGCCCCAATCACACAGAGACACATCGCTACAGGCGCGGCCACATCAAAGCTCATTGAATCACTCCGCTGCATGTCAGAGAAAAGTAGAACAGTATACTTTATGTAAGCATTAAATATCCTTTCAGTAGAGACGGGCAGCGTTCAACAGGTTGAATGCTGCCCGTCTCCCAGACTACAGAAGTCCAGACATTCCTCTCATGCCACCTTACAGGACTGCACAACAATTTTTTAGAGAACACGAAATACTTTGAATACTGAATCTCTTACTGAATTTGTTTTTTGTGGTTGTTTGTATGTGTTTTAATCATAAGCTACAGTCGAGCGTAATAGAGACGAATGGAACTGAGTAAAGAACGGTTGGTTGTGTGCAATAAGCGCAGAGTGAAGTAGAGAACAGGACAGCAGACTACCTGAGGCAGGTAAAGGTGTGCCACGCAGCAGCTCGTAGAACTTGGACAGGTAGGTGATCATCTCGGTCTTATCCAGCTCCTGATCGGCACCCTGCTCCTTCACAGATGTGAATGATCTGATCCCAAATTCACGCTCACTGATGTCAAAAGCCAGCTGGAGGTTGATAGAGTGGTCTTCCTCTTTTAAGGAGTAGAAATCTCTAATTGAAAAAGACAGTA
This sequence comes from Pungitius pungitius, assembly GCF_949316345.1. Taxonomy (NCBI): domain Eukaryota; kingdom Metazoa; phylum Chordata; class Actinopteri; order Perciformes; family Gasterosteidae; genus Pungitius; species Pungitius pungitius. The sequence continues at coordinate 12,896,611 of NC_084903.1, forward strand.
ATGGTGGCTTGAGCAAGAGGATGGTAATAAAAAAATTTAAAAAAAGTTTACGTACAGTATGCGTCACAGAAACTGTCAGCCTACTTCTTGTGTTTCTGGTTTGTATTTCCACTGAACATCCTGCCACGCATCCATAATAATAAGTCTTTAATTCAATTTTAACATACTTTCACTTGTTTCTGAAATGCAGACTTTCCGGTATCATAACCACCTAAATTGCCCTGAATAATGGGGCAGGAATGTTGGAGTGAAGTTTGAGGCTGTGATTCTAAAAGGATTATTTCTTGACTTTCATTTCGTGTAAGTGTCAGGTGACTGATGTTGAGCAGAGTGTAACAGCTATCATTAGCACGACTTTGTACTGAAACTCTTACTCACTCAAACCATTTTTTAAGCCGTGCTAAAGAACTAGTTTTGCGGCTGAAAATGTCAGCAAGTTAGTAAAAATGCTGTGAGATCTTTACTTACACCGACAGGGTGCAGACACCATCAGACATAATGTAGAGAGGGGGGCAGTAACCGAGCAGCAGCTTACACAGACCTTGGTGTTATTCTGAAAGTAGAGGCTCGCTCTTTCCTCTTTTCTTTCTTTTCTACAAACCTGCCAGCTCTGCAGCTTGCTCTACGGACAGTGGTGCAAATGGAGGTGGGAGGGAGAAAAATGCCAGTGGTTCCTGGAAACTTAAAGGGCCACATAAAATTGTAGCGGCATGTGGCGGGGTATGAAGGCAGTAATTAAAGACGGAGAGCATATAATTAGATCTGCAAATGTACTAATCTACAGTTGCATTGGCTGATTCCATGCCGTGCAAGGCAGTCTGAAGCTAAAAAGTGGAACCTGATGCATGGTTTTGGTTTTATAGGGAGGACTTTTTCCCAAAGGTGGGTGCAAAAGTACACCAAGTCCCACAATAGTTGTTTTTCTCCAGAAAAACTCCAGATTGCTCCAGAAAAACTGACGGAAAGGAACATTGTATAGAATTAAAGATTTTTCAAATATATATATATATATATATGTAAGATCAATGGATCAAACAATAAAATATAACCAGTCATTATTTTAGTTTAATTGATAGTTCACCTCCAATGCCGTTGGTAAAAACGTGGGAAATGTACACAGCTGCCCTCTAAAAACGACTCTGTTTGCACGGTGCACTACCAGTGGACAGCTGTGTATGAAGTGCTCTTCACGTCAGCACTGAGTTGTGAGGTAGAGAGTGCAGCAAAAAAAAACTCTTAGATAAGAATTCCTCTCATGCCGAGCATAGTTAACACACCCATCAGCAATAAATTCCTCACAACTAGATGTTACGATACAAATTTGAAAAATATGAACATCTTGTTGGTGTGAACGCATGGCTGCATTTTATACTGTAAAGAGATGTGAAAGATGCAGTGCTGCAGGCTGATCTAATCTGATGAGCGTTACGTACATCAGCTGGGGTTTGAACCTGTGGATGAGGGCGCACAGAGCGATACCGCTTTTCCAAGAAGACGTCAAGTCCGTTATCATCACATTCCTATAGCCCTCCGTCTGTTTCTGGCACCATGTAAGCAGCCTCGCTGGTCTGATCTCTGACTCTACAACAGAAACATGGCTCGTTAGACTTTTTTCAATAAAATACTGCAGTTCATCCTCAAATCACTTCCAACAGAAATGCATGCTTTGTTTAGAAAATCTACACCCTCAGAGAAGCTGAAGAGGATATGATGTCACAAGCATGGACCAACATGCACGAACATATACACATCCTTGCTTCTTTTGATGCCTTGAGAGCTACTTCAGTTCCAAAGCTCATTGATCACAAAGAGCTTCAGTGTTGTTGGCAGTAAATATTCAGATATACTTTTAATATAAACACAGGGTCCTTATAAACAGGGGCGAAAAGTGATGGTGTTGAACTTGGAGAGCGATATAAATTTGTTGGACGCCCAGCAGATCGTCTTTGAAAAAGCTGGAATGGAAACCCTAATAGTTCAGTTGGTTCATTATAATCACTGCTTTGAATTACAGATACTGTAATGCTAGGTTTACTTTGTCTGCAGAGATTGACCGGGCGACGTATGGTTGCAGCACGCTCCAAAGAGCAGGGATTCAGCTCTTTGCTGATGAACAGGTGACGCACCTGAAACCGAATGGAAAGGGAAAACTTTTACAAATTCAGACATTCAAGCCCTTGTGTACGTATGCAAACAAATGGCTGGATAGGTGTTAAAAGAGTGATAAGTGGGTTCTCCCGCTTACCTGGTGTGGCCTGACACAAGCGGAGTTCAGGTTGGGGTATCGAGTCCCAGGGTCTATGGTGTACTGATCAAAGTTTTTGGCAATGTTTTCAGGTGTTGTCTGGGGAAGTAGCCTGTAAATACTCTCCCTATGAAAACAGAAGGAAACAATACAGTGTTATTTAAAAAAAAAAAAGGTATTCAATTACATAAATATTCGAACAAACAAATTCATACTTCAAGGACATATTGTGTGTGTGTACCTCTCTGCCAGCACTTCCAGCGCTGTCCGACCCTGAGCCCAGCTGTTTACCATCCAGGCCGTGTCAAAGGCAGCCAGGAAGCCTCTGGCACAACCGGTCCCCATGGGCCAGAAGGGCTGCACAGGAGCACATATTGTGTATATGAATAGAAATGTGAGGAGACAGAACAACAACATTTACATAATTTAACGTAAAATAAACACCATAAGAATGAAAGTCCATTAGCAGCAATACATTTTCTTAATGTTGATTTTATTTGCCAAGCAAAACAACATATTACATGTGGTCTGGGTTTCTTTGGGTGAGACAACCATTACACCATTACACAATGGGGCTGTATGTCTTTGTGAAAGCGTAACACCCAACCAGCCGTAGCCTTGTTGAGAGACATTTGAATGTCCTGTATTTGCTCAGAATTTTGAGTTTTGCATATTTCTGACTGGTGTTTTTGTGTAATAAATCAAGATTGTTCAACAGCTTCTTTTCCCAGGGAGTTAAGCTCTTCAACACCACGTTACATTCCTACACTATCCTCAACCAAGGGCACATTGTAAAAAAAACACTTAAAAATAGTGCTCATAATCAGTAAAAAAAATAAATACAATAATGACTGAAAGATTGCTTTGTCATATTTTTAAGATACATTCACTATATTTAAGCCAATCCCAGCTAACATTGGTCAAAGGCAGGCTTCATCCTTCACAGGTTGCCAGACACATATTAGACACCTACAGGTACTATAGAGCCGACAAGATATTTTGACGAGTAATTTGACGAATACACTGGGGAAGGAAGATGTTGGGTTTTTATACGTGAATAGGACTTGTTTACCTCGAGCAGGCTGTCGCCAACCAGAGCCACCAGCAGCTTGTGTCCAAATCGCTCCCTGACCAGAGCAGCATTCTCAGAGGCGTACATGTTTGTGAAGTCAAACATCGCTGCGTCCGGCTGCCCGCAGTGGTTCATGGCAAAATCCAGCGTGGGAAGTTGGTAGTTGGTGCCAAAGTCAGCAGCCTCTCGGGCGTAGCAAAGAAGAGCTTCCTGGTTGACATTTTCACTGCTCAGCAGCATCTGGGTGTCTACGTAATCCTGTCGAATACAAGCATGAAAGCCAGGCTAAATAGGAGTTAACCAGGGTTATTATATGCTTTATTGTATGTCCCCTTAGAGAGTTTTACACATATAGATATACAAAAGGACATTTATGAGTACAGATGGTGGACACTGGTGTACACCAGCCTGGGTGTAGACCGCTAAAGTGCTGCCGACAAAAACTTTTTGAATATTCAAAGAGAATAAGTCTGATTATCCATTTAAACCTAAAAGTGAATTTCAAAATATGACTGAAAAGCCCGAACACTCCTTACATTGATGACGACTCCCTTGTCCAGCAGGCTTTGTTTCTTTGCAGTCATGACAAAGTAATGTGTGTTGTCTCTGTAGTACACAATGTTCTCCAGATCGATACCTGCAACAAATCACCTGCTTTGAGAATGACTGAAAAAACTCTATAAAGGACAAAAGGGCTCATATTGATAGAAATGAAACCCTTCAAAATGTCCTTTGTCTTCACACCACAGTGAGCCTGTTTGACTGAGCTCCTCTCCCACCTGTCTCCTCTTTGAGGTCAAGAAAAAACTTCTGGTTGAAGATGAAGGCCACGCCGCTGATCTCTTCTACTTTGGCCTCCGCAGTGGTGTTCCTGTTGATGAAGTTGGCTGTGATGGCTATCGCCAGCTTTCCCCTGAACTCCTTCCTTTTGAAACCTGAAGGAGAAAAAGACAAAGTCAGATAACGATTTACAAAGAGAAACAGGAAGAACGGAAGGCAGCAAGCAAACCAGTCAGATCTGCTAGTCTGTCAAAACCAAAGGAAATCTAGCTTTAAACCCTAATTACAAGGTAGTTATTTCTGGATAAGAGGCAGCTGAAGGTAAGCCTTTATGTAGCCAAGGGAACAAAAGACATGGAATGTAGGAATCACCAGAAATGAAATCCTATCATCAAAGAAGTTAAAAGGCGTTTGCTTAATTAACCTTTAAAACTGCCAGTGCAGTAAAGGGTCACTTGCACAACATCCATACCATACAAAGAGTAAATGGAAATTGTATCTTTATGGAATATGATACAATGGACGCTACTTTAAGAAGACAAAAAGAGGCACAGGAACAACCAGAGTTCTTTCAAGGTTAACTTCCAATCAAATTAAACAGAGTAATACTAAAGTTCAACCTTTCCCTGGCAGACGTTCAAATGACCTTTAATAACCAGCAAGAACTCATCAGAAATGCCACCAATATAAAGCAGTCAGTGCAGGAAAAGAAAATGGATTGGCTGCTTCCCACAAAGTGATTGAGACGGTGAAAGTACTTATTTGGGGCAGCTGTAAACAGCACAACTCTATACGTGATGTCACTGTTAAAAATACCGGACAAGCTTTTCCACTCTCTGTCTCTCCATTGCACTGCAGATCTGATTGTATTTCCTCGGTGTAACCATAGCCAGCCCACAAAGGCTGCTCAAAGCAGGGGAAAATCATTCCTCCCGGTCTTCATCATAATTGAAGAATGACCTAAACAGCTTGTTCATCGCAAAAATGCCCTTTTTAGGAATACGATTCTGAAGCAAATTGGTTGTTAGATGACAGCTTTTATGGGAGACCAAAATGGAGGGACAGAGACAGTCCAGCGTCAATGCATGAGCTGCTTCACGGAGCCAAAGCCCGGCTCTATTTATGTACAGAGCTTTATGTATAACCTTTCCCAGTGGGGAAAGATAAAGTGCTTCAACCAAGCATACGTTTACAAAAGTGTCAATTTATAGCTTCACAACAGAAACGATGCAGCTCAAGTTCTGCAAAGGGAGAGTCTGTGTCATTACAATGTTAAACAGAAGGTATGCTGGTTGTATCTGAGTTAACAATAATGCAAACATATAAAAATGGAACATGGACAACCCTTAAATCTAGTCACATGTACTATATGACATGTGCATCGTGTGAAACTTTTAACTGAAAGTCAACAGCACCAAAAAGTATTAAACAAACTCTGTTTTGAGAAACCAGTGAATTTGAGAGTGAAAGCAAACTCCACCCTGTGCTTTGAATGTTTTGTATGTGAAAATGTACATTTGCCTCACAGATCGGTACTTCCTCGACTACCCACAGGTAACAATAGGTCAAACTGAGTGAGCAAAACAAAGTGCATCTTTGAGGCATCTTTACTGTCCCCCCCCACCCCCCTTTTGCTTGAACCCTCCTCACCTTCCAGAGTATTCCTGCGTCCGTCAGCCCCCACCACAACATCGAACTCAAAGTTAGCCACAGGGTGATCCGCAGGTCGGATCGCAGCCCTCCACCCGAGCCCTGAGAGACGGAGACGGAGAAGAGAAGGGTGAAGTCACATAATCTAAGGATTATTTCCTTTGTGTCGTAGTTCAACAATCAGCACGCAAAGTTTCAACCGAGAAAAGAGTTTTGCTTTTGCTGAGACACTTCAAAAGTGTCTCAGTCAAGACAGATGTCAGTGGAAAGAAACATGTTATTGCACACATGACATTTTGTTTTTAGGCAGCCAGTAAAATAAGCAAAGATTCTGTATTATAAAAGGAATGCTTAAGGAACGCCAACTGGACCGGGCCTGTCACCCCGCCTAACAAACAGAAAGAGAGCAGCACGGTGACGGTTTGGCAGGTTGTTGTGTAATATCACCATTTGGAAAATGCATTCCATGATGTCAAGGGCACAGCTAAATTTATCACAGCAGAACAAGAGGGATAAGTTTGCATCTAAACTTAGGCATGGCTTTTGTTGTTATCAGTTATTACACTTGAGGAGACAGCACCTGACGACAGAATGTACTGTAGGTTATTTTCTTCCTGGGGGTCTAAAGTCTAAAGTGAAGTGCTCAACGTTAGAAAAACATCATTACATGACAGTACAAGATATTACTGCTATGCAAGGAACCATCAATTGGGGGCAGTTTACTGCAGACTTTTGAGTACTAACAGTGAAGTTAAAGAATGTACTTTAGCTCTTCTAACCTCATCTAAAGATGATTTCAAAAACCTAGGTTAGTGCCATTGATTATCTCCTTTGTATTGGTGGAAATCACATACTGCAGGTTGAGAAGTCCCTTGCTGCCTCAGCCACCTTGAAGTAGGGCACTAAAATATGTGGAGGGCAAATACAGATCCTCCAATAAGCTGTACGGTATCTGTTATTTACCTCCCAGTTCCAGCTGCTCAAATCCCCTCATCTGCAAAACTTGCATATCCTTAACCAGCTGTCTGTGGGTAAATTTGAGCTTTGTTCCACTATTGTTTGGACGGATACCTTCATTTTCCTGATCCTCTGGAGGTTCCAAAAGCTTCACAAACTCCACATTGATGTGAAACTCCACTGCAACAATCAGAGCGATCTTCAGGAGGACGCACTGCAGCTTCTGAATGCCTTTTAGAGACAAACACCCGCATCAGTGTTTCACACAGAATAAAGTAATTGTATTTAATTATATAAAGATATTATTATCATCTATCTTCTGTATAGTGTTTTAACATTAAATCTTATATATATATTATATAAATCTTATATATATATATATATATATATACTCTCTTTGTCCATTTCAACCTCTTAGAGGAATCAATGAAAGCAGAATATGCTTTGTTTCTGTCGAGTTGGATACTCACTGATGTGGTCTATGGCTCCTGCGCAGAATTTGCCGTAGAACTTTTTGGCCCCGAGGCCACGCAGGTCATGAATGGTGTAGGGCCAAAGGTGCAGCACGTTGTTCCTGGAGAACGAGTCTCTCTTCTCAATCACCACCACTTTGGCTCCCAACAAAGCGAGCTCGATGGCTGTCCGCAGGCCACAGGGGCCTCCTCCAATGATTAGGCACTAAATAAAAGACAATGATAAATTTACCTCATTACGAGCTACATCGTTTAGACGTCAATCATCATAGGCAACTTGGCTTTCTCCTGCAGAGGAGGAGAGGATAAATTAGTTATTGCCTACGTGTTTATTCACACATCAGGGAGTGTTATAACATAGATACATTATAACAAGAAGCAGCACTTTACTGCACCTACGGAGCCTTTAGAAGTAAAGTGTCTCCCTCAGGGACACTTCAGCAGGATGGACAATGTCTCGAAGGATCATTGCAGCCTTATGATGACTTCTCCAAGCCTTCATGTGTGTGAGCAAGGATTGTTAGTAAAACATTAATAGAACTTACAGAAGTCTGAAGCAGAGCATTTATGAGGACATTACCAAGAGGAGGAACATCAAACCCCCGAAACCAGCATTACAATCTTTCCATATCGGAGAGGTTTTAGTTGTGAAAAAATGCATGAAGTCAGTTGGTTGAGGCTACGGCGCCTGTCTGAGAATGTGTGGCTCGAACATGACATCATCCTCTCGAAAGACAGATGAAAGGAGGAATGCATGTGTGTGGGCAAACAATATATTTTTTACTTCTAAACATGTCTAGAGGCTTTACTGTGTAGGGAGGAGATGATAGTGTCCTTATTCTTCTGACATTTTGGCCCTGCTGTGCTAAACAAAGTGGACAGTCTCCTGTCTGGATAGGAACCGAATTAGGGCTGACAAGGTATATGGAACAGGAGGACTGGTTTGCTGTAATCCTGTGTGCACCAACACGACAACGCAGTGAGGTGAAGCGGTGCGGGTGATGAGGAACACGGGGTGTCGTCATGTGTTGCCTGAGGTTATCGGGATGAGGTAATTTCAGGTGTGAAACACACTTTGTGCTGCATGGACAAGCCTGCCTGCTGGCTCTGATATATATATATATTTTTCTTCAGCAAAAAGAGGAGTATAAGTGTATTATTTACACAGCCAGTGACAGAGAGGGAGGGATGTCATCGGCCTGCACCGTATTAACTTAGTTTGTTCAGATGTACATTCACTGTGTGTGGGGTTTTATCTAAACTGTATTCATCTGTCTATCAGCCTCCAGCAGAAACAGCCTGTTTGTTTGAGCCCGTTTCCGCTGATATATTATTCCAGATATGAGGCTTTTCCTCACAGCTCGCCCAACATCTGTGGAGTCAGGACACACTAGCTTCCTTTCAACTTCCTACTTGTGACCCCGCTCTCATCCCAGCTCCACCTCGTCCTGCTCACATTTGTCACTCACGTTTTTAATGAACCCTATCTGCCAGTCAGTGTTTACCTCTTCAGCTCAGCTGACAGATTGGCTCATAAAATGTGCTCTTTAACCATCCCATTTATCATTTAAAGAGGTCAAGAGACTAGAACTGCTACTAAGCTCTAATTATTTTATTATCAATTCCAACCAACAGTCTTTTGACCATGAATATTATGTTTAACAAAGACACCCTGCAAATATTCACATGCATTGTGCATTAAATATTGTGTGAATTGCTTTTCAATAAGTCTAAGATTTGACTGATCATTTCTGCTCTAAAAAGCACACAAACAATACAACACGAGTGTTAAACAGCTACACTGTACTACACACTAGATGTTTGAAAATGTATATGTAGCGGCGCTCACCATCTCTTTCCTTAAAATAGAGTTTCAAATAACAGTACTTTTAATACACTTCTTCTGTCGATGTTTTACAGTCTCAGGGTTAAAAGGGCATAATGTCACAGAGCTCTAAGCTCTATGCTGAGATGCATCTCATTATTTAAAAAAAAATGATTAATTTGCTAATTCTTTGTGCAATGTGTAACTTTATGAGAAAGTCTGTGTCACAGCAGCCAGCTGTGTCTGGCCATAAAACAGGGATGACATCACATCCTTTAAAGATTGGTGTTACAGTGGGTATCTAAAGGCGAGGCGCCGACTGCTATCACATCTGGTATTGTAAAAGAGCCGAGTTGCCATGAAGCCTTGTGTTGTCACCTGGTGATCAGCTCTCCCGGGGAGAGGAGAAATTAGATATGAATGTTATTCCATTGAGGGATTAAAACAGGCTTTGTACTGCAGTTGTACTGTATATGGGTGGAAATTAAGAAAAAGGCAATCTCATAAATTCTTTAAATACATTCTGTGAATAAGGCAACATCTGGTTTACTGCTTTGATGCAAAATTTCTGGTGCAGTTGTGTTGTACCACTTCCCATTTTACAACACAATCCTGTGAATTGTCATGAATTACAAAATCACTAAATCAAACCTTTTGGATTTTTTAGTGTCGTCTTAGAGAACCTGCAAGACTGAGCTCACACTTTAATAACAATGTGGTCCTTGCTCCAACATTGTAAGAAGAGCCTATAAAGAGCAGAGCTCACCCTAGAACAACTGGGGCCAAATAATCATAGTTGCTGAGTGACGCTGCCTGTTTCTCTGCGCAATAAAAACAAGCAGCTGATGCCTGAAAGGTAATCACACCCCTCCAGGTTTTCCTACTTTCCCTCATCACCTTTACTGCCAAGTTCCCCCCCGCCCACACACACAGACACACATCACCACCACACACCCAGACACGGTTTCTTTGTGCCAAATCAACCATCTCTTTATAACTCAACTCAAGGAGAGCGCCTCGATAGCTCTATTCTTAAGGAATTTGTCTTTTTAATTTGCTCTCTGGAGTCTTTATGACTTTTTATGTTTCATTTCTGTGAAGCTTGTGTGTTTGTGATTTATGGCATTGTACCATTTGCCTACTAAATGATAATATAAGGGTGGGTACACGGAAGATTTAGTGATGCCTTTCTCCATGGTAAGATAACATGAAGTCTGCATTTCATTCTGGGAAGCTCTGTCATGTAGCACATGGAACGGACAGAACAAGAGCAAAGCAACGTATAGCTCTTTCATTTCCTGTCCTGCATGTTGCGAGTGTGAGCAGTTGATGCTCTGTGTCTGGTAAGAAAAAGTTATATATATATATATATATAACTAAACTCTGCACATTCTGTTAATGTAAATTGAAATAAATCAACTGTCTAAGACCCTGTTGAAAATACTTTCATACAAACAAAAAATAAAATAATGCCTGCCTGGAAAGTAGTAGTTTTCTTATATGTATTCTTTGCCAAGTTGCCAACAGTAACAAAAACATACATATTCATACATTTATTGTGCACAACATGTACAATGTTACTTTTAAAGATATCTGTTTATCCCCTGTAAAGCCACCATCTTCGTGTCTAGCATGTGATGGGTAAATATATTTATAAGTATGTTACAAAGTAATATTCAATTTAAAGATTAAATTTACCTTGGTGCCCGCACATGCTTGGCCTTTCTTGTACTCCTTGTGGGACGTCCTCTTGTCCAGTTTACTCCACAGAGCTTTGGCCTTCCAGGAGGTGACCTTCGCCTTCAGACTGCTGTAGAAGGTGTCATTCTCCGCAGGATCGATGTCCAGCTTCCTACAGAGGACGTTGAAGGCCTGAAGGGCCCCCTTACAGGTCGAGGCCTGAACAAAGTCCTCAAACAGTTTCCCCACGTTATCCGTCTCCTCCTCGGCCTTTCCCATCTTTTCCCCGCTGCGGCAGACGGTTTAATGTGTTGAGGCGGCTTACTTCAGCAGTTTCAGCCTGATGTGGTCACACCCTCAGCTCGGGCCTCACCGTCATGCCCAGTCTGTGGAGGCAGTACACATGAGAGTCTGATGTCATCTCATGGCAGGAAGTCGCTCACAGGGTTTATAGATTAGAGCGTTACCCACGCAGCTGCATTTTATCTTCTCCATGACTCAAGCACAATACCTAAATATTGAGAAGGCACTCGGTACTAGTCCTCATCTAGAGTCAATGTTTGACTCACCATGCCGTTAACTCACCCACACATTGACAGAGATAACATTTCAAGTAGAGACATAGATACTGAAGAGATACTCGAGAAATAGAAGTACAATGAGGCAGTGTGTTGTTGCCAGACGGCTGTCGAGCATTTTCACGACTTCTTAGGAGGCACAAACCCGTAGCCGTTTTTGTTACTACTTATTGGTTTAACAGAGAACCAAACTTTTCAACAGCTTCAGGGTTCAATGACAGCGTCACATAGAAGGAAACTGGTATGTTTATTTGATCAATATGTCCTCAATATGTTAAACAAGACTTTCTTTATTGCAGTAACGCTAATTCCATGGCTCCAGCGAGTCAAACGTACAATATAAATGATTTATAGGAAATGGCTTTCTCCCCGTGTTGATATACAGTACAAATGTTATTTTAAATAACATTTGTACTGTATATGAACATGGGGAGAAATCCATTTCCCCACTATTACAACCTGCAAGGAATGCAAACCTTTCATTCCTGGTGTGCAGCACTGACAATGGATGAGTAGACCGGAAAACTATTTGTATTGTGGTATTTTTCATTACAGCTGAAAAGCAGACAAAGTTTTCAGCAGTAAAAAGCAAGGACTTTGAAGTCAATTAAAATGCAGGCCCACACTAACACAGATTGATTTGCTTTGATTGGGTATCCATGCTAAATAGTCCACTTTCCACTGAGGCCTGGACATTAAGTATGCTTACATATGAGCCTGCGTGAGAAAGACAGCGTTACTAAATCAAACGTTTGTGTCAGAACAGCACTGAACCGAACCAAATACAATACAGTTTCTCTTTCCTCCAATCAACCATCAAGGATATTGAAAACCATGCCCCCAAAAGCTGTGCCAGAACTTAACATCAAAGCAGAATGCAGACATTTCCTGGTGTAAGCGCGTGTCTGCTTACTTGGGTGGAGACCACAGCCTCTGTGAGTTTTTGGGTTGAGTCTGCTTTTGATATTTCAACGTCCCACGGAGTGGGATGGGCCGGGTTAGAGGAGAGGTCAGACCAGTTTTGCAGGACTCTTTACAGCCCCCCCCCCCCGCCCCAGGGCCTCAGGTGGAACTTTGACTGTGCCATGAAACTGGTCACACACAGAGCTTCAACCGAGGACATTAAGCACCAAACGCAATGCAAAGTGCGTTGGAACTTTCAATGACCATTCAGTCTTGGGTCACAACACATTTCGTTGTGATTTGAATGTGGTGAGATTTTGAATGTTCCTACTACAGCCACGTTGTTTGTCCCCAAGCTAAAATTAGCATATTCATTTGCACAGTGTCCTGTTTGGCTGTGTGTTTGCATCCTGTTCCAGGCAGAGAGTGGAACAACAAACGCGCCGTATGAATACTGCACACCAAGGTTAACTCCAGTCTGCTTGGTACACCTTGGTAGCATAAAAACTCCCACCTGTCTTGTGGGTAGATATTGTGGAGCCCTGAGGCCTTGCACCGCGGACATTCAGCTTCCAGCCCTGAGAGCTGACATTCCTTTGCCACGTGCACAGGGGAGCCCGGCACTGCTCTATCAGCATGAGTCCAACACTGTGCAGCCCTCTCACCGGGCAGATAGTCCCAGGACCACCTCGGAGGTTTTTCCCCTCTGATTGTCAATGAGTGACGAGAGACGACTGAGACAGGCATGATATAAGATTTCTTTAATCTGTCACGCATGGCAGCAGACGCTTTCCCCAGTGATGGGGAAATTACTGTCGTCTAGCATGTGGTATGTGGACTGCTTGGTGGGTGTAAAATGTCTTCTGGAGTCATTTCATTGACAGTTGAGTTTTCAATTATTTTTATTTGAGTAAGTGAGTTGTAAATGTCTGCCTAAAAACGATTAAAAGAAATGTTGTGCTGCAAAACTAAAATGAACCACATTGTTATTTTACTATTGAAAACTTTGGCTAGTGTTCAATAATGGTGGAAATATCTAATAAAAACATATTGACTGCACTTATGCTTTCACATTCAGTCCAAGTATTGGGACCATCTGTTGCACAAATTTCTGCAAGAACTAATGAAAATGTACCACTCAAACGGCATTGTCTCAGACAGTCCAATGACTTCACCATCTCAGTCTGACAGAATGGAAAGTCACTAGTGGGCAGACAGAACAAACCCACAGAACGGCTGTAAAAATACAGCTAATGGCAAACAAAGCGGAAAGAATATATACACGCAAGCACACAAGCATGCACACACACCACAACCGACCCGTGTAATGCTGAAGAGGATCAGAGAGTTTATTAGTGAGCAGGTTTTAAAATTGTTTGTTTAGAAAATGATCTTATTGAGGGAATCTGACTGTAGCTTATTACAAAAGTGAATAGCAATGATCCATTTCTTTGTAAGCAGTAAGGAATTTAAACAATGATACATTTTGTTTGATAGTTTGTGTATAATTTCACCATTACTTAACTGTGCTATGGCACATTTCCCAAAGAGGAAAGTATTGCGTACATTGTGTAGTACAAATCCATAACATGGACCCGCAATCCAGTGTATGTGAATGAAAGCATGACCATGTCTGAAAGACAGCAAGCAGGACCAAGGGGAATGTTAGGAATGTAACACCTGGATGGCAAAAAAAAACAGTACCAATTTTTTTTTCAACATATTCATCCATATTTACAATGGGATGGACAGACATTAAACAACCACATTGATTACAAAAAATGTCTCTGTTTGTTTGCTCCTTTCTTTCTTTCTTTGTCTGGATTTGTTCTGTCTGTCTTTGACCTGTGTAAAGCGTCTTTCTAAAACTTAACTATTATTATCATTATTATTTTACTCTCTCGCTTCCTAACCCTGTGTGTGACACTCCTTTCTCCAACATTCTCAAAAATGTTTTATCATCTTATTTATTTTTATAAGCTAAAAAACAGCCTAAAACAACTGAGTACAGAAAGTTTCAGCCAAAACTATTCAAACAGAACATCTGTTGGGCACTATATTTAGCAGTGTATTAATACAGTATACCCGTGGTCCATTAAGAGTGACACATGACATTACCTTTGGCTATCCCAGGGTTACTGTTAGTAAGACCCATTAATTGTTGTTTTTTTGTCTAATATTACTAAAACGTATTAACATTTCAAAAAACTGTTTTTACATTTAAATGTACAGTATATGACCATCCCAATAGTGTCCATGCTGCCGACAGTGACAAAACAGTGCCGACAAGACACTGAACCAAGCGTCAGACCAGTGACGCAACGACTTCATTTATTTTTGCACAGCACGTAGCTTCAGGCTATCAGGGTACAATAGGAAGTTGACAACACAAGGAAAACATTGGGAGTGCTGGGAAATGCACATACTGCAGTGCAGCCAGCCAGCGACAGTAATTACAGACTGGACTGAAGGAAACCAGGAAGGAGCCCTCGGTGGGCCCGATAAGCAGGCACCGTGCCTCAAAAAACACTGCACTTATGTGGACTTGAGCCCGCTGGTGCTGCCCTTCCACCGGCCCCATAATACCAAAGCATTATCTCAGCACTCTGAAATCTGTATGCGTGTTTGGGCAGCGGTGCCAAAACAAAAGAACATCTTTTATAGGCATTGTAGGAACACTAGCATAATGCCGTGGATGCCTGTCAGCTTCACAGGAGAAAACCGGTTATTTCAGACAAACAGGAGCGGGCTTGTGAAACTCCGGGGCCGTTTGTCGGCAGGTTGTCTGGACCACGAGGTCCGCTCGCCACATGGCTCCTTTGGAGAGTGATTTATCTGGACACGCTGAGCACAGGCCAGCGCCCATTCGGTCACAGTGTACGCTGTGTGTATACCCAGCTACTGACACAAACAATTCACTCGAACAATTATTCTGACCCCAACTGCACGTTCAGGTGTGTTATAATTAGCGTGCGGACTGTGTTCCATGTTTTAAAGCAAAGACAAGTGGCCAAGGATAGGAGATTCCCGTAGCTATCAGAACTTCCCAAACTAGTCAACTCGGATCCTCTTCACAGCCTAAAATGTATTAAAGTATAAACCACAACTCAATCATCAAAGATCCCCAGTGCCATTCAGTGGGCGTCAATCATTTGTTGATGTCACACGGGACGGAGAGTAAAGGTTTAGATGGCGCTAATACTGCCTGGCAGGAATAGCTAATTCCGTGAGGCAGCAATCAGTAGAGACAGGCCCAGAATAGAAAAAAACCATTATGTTGCAGAACAAAACAGCACATGACATGAAAAGATATCATCGTTCCCAGACCCTGCAAACAAGACTGCGTCAGATAAAAAAAAAACACACTGTTCAAAGTCCAAATCAATAGCGGTCAAGGGTTCACGGTGTTAAACCAGCAGGTGGCCACCACCACAAGCAGGAGGCCACACGGACTAAAGCTCCTACGTTGGACACTATTGACTCTCTGCAACACCAGGAGGCTTTTTATGCAGTCAAACTGAATCCCGGCGATGCCCCCAGAAAGAGACACAGAGCTCTGTGAGAGCTTCCCAAGACGCCTCCCCTCCAAACGGTTCCCGTGGAGTGTGCTCTGGTTCTCCGCCCACATCAAAGCTCGGAGCAGTCGCTGCTGTAACATTTCACCTCTGGAAATTTTAAGCATGGTTAAATTTAAAACCCTTTTCAACCCTTGTTTGTTTGTTAAACGTTGCCGCAGATCTTGATGTGGGGCAGCAGTTTTAGCGAAGCAGAAATCATGCTTGGCAGGCTACACAGAACAACATGCCCCACCTATATCTGGGAATTCCTTTAGCCCTTTTGTGTTGCTGATGCCTGGATGCGTGTGTCCGTTCTTATGCTGTAAAAATAGGAAGGAAACATTGCACAGAGGAAGGAGAAAGTTTACAACACCTCCCCGGCAATAATGAGCACGAGTTTCCACTGTGTCGCTGCGTGAGACACAGCGGCGTTATTTTCATACAATGCACGAGTCGTGGATTCATAACAAAGAATTGTGTCTCGGGCGCAGGACTGAGAGGCTAAAATGATTGTGCGACTTATCTGCGGTCATGACAAGTGAAAGACTGGGTTGCATTGTTAGATGTCATAATGAACTGATGCCCGGCTGCATTAAAGGAGCGACATTCTAAAATGTTGTTTTATCTCAAATTTTTAATGAAACTTAGGGAAAGCTTGTAATTACAAACTTGAAAGCAAAGGCTGGCCCAGGAATATGCTGGAGGGTTTTTTTGTGACATTTTGTCAAAAGTCAATGGACCGTTCGAAAAATGTGGAAGTTTGCATGAATGTCAACGATATTTAGGAAGTGAATTAGCTCACATGTTAACATCAATGTGAATGTGTTTGCTAAAGCTGCCTCTGTGTCACAGTAAAGTCCAGGACATTTTACAGCCTTGTGATCTCCAGATGTTTATATGTTCTCTCGGCCCTCAGGCAGCTGTATTTGTTAAAAGCAGGAAAACATGATTCTGTAACCATTCTGCAACCAACTTTAGAATTGCAGCCCTTTGGCAAAAACACAGGAGTGTTTAACAAAGCATTGGCCAAAGGACTACTTACATTATTGAGCAATCCCCTCTTTATGTTGTCTTCCCATGTATTTAAATCATAGAGAGGGAAATTCCAGCCGGAGAGGAATAATGAGGTTGCTGTTGAAGGTTGATGCACTAAGAGGCTGTTATTGGCCAAGAGCATAAATCACATGGACCATCAGTGTCTGGGCCAGATACTATATGTGTGAACGCTGTTTAGAACTTTGCACGTTCACCGGCAAAGTGACTCTGTAATAAAGTGTGTATCTTATGTTTGAAGGAGAAGGTATGCTGATTCCTCCAAACGGTGGTGAAGGACACAGGAAATGACAGATCACACAGCAGTGGGAGAACTACCACAGTGTGCATGACCCTCCTTCAAAATGTGGCTGAAAAAAACGTGCATCATCGTGCGAGACACATGAATCACACCAGATTGCTCATGCACTATGTTGAAATACGGGACATGGGGAAGCTTTTTTTTGCTCATTTCTCCCAATTTCAATCTGGCCATTTTGTTTTTCGCTTCAACAGGAAGCGCAGGTATGTTAACCTGTAATCAGACTGGAAAACCTTCAGCGGTTCCTGTCACTCATTGAGCTCCCCTCAGTAACCTGACAGTGCAGCCTGTCGACACCACACCCTTCTCACCAATGCAGCTTGTGTGATAACATCCCAAAGACAGAAGCTGCTGAGCCAGTGGATTCAGCCTTAAAACTTGCAGCAGAGTGTAGCTTTCTGACAAAATGCTGATGTTTAATGGCGGGATTACAAAACAAAAAGAAAACAAATGAGGGATGATTGTTACCTGGTTCAACTCTTTTTACTGTCTTTGAACACATTGAAGAGGTTCAAGTCTCCTTTGAATGTGCCTACAGAAAGGGTTATTTATACCTACAGGAGGATTTATAGTACAAACAAAAGAAAAAACATGTTGCACAAGTGGAGATGAACTTTTTGTTAACAGGCAACAGAGACAAACCCAGATGCCTGACTCCTCTTCTTCCCAATATCACAATAAAACAACGAGGTGCTCGTGAAACCCCGAACTCAACTGAAACAGTGACACCTTGATTACACCCAAATGGCACCAAAACACTGCAGCATTACCTCCACATCAACTGCTTCGTTAATACTCGTGTGGCTTAGTGTCCAGGTGTAGTTCACACAGTGAACCCCTGTGCCTTCACTCATAAAACAACCTTTCCTGGCTGTTAAACTCGACTTCTCGCCAAACGCGCTGCTGGAATCCAAGTCATATCAATGAAGCGGCAAGACACGTCCCTCCGGGTCAGGTGTCCCACCACCCACCTGATCGGAGAAACCACAAAAACCACAAAAGAACTGACCTCATGACTCGAACCGATCCAACATTTTTCTTCCCTCCGGCGACTGGAAACACGGACCGCTGTGTGAAGTTTGTCGCTCCTCGGGGCGGCTGACAGGCGGCAGCCGGGTCCGGGGTTTGAGGGCGGGGCTGCACGATGGGACACATCCAGAAGATCAGCCAGCAGCTACTGGGGGGCTGCGGTTTAGTTCAGTCGATCCAGGGACGAGCCGGCCTCCTTGACGTCAAGGACAAAGCTCGCTGTCTTCAGCGATAGCGTGAGAATCTGCCCCACGTGAGCTAAGGACAACTCATCCACGTTGGGTTGTGTGGGGTTGAACTGAAAGTAGTTCGGCTGTCACACGCGCACACACAAAAAAGCTACGCTAGATATGAAAAGGTTATTTAAATGAGTGTGTCTGTGTGTCAAAGCTTAACTGACATTGATTCCACATACGCTAGTAACTGAATGAAAATATTAGGAGGCGAACTTCATTGTGAGGAAAAGCCTACTCTGGCTTCCCAGGTGCGTTTCCACGTGACCACCTGGACGCCATATGTCCCCGGACCGCAGTCAGCCAGCACATTGTGCGTTTTACATCGTGTCAGCGGAAACTATAGTCCACGCGAACAAAACCCATAGAACAAACACAGCGAACGTGTGCGGGGAGAGGAGAGAAGTCCGTGACCCGGATACAACTAGGAAAGCGAATGACGCCGCCTTGCGGTCCGCTTGTGGAACTACATGTGCACGTGTGGTTAAAGGCATCATCAGTTCCCCTTAAATACGACATGCAGGTTTCATACTTTCTTGAGGAGCCCGTTCCGATTTGTTGTGGCTGATGCTTCCCACATTACATGCGGGCCTGACTGCGTTGCTCCCCGCATCGAGACGTGGAAGGGGGCCACAATTTCACAACACATGCGTGAACCTGTAACTTCACATTTTCATGCGGGACTATTTCTTGCCCTGAAAGTTTTTCTCCCTGAAAACTGCCCATGTGTATTATTGCGCGTTAGTCACGTTTTTCTTAGCATACACCTCAACAGGAGCTGCAATGCAATGATGACTGACTTGCAGTGACAACGTAAAACGGGGTAAAGTGATTCGTTAAACCATCAGCACATGGTGTCATGGAGATGAACAGGACTGAGGTGATGAGACGCATCAGCTGTGGCGTCGCTGTTGTTTCTCAGCATCAGCACCACACCCTCAGAGTGCAGCAGCAGCGGCGGCGGCATGATGCGGCTCATGATGCGTCTCACCCCGCTAGTTTGGGCTCTCACGGCAGTCTGCCATGGCATCCTCCCCGAGATAGTCAACTCAGGCTTCCCTCACATCCTCGAGGATAATTCCGTCCCGGGACAAACGGAGCTGGACCGCATCGCACAAGTGGAGCAACTGCCCGAGGATCCGCTGCAGAAGCTCGAGGATGCGTTACACCAAGTAGGCAGATGTAGCATTCTCACACGAGATTGCATTTTTTGTTTTATTGTTCATCGTTTAGAGAGTAAAATAGTGTTGTGTCTTGTTTGGGATATAAAAAGCTAAGAGGCAGCAGTGGAACAAGGACCTGGAATACGGGAGTGACCTTAATGCATCTCTTAACCTGATAAATGTCTCTAGCAATCTCTCCAATTCTTCTAGAGGTACAACGCCAGTGGCAGTCTTAGCCCTCATCCCAATGACCTTCCTCCGAGTCATCACAATGACAGCGCTTCTGATAAAGTTATTGATAGTGAATATGACCCTTCCTCAGTAGAGCCGGTGAGCTTGTGAACAGTAAACAAAATCGAAGAAGTGTTTTTTTTTTCCTTCGTGAATTCAACTTAACAGATGTTTCACTTTCACACAGGAGACCAACAACACTACCACATCTGTCCACTCTGGTGACTTTGGGAACAATGTTGATCTTGTAAGTTTATTCCTCCATCATAATAATAATAATTTTATTATTTTTTCCATAATGATATTCAGTACAATCCACAGAATGTAGAAGCAGAACTCGTTATGGCTGCTCGGTTCTGATTTCTCTTAACACGAGAAGGCCTTAAGATCGTGTAAGAGAGAAGCATCCAAGCTACTGTCTTTGCATAATGACTACAAATCAATTCAACCTTGCGTTGGTGCCTTCAGGCTTTCATTCACCAATTTTCTTTGGTCAGAAAAGCAAAAAGCAACTGCTCTGTCAAAAGTCGACTGTACTGTTGTTGATAAATAAGGGATGAGGTGTGACTGGAATAGCCTTTCAGGATTAAGCTTCTGCGACACAGACGTAGAGACAGTGTTATTCTCAAAGTAGGTATTTAAAAGCCCAAGTTGAAGAGCAACATATTGGCATATTTCTTTGTCACAATTACAAGAGGTAGAAACAAAAACATGTGGTGCATTTTCTATCTGCAAAGAAGAACACACCTTATTTGGTTTAATTTCCCTCCAATATACTCATCAACATGTGTTGAATTAAGTGTTGTTTTTACTTTATTGTGGAATAAAAAATATTGTTCCTTTGTTTCAATAACAGATCAGAAAATCACTTTTTTTAAATCAATAATGTATTTTAAATGATAGCCAGATATATTGTCTTGTGTTTAGAAATGCCTCGGTGATGGGGACTGTGTGGAGGGAGGTTATTGCCACAATAACACGCGCAAGTGTGTCCCTTGTAAAGCGATCGACATGGTGAGTGAACCCAAGTCCCCTTTTTACGTGGCCGCCGGCACCGTTTTGGTCCGTTTTCTCTGTGATGTGCTGTTGCATTCGAAGGAATACTTACTCACACATGGTCCCTTCTGGCCAGCTGGGGTTTCACCTCGATCGCATTGCAGTGTGTCCACAAGTGAAACTTGAGTGTGTTGTTTGTGAACACCGTGCTATGAGCTTCTCATGAAAGAACATCATGTGTCAAGGTCAATGTGCCATCCATACCGCTCTCAACAGAGGCCCAGAATAAAACGGGCATTAGTAATAAGAGTCTTCCGTTTATAGACTCGCATTATTGCGTTATTTCTGCCGATCTTGTAGTGTCATCATTAGATGGAAACGGGTCTTTGTTTGGCAAAGTAAAAAGCAATGCAAAGGGATGAAGGTAATGGCAGGCTGCCAAACAAGTGGAACCGTCTACGTGGACAATAAATACGCAGAGGACAGCATCTGTGCCTCGAGAAAAATGGCTGCACTGGAATACTCTGCACGGAAATATATTGAGTAACACTGTTGCCCGTATCCTGTAACTAACAACTGATGGAGGCTGTGCAGGAACCTGTCTCTTTGCTATCAGAGACCAGTTGACCTGCTGCTCTCATTCATAGTTAATGATAAAAGGAAAACATCCGTAGACGTCACAGTTGGAGAATAGTTAATGTCGTTATTGCTCAGAGTTTTAGCCTCTTCGATCTGAACATTTCTGCTACTTTTAAAACACGGGTGTCGCTAAAAGCCTTTGGATAAAAGGTAGGGCTATGCTGACATATTTTTTCATTTTTTCAGTCCTGCACTAAGGATAATGAGTGCTGTGGTGAACAGCTGTGTGTGTGGGGTCAGTGCAGCCTAAATGCAACAAAAGGAGCGGCTGGCAGCACTTGTCAACACCAGACTGATTGCAGCACGGACCTCTGCTGTCTTTTCCATAAAGGTACAGTACAAAGCACAGTTCAGGGCACAGAAGTTCTTATCGCTTCTCTGCATCTAAAATATGTCTGTCCGTTTTGTGTGTGCATTCAGCCCTGTTATTCCCCGTCTGCTCGGCCAAGCCCATCGAGCGTGAGCGCTGCTTTGGGGCCTCCAACCACCTGTTGGAGCTGTTGTCCTGGGACATCCAGGACGAGGGACCCAGCAAACATTGCCCCTGCGCAGGAGATCTGCACTGCCAGCACCTCGGGTGAGTGCAGTACATTTGAATGCAAAGACTCTTCTCAGGCATGTCCCTGACCAACGTTCACACCAATACTACACTTTGCTTTTTGACAGTCGAGGGTCCATGTGCCTTAAAGGAGAGGACTCGAGTGAAGAGGACCAGATGGACAGTCTATACTCAGAGATAGACTATATCATCTAGACGCAGCCGGATTGCATATACACTGACCCCACTTCTATAGCACTTTGTTTGCCAGCGTATTTCAAAGAGGTAAAGCTACACTGCATGGAAAAATAATGAGAATAGATTTATTATATTCGCTATATTGAAACCTGGCAGTCCTGTTATCATAGTAAATAATGCTATACTACATGCTGCAGCTCTAACCCTTTATCTGATGGTTATCCAAGCCGCACAATCCACCATAACACACTGAATATCTGTTGACTACGCACTGTTCAAATGGTGTCTCGTTGATCATCATCTGTAAACAACTATGTAGCAGTACTCCATCATCCTAATAAAGTGAAGTCAAAAGAGAACCAAGGTACCCCCCAGCGTGCAGTCTCACTGCATTACTTTATGCACAAGGAAGAAAAAAAGAAACCTGATGCAAGATTCATCAAACATGCTTTCAATCAGTGTTGGGAAAGTTCACTTTCTACATGAACTAGTTCAGTTCATAGTTCAAACTTCAAAATATTTGAACTAAGTTCACAGTTCCAACTAGTTCAGTTCTTTTTTTCCAAATGTTTCTGCGAGCTATTATTTTTCTAAATTATTGCCACAGCCCAGAACCACAGACAGCAATTATTTGATCAGTTTTAACACTGAAGCTATGCATCAGATTTCATCTTCATATCCAATTTTGAATCCTTATCCAACCAGGGTTTACATTAGCATTGAGGGGACAGCATTTCCCCTTTGTTGTTTAATGTTGCTGTCCACAGGTTGTATTTCATCTTAGACACACATGTAGGTTTGAGAATCGCACACGGTTTGAACGGAAGCGATCCTTTACTATGATACAAATAACTTACACATTTTTTCTCAAATATCAGTGCATGACAATTGTTAACTCTGTTTTGCTTTTCAATCCGGAATAGGCGACTTCAATGCAAGGAAGTCCAGATCGGCTACGACACCCAGTAGAAACGGCTTTGAGGGGGTTTTACGCCTTTGTGAGGCAGAAGGAGGCCTGGTGGTGTTTTGCATTACAGAGGCTAAAGCAGTGATTCAGTGATTAAAAAAAAAAAAAATCATCCTGTGATTTTATTTTGAAGGGACGTTTTCTAATGCAGCGGAGTGACGGTTTTTTTGCCGGCTCGTCCGTCCATGTTTTCAGTCAAGCGCGGCAAATAGACCGGGAAAAGATAAGACTTCCGCTACCACCCCCCCTGAAGATCCAAAGACGCAGAAAGAACCAAGCTGACTTTTCTTTCTGGTACAGATGTGTAGTAACATTGCTCTTCTCATTCACAGACACAAGGACTGATGAGACACACAGATGATACAATTAACTCAGTATTAAGGAATTGATTGGGTAAAATGTTGAGTTCCAGTTATGGTTTAAATATGCACACACTAGGTGGTAGAACTGATTTGCTAGGATGGCAGCTACGTGTCATCGGACCAAACTGCTGACAACAACAGATGTTCCAGCAGAGGAACATCAAGAGGAAGTATAGACACACACACAACAAAGAAATCCATGAACACTGAGCTGATGTCACACACCATTTCCAGAGTAGAGAAGGGCCAAGAACTGCTGTTACACTTGAATACACTTATGAAGAACATTATCAGGAGGCATACAAACAAATGCCAAGGAGATTAAAGCAGAACAGAAATGGAGGGGTTTGAATGCATTTAGAGCAGCTATAGGGTCACAATGACCATCATTACCAAGGTAAAATTAAGCAACATTAGACACATCGACATGTGATCTTCTGGACATACGGTGAAAGAGAAGATCACCATTTCATATAATTATCCTTAAATTAGATAACTGCAGTATTGTTTCAAGTTAAAAGCATTTGTCGTTAGAGATAATTGTTTTAAGAAGACGAGAAGTTCTTGTCTGTGCTGTTTCCATTTCACTCCAAACAGGGCTGAGATCATTCTTCAATGCAAGTGACTCCATTCAACAACAAGTGGGGAGATTGTGTCCATTGGTGAAGGAGGGTAAAACTATAAAGGACAGGGTCACAACCATTGACCCAGTGGTTATGTTCTCTTCCTTAATGTGTATTTTTTATTTTAAGAGCACTGTGGCGCTGCCATTATATAAAGTATATTCTGTTTGATGATGTCATCCCTCAGGAGGAGCATTTTTTGAAAGTCACATCCTGAGCTGCCCCTAGTGTGGGTAAATTACTGTATATTCCTTATAATACTTGTTCTTTAGTTTCAGATACTTTGTCTCTTACAAATTGATGTGTGTTAAACCTTAAGCAACTAAGTTACTTCAGACTAAATTCACTAAGAGATCCAGAGGAACATCTTCAGGAAGATTTTCCAACAGCAGCCATAAGGGGAAAAAGATTGAATAAGATTTTTTTGTGATAAGAACTACACTGATTTCTCAGGGGAAAGACTCACGAGTCACCTAAAGACACGGATAGGGTTAACAATAGACACAGTTACTGGTAGTTAAGATCACATCACTGGGAATAAATACCACCAGAGAAAGCCTTGAGAAGCATGAATAAACTACATTAGTCTAAAAGTCACATTTTCACGCTGGAACTGTGAGATTTATTGCACTATTTGGAGGTGTTGGAAGCAGGATATCTTATTGTGAAAGGCCAGCATTGATGTTCATTTTTGCGACTTTTTAGAGCAAAACAAACTATGGGGATTAACAGGATAAGTTTGTTAGGCTTGATTATGTTTACATCAAATATCTGATTAGATACACAATGAAAAGAAAACCCACTTTCTCATCAGTAGTCGTTCTGATGAAGTTCTGTGTGTACGCATGAATATGTAAAAAAAAGCTATAATTTCCTTCAGATGCTAATATAAGGAGACTCTTTCCTGAACCGTATCATGATCAAGATCCTATATTTTTTTATACTCTAATTATAATACATTAAAACTATAATAAAGGATGTCAAAAGCAGTCATTGAGAGCGTGAGTCTGATAAGAGTGTATTGATAATGCAGAATATATACAGTACGTGTCAATGACTAAGGATGGAGTTGATTCTCAGATCTTTTAAAGGTTAAACGTGGAGGTGATTGGACACTTTACTGCAGTCTAAAAGGCTCTGTGAAATGAAAAATGAAATACACTTTAGTACTTCTCAGATTTATTTTCTGATTTTATGTGATTACGTAAAAGGATCCTGTTTAAAATCTGTACTTTGTGTGGATTTTTGGTCATTTTAAGTAATTTAAAAAAAAAAGTAATTTAGAGTAATATTGCAAACTTCAGTCTGCATTTTTGGTGAATTATACCTTTTCTTGTAAAAACGTTTTTACAAATCAGTTCATTTTCAGAAATTAACTTGTAATTACTGGGCAAGTGAAACATTTGTAAATTGTTAATTAAGTTGTTCATACAGTCAGTCAAGTCAGTGGCAGGAGCCACATTCCTGTGTTCTAAACCTGATTTGCATGTGGAATCGTGGAATGTTCTGTAGAATAATGGTAGAATTCCATGGGACTCATCTCAGATTCTTTGGTGGAATCCTCGGCGCCTATTAACCAAACGCCCACAAGAATCGATCATTTCAGCTCAGTCAACAGATCACAGCGGCCACATTGACCCGAGCTCCCCGATTTCCAACAATTCTCCTTTCAACACAAAGAAGAAACAAGTGAGTTACCAGCAAAGCTGCAGACTTTAAACCATTCATCTAAACATTTAAAACGCTTCAAGCCTTGATTTGACAAAAATGTCAAAACCTGAATCTAATTTCAGTTTTTATTGTTGTATAGTTTAATAGACCGTCTATGTGTGTATTGGCTCACTGATAAGGAGGACAAATATGCTGTTTATTGTATTTTCTGGCTCTCAGTAATTCCTTCACTTTATTGTTCATGGTGACAATACACAACATCCAAGCAAATTCTTATCAATGCGTGTTGCTGATGATTCGCCCCTTTGTGTTTTACATCTTTTACCAGAAATGGAAATACTAAGAGACGCCATCCGCAGAAGAACCCTTTGCACCGAGGAGGCACCACAAGCTGCTCCCGGCTTGCTGCAAAGGTACGTTAGTATTGTGTGTTCTCCACCAATGAACGAGTCGTCGCTAACGTCCAGCACATCTTTTAGGATCTTCAGGTATCTCAACCCCTGGGGTCAACCTCCCACTGTGGCCCAGGAACATCTGCAGGAGTCACCACTGCAGGATGACTCAACCCACCCGGACACAAACCCAGAGACCGAGGAGGCACCACAAGCTGCTCCCGGCTTGCTGCAAAGGTACGTTAGTATTGTGTGTTTTCCACCAATGAACGAGTCGTCGCTAACGTCCTGCACATCTTTTATAATCTTCAGGAATCTCAACCCCTGGGGTCAACCTCCCACGGTGACCCAGGAACATCTGCAGGAGTCACCACTGCAGGATGACTCAACCCACCCGGACACAAACCCAGAGACCGAGGAGGCACCACAAGCTGCTCCTGGCTTGCTGCAAAGGTACGTTAGTATTGTGTGTTCTCCACCAATGAACAAGTCGCCGCTAACGTCCTGCACATCTTTTAGGATCTTCAGGTATCTCAACCCCTGGGGTCAACCTCCCACAGTGACCCAGGAACATCTGCAGGAGGCTCCACAAGCTGCTCCCGGCTTGCTGCAAAGGTACGTTAGTATTGTGTGTTCTCCACCAATGAATGAGTCGCCGCTAACGTCCTGCACATCTTTTAGGATCTTCAGGTATCTCAACCCCTGGGGTCAACCTCGCCCGGTGCAGAAAGACTCAATCTTCAGAAGGATCTTCAGGTATCTCAACCCCTGGGGTCAAAAAAACCCAAACCAGGGAGTTAGGGGTGGACAAAACAAGACCAAAAAGATGAAAAAAAGGTTCAAAATCAAACTGATGATTGTGGGACTCAAATACGGCTGGAGAACAAAGATCATGTATTTCCTCCTCCTGTTTCTGTTTGCTGGTGGTGAGTCTTTGCTTCACTTATTGCTCTTACTGGCGTCGCTGTGTCCGTCTCCTTTCTGAATGTCCCTGCTTTGTGTCCCCTCAGGAGTGACACAGCACCTACACCTCAGCAACCAGCTACAAGACGCCCGGCTGCAAATAACCACCCTCACGCAGCTGATGGGCCGATTGAGTCCCGTCGCAGACACAATGGCCAACTTCGCCCAGGAGTCGCAGGGTGAGTCCTCGCCTTTGCCTTCATCATCATCATCATCATCATCATCATCATCAGTGGCATCGTCTCGTCAGGTTTGATGCGTTGTGGTTTGTAACTTTGTATTTGTGTCCCTTACTTGCAGGAGCCAGAGTCCTCCACCGCCTGTCCTCAGACACGTTCCGGACCTCGATACAAGACAAAATAATGGACCAGCTGCTCTCCTGGGTCACCACCTCCACCGACCACCAAAGAATCATCCAGGTAGGAAGGTCTTATCATGAACGAACGCGGAGACACCGGTCGTAGCGGATGGCCTGCGTGCCCTGAACCTCGACTCTTTGTCTCTCCTCAGGACCACTCAAGGTCGCACCCCGGAGAGGGCTGGTGCTTCGCGGGGGCCAAGGGACACGCCGTCGTCTCCTTGTCGCATCACGTCGAGGTCACGCACATCACAATCGGTCACATCACAAAAAGGCAGTCACTGACCGGGGAAATCAACAGTGCGCCGAGGGAGTTCTCCATCTACGTAAGTCAGAAGCTTTCCTGGACGCGTCCCGCCTGCTCGGCGCCGTTGTTCCGTCCCTAAAAAAAGTATTTTTTTCCGTCTCCTCCAGGGATTGGTGCACGACAACGACGAAGGCATCCACCTGGGGAGCTTCGCGTACAACAAGAACGGCCTGAGCTCCCAGACCTTTGAGCTGCCTGTGAGTGTGTCAGAGGTCAAGCAGAGCAGCACGCATGACCTCTGCTGCTAGTAGATATGTTCACTATAACAGACTGAGGTGGAGTCGCAACCTGAACCAGGTCTGCATCTCCGCCACGAAGCGCCACGCCCTTCATTCACGTGTGTTTCTCTCTCGTCTCTGACCAGGTCCCAGTCAAAGATGTCTTCAGCCACGTCAAGCTCGAGATAAAGACAAACTGGGGGGATGAAGACCAAACGTGCCTCTACAACTTCAGGGTGCACGGGTATCCGGTGTCTGGTTAGGGTGTAGAAGGTCGACCAACCCTGAACCGTCCAAGAACAAATGAGATGTCATCAAATACATAAATATGTGATCATGGGTATGCATAAATAGATGTATTAGATGACATGTTCACAGATGTGTTCGGGTTGGTTTGCCTTCCCACGTGGGTTTTCTCCGGGTTCTCCGGTTCGCCCCAACACACCAAGCATTGTTTGGTTTACAGTTGGCAGAAGAGGATTAGGTCTTTTGGGTTTTCTCCGGGTTCTCCGGTTCGCCCCAACACACCAAGCATTGTTTGGTTTACAGTTGGCAGAAGAGGATTAGGTCTTTTGGGTTTTCTCCGGGTTCTCCGGTTCGCCCCAACACACCAAGCATTGTTTGGTTTACAGTTGGCAGAAGAGAATTAGGTCTTTTGGGTTTTCTCCGGGTTCTCCGGTTCGCCCACACACACCAAGCATTGTTTGGTTTACAGTTGGCAGAAGAGAATTAGGTCTTTTGGGTTTTCTCCGGGTTCTCCGGTTCGCCCCAACACACCAAGCATTGTTTGGTTTACAGTTGGCAGAAGAGAATTAGGTCTTTTGGGGTTTTCTCCGGGTTCTCCGGTTCACCCACATTAATACCCAACATTATTGGGTTCACAAAAAAAATGTTTAGTTTATAATAATAAATATTTGGAAATTTATATTTTGTTTTCTGTGTATTTTATTCACCATTTTATTTTTTCTGATGTTCCATCAAAGGGAAACGGTTGATCTTTTCTCTTGGTCATTCACAAGGACTGAAGTCCTGAACATTGATGGAGCTTTTCATTGTTAGTGGCAGGTCATCGTCACTTTAACAATTCAATGACACTTCTAAGGTTAACATAATAATAATATTAATTCTATAATAAGGTACAAACAAAACCTGCTGTTGCTGAGTTTGAGGGATTTATATCAACAAGCTTTTATAAATATGAGCTGGGAGAAATGTAGAAGAGTCCACTTTAAATGTATATTGTGCAGTTCAACAAAAACAAGGGACGGATGAGTCCTCCCCAATGAGATGATGGAGCTGAAAGCAACGTCTCAATCACAAACCGATTATAGAAGTCAATCGTGTTGAAACCGGAGTTCCAGTATTTTGATCAACAAGCTTGTGCTCATAGGATGTAGGTCACAAAGGTCAGACCATGGGTACACATCAGTTTTCAAAAGGCCTTCTTTTTGGTATCAACTGAATTGTATGTTCTCCACATTTAATATTGACACTACGCAGACTGGAAAACAGAAGCACATGTTATACATGGTACTATAAAACCAAACCTTAACTCAACATCTCTCAACACCACTACTCCACACGGAAGATCAACACAGCAACACGGGCAACATGTCTCATCAGTGACACGTGTAATGGTGGTAATACTCTACAACGGTAGTCATAAGAACTCTTAATTATTGGACCAAATTCACTCCGCATTTCTAATTAAAATAAATACCGCAAGTTCTTGTGAACCGGTTGAGGTCTAAGTTTGAGGTTATGGACCCCGATACTCATCCCCCCCCCCTCCAAAAAAACAAGATCTCAGCTGAGAAGATTTAATTGCACAATAACAAAAGTCTCTTTTAATTCAAACCCGCGGCACCTCGCATGCCGTTACGGCCCAAAGGCACAGGTCGACCACTTCGGAAATTACTGCAAAATAGCATTCGCCCTAAATGAGGAAAAAGCCTCCATCGATGCCGCAGAGTGTGACATTTTGATAAAACGCCGGATGTCTCAGGAGCCGGCAGCACTCGAGCATTTCATTTATTTATTTTGGAGAGAATATACTTAAATTGTATGAGGTCTGCCACAGTTAAGAGGGAGTGTAGATATAGATACATACAGTGTTGGGAAAGTTCACTTTCTACATGAACTAGTTCAAAGTTCAGTTCACAAGTTTTAAAATGAACTAGTTCAGTTCATAGTTCAAACTTCAAAATATTTGAACTAAGTTCACAGTTCCAACTAGTTCAGTTCTTTTTTTCCATATGTTGCTGCAAGCTATTATTTTTCAAAATTATTGCCACAGCCCAGAACCACAGACAGCAATTATTTGATCAGTTTTACACTGAAGCTATGCATCAGATTTAATCTTCATATCTCATTTTGAATCCTTATCCAACCAGGGTTTACATTAGCATTGAGGGGACAGCATTTGAGACCAAAAAAATGCGTAATATAATATATACATCGTACCCGAAGTATTCAGTCACTTCTGGCATATTTTTCATCAACAAGCAGAGGATGGTCTGCAGCAGTTCCTGCACATGAGGACATGTCTCCCTGAGATGATTTAGTGAGTGACGGCTGCCTGTTGCATGTGAGAGCTGGTAGCCCCGCCCACCCAGTCAATGCGTGCAAGCAGCCGGACAGGGAGCGGAACACTGAGTGCGCTTTTTTAATAAAACGTTTTTAAATAAGGAATAAAAACACGACAGTTATCATTAAGGTGCTAATGCTTGCAAAGAAAGGTCAGATTCCTCCCATCCTCACCGACCTTGTCAGTAACTTCATAAAACTCATTTAAATTATTATACGCCGCCTCTTTGCTACACGCAGCTGTCGCCTCCATGCATTTCTTTTTTTTTGATGACGCATGCGCGGTGCGACACTGGAGGCTGGTGTTGCCAGATTGGGTGTTTTTTCCGCTACTTATTAAGGCGCGTTTACAGTGTGTTTTCTATAGAAATCTGGCATCCCATTGAACAACGTTAACCTGAAAGAACGTGCCGTTCAGACACCAGAATCAACGAGTTCACAGTGACGTTCATCGGGCATTAATACAGTACGTTCAGTTCACGTTCGCCCAAAATATGAACGAGTTCATGAACTATCGTACAATGCAAAAAAATACTTAAATTATGTAATTTTATTTTTTTGCAAACACATCATACCATGAAGTTTCCCCAAAGAATTATGTGAACATATAAATAGCTCCTACTGACTACACCAGCTGTTCGTGCAGCCATCTTGGAAGCTAATTTAAATCTCTTAATGTCTGATAAAAGCTCAAATCTAACTTTAGATGCTTTGATATCCTAAATTTGAATATCAAAGATTTTCATTGTTATTCCAGGAAAATGTTTTGGTGCAACACTTTCTTGATCCCAGCTGTATAAGCTCTGCTGCTTCTACAGAATATGGATGTTTTTGCAAAGATCAATGTTTTTATGAAACACTTCCAACGTTGCTTATTCCACTAAAATGATTTAAATTTATATTTTGTTGATTTGACAAACAAGTTGAACAACCTCTAAATCAGTAACTATACATGGTGTAGCGTTACAGCATTTATACTAGCATTTGTAGTTCTAGTAAAATTAACCCAATGCTTTGTATGTACTGTCTTCCGTGTACAATGTGACTTAAGGATAATAAAAAAAGTATAAGCAGTATCTGATGTATGTGTATATAGCTTGTGATCAATGTTTGATACATACAGCCGTCAATTATGAACCTCTGCACTTGAACATGAAATGCATGTTGTACAACTATGATTAGGAAAATAACCTTTTCTCAAAAAGGTTAGTAGGATTTGAGTTAAATTAAGACATTTTAATTTACAGTGACAAAACTGCAGTTATGAAAGAAAAGCATTTTAATTAATTACTAAAATCTTTAACTATCTTCACACAGGATTTAAATCTCAAAGAAATACACATTAACATCAATAAAAAGAAGAAAAAAAGAACATGAAAAGATATTGGCATTTCTACAGTGAATAGCTGGTGGCAACATCCCAGAGGGGCCGGGATGCTGAGCCTCAGTCTTTAAATCAGTTGCCCGGGCAGACTGAGTCCACTGGGCTTTCTACACCCTCGGGTGACAGTCTATCAAGCAGCAGGTAGAAGCGCCATAAACAAACTCAGGCTCTCTTCCAAAATCCCAGAGAGAGCTCCCACCCCTTAGTACGACACCACACAGACACACAAACACGCACGAATGACACCAGAGATGTACACCCAGTTCGCATGGTGCTAAAACAAAGAGAAAAACAAATCCAATTTCTAAATTAAAGGGAAATACAGGAAACAGATGTAAGCCTGGTGCCCCACATGACCTCAATGAATTGTTGCATTTGGTGCAAAACAAACAAGAAATGACAAGAAATCCAAACAATGCAAGGGGATTCTTAACATTGGTTGTTTCGTTGTACTTTGTTTTACAAGACCTCCAATAACCATACATCATTACATCTAGTGGAAGTGATGTAGCAAAGGTAAAGCCCCTAATAAGCAACAAGAGCAGCAGTAAGGAAAAGTGATATGAGTTCATTATTCTGGCCATCAGCGGAGGAGAAGCTTATCAACTGTTGCTTTAACATTTTTAAAGTCACTGAGAGAATGAGGTCTGCCTCACAAGAAAAGGTGAGGCTGAGGAAGGTTGGATAAGAAGCTCTTGTTTGTCTGTGCTGTTGGCTTTTAAATTGTTCAAATGGAAGGTAGGCAATGTATGATTAGAATAATGTCTATTAGAGCATTGCTCAGTGCGAGTATATGGGTTTACAAGATGGTCACAGATAAATCAGCATCAACATTGTCCCTGAAACGTGAGGAGAACTGCAGTGAGCGGGAAAGATATTTCGATAGACAGGATGGATGCTTTCTAGCCAATTTCACAGTCCTAACATCTCTGCATCCATCTCTGGAGCTTTTAACGAGCAATTGATTGGTCTATCCAGTATTTGATTTTTTTTTTTTTCTGTATTCAATAGCTTTTGTACTTCCCTTTAAACTTTACAGTACAATTCACTATAGTGCACAACAGGGTTTCGGAGCCAGTCCTTGGGCTCAGGGTGGAGCATGAGAGCCGCTGCTTGATGTTCAAGTCCCCGTCCAGGCCGGACACTCACACAGAGTCCCGTAGCCTGGATGCTCTGCTGCAGCAGCCACGCGATCCAGATAGCGAGGAGTGGCGCTCAGCAACTCAGTCCTGCCCCGGGTCCTTGGCCGGGCCTCCGTCCAGGTAGATCTTGAGGGCCTTCTCCTTGCGCGGCGAGTAGCTGACACGGTGTCCGGTCTTAAGCAGACGGCTGCTCTCCTTCTTCATCAGCTCACTGCGCTCCTCGTCCGACAGGTCCATCGGGTCCTCCGTGCTGTCCCTGCACCAGCACCACAGTAATGTTCATCTCAAGCAGTAGAAAAAATGGTTGCGAAGTAGCATCTAGTAGCATTTTATTGTTTCACACCATAGTCCTGTGTGTGTGTGTGTGAGAAGAATGTCATTAGTTTACCTGTAGAATACCACAGCTCCGTCGTCACAGATGTACAGAGGCCACACGTTAAGGGTCAACACCTTAGGGTTCCAGTCCAAATCCTGATGGATCTCCAACACAGAAATATCACAAGGAAATGTTCCTCTCCCCTGCACAGAGCAGAAAAATGGATTCTCAGTCAATCGCTTAGAAGATGAGGGAAGATGAGTGAATAAAGAAACAATTGGGTGTCCTGTGTGAGGCATTCCACATACCTTTGCAAAGTCCAGGTTTTCGAGAGGAATATTGCTGATTTCGCTAAGCTGCAAATGGAAGAAAGAAACACATGGCGGATGAATGGTACATGGACCATTTTATGATCGAGAAATGCTAATGCTGTGCTTGTACACACAGACATACCTTCTCCTTGAGTTCTTCTACGCTGCTGCTCTCCAGAATAACTTCCTGGAAGGGACCAAGCTTCATTGTAGCGGGGCTCCATCTCCGGGTGAGGACAGCCAGCTGCGACATGGACTTCATCTTCTCCGGTTCTGAGAAACACATCATAAAAGAAAGTATGTTGCTTTTCTACCTGGAAAGAAAAATTCGCTGGTACTAATGCTGTGCGCTCAAATATGTAGATTTGAACAAGAATGACATTACGATCAAGACATTTTGAGACATTTCTTTGAGTCTCAAAGTTAAAAGGTGGCTTTTATTAACTAAATGAATCATGTTGTTATGTCTATTGGTACAAACACTAAACTTTAATAAAGAATAAATATTTGAAATGCGGATGAAAGAAACAGCAAAATGAGTGTTACCGTTGAGAATTTCCAGGAAAACTTCCCAGTTGGAGGAGATGCTGATGTCTTCTTCATAGACATGATAATCCAGAAACACCGTGCCTGGGTTCTTCCACGTCTTTTTCCTGAGTCGAACACTAAACACACACACACACACACACACACACACACACACACACACACACACACACACACACACACACACACACACACACACACACACACACACACACACACACACACACACACACACACACACACACACACACACACACACACACACACACACACACACAGTTTGACATACAGCTACGTTTTCTTTTGTTGTTGCTTTTTAACTATTTTTCCTCACCTGTCAATGTCGAGGTCGAGCTTGCACTGCTCTTTCATCTGAGGGAGCAGCTCCACTTTCGACTGTCTGACGGTCATGCCCTTGGCAAACACCGTGTCCACGAGGAACTTGCAGGGCTGGGAAACACATGCATGGAAACGCTCAACATTTGTGATCACAAATTAGTCAGGTGATTCAGGCCCAATCTTCCAGGAAGTTCTTACCTCTGCTTCATTCACTAGCAGTTGATACACCTTCACTCTGTATTCACCCTTTTTCAGTGCTCTTCCCAATCGAATTGTTATCTGCGGGAAGCAATAAAATGTAGGTCTTTTAATCACTCACTCAACAGAAAATCCATCATAAATCCACGTATCACTTCTAAAAATGATTCTGACCTTGTTATCGTCGGAGAATGATGAGAGCGTTTCATTGAGCCGGACGCTCTCAAACTCCTGGTTGTTGGCGTATACACGAAACACCTTGAACTGGGTAGCGGTGACTCCCACATACGGCTCCAGGTTCAGTTTAAATGCTGCTAGAGTTATTCTCTTGTCCACGTGAACGATTAAACCTGAAGATCACAAATTAACAACAATTAAACAGTGAAGAACGGATATCAATTTGTGTAATGTTTTCAATGCAAAGTCAATCTTGTTCTGCTAAAAATTAGGGTTTCATGCCTCTAAGACTTTGAACTAGTTTTCCTTAGTTAAGGATGACTCATCCATTAAACTGCATCATAAAGGAAATGTTCGTACATTTTTGTGCGTTTGATGAGGAGTCATCTTGAGAACAAGGCTCTGCTTTGAAGTACAGGTACTGGGCCTCTGCCTTGCTCTTCCCATTGTCGTCGTACTCGCTGTCTGTCCCAGAGTCCTCTTCAGCAGTGTCCCAGGTCTCCTTTTTCCCCTCGTGGGCTTTTGAGCGGCGGCTACTCGTGATGCTGTGCGAGTCCAAGCCGTTAGCCAGCTGTATGGGACCGCTGTCTGCATTGCACAGGGTGTCACTACTGTGACTGGAGCTTAGGATGTCGCTGTCCACTGAGCTGGTGCTACGGTCGTTGTTCACCTCAGAGTCCGAGCGCTCCTCGCAGGCAAAGTGGTTCTCGGGGTCGGATGAGGTGCCGCTGCTGCCCCCGGCTGTGGCTCCGATCCGGTTCTCTAACTCTCTGTTGTCTGCAGCCACACAGAGGGAAGAGTCGGCCTCTCGGGTCGGGGATTCGATGGGTTCAATGTCGCTGGCGTCAGAGCTTTTCTGGCTGTCACTAGTGCTGGAGGCCTGCTGCTGTTGCAGAGACAGATTCTTTAACTTTTCTGTGCTTTCCTCAAGGATCGCCTCTACAGATTTGCCGTTAGCCTTTGCGCCCTCTACGGGCACATCCGAGTCACCTACTACTTTTTGGCCAAGAGTCCTGTTGGCCAAGGAGCCAGGAGACTGTTCGGGGAGTAAGACCAAGAGGCGGATCGTATTGCCGTGACGATCCAACAGTTTCCACAAGAGCGATTCAGTGAAAGCAACTTGATGATCAGCCGACTCGGAGCTCTCCACAAAGACCTGATGACAGCAAAGAGAAAAATGGATCAAATTCAAGTTCAATCTTTAGAATTATTCAAGTAGATTCTGATACAAAACTAACAATGAAAAAAACTTGTTAAACAAAAATGTGTAGACCTTGTTACTCCTGAAGAACCCCTCAGCTTTCAGGGTCTTGCTGGGAACATACAGGAGCCGGAGGTCATTATAGCAGCGCTCCAGGACCACACGCATGCTTTCTGAAGAAAGCGCTGTAGCCTAAAAAGAAGGGCAAACACCTGGCTGAAGTCTGAAGGAATTATCTCACATTCTCATAATGCATTCAATGTATTTTAGAATTATGTGTTAAAGTTTAAGATAAAGAGTTGAGGAAGAAAAAGAGATGACGATGGACGGAACCGAGGAGAGTACAACACCTGTGCAATAAGCTGTTTGAATTCAGATATCGTTTGGTTCAAGTACGCCCGAACACTGATTGGACTGGCGATGGTCTCCTTCTTCAGATCCACAACATGAACCTTCACCATCACCTCTGAAGGAAATCAGCAACACGCCCACAGACAAAAAACGCTTACATTCATTTGCTGTGTTCTGACAATCCACCATTATTGTCAGCCTGCATAATGTAGAGAATCAACATAATCGTGAACGTGGGCTTTATGAGACAATAGTGCAGTAAATGCTGACATACTTGTGTTGCACTAAACCCCACTATGAGTGACAAGATGAGAACGGCTAAATGGTAGCAGCCCACTGACCTCCAGGTTTGTAGGGCTGGAACACCTGCTCCGGTTTGCGGCTCTCAAGCAGCAGGTCGAACATGTACGAGGACTTGACCCCTCCAAGCAGCAGACCCATCGGCGTGTCCTCCTCACCCTCATAGGAGCGCTCCAGGTACTCGTGAAACTCATCGTACTTCACCAAGCGGCAGCAGTCCAGAGACGCCACTCCCTCAAGCTCCATCATCTGAGGTACAGAACATACACAGCTTGTACTCTACTGATTTATTATGTTGTTGGAAAATCAGATAGTGAAGACAAACCATAAACCAATCAACCTTGTAGGCCATTTCTGTTGCTTCTTGAAGAGTTTTGTCTTTGTGTACTTCCAGCTTGCTCTCCATCATCATCTTTACAGGATGCATGCAGAAAAGCTTTATCTGGAGGGGAGAAGCAAGAGTTGTTTCACAAGAAGATCCGCCTGTCAACTGATCTACATTTAGGAGCAAAACTATCTAACTGTATCTAATCTAAATCTTACATGGACTATATACCTTGCAAGTGTTGCGCTCAATCTCCCGCTGTCTCTTTTCCTGCTCTTCAGACTCTTTCTCCTTCTGAACCAAACTCTTTATGTGCTCTGGGAACTCTTCCCCAGCCAAATACTCTGCAGTCAGGAAAGACAGAGTACACTTTGAAACTGGATAGTCATTCTCGGGCATTCAGAGTGAAGGCAACCCTAGTAATATAGGAGTAAGATTATGAGCTGCTATGAGTGAGCATAAGCCGGACACATAGAAGGGCTGTAGTGATTTGGTTTTCTATAGTGGTCAGGCATATTACAGAACAAAAGCTCAACTACCGTAAATGGACAAGTCATTTTAGCATAACCTACAGCAGAATTAATTAAAATCCATTTCTTACTTGCATTCCTTGAGGGATCCTTCAATCTATAAATCAGCATATATGCATTTGTAGAGCTGATGAGAAAACAAGATGTCTAGTTAATGAGTGAATTGGAATATTTGTAGAGAGTATACACTTTTGTCGGTCAAATAAAAGTTATATTGGTTCAGAAAGAAACATGAAAGAACGACTAATAAACACACACAATAGACAAGACAAGTGTATTTTTTCTTTGACAAACCAACAGCACCAGTGTATTATTGTACAGACTAAGCATGTGATGCGTAACCCATGAGACACAACTCACCTCGCAAAGGCACTGGAATAGTAGCCTCTGCTGCCTGAGGATCCCCCGTACGTCTTCCTGATATCATCTTGGGTGATCTGCTCAACAGATATAATGTCTTACTAAACAGCCCGGACCATGTTTACAATACGTGAATGGTTTTAATGACATGGATAGCATGCTTAGTTGAGTAACAACCAAACACAGTTCTATCTCTGCACAGACACAGACATTTGAGTAGGGTAAGACGGCAAAACCGGTAATTTGTGTGCTGAGGCTGACCTTGCTAACGTGCTGATCGTTGAAGCTGTACCACTGGCCATCACTGAAGGATTTGATGCAGGCGTAGTAGTGACCACCTGCAGCGCTCCCAGAATGTACCATGACGGAGAACAGCTCAAAGATTGGCAAGCTCTGGGAATAGACAGAAAACAATTTGTTCATTTAAAATAAACCACCAAGTTGTATTATGTAACAGCTTGCATCAGTGTTTTCGCATGGCGTGCACGTGGCGCTCGCACCAGCGGTTAGAAAGAGCACGTCACCGAAAACGAACAACCCCCCCTTTGGCTGGTCCGTTCGCCATAGTACTATCCCCTACCCCGTAAAGTTGTAAACTAGGGGAAACACACTGAATGGTAAATGTACACTCACCAGACACTTAAACAGGTACACTGTTCAATTGCTTGTTAAAACACAAACTGCTTATCAGCCAATCACATGTCGTTTAGGCATGTAGACTTGGTGAAGACAACTTGCTGAAGTTCATACCAAGCTTTAGGATGGTGGAAAAAAGGGGAATGAAGTAGCTTTAAAAGTGGCACGGTTGCTGGTGCCAGACGGGATGTTCTGAGTCAGTCACAAACTGCAGATTATTCCAAAAAAGAGAAAATAGCCAGTGAGCAGAATTTGTGTGTGTTCTTGTTGATGTGAGGTCAGAGGAGAATGGGCAGACTGATTGGAGATGATAGAAAGGCAGAACACCATCTCTGAACACAGCAGCAGAAGAACACACCACTGTGCCACTCCTGTAGCTAAGAACAGGAAACAGACTACAATTCGCACAGGCTCACCAAAATTGGACAATAGAAGATTGGAAAAACGTTGCCTGGTCTGATGAGTCATGATTTGAGCTGCGACATCCTGGACCCATCCTGGGTTCAGGCTGCTGCTTGTGGTGTAATGGTGTGAGGGATATTTTCTTGGCACACTTTGGGCCCTTTAGTATCAATTCCATGTCTATCACTGTATGCCCACAGTGTACCATCTTCCAGCAGCATAATACACCATGTCAAAAAGCTCATATCATCTCACACTGGTTTCTTGAACATTACAATGAGTTCACTGTCCTCCGATGGGAAGTCAATTGAAACAAGGATATTAGCAACAGTCAACATTATGATTGTAGTGAGCATTCATAATGCGTACCTTTGGCTTCAATGCCCTCTCTGTGCTGCCAGTGCTGTCCAAGCAGATGCCTTCATCTACACAATCATCGGTGGAAAAATCGTTGCTCATCTGGTCGCTGTGGCAACTGCCTTCATTCTCTGCTCCGCTGTCAGTGCAGCTCTCTGTCTGAGGGGACTTCTAAAGGAGGCAATTTCAAATACTATAATGGAAGAGCTCATTTGAAATAAGTATGGTGTGTGGCCTTGCTATAGTCGATTGGAGATTGACGGAGAATAATATTTTGGAATAGTGATAGAAAGCATTATCTGTCCTCACCTCATCTTCCACGTCGATGAATGGACTCATATCCAGCTCCTCTGGGAAAGTCATTCGGTCATTAAGCTTGATGCGATGCATGGTGGTGTAGTCAAAATCAAACCGTTTCAGCTGCAGTGTCAGCAGGTAGGGGAAGTGCAGAAATCTCAGACCCTGTAAAGAGAAGCATTTATCAAGGTCAATAACATATTCAGTGAACATGGATCCCATGTCTCATTTTCCCTGTGCTCACCTTGCGGGCGTCACATTTCTTTTTGCAGCGTTCACAGAAGTACTGGTTGGGCCCATCAAGAGTTTCTGGTTGGATGAATGCCTGCAAAGCCTCTTCCTGCAGCAGAAAAATGAAAAAATAAAATATTTTGGAAGCCAAATTATTTAATAGACATAAACTGTATTAAATGAGCTGCATGCACTGAATCAAGGAGAGCCTTAATGTAGACGTAAATCCCAAATATGGAATGAGTGCTTCAGTATACGGCCGTTAAAAGTTTAAAAGTGATGAAATAAGGTGAGAGAACTCACCACACTGCCGTAGGCC
The DNA here is from genome assembly GCF_949316345.1 of Pungitius pungitius. Classification (NCBI taxonomy): domain Eukaryota; kingdom Metazoa; phylum Chordata; class Actinopteri; order Perciformes; family Gasterosteidae; genus Pungitius; species Pungitius pungitius. The sequence goes on from NC_084903.1 coordinate 12,936,881, forward strand.
TGGCTGGCTCCAAAGGGTCTGATTACAAGAGGAATGTCCAGGTAAGTATCAATCCTCCAGCTCTCATAGCCACACTCCAGACAACGGACATAATCCTTCAGCTTCCCTTGGTACAGCTGGTTGATCAAGTCAGCCTGAGGAAATGGAGCCATGACAGTCAGGACTCATCAGCCATCTTTTACAGTTAAAATTCTCTCACTAAAACAAGTGTGCAATTATTTCTGTGTGACACTACCTGCCATCCAAAACTGTCCATGGATTAAAAATAGCTACATTCAACACATCCAAAACCATTTTGAATGTTGTTAAATAAATCTGATTGCTTGAATGCGGCGTTTCCACAGCAACATAAACTCAATATATTTTACCTGCTTAACTTCCTAACACCCGCTCTAAGCAGCTTATATTTGAATAAAACGAATACCAAGATGGATGAAAATATTTAATTTCCTTGTCATTTGAATTACGGGCTTTTAAATAACACTAGATGACTAGCAATCAAATATGAAGACTTTCAGGGGCCTCCAGCTGCTTTGATAAAACAGCTGTTATACAAAAAACATCTCTAAAAGTTATTTTTGCTCCTTTCTTTTTCAGCTGATCCGACCTGTGACTCAAACCCGTGATTCAACCCAAACTGAGTTTTGTGATTGCACACACTGGATTAACTGTATGCCGGTCATTATACACTCCCTAGATAAGAAGACAGCAAACAGCCAACCCTGAGGCTTACTGGCCCATTTTATGCTCCCACAGTAGTCTTTTGTTTTTATTGCGGGGTGGGAGGGGAGGAATTTTATAGATTTCAAATGAATCTTTAGGAAAAGGTTTTGCTTTCTCCCACCTGCTCCGTCTGCTTCCACTTCTGCTCCAGGGCATCAAACATGACCCTGCACAGCTCCTGGACGTCATGCTGCTGCCAAGCTAAAAGAACAAGTGCACAATAAACATGACTGACTGTACAGATGCAAAGGCACGTGGACACAGGAGAGTGCAAATGCTGACCTTCGCTGCTGTCCCAGCCGAAGCTCCGTGTCACATCAGTGGTCTCGATTGCCCGTTTCTTACTAGTCTGCAGCAGAACAAACAGCCTTTGCAACTGGTGTGGTATACTAGTGACTGGATCCTCTTCAGTCTCCTCAAACTCCCAGCTTAGGTTGGGAAAAGGTTACAAAACAATTTCAGAAGTGGTACTTTGCAGGTAAACCTTTCAATTTAAAAGATTTCCCTTACTTGTAAAGTGCATTTCTGAACTCTGGGGTCATGAACAGCGTTTGTAGAAGACTGTTCAGATAGCAGGTCATCGCTTGGTTGACCAAGCCCACGTAACCTACAGCAATGGGGGGGGAGGGGGGTGGACAACAAACAACAAGCAAGGGGACAGTTGAGGTTGAATAACAAATATCAGGTTATCAGGATGAGGATTCCTGATAACAAAGTGAGGTCACATATTCAACAGGTGACAAAATCTCACCGGTTTCAGATTTGTTGAGGATGGACGAGTAGGAGTAGGATGGACTACTGTAGTCACCACTGCTGCCTGCAGCACTGTCTCTAGGCAGTGGCCCAATAAACCGCTCTTGAGAGCTGTCATCGAGTCCACTGCTATCTGCTGTTCCTGACTCATCCTGTGCACACAAACATACAATGAGGGACAATTTATATTTTTAAATCCTTTGTTTAAAAAAAGAATACAATCTAACTGTATAGCAAAATGATATTACCGATGCCATCTGGGGCTGCTCTCCATCTTTATCTGTGAGCTGGAGGAAATTTTTCTTACCACCAGGCTCAAAACCAGAATCTGAGAGGGTCACCTCACTGCTGTGGTCTAGTGGCGCCTAAAGGGAGACAGAGGCAAAACAAAAATCACATGAAAACTACAATTCTTGGTAAATAGCCACCAAACATAGAAAAACAAGTCCAAAACCTGGAGGGACTCATGAAGACTTAAATTCCCCTTGAACTCATTATCTGTAAATTGTCTGTACTGACGCATACAATGCAAGTAGCTGGAAGCCAACATGTGAGCAATGCCTACGTATATGTAACACTTTTCTCCTCCCAGGACGAGCTGAGGACAACAACTACACAAAGTGCTGCAGTGGAAACAGAAGCTTAATCCACTGACCTACTCGGTGACATAACAAACACAGCACCTGGGATTCGGCCCGGGTCAGCAGCAGGATTAGTTCGGGCTCATTTAAGAAAAGGGAGTAGTCAGTCTGTACCAAATAGTTGGAAGCTTCATTCATAACGTTGACATTTAAATTCTAACTTATCATTTGAAGGATGGTTCTAGTGGTATTACTTCTGCTGCACACACATTGAGCACGACGGCCCTCAGTCCTGACAATCAAGCTAACCTACAATAATGTGCTAAGTTAGAGATTTGGGTGGTTGATTAACGCATATTTTTTCCATGTTTTGTTGTGCGGATCAACAGTTTGGCTTGAGCGAGTGCCAGTATTAAAATCTCTGACCCGCAAATAACTACAGCCAAATAACCTTTGAAACTCACTCTGATCAAAACCTTTCCAAGTACTTCATACCCTTCATTGCACTATCTGCATAAGTACAATCACATTTTTTAAATAGGGACATCAGAGAAGCGGACAGAAAGTTTGAGTAATTAATTTCCTAACCATGTCAGGTGCATTTCTCCAGGCAAGGTCAAAAGTGTCTTTCACGTATCTCGCTTTGTGGGCGACATCGTCATAGAGTTTGGAGAGCGAGGTGGAAGCAGGCAGGTTGAGGGTCAGCCTCTCATTGATCGTCTTTGCACTGGTGATGTCCTGGATGATACAGAGCACTCTGGGCTCTTCCGCTGCATTTTGGATCTGCAAATCAAGAAGAACAGCATGAGCATGATGTATTGGCCAAACTGGTGAAAAGTTAGGCCTTGGAATAAATGGTTAGTACGGTTGTGCAACTAATGTCTGCTTCAGAAACACACCAGTGCAGAGAAGAAAAATATCATTGAAGTACAAATATGACCTACTTGGTACCAGTTGGTTACATTCCTGGAAAAGATACAGCTGGATTTCTAAAAACCACCAAACGGTGAAATCTGTGCTGAACTTTTCTTGCACACAGGAAAGAAAACAGACTTTCATCATAATAAAACAAACTGCTTGGTGACATAAGGGAGCTTATCTCAAACAGCGACACCATAGAAAATTCACTGGGGCGCCGGCAGGTAACCTACATGTGACAGACCCACCAAATTGTAAAAACATGAGTAGGTTGACAAATTTCTCCAAAATTGTCCAGTGTGTTGCGAAAAATACAAAACGCATGCACTTGCTTACACATGCTTCATTTTAGAGTATAACACACAGTGTAAATTGTTTGAAGACACAGCAAGTCACTTGCAGTGCACAAAGAATTATTAATTTTTATTGTTCAGGCTGTTTGCAAATGTAGTAAAGACTTACTTAACAAGCGCCAATGTACCGAGCATGTCAAGACAACGCCCAGCCAGCTTCCATATCGATTGACAATTAACGAAGCAATGTTTCATATTCATAACTACTGAACTATTGCATGAACAAGTGATTTCAAGTCACGAATAGATGAAGTAACATTTAAACATTTTCAATTTGTGCTGTTTCATAACGCCGTCGCTTTCAACGCTGACAAGGAAGAATGACAGAGCGTCAGCTTGGTGCTGCTTCATGCATCTATTTGATACTATGCATTTGCATCATCTCTCTCCCATACAAAACACCAGGCAAAGCTACCTGAGAAATCCTCTTGATTTCATCAAACATATTCTGTCTGCAACGCCGAAACACATCCTAATGATACAATGGAGACAGTTTGAGTGGAAAATAACTTTAAAAAACGCAACAATAAAGTGTATTGTAAAAGATTACATTAGACTTGTAAGCCTACAACTATTATTGTTGGGCCGCCAAATAAACCTCGCTGACTCTGGTTTTGCCAACTCTTTTTGAAGTCTGTAATCTTGGCAAAGATATTTGACAGACAGGTCTTATAAAGTGGCTGCAGCTGACAACACACAAGTGTATTATGAGATTAAAGGTTATTTTTACCGTGGATATAATCACGAGGTGCTGACATGAAGCCACAGGTACTGCAAAATACGGGGAGCATTTCTTTACAGCTGTAACTTATTTTAAATGGCACCAAAATAATGACAGACTAGATTGTTGTGAACCGTCAGCAGCCATTAAATCCTATAAAAAGAAATGTAATGTAAATACTACTGCATATGTCACACTCACTCAAGAACTTAGAACAGAACACAGAGGGAGTAATCAATAGTCAATTATTATATTAATAATTATTCAAATTCAAAAGTTTTATTGTGGAGACATTTTACAACTAAACCTGACCAGCCTTTCATTTTGATTAACTAAAATATCCAGAAATGGTTGTGGTGGTTCTTGAAAAAGTCAAAACATTAAGTAGATGGAAAATTCAATTTTAATAGTTGTGGAAAACATCACATGTTCAGAGTCTGTTTTGGCATGTTATGAATTGTACAAGCAAAACAGACCAATAAGCAAAACATTTTTGAAAGTATTTGAATTCTTCAACATGTTTATACAAAACGCTTTCACAGCATTACAAACTGTGGCGAGTAGAATGTGGCAGTGTATGATTAATGGGAAATTCCATTTTTGTCATTAGATGAGTGGAGCTAATTAGCATAATTTTGGGAGCAAGACCACGCCTCAAACACTCCTCTTCCGGTATTTCTATAAATAGAGCTCAACCCACTCTTGTTCTCGAGTACCCATTCTGAAAACCCCACCCTCCCAACCCCTTTTCTTTTCTCTTCCTCTCCAACTTTTCGTAGGGCCCTGAAAGGGTTTGCCGTCCTCCAATGTAACTCCCTACAACACATCCGATCGACCAGACTAAATCAATCAACAACACGTTCACTCATGTTAAACGCCTTAAGTGGCTGCTGTGGTCTTAGCTAGTGAAAGGACTGTTAAAAATAAAAGATTAACAATGAATTTATTTCATGCATAACGGAAGGCAATTTGGCAAGTTTAGATGGATTCTAAAAGCCAAGGTTCTTGCATAAGGAAATGCTTATATTTCTTCACATTACTCTAATTAAATCAGAAAGCAATTCTGTGTCTACTAAATGCTACGTCGTTGCCTGTGTGAGTGTGTTGCTTCTCACAAATATTTATTTTAATTGGGCTCACAGCATCAACAGAGAGCTTCGGGGGACCTCTGGTATCCCAGAACACACAAAACTGCAGCTCAAATTACCTATACTTGAGGTCATGTTTTCTTCCATAACACAAGTCATTTAAATATAAGTTGCCTTCGAGTCTAAAGAATTAAAGGATAGTCTGACATACAAAAATTATCAGTTGATTTCATTATCTTACTGAGTAAACAAAACCCCACCCCAGGCAAATTTCTGTTGAAACTCAAAGAAAAGGCTTCACTTCTGTTTCAAACCAGATAACGAGGACGTTCTGCTTTGTGTATTTCTTTAAAAAGTTAAATTACTATTTACATTAATGTATCATTTCCAAAGAGGGCCTTGTTGATTATGCAACAACTACAATAAATTCTAGGATATATATTTGCATATGACAAAAGGATATATTTACAAAAGGATAGATTACATTTACCATAAATGCATCTACTTTTAACTATCTTAACATTCTTTTACCAGTCCACTGTGATTTTTTCAAATGCTAAAAAGGTTTAATATATACACGGGCTTTGCTGAAAAAAAGATTAGTAAATAACCTGATTTCATCCACACAATATCAAGTTTGATTGAGACTGCAGAATTGTATTATATTGTATCCATAATCAAATAATAACTGGATTTTGTGATCCAGTTATTATTTGTTACCTTGAAACTGAATGAAAAATCCTACGTGCACAGTGGTGAGTAATTGCATCCTTGTTTCCCACCAGCCACATCAGTGACGTCCTATACATGACGTACGACCCTGCAACTGACGTGTATGCAGTCATATAAAACCATCCATATAGGGTGCCCAGATAACTTGTAGCAACCCATAGATGTTAAAATATGACTACCATGTCAATAGTGTTTGTGTCCTGCAGGATGTTTACCTTAACATAACACTGTCAGTAAACACATTGCCATCTGGAGAACAGGTGGAAATGTGTTGTTTACCACATCTACGAATTGTTTACGGTTAGGAAAACACAGTACCATCGAATAATAAAAGACGATGGTTTCATCTAACTTAAAGCTAAGATAGTGTGGCTAACCACCAAGGCAAACATGGCAGGACAGACAAGCAAAGGCTAAGTAACGTGTGACCAATGAGTTAATCAAGGACGTCATAATCGGAAGGGCGAATGTTTGTATTCAAACATTAGGGACACCAAAATAGCATAAACATTGAGGTTATATTACACGCACCTGCATCTAACGTTACATTGACGCTGGCAAGTAATATCCGCTACCGTTAGCTTTAGCTAGCAAACTGCAATAGCTATTATGCTAACACTAAGGCTACAAGTTATATTCAAAACAATCTGCTAACACAGACGACCCGGAATTAAAGCGACGTTATAGATTAACTTTAAACGTTACATATCTGCTTTTGACTTGGTGCTGGCAACAAGGTAAAGCGACGTTAGCTATTTGCATTTGGTTTAGCAACTTAAAAAAACAACATGACACAGTAGCTATTGGTTAGCTAGAGGCAAAGATGTGACTGTTGTAACTTGCATGTGTGCTATCTAACGTCGTCTTTGTTTGGGGGATAACATAATGGCAACCCAAAAATATCTCACAACTCTTATGCCGCTGATGAGAAGAAAACCAAAACTGAAAGCTAGGGTAACTAAACGGCTACAGTGCTAAAGCTTTAGCTACCATCATAGACTCACTTTGTTAGATATGTAACGTTAGCTAGCGAAACTAGCCGCTAACTAATGCTATCTATAAGGTTGGTTAGCCATGTCGTGATAGGCCGTCCAAGTCATGTTTGGCTAACGTCAATGCTAACTCTTAGCAGATGAGGAATAGCCTCTAAATGGTACAACAAGATCGCAAACACCCAAAGGGGTGCCGCTATTAACGACCCCGGTCTACACGGTTGACAGCTAACGTCCAGAAGTCAGGTTCTCCAACATGTTTAGGGTCCACGATAATCTCACCTCTTGGGGTACGAACTGGTTCTCCTCGTTAGGCACCATTTCCATTTGTGCGACAGTTTAGGCAAGTATCTATCCGGACAAGGATGTCAGCGAAAAAACTTTGCTGCGGTAAACACAAACATGCTTTGTGACCAGTTCGTAGTAAGTTTTGACACTTGGATGATAATATTAAACTTGCCAAAAGTTGTTGGCTTCTCAAAGTGATAGCAACACGCTCAGTGATACTACCCAAGCACACAGTGCCCTGCTATACATGGAGAAAAATGGCCGTTGTTTTACTCCGTGAGACTTCACCCAGGGAGCTTTGGCGTCACATTCCACCCGAACAAGCGTGCGTGATGTGTGAGGACAGAGTGACGTCGACGTGCACGTACGTGCGTGCCTATGTGTAGGGGTGTCACCATAGATATATCTACGGGTGTTACAGACATTTTTTGAGATTTAAACTGGGTGCCCAACATTGAAACATCACACACACACACGCACGCACACACACACACACACTGTGGCCAACAGCAATGTTGTATTAGTGAAAGACAACTGACATGCACCGCTGTCAAAAATGCTGTCAGATAAAAAAAAGAAGCATATCCATACACAGGATTAGTTAGCAGGCACATTTATTTTTCAGGAAAAATTAAAATTTGTAAAACTACATTTGAAATACATATTTCACAGTTCACCTCACAACAAGAGGGGTCAGGTTTTGGTTAAGTTCACTTTTATTTCATACCTTTTCTCTCTGTGTTTGTTCAAATGTATTTTTACCTAAATTACGTAGTCATTTCACATTCCTAAGATATGTAGATTAAGTCTAGATACAGTTCATATTATTTAGGTTTTATGTGACATTCTGTTTTTCAAATGTTGGTGCAGCAGTTAAGTCTGGGGTTACAGTTTGGGGTGTGAGAAGGGGTTAAGTTTCATCAGAGCTTCACTGTGCTACTCAGGCCAACCGCATAGGTTTTATCAAAAGGTTGACCATAACTTCCCTCCAAATATTTATATTATACCCTTGAGTAAATCACTACACCCACATTATCTCAGATTGAACTCTTCAGTCTTCAGCAGTAAAGTTTTAACCTGGGGAACGTAAGAGTTTATGAAGAAAAATGTATTAATGTTAAATACACTGATGATGAAGAAATCAAACTTAACATAGAAAAGTAAAAATGTTGTACATTTATATAAAATTAAATAGTTATCACAAAACGTCAAACGTTTAAATCCCTGTTTCTTTTGTCCAGATTGAACAACGTTTCCTGCGGTTTAGTCATTTAGTTATTTTTAAGAAGAAGTCTGACATAGCTGTTCTCAAACATAAATCTCCCTTCACCAGATGATCTAATGATAGCAGTTATTTGTGAATTAAAGCTAATTAGTTAATTACCTTTTTTAGAATTGTTTTCATTGTCAATTAGCACAGATTTGACAACATATTTTTTATGAATTTATTGCACAAACCTTCATCAAGTTGTCAACAACCTATTTGTCTCCTCTAGGGAATAACATATTCACAGATGTACTTTTTGAGGCTGCGACACACCTCATCGTACCACTTTCCTTGTGCAGCTACTGAAAGGGCAACACAGCTCTCCCTGTTGGTTCCTGTGGGCTGCTTCTTGGAGCGATCCCAGTTGAAGTAGCTGACTGGCAGACTGTTGACATCAACATACTGGCCTTCTTTCACGATGTCTGCTACACCGATCCAGAAGTCCCTGGATCCAGGAGCACTCCTCTTTGCATAGTCCCTTAGGTCGTTGTTTTCCATCAGGTCCCGTGGCGTTGCAAGAGTTCCCCCTTGTGCAATGCAGTCTTCATTTGCTTCATGGTAATGTTTGGGTTCCTCAATTGTGAGATAACACTTCCTGTGAGCTTTGATACCACGGAGACAGACTGAAAACACAAAGCCCTTCCTTTCGTGAGTGAATTTAATTGTAATTTCTTCTATTTCTATTCTATCTTTTTGGAATACACGTTTTTCTACAAAATAATTTGTAGCAATTCCCGAAGCCATGGTCAGTAATTATTCAACCAAGAAAATAAAATGATCAAACATAATACACAACTTTAAGTATATAAATACATTTATAGTATTTTAATACAGTCAATTCAAGGTATTCAAAATAAAAATACACACAATCATAAGAATAATAATTTTCATGTTTTTTATGTTCCATATAGTTTGAGTGTTGAAATTATGCCGTTTGTGCAATTCCACCTTTTAGTATATGAATGAACGGCTGATAAGAGTTCTGTTGCTCTCTGCTGGGGAGAAGTTCAAAATGTAATAATAGCATCCCTCAGTAAGTCCGCTTGAATAACAAGTACTATGTAAGAAAAAGCTCTATCCTGTATTTATAATACAACCTTAAATGACAATATCATCAACCAACTATTGTCCCATAATTTATTTTCATTCGCACTTGAGTGCAGTAATGCTTATCTATTCCTCTCCTCTTTTTACTCCGTGAAATAGGTAGTACCTGTCTGCAACGCCTGCATCTCCTTCAGTGAGTTCACCTCCCGCCACAACCTCTCAAGCTGGGACTTCACTTCATCTTCTTCTGCAGCTGCTTCCCCACGAAGACGCAAGTGCAACCGATCAGGTGAGCATTGGGGCATTTTTATTTAAGAATTGTGTGTATAGTTACCTCCAGACTGACGGGGTGACACCGCTTTCCTGCTGCGAGATGGACGGCTGGAGCTGAAGTGGAGCAGGAAGCAAAGAGCAAAGAGGAAAGGGAGGACGAGACGAGCCATGTCTGAGGCCAGTGGACACCTACAGTGACACAAACAGGGGCACACCTTGTAGAGCCGTGAAAGAGACCAAAACCACTGCACCCAGCTCAGTATATATACTGGCCCCTCTGTATGCCTTTCTCGGTACTCTCTCTGCATTGGCTCCACATGTTTTGTCCAAACATCAGGAGGCAGGGATGGGGGTATAAGGGTGGAGTGGCAAATAAGGATTTCCTTGTGTCTGGCTGCTGACAAATATTTACTTGGTACAAGGGGCGGTAAGCAGTATTCATTTTACATTTCGCAAACAAACTGGAAATTTGTTGACTGCTTTTAGTACAATGGTCATCACACCCTTGATCCATGGCAGTTTTGGACATGTCAAAATCCCCTTTGACATGTGAAAAAGAACCTTGGCTTCAACTCATATAACTTTCAAATTACATCAAATATGAACGTCATGAGTAAATGTTGCTTCTACCTATTCTCTATAGACAAAAAGCATTTTGAATATTTCAATCACACAGACATGCAGTTGTATAATCTCTCAAAATAAAGCCGTTATTAAACCAGAGGAAGTGCAGCTCCCCGCTTGGGTGGAAAGCTATTTTTAGAGTGAGATGTTGTATGCTGATGGGAGCGGAGAGTTAAATAAGAAAAACCTTTTGGCATACAGGCTTAGTATAGGAATACAATTCTAAACACGAGCCTTTTCAAATCTAACTGTCTTTGCATTGTATTTTTCCGAACATTGCTGTTAAATATTAATAAATAAAGGCTGAAAAAGAAGATATGCTGTACAACAAATTATTGAATGCTATTCCAATGTAATTTATACAAACACTTGTCTCATTACACCCAGAGGGTAACACCGGACCTATATTTACCTGATGAGAAAAATCACCAATAGTTCTGGTTCAATCAACGATTGATGATTAAGATAACCAATACATTGATCTACAAATAAAACCTCCATTTGCAGCTGTTCTGGCATTATGTGGCATAGGCACATATGCATTGGCTCTGGCTTTACTGGCTATCTGAAAGCATCTTTGAGGTCAGAGGTCAACAGTTGTTCAATGAACACAAAACACAATCGTTAATCATTAACTCCTTTGACAAATTTACAGTAGTCCCTTACTTCAGTGTGACAGAAACATCAAACTACTGTCTAAAAGTAAGTAAAAAAATCCTTTACTTTGTTGCCACCTGGTGCCAAACAGAGGAACTGTGCAGAATAGTTACATTTATTGGATGACGTATTGAAGGAGAAAAAAACGTTAGTGGATGATATGAATCTCATGTGAAATAAATCAAAACATTGAACTTACATACTTTGCAGATACATTTATTCAAGTAAACAGAGGTGCACTTTCTCAAAGAAAATATAAAAGAGGAAAAAGGACAAAAATATATATACGACCACAAGTTAATTAGTTTTAAGGGATTTTGTGAAAACACTGCAGTACTAAACCCTTTTATTCTTTTTTTTACAATATACTCAAAAACATGCACTCTATCTTTGTCTCTCGCACACAAACACACACACACACACACACAACAGACCTTACACTAAAGGGCATCATTATCCTTACTTTCTAGTCTAGAAGTCAACCTCTAAAATGAGAAATAATAAAGTTGTCTCTTCAGCTTTATCATTGAACTTCAAAGCATGCAGTGTTGGTAATGGGGATACAAAGTGTAGAATTTCTTAAAATGGCACGGTTGTGACTTGTTTGACAAAATACCTTTTGACACATACGCTGGATTTAAGATATTAATTAAAGTAAAGTAATAAACAATTCAGAAGACAGGCCAATATGAAGCACACTGAATAAGAGAATAGTAAAAACAATAGTGTGTTTGTACCTAAAATAATTCATTTGAATATGTGTATGATTTGGAGTAAAGCAGAAGTCGTCCCCTTCCTTGACAAACCAACACATTGTGAAAAATACTTATGGAGTCGTATGGCACTTTTGTTGTGAGGCACCAGTAAACAATGATCAGACAAGCACATTAGTGACTAACTAATTCACTGATTTATACCGTTTTCTTGTATTTACATACAGTATATTTCCTTCCCCTAAATGTACCACTGTATGCTTTCATATACAATGTATTTTACTCAAAGTTGTGAATATACAGTGAAGAGGGAAACAGCAACCTACCATGTAAAAAAGTATCTGGTGGCACCGCAGATTCAGTTAATAGATCAAATATCTCCTTTTGTATTCCAGTTGAAAATATCTATGTTGTTGGTTTGTTCGATACAAACTTTGGACAAATAGAGCATTTTAAGTACCACACGCTGCTGTGTAGCTTGAAGGCACTGGTCATTCCATGTAACACAAGGTTGGGCCTTAAGATTTAGATATAATGTAAATATCTACACACAGACTTCTCTACCTCTTATGACTTGCACATTACTGTTGTAACATTAAAAGGTAACTCACTCTCTTGGTAGAAAGCATCAAAACTTTGGAGTTGTCATTTTCTCAAACTTCGTTTGCTTTTATTTTACACCTGTCATCACTGAGGAGCGGTGAGAATCAAGTTTTAGGACATTTGAAGCTTGTTATAGTATGTGATCTTTGTTTGCATTATTAAATTAGTTTCTAAAGTGATAATAGCTACTCAGCAGGTTTTAATGCTCATTCAGTCAATACATGGTTGTTATATGCAATTAAATGTGAAATAGACACAATTACACTGTGGGCTAGAATCACATGACTTCATAACACCATAAATAATAAAATACTATATTGACAATTGAACTTGCACCTGTTTGCCTGGGTGACAAATATGCTGTTTGTTTTGGTTCTTGACCAATAAACTGACAAACAATAGGTAAAAGACAAGATGCAAACATAAACTGTACATACATCCATTCATGCATACATGAAAACATGCATACAGCCCATGCATACACACACGTGCTGTTGTGTTCCTCTGGTGAATGTGTGCAGCCTCTGCTGTCTCTAAACCTTCTCAGTGGATGAAGGGCATTCGCTCCTTGCTGTCGTTATCTCCCTCTGGCTCCTCTTCTTCCTCTCCTGCCTCACTGGTCTCTGTGCTGTCGCTGGCCATCTAGTGGTGAAATGATATTCAGCTGTCATGAACTGTAGGCTGAGCTGCCGATACAGAGGAGCAGTCGGATTTGACAAGAAGATGATTAGGCCATTTTTTAAATATTTCCTGTAATGCCAGTGAGCAGCTGTAGACAGAGACTATGCTTTCAATACGAACATGGCTCAACATCTAATAGCGTTTCTCGGTTGGATGTGAATATCACCATGGAAACGAGTGCTATAAAACAGGAGAGAGCCCTACTAACTGCTTTCTTGTGAGGCTTAATGGGCTTAAAATGTGTTGTAGACATCATTAACAACAAATATGTAACAGTGTTTCAGCAAGCAAATTAGCTGTGTAGTAAATTAAACAGATGGATCAGTAAATCCAATACTACGGGGTTTTCTGAGGATAAGGCTTTACTTAAGATGTTCTTAAAAATGTTTATAATTGGGAACTCGTGTTTTCTTGTATCTTCTATAAGTTATTTAACTTCCTCAAAATGGTTCTGTTATATGCATCATCTTGTTTTTGCCCAATTATTGTCATCTTACCCTCTTCCTGTAAGTTGTGTATTATCAACCATCAATTCCACATAATACATTATATAACTTTCAAGTTATATTGAACATTCAAAACTGCATTCAAATCTTATTCCTATCTATTAATGTTTCCTTATAACATCCTCCTGCAATTAATACAATAATACTTAAGCCTTAACAATGTTACCAGAGGGGTGGGAGACTTCTCAAAATCCAGAATGAGTTTCCCTATGTTGCCTCTGTCATGGATTCTCTGCATGGCCTCTTTTACCTGAAAATAAAAATAAAACAAAACAATAACTAGATTTCAACAAGCAGAACTAGAGACAAGCAACAACACACATACATGATATTGAAATATTGATCAATACCAAATATTGATTTCATTTGATCACACTGAATATAGAAAATTGATTCTTTTAGATTTTCGAAAAAGGTTCTTCAGGTTCTTGTTTTTAAACAGTATTAGGCGGGTACATTTATGTCCAAGTCAAGCGCCCAGTGCAACAAAGACACAATTTGAATAGTTGACATTTTGTTTGCATCCATTTCCTGGTCATTACCGACACAACACAACTTCCTCAGAGCAGCCATAATTTAAACTTTAAGTTTAAGCTCCCTTTTTTAGCCATAATACAACAAACAAAACCAAATGAAGCAGACTCATCCTGCTGGGCTACGTTGATATCGCACTGAACAATTTTCTGCTTGTAGAATTACTCCTAGAAGGTTGATATGAGCACACAAGTACAAAGCTTCATGACTGCAGGGACAATGTATGCTCCATTGCTATTGGATACTCGATTAACTAGCTAAAGGGCACACAAATAATAAATGATGTCTCATACAATGTTGAAGATGTTTAAAGCAAAAAGTTATTTGTTTTATTTTTTATCTTGAAGGAGGTTACACCAAGATAATAAAGTCCTAATCTGAAATATAATATTCCTGTAGTGTCCTCTATGAAGACATTTATTTTTGTTTACTTTATTAAGTATGAAAAAGTATGAAAAGAAGTTATACAAATTATCATATGGATGATTTATTGAATATGTAAACCCATTTTGTTCAAATTATACTACTACTGCTAGTCGAACAGAGTTGAGCAAGACCATATGTCAATCAACTTCCTGATTTTAACTAAACAACACTTAAATCAGTGCAGAGCACCCCATTAATGATCAAATCATAGTGTAATCAACATAGTTTGCATAAGCAGGAAAATAATGAACTTATTGAACTTACATATTGCATTTACTACAACACTCTCTTAACTATTTCCAACAACAAACAAACACAGCTGCAGATCAAAACCTGTGCACCATGAAACACTCATGCTCCTCAATAAAGCTTGTCTGACTCACTTGCTGCAGAGATAAACAATCGCATACCACAAAAGATTACTCAGGATGCCATATCTTGCTTTCTCATTACACTGAATGTGCCTCTTTGTCTGGACGCCATTGTGTCACAAACATTTGTTTGCTAAAAGAAAAAGGCAAATCAAGCCAAACCAAAAATAGGTCAGCACCGAGGGAGTGAGATTCACTTGCATTGTAGGTGTAATGGGGCTTAAAACAATATCTGCATGAAACTGCATGTAAGCTTGATCATATTTTTGGAAAATTCTAAACAGCATTAACCTGTTTGTTTTTTTTCTGACTAAAACTGCTAGTGGTCCAGTTAATTGGTTTTGGTCACACAATCTCCAAATTTTCATTTTAGAAAAAAAAGGTTGCCATGGTTAACGTGTAAACTAACGCCCCCCTGAACTCTCCGTCCAGGCATATGATCAACAGAGCGGGCTGTGGCCCTGACACTACATCCC
Source organism: Pungitius pungitius (assembly GCF_949316345.1). Lineage (NCBI taxonomy): Eukaryota > Metazoa > Chordata > Actinopteri > Perciformes > Gasterosteidae > Pungitius > Pungitius pungitius. The sequence goes on from NC_084903.1 coordinate 12,952,208, forward strand.
ACGCCAGCCTCCCCTCAAAAGACATTCTTCATGGCCAACGGTTCCAGTGAAAGAACCAACCATCTGCCAACATTTAATGACGAGCTGTACCGGTGCAGTTTTCCATGACCAAGTGATTTCATCAACCGGTCATCTCTCTGACTGCAGCTACAAAGTTCGGAATGACTTGTTATCAGCTTCTTGCGTGGGTTACCTGTACTGCCTCAACTTCTACCTGCAATCTTGAAGGTTTTTTGTGTTGGGAATAAATTCCTAACTTTAAATGAGGGTCAGTAAGGATGTGTTTGCTGCATTCTTTTTACATACATTCATTGGGCCAATCGCTTTAAGGTAAAACTTTTGCCATCGCTTTAGTTCTAATGAGACCAAATGGAGAAAAACCTCATTAACACAGTGGCTCTTATCTTTTCCACTCATTGCAGATATTATCAAAATATAGCACATATAAAACACTAAGCAAGCATGTTTTGTTACATGTGCTTTTCCTACTTTGGCAGTCAACCTTTCTGCTGTAAAATGTGTCTATAGTATATTTTCATGTAGAGTGATTTTTAATGTTGGGTGCTAAAGACACCACACACCCACACAGGTGTGTTCACTTACTCCATCTAATTAAGCTTCTGCTTAGGTTGCAGTTGCACAAAGCTCTGCCAGAATACGATTTGTGATGTCAGCACACTTCAAGAACCAATATGAGGAAAAATGAAGTTGCAGCCCCTCCCACGGCAGGTGCAACTAATCAATGCGCAGTCCCAACAATGCTACACTAGGGCTTTTGCTCTTTTTTACTAAATTTGAATTTTTATGAGGAAGAATGTAATATTCGAACTGCAATTACCTGTTTACATGCAGAGATGCTCTTACCAGGCAAATAAGTAAAGGCATTTGTGGCTTTAAAATGGCCAGTACCTGACATGTCTGTGTTTCTGATTTAACCAAAAGAGGAATGTCCAGAAATATACTAAATTAGCAAGAAATGTTGACATTTAGATGTTTCTACCATCCTCTTGTGTCCAGACTACAAGCCCTGCGGGTAAAGAGTCTTTCTTTATGCAACAGAGATGTGAAGGTAATGGCCCACTAAAGGGTGTTGTAAACATAATAAACCAGTAATGGCCCTTTCAGACACAACACAACAACGGCAGCGATATGGTTGAGCGGTGGGCGCAGTGTGGTGGGACAAGTGCAGCTCAAACCGTGTTGTGTCTGAAAGGACCATGAGTGATGGTCATAGTGCTTCAACACTGAATAAAAAACAACGGACACAAAAATACTCAGGACTGCAACAGTTATGCGTAGTGTCCTGAGCCAAAATCAGAAAACTAAACCATTACACGTTTCACTACTACTGGCTGAAGTCTGTGTGAAAGGTAGCTATTGCAATTATAATACCTTTGTGAAGGACTGTACAAAGATCTCCTAGAAAGAGAAGAACCACTGCTACAATGAGCATGTAGAAAGTAAAATGTTTGATGTACATTATGCTTGTGCTGGTGTGAAATAACTGTGCAACGGGATAATAAAACCTACCCACCATCTGTGGAATAACGTCCAAGAACAGATGACAACGTCCCACAGAAAGCAGCATTAACAAAAATTGTATGCTGTCCAAGATGTTAGCATGAAATTCTCACTGAAATCGTAAACCATTAATCTCTGTTTATATAACTACCGTAATTAGCTCACTTTTAGTTGGATAATCATTGACTTCTTTGCTTTCTTAAACCTTGTGATCCGTCCGTGTCTTACCTCCTCCAGGGCCCATAGGGAGTCCACAACCGGCTTGATCTTCTTTTGGTCATAGAGACACAAGAGTTTGTCCATCACAGATTTCACAAGACTGCATTTCCCATGTTTGAAGAGAAGATTAAGGAGGGAGAATCCTGCTATGACCTTGTTCTCCTCGTATAGTTTTATAGGGTTCACCTTCTCCACCTGCCACCACTGGTGAACAAGAAGAAAAACACAGAGAGACGCGTTTATTCGCAACGACTCATTTGTGTGTTTGAAATGAAATTATGAAATGTTCACAGGGTAGTATTGTTTCCCTCCAATGTTGATAATAGACTGCATCTCTGACTCACAGATTTTGCAAAGCTGAAGAAACTCTTTGTTTCCCCAGTTACCATGTTTGACGCGCCTGAAAAAACAAAAATAAAAGGCTTGATGTGCAAAATGCTGGGAAGAAGTGACTTGTCAATAACAGGCAGACTTGCAAAAATGGTGAAGTTGGGGGAGGAATATTTGGCACCTTTAGACCCTTGGATCTGTGAAGCATGGCTTTGCACATAATTAGCACAACTAAAACTAATGAATTAATCAATTAATTCATCCCCCTCTAATGCTGCTACTTGATTCATGAGGCTCAGCATAAAAAAGTATTTAACACATGTCAGATAAGCATGGTGGCTGTGAATAAATACATTTCATTTCTAGTCTATGAATGGAGTATGTTTAATTCACATGAGTCTCGCTAACTCACACTCGACCTCGGCTGGCTGCCAACACAATACATTAAGGCAAGACTTGTCTTTAATTTAATAGTGTTATAATATGGGAGTTATTCCTGTTTCTTTGTAGAGAATTTGGATTAGAAGACTATTACCACCAACATAACAGTATGTTAGAAGCACAGATTGTAGCAGATTGTAAGCTTAGCAAACAGAAAGACAACGCTGGCTTCACCCTCCCCCATAAAAATGTTTATGCACCAGACAATTTATTGTCCTGGAGCAGCAACTTCCTGAAGTCTTATTGTCACCGGGCTTACTGTTTCCCTTATTATTTATGCTAAGCGATGCTATTGGTCACTTGGCTTAAGTTTCCTATTTGATGATCTGACAGTGTTTCCGTATAAACCTTGGCAAGAGAGAGCATAAGTGTTTTGGCAAAATGTTTAACTATTTATTTACTGCTGATATCGACTTAAAGCAAATCCACTACAATTTGACTACACACAAAAACAATGCAAAGTGAGTTATTTCCACTAGGAAAGTACTAATTAGAAAACATAAGTCGTGTTCCCACCGTAGAGTATGTAGGTTCCCAAAGGCCTCAGCAGAGTCAGGCCTTTCCCTGTGTTGTCCCCACACAGACAGTCCAACACAATGTCTACTCCCTCTGGAGAAATCCTAAAACATCAGGAACAAAGTGAAATTGAAGTTGATCAAAAAACGATTGACATCATTTAATTGACTCATTAAAAGAATATAATTTGCAGCTTTTCTTTATAATAATAGAGGGCGTACCCTTGGGTTGTGGAGAGTTTCATCACTATCCTCTCACATTCAAACTTGATGATTAATCAATAAGTTGCAGCCATTAAATGTTTTCAGAATTCTTTTTGGACTATTGACTAATCGGTTGATCAACCAACCATTTCAGCTTTTTGGTGAGATTAAGTGCATCAGAGGTCAACGTATTGCCTTACCTTGTTCAGGACACTTAATGTAAACGTGAAAGAATGAATTCTATACTCTGGTGCAGCTGCAGTCTCATCCAATCATGGATTTGGAAGTTATGAGCATTGATTCTCTGGGGTATTACTCTGAAACAAAGTTGCAGCCAAAGCCACAGTTTTTACTTTTGACTACACTTAAAAAAACTCCCCTTTTAAGGAACTTGTTTTGCTTTATCCACATCACTGCTCATCAGCAAACTGCCCATAACAACAAGGTTTAATGCTCGCAAACAGAATCAATCAGGCAACAAAAGTTGGCCATAATGAGACCCATTCAAGTCACGGATATGACTGAATGGCATGTCCGAATCAAGGCAACTGCCTTGTGCCTTGTGGTCCCGGACACCTGCTTGCCTGCACTGCTCGGAAGTCTTGTGATTCTCATGGTTGGTGCTTTCTGTAAAAAGACTCATTTAATTGTGCTTTGCTCTTGATCCTGAGAAGAATGTGTGGGCCAGAAAGATGAAAGGCATATTAATCCGCTACCACTGATGTGATGTAGGCAGAAAACATGAAACAATGAGTGCTCATGTAAAAAAAATCTGAATTTTTTTTAAAACTTAAAAGATATAATCATACCTGTCTCATGTGTGGTGCATGTATCCTGATGTAATTACTCAACGGCATACAGCAACTTGGAGTTATCTAAATCTTTAAAATGTTCAAAAAAAAATTATAATAGTACTAGACACGTCAAATCTCAGGCAGTGTTTTCTTTGTAGTGCATACTGGCTAACGGCGTGCTGCCCACTGAATGGAATGTGTCGGGCATCAATGCTCAGCCTTAATTGGCTCAGTTGTTCCACATTGCCGGAGCAGACCTGCGCCCTACACAATGCTGCTGCTCTCTCAGATGAGCCTTGAGTTGCCATGGGGACCAAGGCCACACAAGACCAAATAAGGCAACAGGTAACATCTGCCTCCTTGCACAACCATCTGCACTCAGTGAGTCCCACGTCATCACAACAGTGCTCATAAAATGCAACAGCGACCACGCCTGATAATGCTGTAAGGGCAATTTTCCAAGAAGAAATTATTGTTGGGGAAATACATCATGAGGAACTGAAAATAGATTACTCCCCCACAAATCCAATTTGAAATAAGAAACAAACTTGTCATGCTTACTTTTTCACCTCTTGTATGTAATCAACGTTTCTGTCAAAGAGGTGAGTCACAGAGTCTCTGATGGCTGCATGTTTGAGACATGAGGCGATCCCGAACACGGTCACATTAGGCACAGTTGAGCACAGCTGAGCCACTGCTTGACCCTGAAAATAACAAACGTTTGCAACAATGTTCCAAAGTCGGACAATATTAATAATATAATCAAGATCACACAAAGACAAAACTTTGCACACCATGAAGCCATAATCCAAAAATTATAGAAACTGACATATTGTGTTTTAGAATATCTTCATTGTACAAATGAAATTTAAATTAAAAATGTTTTTGTTATTCCAAAACTTAAATTATTCAAAATGTTTTTTAAGAAGTTCAAATAATAATTTTAGCAGAGCAGTTTCTAAGCATTAACAGGGAAAGAACAAGATGTTTCCGTTCCAGTTACAATGAGGGTGGGCGTGTAATAGTCATAAAATAAATGGACTTACTACACCACCTCCTGCTGACTGTACCAGCACTGACATCCCCTCCCGCAGATTAGCAACCTCAAAGAGCATCATATAGGCGGCCACAAAGTTCAGGGAGAATGCAGCAGCCTCAGCAAAAGTCATTTCCTCTGGCATCTTGTAGACAAAATCCACCTGCGTGCAAACAATCTCTGCCCAGGCATTGTAATTGACAAAAGCCATAACTCGGTCGCCTATCTGAAAGAAACATGTTAGAGTAGCTGGATGACAGACAGACACGACTGTGAAACGAGCATGTGGCACTAAGTTGTTTTATTATACACAGATATATCATTATTGGGCGTATAGCACGTGTATATATTTATTTGGTTGCATAGAATCTGGCACATTCATTGATGCATGCCAGCATGATAGTTACAATTCTTAATGATACTTACCTCAAATCCTGTTGTGTTTTCACCAACTGACTCTACTATTCCACAGCATTCAAATCCAGGGACAAGGGGGGTTTTGGGGGGGTTATCGATTGTCCCCTGACGTACCATCAGATCCAGGAAATTCAAGCCACTGCAACACAGGATTAACGGGATTTTAGTTTGATGACATTAAATCCTTCGGATTGGAAATCTCAATGGAAGCCATGCATCTGCATTGTCTTGGTACAATAATACAAATACTTCAAACGAGTTGTTATATTATCAGTATCAGCGTTAAGTCACTCTACATGGTATTGTTCTTTTGCAGGAATGAGTAAATGCAGCTAGTATTATCAATGATGATTTTAAAATGACTAAATCTGCCTCAAAAAAGCTGCCTTAGCAACAGTTTAATGTTTGGTTGGTTTGAGTGAGCTCAGGCCAGCAAACCTGCAAAAGAAAAGACCTGTGGCTTCAAGCGGTGGGGGTTGGAGCGCATCACAATCCACAAGTTCGTGTGAAATGTATGTAAGTGATGTGTATATTTACCATGCTTTGACGCGTATCTTCACTTCGCCATCCTGAGGCTCGGGCATTGCCTTCTTGGTCACCCTGAGTTTGTTTAGACCTCCAAAACCTGCCAGTACGACCGCTCGCATTTCTTTAGCATCGCCCGACGTTTGCACGTTTTCTGGTTCTTTCGTGGCAATCCGGTCCATCATGTACTGCGTCTCCTCCGTCATGCCTGCTCTTTCTTTCGCCATGTCGTAGACCCGCTGCCCTGCCTTCTGAGGCTCCTTTTCGGGGTTCAGAGGGACGTGGTGTGCAGCGCGTGAACGGACAGGCGCTGTATGGATGGCAATCCACGGCGCAGCCTGAGATCTCACCGTGTACACGTGTACGCACGCGGAAAAGTTCTCAACAGTCTTTATTTGCAGTCAAGTTGGAGAGGGGCTGAATTAATGCAACTTACGTTTGCTATTTCACGAATCAGAAATGTGATTCATCCTGTAATGTTATTACCTTTGAATGCGGGGCTAAAGTGGAAAGGGCACCATCTGCTGGTAAAGCGTGTGCATAACTTTATCTCATACACCCATGATGCGTGGATGGAAATCCCTTCAACAAGTGTGGTGCCTTCAGGCACGCTCGGGAAATGTGGGGTGAACATCTAGCCAAATTTAAGTTTCTTAAATAGTCATGGTTGTTACTTTAAGTTTCTTTATGAAGATAAGTTGGCAAGTGTTATGTGAATGACCAAAGAAAACAAACTACTCATGGCTCTTACACAATTTATGTTACATTGAAAAATACTTCTCCAGAAAAAAAGAGTGTGATCATTCTCCAACATTCAGGACAATGATATTTACTTTTTCCTTGAATGCTTATTGTTACACTCATGTTATCAACCCTGAGAAAAAAAACAGTTTGAAGAAACATACATGACATTTCTTCCCTCTCCCATGTCATTTTGTGCGTATTGTAGCGTTGGCCTGCTTAATGTACTAGTAGATGATATCTCACAATTAAAAACAATAAGATAACTGAAACCATACATTTCATTCTTTACCACTGTTAATGTATAACTGCCATAAACAATGCAACAATGTTCCTCTGCCACTGAAATATTACTAACTACAGTTTATAGAACGTATGATAGATACATAAAGATGTGGGTCAACAGTGGAAGGACATTCTCTCTAATGTTTTGGAACATCAGTAAATATTCGCAGCCCGTGCATTCCTTGAATCTCCTCCTTGAGTGCCTGAGAAAGACAAAACACAACAACTAATGAATAACATCCAACTGGTTACACATCTGAAAGTGTTTAAGAAAAATCTATTAAAAACCTCACAATGACGACAAACAGATGTGGTCCATAGCCATCAACAGTAAAAAATGTCACACATAGTTGTCACACTGCTAAAGGCAATATGCTGAGTATATTTCTATTACTTACTTGATTAACTAATTGGTGCTGTTGGATGGTCCTTTTTCCTTTGAACTCATTGGACTCTATATGGATCTCATACATTGCTCCACAACCACCTTAACAAAGCACAGAATCAGTGTACAGTATGTTGTCACCATCTGTTTTCTACACAACAAGAACAGGACTACGTGATATATACCATGACGTCATTTTACATGTGTTCAACATTTGGCAGCCAGTCACCTGATCCCACCTGTGTCTATTACCTGATATATCCACGACTTTAAGGGATGTGGCTGAAGGGAACTTCTCCTTCAGCACGTTCGAGATGCGTGCCTCTCCGTCCGTTTGTGAGGACAGCCATCTCTGGACATGGCCGGACACAACGACCTGAGGAGGCAGAGAGGTCGATGAGCTGCGTCAAGTTTAGCAAACCGCTGCTAGCATAACAAATCGAGGCTGTGGGGGGATGCAGCGCGAGCCACGAGTGTTTAAAATAAGGTTTACTTTGCGACTGCGATGAACCCGGAGAGCAGAGACCGTGGTGCCGGTTAAGATCCACTTACAAGCCAACATTGTGAAAATGCTGGGTCTGTTTACTGACGGGACATGTATTAAAACCTAAAAAGGTTGTTCAACAAGTCACCTCCCTCGCTATCGTCGTCTCGGTTATATGACGTCACACATCCGGGTACTTGGCGAGTTGCTGTCAACTGCATTAGCATAAGTAATGCGTCAAAACCACTGAGAAGAGGACATACACTGTATAACTAAAAGGAGTGATTTGTCTTTTGGCTAGATAACTGAATTCTAAGCATAGCAGTTCTAATTGCAGAATGATGTTACTGTGAATTATGAATCCCTACGATGTAATTTCCTAATATTTAATATTTCTTCATTGAGCCCAGACTCACTGGTAATCACCGACAAGAGAGAATACAAAATACACAGAACAACTCATTTAACTATAACTATAAGCTAATCGATTTAAAAAAAATAAATCAGATGAAAAGTAGAACTAATAAAATGAATGATGGCTCTGTGGTATCATGTATCCCACGGCAGTGAGACAGCATGTGCAATAACAGGACAATGTAACTGAAGCCGCTGAAGGTTATTCAACCATCAAAATTGCATTGTTTACACTTGGGCTTTTCCTGCTCTAACATGTCAAATTGTATTTGGTAAATAAAAAGCCTGACCGGAACCCGACTAAAAATGAAAAGCAGTGTTATTTTGTCACAACTTTTTTTCTGTCTGCCAGTCAAATAACTGCTCTCCATGCAAAGTAAAAGCTAAAGGCACCTTTTAGTACACCCTTATAAATCAGTCCGACCAACAGCAGAGACGGTTGAAGCCTCCGGCTCCTATTAAAGTTCAGGTTGACAGTTTTGTGTCTGAATGAGAAGCTTATCTCACTCTGCAGGTTGTGGAGCCCTACATTAATGGAGGCAAAGGAGTAATCACTGACTGTTGACAGTGGACTTTGGTCCCTTTTCACTACAGGCCCAAGCTTTGTTTGTACACAAGAATTATGGGCTCGATACAAATCTGGACCGCCATCAAGGAAGCGACGCTAATGCCCGAAATCATCCCCAAGTGCTGACTAGTGTCAGATGGAATGACGTCATTCCCCTTTAAAGACAACCCGTTACCAGAGAGTCTGAACAGTTGCAGAGATCGAAGGAACCATGTTCCACACACTGACTTTGATGGTTCTTTTCCTCACTTGTTCTGCACAGGAGGATGCAGAAGCTCTATCCTGCCCAGAATACCAGGAGAGTTTTGACGGCTCTTGCTACGAGTTTGTGAGCCTGCAGCGATCCTTCCTCGGTGCCCAGGGTTGGTGTGAACAAGGTGGAGGACACCTAGCCTTCATCCTGAATGATGAAACACAGCAGTTCCTCCAAAAGCATCTGGACCCAGAGAAAGACTGGTGGCTCGGGCTGGCACCTGCAGCTCCAAACCTCACACTTGACTCCGCTGATACCGAAGGTGAGAGGGCACGAGGGTGGGATTCAAATGTAGACACTGCATGACTAATCTAAGGGATAAATATAGATTTGTGTTGAGTGTACAGCACCAGCCTAAAGTTTGGACCCATTTTCTCATTGGATTCAATGAGAAAATGTGTCCAAACTTTTGAATGGTACGGTATATGTTTTATACAAACAGTATTCTGTATGAATAACAGCCTGTCAATTTCTCTAAAAAACACACAATTTCAACTGTAAGTATTCTTTTTTATGTCTTTTTTATGTCAGAAATTTAGAATATCAGTGCAGCTGCTATCTCGGGGGGCAGCTTGTAGGTCCATTGTGTAGGTCTGTAACATACATTTGTTAGGCTGGCTCCTTTGGATATCTCCCTCATGCAGCAGGTGTTCTTAGAGATATTCTTCATTCATTTGAACTTCTCAATAGGCCTGTTGTCAAGTTGTCTGATTTATAAATGTGTCCTTATGTCCCTCCCGCAGAATAAGTCTTTATCATCCATTCATCCTGTCTCCAGCTCATTTTATTGCTTTGTTGATTTATTACCAAATTGCATTTTAACACAAATAAAAGATAAGGAAAGCGACCCTGTCCTAACATGCAGCGGAATCTAAAATAGAAGTTTGATGTGATTAAATAATGTATTTGTCTTGTCCTTTCACAGGTTCCCTTGCGTGGCTGGAAGGCTCCGATGTCAGCTACAGTAACTGGGCAAACTTGCCAGATTCACAAGCGGCCTGTGGACATATCCTTAGACGATCAGGCTTCCAGTGGGAAGCAGCAGGGAATTGCAACCAGGAGCTCAACTTCATTTGCCAGTTTGGTTTGTACTCGGAAATAAATGGCAAAATAGCATTACAATTATGTTTATTGTGCTCCCTTTATGTAATTCTTGATCATTTTTTGTCAGATTCTGGAAGATCTCTTTCATGTGGTGGCCAAAATGCAACATTGCAATGTGGTTCTGGTGAAGTTATAATCGTGGATGATAGCTTCTATGGTCGAAAAACTATTCATTACTGCAGATCCGAACTCACGGCCTCACCCACGTCCTCACCCACGTCCTCCCAGGAGGAGTGCAGCTGGATCGATGTCATGGATTCTGTTGCAGGTATTATTGATTACATTTGTGATACATCAGGTTACTCTGACAAGATATTTATTTAACTTTTGAATGACGGAGCATTCTTTTTATTTAATGTAAAAGCTATGGGAACATATTTGGCTTTGTTAAAGCTGCTTTGTAAAAAAAGGCCCAGACACCATAATCACCACAATCTACATTTTTGTCTTGCACGAACTTCAGTGCACACAAAAGGATTACACTTCCAGAAAAAAACTTTAGACAAATCCCCTCCTACAAGCTGAATAGATGGACTGTATGGTAAAGATTTATTAACATTCATTCAAATCAGTCTGGAATTATTAATGCTGGAGGAGTTTGTGTAATTATTAAGATAAAGTGGTGTTAAAAATTGGACTCTCACACTATTACTATTACAACAATGTTTTCAAGGCCTCTTGATCAATTATCTTGAATCAAAAGGAAAATCCATTTGTAATGTACTGTTTACATGTCATTCCAGCCCATTGCCACAGTCAGCAGACTTGCCAGGCTCCAGTGGACTTGAGCTCTTTTGGTGAACCATGTCCAGTCCTGGGAAGTTACCTGTCTGTAGAGTACACCTGCAAACATGGTTAGAGTTTACTTCCTCTATACATAGATTTATCCATCTAAAATAATACTCTAAATACTCTAAGTTGAATCAGTTATTCAATATAATATTTACAATATAACCCTTTTTCACCATATTTACGATCAATGTATTTGGTTAATGTTTTAATATCTCACTGCTTTACAGGGTATATGTAATTAACCCTCCAACCATGTTCTGTATGCCCTGCGATCCTCTTTTAATGGCTAAACTACATGTCTTGTTTTTGTACTTTATACAAAAGCTATGTAGCTTCACAGGCTAAACTTGCCACTTAACTTTTAACTCAATTATGTAATTGCATCGCTGGTGTGACAAGCAGAGTGAACATAGATGAACTGTATTGTTGTGTATATATTGTAATAACAGGCGTTAACTCCAGGTTGCGTTGTGCAGAGATAAATTGTTCCGCCTCATTACAATAGAACAAACCTCTCTGAAGCAATGTTTTCCCTTCAGGACTCCACTTGTTGATGAGCAAGCTGGCGGCCATCTTTGATAATGTCACCATCACTGTCAAGTGGCTCCTCAATCCTTTTCAAGGGAACCTCACATGCACACTGAATGCTGGAGATGGCCACATTATTAATCCATACAACCCAGAAGAGTGAGTAGCACTTTGCATTCAACCAGAGAATCAGCTAGGTTCTATTTCATTCACTATTTAAGAAACTGCATTTAAACTTTAATTTGCCTTTAACTTAATTTCACAGGACGGAGAGCAATGTGATGCACAAATTCACCCGTCCCGGTGTTTTCATGGTTGGAGTGGAGTGCACTACCAGTGATTGGCATGTCACAGCTCAGAAGGCCATTACCATTCAGGAGCCCGTTGGAGAGTTCGGGGGCATTAAGTGTTATAGCAGGAATGTGTCAACGGAAGGCACTGAATGCAATGTGCACAGTGGTACACCTGTTCAGATCCAGGTGACGCTACGGGCAGGTATGTGGATCCGACATGAATTACACGCTTCCAATTAGTCAACAAAATGCAGCATGGTTATTTTCTTTCTCCTACAAAGGTACAAATGTTTCCTACACAATTCAGCATAAAGGCTATGTGGTTGCGAACTTGTCGGTGGAGAATGGGAGCACCCCACACAACATGACACTGAGTGGAAGTGCGGCGGAAAAGCTTGGACACGGCTGCCACAACCTGATTCTAGCCGCCTCTAACAATGTCACGGCCCAAGCGGTGTCCGCTGACCTGAAGCTGTGTTTGCTGGAGCCCATTGACGGCCTGCAGGCCTCGGTGGTAGCGAAGGAAGATGTGTGTCCAGACTCTGATCTCATCATCGGTGTTTTGTTGGAGCGGGGAGCCCCCGTGGAGCTGCTCTTCACTCTGACTGGAGCTCGCGGCACAATCTCCGAGGCTAGAGACATGCTCAATGGCAGCTTACAAGCGTATACATTCTCCAGCCCACTTGAAGGTACTTAAGCTGAGCTGTAATCAAATGAAAACAATCACCCATTGTGTAATACATCCGTGTAACGCTCTGTATAATACTCCTTTGGTAAAGGGCCGTTGAAGGTGACGGTACGAGCTGTGAATGCCTTCTCTGCCTCTGAGGTGGACGTGGACTTAGAGAACATACTTCGGTCTTGCCAGAATCAGTCTGAGTTCTCAGCAGATGTGCATGGAAACTCTGTATGCTGAAGATTAGTATCAAACAATGATGATCTCTGAATAAATTGTTTCTTTTTTCTATAACGGCATAATTGCTTTGGTTTCATCTACAGACAGCTAGTTTAAGTATTGACAACTTGAGAATAACTGCTACTCCGGACATGTTGGCTGACTACACCCAGAGTGTCACACTGAGTGTATCTGGAACTGAATCGATGCCCAGCAAAGGACTCGTGTTTGAATGGAAATGTGGTAAGTACCACAATGAATTTACTACTGATCATTTCAAATCGGTTTCTACCAGTAAGAAATCATAGTGATAACAGAGGTGAACACAATTATCAAAAACTCAGACAATCCAAAGCAGTGAAGCTTTATAGGCTCGGCTAACCGGTTTCACAATAGTTGTCTGACTTTGGGTTATTGTCGATACTCCCTGTTTGGTTTCTAGCTGAATGAACAGACATTGCAGGATTTGATTTCTCCATCTGATCACCAATAATGTGAATGATAAGATAACCAATATAATTTGTTCGACCGTAACCTTTGTTTTAGCATTATGGGTTTTCATTTTGGTAAAAAAAAATCATAATTTCATTCTCACAATGATCACACTAATCAGAAACCTGTCGAAAATATCTATTCTCTTCATTATTCTAGTTGCTGTTAGCACACTCCAATTGGCATGTTTTGGTGTCTCAAAACAAAGACAAGTGCTTGCCCAGATTTCTGGATGTGAACGCAAACACAGATCGTATCTATTGGTGATGTTCTGCTGGGTAGCATGTTCTTGTTTTCTTTGTGTTCTATACATGCAATGATATAATTCATGATATTTGTCTCTGCAATGCCCTTATAGTGGCTATACTATATCAAAGCTTTGTTTCTGCTCCTTTCCACACAGAAGGAAACTGCAAATGCAGAAACAAAACAAAGGGTGAAACTCATGTTATCGGGAAGGATTGCCTTCCAGATCCCTTTGATATTTTCGAATACATTCTAACTGTGAGGAGAGCAACCTGGTTTAGGAAATGGGTTGACTTTGCTTCAGCATCAAAGTGCATAATTCTTACACCAAAGGAATTCACAGATGTCACTATAAGGTAAACAGGCATAATATCCAATAAATGTTCAGTATCATTATTGTGTCGTTGTTTTATGAATACTGAAAATGAAATGTATGTAACTACTTTTTTTGGGGGGGGGGGGGGTCAGTTGTGATGACTGTTCTTCAATAAATGTCCACCACCCTGTAAAGCTCAGACTGAGCTGTGTTACAACTTGTCAAGAAGTAGTTTGGTATATTGAGGACCCTAAACCTTTGCCGGTAAGACCGAAACACCAAATTGAATCGATTTGTAAAAGTGGCGTCAATTATTTGTGTGAATTATTAAATGATTTTCCTTTCCCAGGATGACCTTAAAAAATGTCACTCCAAAGAAGGAAGGAGTCCACTAATTGAGAGGCAGGATGGCAACACTGAGTATGTTGTTCATAGCCAACATCTGAAAGTTTCCAGGGATATATCTCACAACATCAGTGTAATAGCTTATGGTGCGTTTTCATCCCATGGTCGTAATGTTCTTTTCAGCAATGCATCATTTTTTATTAAATATAGATGAAATGGGCACTCCGCCTAAATTAAGAGTCTGGAGTTGCTGCATTGAAAATGAATGGTTGAAGGATTCTTTTGGACCCACAAAATGTTTATTTTTATGCCTAAACAAGCTTAATTCTAAGATAAGATGAGCCACAACCTGATGCTCTGCAGGTCAAAAGTGTGTGGCGAGCAGGAACATGTCCACCCCTCCCCTCTCAAACACTGGCATTTCAGTGTCAATCAGGTGGTGGAGTCACTTTCTCCCTCTGTGCCCAGCAGGGTCATTGTTACCTAAAAACACCCCTTAAAAACACCAATGAAGATGATAGACAGACTTTAATATTTGTATCTTGGTCTCCAAGCCACTGCATGATACAGTACACAATTGCTTGCCCTACAATAAACATGCGCGCAGAGAATATAGATTGCATATATACTCATGCATAAACATGGTTATATACACATGTCGACAATAGTTACAAATAATAAAACCAGGCGCAGATAATGAATAGTACGGGTAACAATCCATTTATTTTGCTCAAACTGAAATAAATAATATGTTCATACATGTATATACCTCTATAAAAATCTACCAGACAAAAAAAATCTATTTGTAAAAATATTTGTTCTTCTTTTACAGGGAAGAATACGCCAGGTTTTGCCAAGTACACCCTTCCAATACCAGGCCCTGAGCCTACTGAGCCAGACAACCTGCCCCCCTCATGCAGCATCTCTCCACCGTCAGGAACCGTCCTCGAGCCTTTTGACATCACCTGCAAATCAAGCTCTTTCTGCTCTACAGGCTGTTCTTACTGCTTCAAAACAGACACAGGTGGGAAAGTGAGCTCTCAAATGCATAAGAGTGAACAACTTGTGTTGTGATTTGCACATTCACAGTTTTGGGAATTTTTAAAAAGAAATGTAATTTACACATTTTCTAACCTGGTAATTGAGCTCTCAAAATTGTTATAAAACAAATGTAGATTGGGTTTGATTACCTTTGACACTGCCCTTTCGATTATATTTATTTTAAAAGAGTGCCTGTTGTTAACATCAAAGCTTAAGGCATTTATTAATAGTATTAGTATGTCTTTTTTATTGTTTATTTTGTTTTGAAGGAAAACATCTGCGCTGCAGTAAGGCAAAAGAAGTGAAATCTGTCTTCCTGCCCCTGGGAGATAAGAACAACAACTACACTTTGTTAGTCGTGGTGACTGTTACAAACAAACATGAGAAAACCAGCACTACTGTCTCCACTCAGGTTTGTCTTCTGTATTTGTGTATCTTGAGAGGCAGAATGTTCAAGCAGTTATTGCAGATGGGAAAAGCCTCCTGAAGCAACTCCTCTACTTTTTAGAGCTCTGTATTTCTGACTGGACGGATGTAATGAGAAGTGTTGATTGAGGGGATGATCAATGTCAAGGCAGATCATTAGAGAAACATCTCAAAGTCTCTGAATCATTCAGAGTGACTGTTTCTGTCCCTCAAGGTACGAACAAGCAGCACAAGTACATCCGTGGAGGCTCTCTCATCTGCAGTGGAGGACGGTGTAGGTCAGTTAGAGCAGCAGGGTCTTCTCTCCTGCGAGGCACTCGGACAAATCTTTTCTTCAGTTTCTGATTTGTTAAATACAGACGACGGCCAAGATCAGAAGGATGCAAGGACAACGGTAACAGAATATGTACAAATTGTAGCGACGTGCTCTGATGTTTGTTGTATTGTGGGTGGGTGTAATGCATCACGGTGGTTCAGCCCTTCGTCCTCTTACAGCTCAGAAAGCAAATGCTGACGAAAATGACCAGAGTTCTGCTGGACTCACCCAGCAACACAACTCAGGAGGTCCAAGTGACAGCCAGAGCTCTGGCCGGACTCACCCAGCGCCCAGACGAGCTCAGTCCCGCTGCTCAAGTACAGTAGATATTTTTTTATTTGGAAACTTAGGACAATGCAGTACAAATAGCCCTTTGTTTTAGTATTTTAAGAGAAGCCTTTGGTCTTAATTGAGAAGAAAATATAATTTTTTGACAATTCTTTTAATAAAATGTGGATACATCTTCATCAGCTCTTTTGAAAGTTGGACACAGATCAACTGTAATGTTTTCTGTTTATTTGATATATTCTCTCCAGGAGGAAGCGGGTTCCTTGCTGGTAGACCTCAGCTCCTCCCTCAACACAATCAGTGGTAATCAAGACGATGGAGAGGACGGAGAAGTTGTGCAAGCTGCTACACCAATACTTGAAGCAGCCAGTAATATTTTGAATGTTTCCTCAAATGTAAGAACAAAAATATCACAGATATTGCAAAACATCTGTCTTTTCAGATATATAATATATCATATAATATATTTTCCTCAGAAAAAAGTCTCAGATTTTCTTCTTACTGGGATAAGCAATATTCAAAGTGCTTTGCTGAATAATAGAAAGCTGAATGGAGACCCTGCCATCATTGATTCTGGTCAGATCAGTGTGTATGTCAACAGGTAAGAGATAATTGATCTTGTCTAGAGATTGTACTTGAGAAAAAAATAGTGTTTACTGAAAGGCACTGATTGTGCTTCATGCAGAGTGTCTCCAGAAAACATGCAAATGCAGGATATAAATCTCCAGAAGAACAGCACCTCCAGATTTTCCTTCCCTGCACTGCCTGCTCATATTCTCTCTCCAGAGGAGCCAGTTGATGTCAGAGTAAGTGTAGCGAGCAGCAAAGATGTTCTTTTACACAAGAATACAACTTAAAATCTTACAAATTGCAAGTATTGACCCAACAGAAAAATACTGTCTTTAAAAAGTCGAGGTTATTGCCAAATCTGATTATGTCCACTTCTTTTGAAGTCATCTGAGTCACAGTTTTACACAATTTGATTTGAACATGAAGCAACATACGTTCCCCTCGTTCTAGATGATGAGTTTTGTGAAGAACCCGTACTCTTGGAAAGAAGAAAACATCACTGGAACTGTAGGATCCGTCTCTCTAACCAGAATGAACGGATCTGTCATTTCTGTACAGAACTTACCTGACGAGATACAGGTGATCTTTCTTTTAGAGGTGGTTTTATTACATTCCCTTCGACAACCTCTGTCCATTGTTCAGTCTTGTGTGTTTTCTGGGTTTTTAGATTTTCCTACCAAGGCTTGATATTGGGGAGGAGAACGGCACGGTCCTGGACCTGGCTAATTTCAGCACTTTAATAATTAATGTTCCCTCGCCGGATGTAACAGTGGTTCTGAAAATGGAGCCATCTGAAGACATCTCATTCATGCTGTTCCTGGGATGTAAAGATTATCCAAATGATGAGAATTATTTAGCTAAGACTCAGATGCCTCTACAGAACGCCAAAGGGGGTAAAATTCAAATTACCAGACTTATTCTTTGTAGATTTTCAAATATGACTAAAAGTTACATTTAAATTAATATTTATGGTTATGGAGAGAATTTGCCTGATCCATGTGTGTAAGCCTTCATTTATGTGTGCATTCTATGACAATATCTACAATTCTACAATTCTAACACAGAAGGGAAATACACCTGGGTCCTGAGTCCCAAAGACAGAACAGGAGAAGTAGGAGAGCACTACCTTGTGATCAAGCCCATTGTTGAGCCAGGCATCAAAGCCATGAATGCCACTGTCACTGTCATTTCCATCGCCACCCAGTGCAAATACTGGAATGAAAATGAGTCTTCTTGGAGCGAGGATGGCTGCAGGGTACGTTTAACGAACCGGATTCACACTCACATTGTATGTTACGTGAATGAAAGCCTTAAAAATGAGTTGACTGGGTGGTTTTTCTTATTTCTTCAGGTCGGCCCGCTCACCACACCTCTCGTCACACACTGCCTCTGTAACCACCTGACTTTCTTTGGTAGCTCCTTCTTTGTCATGCCGAACTTGGTTGACGTGTCACGGACTGCAGAACTGTTCGCTACGTTCACTAACAATCCGGTGGTGGTGTGTTTTGTGGGGGCCATCTTTGCTGCGTATCTCGTGGTGGTAGTATGGGCACGCAGAAAAGACATCCAGGACTCAGCCAAGGTGATTTTCATTAGAGAGTTTCACATCTTTATAGTGTTGATTTGAACTGCCAAGTCCGATTCAGATGTTTTAGCTCAAACAAACAAATTCTGTGAGCTCATTTTTTTACATTAAACCTTCTTCTAGAAGCTCTTCTTTACGAGGGATCATCAGCTACATTTAAAAACAAATGAAGTTAAAACAATTCACTCATAAGATATTATTCAGATAAAAATAACCTGCCGACCCTCCACAAAATGCACTCACAAAAAATGCTCCACATTCAAGCAGTTTATAATTGCAATGCCTTTCATTGCTTCAATGATCTTATATCTGAGTCACAGTTGTGTAACCTTTACCCTATGTCATTAAAATGACCAATTATGAAATGTGTCCGGGCATTCACTTTTAGGTCAAGATAACAGTGCTGGAGGATAATGACCCATTGGCTGAGTATCACTATATGCTGAATGTCAGCACAGGTCATCGACATGGTGCATCCACCTCCTCCCAGGTCAGTAATGTCTGATGCTTCTTTTGGAGATCTATGATGCTGACAGCTGTCCATCTTCATTGGTGTTTTTTGGGGTGTTTTTAGGTAACAATAACCCTGCTGGGCACAGAGGGAGAAAGTGAGCCCCACCACCTGATTGACACTGAGAAGCCAGTGTTTGAGAGGGGAGGGGTGGACATGTTCCTGCTCACCACGCACTTCTCTCTTGGAGACCTGCAGAGCATCAGGCTGTGGCACGACAACTCGGGAGCACACCCTGCATGGTACGGGTAAAAGGGAAAGACATTGTGACACCAAAGAAGATAAAATCTTAAAGTTGAACTATCAGCACACAAGATAATTATTGAATTTTACATGCAGGTACGTCAACAAAGTAATGGTGCAGGATCTGGAGAGTGGTCAGAAATGGCACTTCCTTTGTAATTCCTGGCTGGCTGTAGATGTAGGAGAGTGTGCTCTTGACCAGGTCTTCCCAGTAGCCACAGAGATGGACTTGAAGAGGTTTAGGTAAGACCGGTCATGGATCTGGAAAAAACGTATTATCGAGGAATCTGACCTGTCTGTGATTCATTAATTCTCCTCAAACCAAAATCCCTTCCTTTCCTCAATACTTTTTTTTCAAGTAACCTGTTCTTCATGAAGACAGCCAAGGATTTCAGGGACGGCCACATCTGGTTCTCTGTGATTAGTCGCCCTCCCTGTAGCACTTTCACTCGAGTGCAGCGTGTGTCCTGTTGTTTTTCCCTGTTGCTTTGCACCATGCTCACAAGCATCATGTTTTGGGGAATCCCAACGGACCCTTCGGAGCAAACCATGGACCTAGGTAGGTAACATATCATAAAGCTCGCCTCATATAGTCATAGAAAATATGTCATTGCTCCTTGTCTTCAGCACTAAACTGACCCCTTAAACATGATGCACACACAAAAATATCTTGTTCAAGTTTTTTGATGGAGAATAGCTTGGAGAGCCTTGCTGAATGAATAGAAGAGTATCCAAATCATCCATTTCAACTTGATTTAAAGGAATATTTTTCTTCGCAGGTCACATCGAGTTCACCTGGCAACAAGTTGTCATTGGAGTACAAAGTTCAATCATCATGTTTCCTATCAATCTCCTGATCGTGAGTATCTTCAGAAACGCACGACCTCGAGAGAAGGGCACCAAAACGGAAACGCCTAAACAAGGAAAAACTGGTCGAGTTTCTCCCTCTCAAACGTCTTCCCCTCAGAAAGCATTGAAGGACATCACACCAGACACTGTGATCAAGGTGAGTTCACAGATATCCATTTCTGTGATTTGAAGGTGATAGCTTTGCACCTCTAAAGTGCATGTTGTGTGTCTCCTTTAGGACATAAAGAGGATTGCTCAGTCCCTCTCTAAGGCAATGAAGAGTCCGCTCCCTCAGCTCGAGCTCCGGCCTGGTCACCAGTCTGACATCAACACTCTGTTGTCTCTGGTGGAGGATATCATCAGACAGCAGAACCGTGCGGCTGGAGACTTCTACACTGAAGCCTCCAAGAGGGACCCCTCGATGATTCTCAGTTTACAAGCTGTTAATCTAGAACAAGGTACAAAAAAACAGTGTTCATGCTGCTCTGATATCATTGTTGGGTAATCCATTTGGAGAACTATACGGTTGTTGCTTTTTAAATACCTTGGCAATAAATTGATACGGTGACTATTAAAAACAATTGGAAGTTTGGTGATGTGGTGGTTAGCACTGTCACCTCACAGCAAGAAGGTCCTGGGTTCGACTCCACCCAGCGGCCTTTCTGTGTGCATTCTGCATGTTCTCCCCGTGTCTGCATGCCTCCTCTCCGGCTTCCTCCCACAGTCTAAAGACGTGCGCTGGGGATGAGGTTGATTGGTAAACTCTAAATTGCCCGTAGGTGTGTGGATGTGAGTGTAAATGGTTGTTTGTCTCTGTGAGGGCCCTGTGATTGGCTAGCGATCAATCCAGGGTGTACCCCGTCTCTCGCCCGAAGTTGGCAGGGATTGACTCCGCCCCCCCCCCCCCCCCCCCCTCCTCCCATACCCCCCGCGACCCTGTATGAAGAAAAAGCAGTTTTAACACATTGTATTTCATATACAAATCATAATGGAGCCAGGAGAGTTTGCTTAACAGCTTCAAGCAAATGCTGGTGATACTTATTGACTTGTGATTGACTCATATAATGTTGGTGATGTAGTTGGTGACATTTTCAGTGGTCCAAATAAAGGATCAACTATCGCCTACCTCTCATTTGCATACTGGCATACAAATAAATAATAGTCCTGATGGATGAAAAATAATGTTTTTTTTCTATGAAAACATTATGATTCTTGATTGAGAAATATTTGCATCATCCTCATTTCTAAAGATAAATTCATTTTTTTCAGAAATCAGCGGGTTAGGGAGCCCTGAGAAAACGTCAGATGGAGTTCAGAAGAAGAGCAGCAACAGCCGTTACCTGTACAAGCAGCTGCGTCATGTTGAGAAGGAGCTTGGATTGCTGGGACTATCTCGTTTTCCAAACCCAGACAGCTACAACCGAGCCATGCAGCAGGTTAAAGGAATGAAAGGTCTTCTGGAGTGCCGCCTCCACGCGCCCAGCCTGGAGGGAGACGAGCTGGACCGCAGCCCCAGTCCAGGAGAGAGCGTCAAGGAAGTCTCCACCAAGAAGGGCTGTCGAGGCGGGCTGCCCTGGTGGTCTGTGTTTGTTGGTTGGATACTGGTGATCGCAACCAGCGCAGTGTCCGGTTATTTCACAATGATGTATGGGCTGACTTATGGGAAGGACCGCTCCATAAACTGGCTTATCTCCATGATGATCTCCTTCTTTGAGAGTCTCTTCATCACCCAACCACTCAAGGTGACAAACACGGGCATTCTGGGTTGTCTATGTACCTCCCAGTGCTTAGACACATACTGACTGCATTCGTCATACAATGATCAGTATAAGGACCTCTTTTATTGACGTTCTTCTCTAACAGGTTCTTGGTTTCGCTGCTTTCTTCGCACTCGTTCTAAAAAAAGTTGACCAAGAGGAGTACGGCGAGCCCCAGATAGATGAGAGTCTAAGGACCACAGGTATGGCTTTTCTACTTTAGCTGCATTGTTTCATGTGGAAAAACAAAACATATTTCGACAATATCCCTTTCTCAGATGATCCCGATACAGTGCGTGCCGCAAGAAGAGACAGCACATGCAGTTTCTATCAACCACCACCTCGCACTGACATCGAGAAGCTAAGGAACAACATGGTTAAAGAACAGAAGGTCTTTGCACTAATAAGGGAGATCCTTGGTAGGAGAACCACATCCAGACATCCACACATGAAGCAGTGTAATCCGTCTTCAGACGCTAATGGGGGATGTTTGTGTGTGATGCAGTTTACATGGGATTTATGTGGATGTTGCTCCTGGTGGCGTACGGTCAGAGGGACCCCAACGCTTACTTTCTGACAAAACACATTCGGCAGAGCTTCAGCAGAGGGATCTCTGACAGTATGAGTATTCAGGAAATGTTCAAATGGGCAAACACGACTCTGCTGAGCAACCTATTTGGAGAGCACCCAGGTCAGTATGTTGGGATATCATTAACTGATGCACACAACTGATATGCATGACTGCATGAAATATTAGTGTCAGTCAACAGAAAAGACAAAAGAAACAACAGCTGTCATCATTTGTATAATATCTACTTTTTGTTTATTTTGCCTTTCTGCGCTGTAGCTTAAACTGGTCCTCGTATTGTAAGGCTTTTTGTATTTGTATATTGTGATTTTGTCCAAGTAACTTATATTCCTCTCTATGGCACTATACATTGGTTCTGACAATACATCATAAACAATTGTGATGATTATAATATATATTCAAGGGTATTTGAGTGTTTCACATTTAAATGTTCGACTGTATGTGAAGACTGACTGATATTATTTTTTCTCTTAAAAAGTATTATATGATAGATATTATGTAAATTTATAGTGCCTGAAATTCTACCCCTTCTTTTTTTAATGTAAAATGAAGTACTTTTTACTACTTTAATAGGTATAATATATGATTTGTACACTTTATTCATGCAGTAAAGCATAAAATGCGTTCAAAGATTTCCTGTGGTTAACCGCCAGAGTAAAAAAGTCTTTGTATGGTTGAAAATATACAAATAGTTGTGATTAAGACTCTATTTAGTTGTTTGACACATGATTTATCTACTACATGTTTTCTTGCTGTTAAGAGTTTATTACCTGACAATCCTTCACAGGATTCATCACAGATGGAAACTCCAAACTGGTGGGTAATGCTCGCCTTCGCCAGGTGAGGGTGCATCAAAATTCCTGCCACGTGGCTCCCTCCATGCAGCAGCCAGAGCGGGACTGTCACGCTCCATACTCGTGGGAGTTGGAAGACATGGGCTCCTACGGTCCAGGCTGGAGTCGCTCTGACGGTGACAACACCTCGCTGAACCTAAGAAGCCTCTGGAAGTACCAGTCCCAGCATCAACTGAGGGCCATCCCAGTGTGGGGCAGCGTGAAGCTGTACAGAGGAGGAGGGTTTGTGGTGGATTTAGGGCCCGATTTAATTCATTCCAGCAGGTAGGCATGATAATAGAGATACTAAGTGAAATGATGAGTCTAATACTGATTAGCTGATTGATATGAGAATATGAATGTCAAACATGTGTAGGTTGCAGTCCCTAAAGGGTGCAGTGTGTAGCTGCAGATTATTACTATCAGAAGAGGTTTCCATTTTACGTGATTATACACTAAAGAAAACATACGCATAAATGCTTCATTCAATTTCCGCTAACAGAGCCCCTGAATTGCTGCACACTAATCCTTTAATTTATGGAATTAAACTTTCCTGATATATTTTCTACAAAATGATAATCAAACAAAGATCATTGTTAATTGCAGCCTTATATAATGGAGAGGTGACAAAAGCATCTCTTATTGTGGATTGATTGTAAATTCCGATTTGCATAAAACTACATCTTTAAATAAAAAAAACGTAATTCAAATCAAATGAATGTAGCAATGACAAAATTGTACCACACAGTTGGCCTCTGTATAAAAACAATATTTTAATGACATTAATCAATTCTATCATGTCGTTCTCTTTGTAGATCCCTTCAGTACCTTTATGACAACACCTGGTTTGATGTGTACACCCAAGCTGTCTTTGTAGAATTCACTGTGTACAACGCCAACGTCAACCTCTTCTGTATTGTCACTCTCATGCTGGAGACCACAGCCATAGGTAAGTAGTCCACGTTGAGCCCTTGTGTGGGAGCTGCACAGAAGCTTTAACCGTTCTAAGAAGCACGTTGTCTGTTGCCTTCTTCCATCCAGGAGCTTTCCAGTTCCGCAGTGAGCTTCAGAGTGTGCGTCTTTACCAGTCCACTGGAGGCCTTCACGTCTTTGTGATGGCCTCTGAGGTTGTTTACTTCCTCTTCATCATCTATTACATGTTTGTCCAGGTATTCATTGTTTGTACCTCAAATTTACGACCATCACTGCTGGTAGTAGCACCTTCTCACACAGACGCCTCTCCTCCTGATAGGGGAAGCTGCTGAAGCAGCAGAGATGGGCTTATTTCAGGAGCAAGGTGAACCTGCTGGAGCTGGCAATTATCCTCCTCAGCTGGAGTGCGCTATCTGTGTTCATCAAGAGGACTTTACTTGGGGAGCGGGACATGGAGTATTACCAAGACAACAAAGACCAGTCAGCAATAAGAATAACTCTACCCACAAAAGTTCATATACATGGTTTTATCTTGACATTGATCAAATCAACAACCTTTGCTAATTTTCTGAGAATATTTGTATTTCCTTTTTTGGATTGTAAGTCACTTTTGTGACAAACTTCTGTTTCTCTTTAATAATGGCACTAATTCACCCATTAAGATCTGACCATTGTTCAGTACAGAATGTATGTGAGATACATTATTGAGTTGTTTACAAACCCAAGTATATATTGTGTAAGTGGTGGCTAATCAAAGCTGAAATTTGGTCAGACAAAGTAGGACACATTACAAGGTGTCTAAATTATTAATATAAAATTATATATACACTTCCACTCAATAAATACGCAACCATTACTCGGTAAATCATAATATCCGTTCAAAACCTTATTCAACATATTTTAATGCAAGACTCATGTTCTGTCTCCAGATACGCAAGTTTCCATGAGACAGCCAAGGCCGATGCAGTGCTGGGGTATCTGATAGCTTTCCTGGTGCTATTGGCTACAATCAAACTGTGGCGCCTGCTGAGACTGAACCCTAAGCTGCACATGATCACCGCCACGCTGCAGCGAGCTTGGTCTGATATCTCAGGCTTCCTGGTGGTCATGACCATCATGTTCCTGGCCTATTCCATCGCTGTGAGCAGCTTCCCACAGTCCAACATCAGCATGCTACTGGAGTCACTGCATTTCTTCACGTTTTATCATTTTTTATTTCTTTTAAATGGTGGTTATTACATTAACACAGGCCCTAACTTTCAATTTTTCAGTCCAACCTGATGTATGGGTGGAAGCTATACTCCTATCGTACTCTGCTGAATGCTGCACAGACCATGGTTAGCCTGCAGCTCGGCATTTTTAACTATGAAGAGGTTAGTGTGCGGCTGTTATGAATGTACCACGGTGTATTATGGCTGCTGAGCTTTCTTCAGTGCATGTCTTCCAACTGATCCCTCAGGTTCTGAATTACAATCCAGTGCTTGGAGCTTTCCTCATCGGTTCGTGCATCGTGTTTATGACCTTCGTGGTGCTGAACCTCTTCATCTCTGTCATTCTGGTGGCTTTCAGTCAAGAGCAGATCCATCACAAGGTAACTCACCCGTGCTAGTTTTGAAAGTTCTTATCGTTAACATGTTGTAGAAGAAGTGCCATCTTTCCATTACTGATAACTAGGGCTGTGAAATTTAATGCGTTAATCTATGGAATTAATGTGTCTCAGATGAATGCAATAAAATATTTGAACACAGTTAACGCAACGAAGCCTGAGGCCGTAGTTGAAGATGGAGAGAGATTTTTGCATTGCGACTAAGACAACTGTGCAGAGGAATTGCTCTTCTGTGTCAAAGAGAAGGTTGCAAACGGACCACTTTACACACTGGTAGGCTAAGCTAGCTGCTAGGCTTATTCACATTCAAACTTTTATTTCAGACTCAATGTCCAGATAGTACAAAATTATATCTGGACTAAGCTAGCTACGATGAGGCTACTTCCATCTCTGCGTGGCACACAGTCTGCAGAGGACCACCACGTGTCTCTAAAAGACAGTGGAAACATTCTGGCTAAATGTGGGGAGATTGTTGGCACTTCAAACAGAGCCGTGAAATGATGGAGAGTTAAGAGCAAAGTGCACAAGGACAGCAGGAAGAGTCGCTAGTTCAACATGTTCCACCCGGTGGAATTCTGCCTCCAAGATGATCACATGAGTGCAGTTTTGTGTTAAATAAAATACGATTAAACAACAGTGTCAAAAATACGAGCTTTCTAAAGTGAATACTCGTTACTTATACGATTTATTCTTATAAATGAAAATGGGGGTTCAATTAGTTATTTTTTTATCTATTAACAGCCCTACTGACAATTTGAGTTATGCACATTTATCCCTGTTACAGCCGTCAGAAGAGGATGAGATCGTAGACCTGATGCTGATGAAACTCTTCAGCTTGTTTGGAGTCAAATGTAAGAAACAAGCTGGTGACTGCACAACTGAGAGGCCAGTTGGTTCATCTGCTCCATACAAGGGACCCTCAGCGGTTTCTTCTGGGAGTATTTGTGATGGTTGACATGCTCTCACTGACTCCAAGTTTTTGCCTTTTTTGCTTAGTGACTGAATTGCAATGAATTGTCTTTTCAAGTCTGTAAATGATTAGCATTTGTCTCTTTTGCTGCACGAATGTCACTCTTGTAGGAGAATCTTGAAACGTAGGAAACAAAGACGATCCCTACGTTATGCACTGAAGCACTGCATTTAGGCTACTGTGTATATGTAAAGCAAATAAATAAAAGATATTCATGGTTACTACTGAGAAAAATGTATTTGTATGAATATGACTCGTTCACAATATTGTAGTAGGGTAAGCATGGAATTAATAAAAATAACTATGGCATATTTAATTCAGTGTGTCATGCACAATACGAAGAAGGGGAATCATTATTAGTATTATTATTATAAGGCATTCTGTGGCGCAATACATGAGCATCAATATTGTGTGTGTGCTGTGTGACAGAAACCCGTATAAAGTTTGAACGGATTCCAACCAAACCATGGATTTTTCATTACGCACGAACAGGCCCTCCGTCGTTTACACGTATTGCGTCATCGGTGTGGGCGTGGTCTACCGGCGCGGCTCGGGTTCTCTCTGGTGAAAAAAATCAACATGCGTAGTAGGCGGCCGGAGGGGTACGTAACGGCCAAGTGACAGCGGCGCGGGTCATCCAGCCACAACGACGCCGCAGTCTGCTGAACGCCAGGTCGAAGGTTTCCTGACAGTCAGAGAGAAGGAAACACCGCTGAGTGACTTGAGAGTGTCCGGTTTTCTCACTCAGAGGGATTGCGATGCCCTCTGACTTAATCACCCTTTTCAGCAAGGACCTCGATCTGAGTCCTCCCAAATCCTTCTTCTCTAAAGGTAACGCCGGCTCTCAAACTGACTCTCATTCACGTGTCGTCGCTGTTGTCTCTGCTCAAGTTGTAGTTAATGAAAAGGTGCGTGTGTGTTTGTGTGGAGCTTGTCTAGTAACATGTGGTGACGTTCAGCTCCCTCGGTTTCATACATCTTTAAACTGCCTTATGCTCCAAGTTTGATAACAATACAGTTAGGTTTGTAATAATTCGCTACAACGATGCCTCTGTTTTCTGTTAACATTTACACTTTCTTTTTATGGGGGGTGTTTTTCTTTCAGCAGCTTCATGGGCACCGGTCAAACCAGTTTACTTTCCCCTTAAGCTGAAAAGCAGCGCAGTCTATTTCTTCTGGTTTGTTGGTGAAGGCCACATCTCAGGACTGTATGTGAAGACTGAATGGTATGTGTGGACTACGCCGCCCTCAGTGGGCCCGTGATCACAGACTGGGTTGCGACCAGTTTGGGAGCCTGAGTAAAAGGGTTATGGCATGTTTATTCCCAGTAAATATCATAATATATAAGGGTTCATCTACTTAAGGCTCTTTTGTGGAGATGTGTTGGAAAATATGATTCGTCACAAGCATCTATCAAAACGTTTTCGTTAACAAACAATTACCAAACTTTTTTGCTAGATGCTTGGGAAAAGAGTACAACCATCATGACAATGTGCGAAGCTAGCTAATTACTCGTGTGCTTTTTGTTTTTCAATAAATAGAAAATTAACATAAACAAACACGTTAGAATGAGCCCATACATGCATAAAAGGCAGGAGTTGTTCTTTGCTGTTTGTAAACACAACATTCAAGGAGCCCCTCCTCTGCAATTTAGAACCACTCCCGATTTGAAAGAGCTTGGTCCTCTTGGCGTTTTGCGCTGCTATATTCCCCTTTTCTGTGTTTAGCTTTCCTGAGGATACAGCCATTGCGCAATAGCTGGTGTCAGAAATGTCAGCCAAACACAGCACAATGATAATAAGATACAGGCGAAGGTTATTAGTCCGTGATGGATGATTGAGAGGGATTACTTTTCTCTGTCTATGACTTGATTTAAGGAAAATCCTGCATAGTATGCCTTTTTAATAAAGTTACCCAAGATTAGACAGTCCTGTGCTACGCCCACTGTGGGGAAGTTTGTAGCAGCATAGTGGGCTTTTCAACCAGAGGCGTCTGTATAAAACGGAAAACTAAACATTACAATAAAGGTATAATAAATAAGTAAATCCCCCAAAACAGAAAAAGTTAAATATACAACACATTCAGTTATATAATCAGCTAGGATTTGGGATCAAGGTACTGAGCAGTTGAGAAATGAGCTTAACGTAACTCAACAAATCTTTGCCATTTACATACTGCAGTGTATTGTTCTTCCTTCACTGATTTATCTGTGGATATCAATATACCTGCGACTCACATTATTGATTGATGGATTCGGTGTTACCTGTTGCCTGTTATACTGTGCACTTTAATCAATTTCATGTGCACAGAATAAATAAGCAGAGATTACTTTGAGATCTCAAACAATAGTAACCTCTTTCTTTAGCATACCTACCTTGTTTACGTACTAATCAAGCTATTGTGTATTTCTCAACTCCGCCGTGTGTGAAGTTAGTTTTGCATCTTGCCGACACAGCCAACCCTCCCCCAGTTTGTCAGTGGGATTGTCCTTTGGGTATAAAAGAAAAGATCCAATTACTTTGACTTCTCAAAGTCAGTATGAACTAGTCATACTTTTTTAGAAGTCCATTTTGATCAGCTTAAACACAATGAAAAAATACGTATTTATAGTACAAAAGTAGTTCGGGGAATATCAAGGAAAAGCTGTAACAATGGCACTCAGGACAGGAATGCTAGTCATACCACCTTTTGTGGTTGGTAAGGGACGGCGGGTTAACATACATCATAAAATGTCTTCCCACCAGGTTCACATCAATGGGGAAGAATGTTATGGCTTTCCCGTAAGTTCTATCGACCTCAGTTAACAATTGTAAGACCGCAGATCTTGACATAGTTTAGTTTAAATCTTTTTTTATATTGACACCGACCAAAGCCCGGTCAATCATTAACCCCCTGGCTGCCCTGTGTGTAAACCTGGGCTTAAATAGCACTCTATTAATATTGACTCTGCTTTGTTAAGCAAACTTAGCGGCATGCGCTTAAAATGACTTGATTGCCTTAAAAGGTTGTAGATATCTGATGATGAAAGAAAATATAACATAAAGGGAAAAACTGGGAAAAGTGTATTCAGAGTTCATAAATGTGTTGTTGCAATAGGTTTTGCGAGTGTGACTGATCCGTCATAAATGCGACAATAGATGGACTCTGGACTCAAATTCCTTTAAAACAGCAAACCGAGATATATTTTCTCTTAATGTTTTCCACGCTGACTTAATTAACTCGCACGTCCTGTGAAGACGAGAGCACTGAAACTATTGTGACATTCAGGGTTTGGAGGTCATAGCATTCTTTACGATGCCTTCATGTGTGTAACATCAACTCCAACCTGTTCTGCATACTTCACATAGTGTGTTTGGTTGACACCGCTTTGATCAGTTATTTGCCAGCTGACACAAACGTAGCAGCCAGATGCTTAACATTCATTTGCAATATTCATGCTCACATTGGTCAGATGCTATACGTCTCAGACTCTACTGCTGTCAGATACTGATGATAGTAAGTTGCTTATTTTAGGGTCTTTGAATGTTGCCCGTGGCCCTCAGTCTTCAATGCCTGAGTGTGGTGTTGGAACAGATCCTGCCCCTGCTGTTGTATCTTTTGTCGACATGTATTGAGGTGGCGTTTCTAGGACAACGTGATCAACATTTTAACACGGCTGCTTTCTTGAATAATCTAAAGAAGAGCTAGATATTTGTTTCGCTGTGGATAAGAAAAAAGGAAAAGCACTTCAAAAAATAATATAAATTGAAACACTTAATGGATCCTTTCTACTTTACAGACAGATATTAAGCAATTTTTTGTATTTTTTACCACATCTGCATGTCGCCTGAGCATTAAAATTGAAAAGCCTCATAAATTATACTGGATATTAACGTTTAACATATTCAAGGATAATGTTCTGATGTATTAATTATGTGTGTATCTTAACAAAAGTAGAAGTAGTGGTGCCCATTCTTCAACTCCTTTTAAATCAATTTGATTAATCATTAATACTAACCAAACATATTTAAAAGACTTATCAGGGACAGGTCGGAATATCACCTGTGCTGGTATTTACTGCCCACTTGTGACTTTGTTTTGGCTGCGGTTAATCAATAAATTAGTAGTTCAACCCGTCAAAACGTTAGCAACTAAATCTTAAACTGAGGTGAACATTTTACAGGATTTTGGTTATTTGTTGGTGTTGCAGTCATTAACAACTAGTTGCATTCTCGGGGTGGTTTTTAGTACTATTAGTACATTTTATGTCATAGTAGATAGCAGCCTCTAATCTGTCTAATTTTTACACTTTATACATATTTTGCTCAAAAGCTAATGTTGACCTTTTTTGTAAACTCTTACCAGATATTCCCACAGCATATCCCCAAATTATCAGAAAGCCAGAATTGTATTTGACAAAAATTTGTAATATATCATTGGAAAAAATATTTTTGCCCCTAGATGTCCTTGATCTCCTTTACTCATCTTGATATTTTGGTGGCGTTATTATGCAAGTTTGTAGATATGTACCAGGTTATGGTTATCAGCAAACCCACAAATCCTTTAAAAGCAGACACTTTGTCCCCTCGGCATATTCTAGGTTAGCAGGTCAATAGGGAACAAGGAATCGAACCAGAAGACAACCCGACAGCACGGTTTCGGTTCTGTTGTGTCAAACTGGATTGGAATTGTTCAACTGTAGTTTCACCTACATGAGGATTGATTTAAAGTTTGGCATATTGCAAAATGAAGATGAAGATGCAAAATGGAGCAGAAAAGATGCATTTTAAAAACCAGCCGAATTTTGTAAAATTCATTGGTTTAGTGTTGAGACAATGTCTTCCTATTCCAGAGGTCGAGTGCCAGAGGCCACGGTGGCTGATGCTTTTCCCTCTAATTATGGCCTGGAGGATTTCTCACATGCTTCTGCAAAACCCAAAAGCACTTGTGAGATCCAACACTCACCCCTTGTGTTTTTGTTTCTCCCGAGTAAGATGATTCTGAGCTAAGTCATTATTATTATTATTATTAATTATTAAGTGTGATGAATCTTGGCTGAAAGGATCCTCTCCCTGACTCAAAACGAGGGAAAGGTGGTTCCTGCATATGCACATGAAGACACCACACATTGACTACCAACCAATAGGAGGCAGCGTCTGTGATGTATATGGTGATTATATATAATATACATATAGTAATATATAATATTATATATATATATAATATATATAGTACATAATTATCTGTTTAAAACATAGTCAAACAAAAAGGAGTTTGGTGAACACTGACCAAGCAGCGACATCCAGTCCTGCACAATGTAAAAAGACAGAAACACACTAAAAACAACAGTTCATAGAATGGCCACTTGAGGCAGAATTCAAGGTTTTTTGAGGACTGAGATGAGGGTTGTGGTGGCTCTCACACTCACAAACTCTCACTCAAAGCTCTGCTCTGCGCTCAACTCATACTCAACTTTATATACTCAAACCTGTCTGCGAAATATTGAGGGGCGTAACTAAGAATCGTGCAACACAACAAATCTATGATGAAATTTGTTGTTTGACTATTTTAGTAATACAATTTTATCAATTTTATGATTTCGTTGTTGCAGTTGTGTGTTTCATTCTCATGTTCTGCAATAAGCTTCGAACTCTGGCTCTATTTATTTATTTGTGCGTTTCTCTAAATATCTCTACATGGCAGATACCATGTCAGTTGACTTTTGTCACAACAAGAGGAAGTAAACGGCCCTCGAGCACTGGCTTTTTTGAGACACCACAACAAATTAAACATTTTTCAATCTTTTCATACACGACGAGGTCCACTCTTAGAGGCTCATGCAGTGAGGTATTTCATGACCTTCAAGAATGCTGAATACCTTTTACAATAAGTAGTATAACGATTCATCCTTTAACCGTTGTGGTCTCTCCACATGCTTTGTGTTTTCATTTAATCTTTGCTGCTACTTCCCTGGCCGACTGGCCAGGCAATTTCCCCTCACATCCTGTCATTGTTGCCTTTCTCTCTCGCCGCTTTCATTGAAGTGACACTGACGATGTTTGCAAACGGACAGGTGGCTGCTATGGCCGAGGTCAAGAGAAAGGAAGACAGATTATTGTAGCAGAGAAATTCTCACTTGAAGTAGTACCTATTTTTGTTCATCAATGCAGGACCATCATCAAGTTGGTACTGTTCTGTTTAGTAAAAGGAAAGTGCCATTGAAAGGGGCGTTAACCAACCGTCTCTGCACCCACACGGCAAGCTTTAATCTGGACACGGGTTAAGCTTTGAAGAACTCATTCATATGTCATCTACTTAATTCATCAGGAACAATCTAATTGATAGAAGCTTTCTTTCTTTTTATTGGTTTGAGTACACAGGGTTTTTTTTCTACTCTGTAAATACGGAACCTCATTCATCCAACCACAGTATCAAAGGCATCATTCACCCTCATACAGCTTTCAAACTTGATAAATGAGTAGATAAACAAGAATAGTATTATATGGATAGAAAGACTGGAAGCATTAAGATAAATAGAGTTATGTATGTCTGTTGTATGAGGATTAATTACCAAAGTTTTACATTGAACTCAAATCAATATCTAAAAAAGAATTGATAGCCTGACAGGACAAGATCCTTAACTGCTTTTTTCACCATGACTACATTATTGTCCTTTTGACCTTGTGGCAAGTGGTCCTGCCACACTGTTCTTTAAAATCAAAGGTCAAGTTTGTGTCCCTCCCCCACAAGCGGTGGAATCTCTGGCTCCGGACAGGTCATCGCGAACTGGGTTTCTTTTAAAAAGCTGTACATTTGTATGTATGTAGTAAGCCATTTTTCAATTTAGCAGCCAATGTTACTTCTTCCTTGGTCTTATTGAAGTCAGGCACAATAACTCAGAAAAACATATCTGTTGTTTGTTTTATTCATCAGTCACATATTCATTGTATTATTTATTGTATCGCAGTAAGCACATTAAATTGTGCCGGCGATAAACTAAATCTACCTTGTAGGCCAGCTGCTAATAGAATTTTTCTTTTGACTGCAACAGCGGTGTATTGAGAAATTAGTACTAAACAGTATGCTATGGTTATATTCTTACTTGATAAGACACAAGACTGTACAGGAATCTCAGCCAAATCTACCTGTACCACAAAACGAGTTCTACTACTCTTCTGCTGAAAATTTGTCCAACAAATGTCGGAACAACAACTTCCTTCAGCTGTGTGGGAGCAGCATTAGCTGATTCTCGGACACCTTTTTCTAAGGCTGCCCTGTCGGGTGTTACCTGAGTAATCAGGTCAAGCCTTCTCAGGTAATTAATGCCTGAAGCCGTCAGATCAGTCGAGGTCGGGAAGGTGAGCTTGAGGGACATGTTGTAATATGTAAAATCTCTTAAAGAAATACAACTTGCACAATAATGACAGAAAAACTGTTGGTTTGCACATTTCTGGTGTTTATATTACTTTATTCTTACACTGTACTATACAGTTAAGTATTTCTCAGTACAGCAGGATGTAAAAAAACGTAATCTACACTAAATGTTGAACTAATGCCAGCTATTTCCTCTGTTTATTCCCACTTTGTCATCAGTCCAAAAGGTGTCCAGATCAAGACATCAGATGCCAAATAATGTTTTAAAAACATGCTCATTGTGATTGTAGAGGCACTGAAATCACGATCATCTACTGATTGTATTTATTGTGTTAGCAGTCCCTTGGTCATTAAGGTTCTCTGTTTGTCATGCTGACGCATACCCAACCATGGACCAACCTTTTTCTTCTCTTTTGTTATCACAAGGATTTTTCTTTCTTTTCATCTTTCTTTTATCCAAAAAGATTGATTAGATGACTCATACAACTCTCATGTCTGCACAGTGATTACAAAGCTACCTTTTAGCTTACCACAAAGACTTGAAGAATGGGGTAACAGTGAAGCCTGGCCATGTCCAAAAATAACTAAATTGGTCTGCCACCTCGCCTTTAACTCATCATTGTCACCGTTGCTGGTTCGGTCCACACAAACGGCAGTATGTAATAACAAGTGGGATATCGCCCAGACGGGGTCTCGTCAATCAAGACAGTTCCTTGCTTGGAGCATTAACATCCTGAAATTTCCGATAGTCGTATGTCCAGGGCGTAAACAAACAAGATACAACACAACGTATTGAGAGAGTTTTAGAGCTGCTGGTAAATGACTAGCATCTCCATACAGAGCCAGGTGTCTTATTTGCCCCCGTGGATTGGGCCCCATTCTTTGCAATGTAACGGGAATGAAAACTACCTCAAATTCAGTTAGCCTTGCAGCTTGCCAATGTCACGCCATGGACGAGGGCTGTTGCTAAAGGCTCTTCCTGTTGCCTCAGCAAAGGTTTTCCTGAGAGAAGTCACAGTAAACGTTTTGGCATGCAGCTGTTTAATACTGTAGGCTGTTAGTAAGTGTCTGTTTGTAGTGTGCGTGTGTTCGTCTCTGAGTCATAGAGTAACTTCCTTTTAAAAGAGTTTTATAGACGTTTTGCACACAATTCCAGTAAGTGTGTGTGAAAGGATACCATTTTTTCTTTGTGTATTCGTCGTTTGCCCGTGGGTGACTTTGCATGTGCGTTGTGTTTTTTACGAGTTTTATTCATTTCTACTATCATAATTAAATCCTGTTGCACCTGTGAGAGGAGTTTGGATTTGACAAGCCACTTCATTTTCAAACCTGACCGGTAGCTGCTGGTTTAGCCCTCACAGGAGCCTCTATGGGCTGTTTTGCAAAGACAGTTTAGTTGTGGGTGTTTTTTGAAAGCAAGTCATGTAAACTGATGCCTGGTCGTCATTCTTGGTCACTTCTCAGATTGGCTGACTGAGAGAGCTACATGCCACAAAGTCTGAGCCTGTTGTGTCACAAATGAGCTTTTCAAAAGACTCTGTAGGAAGAATAAATCACATTACACTTTAAAAAAAATGACTAAGCTCTAAGATTATGGGATTGTGGAATTAATTACCAAAGTGCTAACATGTTTACATTTGCATTTTGGTTTTGGGTCGACCTAATTAAAAGTTGCAGACACATATTCAATATGAGTACATCTTTTTAACCATTTTATCTTGGCCTGACTTTTATCTAACCTTGTATGTTTCTTTGTCGGCTGACTTGTAGCTTGGTCCAATATTTTCCTGACTCAAAGCGCTGCAGCTTGAAGTGCTGTTGTGATGCTACTGTTGCAACATGTCAATCAACAAGTACAACATTTCACACATCCTGTTGTTTTCTCGTTTGTTTTCTCATCATTCGAATCAATTCTATTGATGTTCTCATCATCCTTCCTTAATGCAACTTGTGGTTAAATGCAATGACATCACTTCCAGTGGCTGCTATTGTGCATCAGAGTAAAAATCCCTTGACTTTTATTACAACATATTTGAGTCATCACGTCTGATGCAATCATGTGGATTTTTTTAGTGACCGTCTCTATGCTTGGGGACCTGATTTTAGGCTTAAGTTAAGTTTATCTAGAATAAAGAGTGTATCTGAACACTCAACAGTATATGGTACATGTGGAGCTCTATTCAGAACTGATTCATGGTACCGTTATCTGTATTGATCTTCATCCAAAATGATAAAACCATCAAATTTTTTATTTTTAACAAAATCAGACAGCGTTACATCTCATTGCATTACCTTCAGTGGGCCCCTGTTTATCGATGCCGTTACGACTTGTTGCCAAGTGGCTTTTCTCGCATGAGACCATTTCCATCTGCTGCTTGTTATTGGAAATAGAAGACAAAACACCCGCTGGATGTTTTCACCCCATGGCTCTCGTACACTCTCGTAGAGGATTGTAATGTGTAGTTCTTGATACGGGGTTGTTAAAAATTTTTTAGGGTTCAGTCTGTGTTACTGCTGATTTGCATTGGGTTTCACTAACTAACTATTAACTAGATAACTCGTTAGTCTGCATTAATACTTGAGGTTTCACTGAACCAAAAACAATATTCAAGAATGGGAATTTTGGGAATGACTATTAGTGATTTCAGAAATAATGAGGTAGAAATGAATAGTGTTAAAATGCAGATTAGTTCAAAAATACATCCATCCATACATAATATGTTTGTGTCACCATGCAGAATTCTTGACCAGAGAAGTTATGATCAAAAATTCTGGCAAATATCTACCATATGATCATGTTTGATATAATAGTTGTATAATAACACACCAGCCAAAATAAATATCAATCATTAAAAAATGTAGGTAAACGGACATTTATGATAACGTAAAGACAACTTTGGTAAATTTGGTTGTCAGTGTTATCCCTTAGCAATCAACGATGTCAAATAGTATAATGTGACATTTACAGGGATGATTCAGAGTTATGCTACACTGTGTGTGTGTGTGTGTATATATATATATATATATATATATATATATATATATATATATATATAATGTCTCACTTTGGTAATGCTGTTTAATTTGTAAAATTTCCCCACACAATCTCACGAGAGATTCAAACGCTCAAAAGTCTTGTCCCTGGATTCGTGTTGCTATGGATTCCCTGGCAGCCTTCATGTAGGCTTGGCTGTAAACATTTCAGGGTTGTTGTACATGGTTTGTTGCTGCCTGTTTTCTTTTTTCCCTTCACTGCTTGGAATCATCTCTAAATGTACTTACCTTAATTGTATCACTTTTTGCTCAGTTCCAAAAAGAACATTGTAGGAACTGTAGGAATCTCTGTAGCCTGAATTCTTTTCAAGGCAGCAGATTATCCTTTTGCCTCATTTCTGCTTGAAAGGATTCTACATGACAATGCCACTAACCTGTTGAGCAAGTACAGAAAGGGGTCGGGGAGCACAGTAAACAAGACAGGGAGACGGGCAGAGGTAGGTTGGGTGGAGGAGGGGGACTGAAGGGGAGTTAAATCAGTCACTCAGCCAAAAAACAAACTGCCACGCCCCAGGTGCCGGGGCTAGTAAGAGCAAGCAGCAGGAATGTGAGGGAAATGAATGGGAGTGTAAGTCCTGCCATTCACATGGTGAGTGCTTTCTTTTTTCACCTACAGCCTGTAACACTTACCGTACAGTCATATGACAAGGTATGGTGAGGATATAAAGAGCAAAAATATTTGACTCCAAAAACATAGAACTTTAATCAGGATTTCTGAAGTAAAACCTGAATTTCAAGTGAATGTGTTTGTTTATCCTCCTGTTTGCATTGAACGTGAACTGAAGCGACATTTGTGAAGAGGTCAAGGAAGATCGCCACTTTACAACTCAGATTTAATTTCTCAAAATGCATTAATAGCACGAGTAGGCCTAATTAAAACGGACTACCCGAGCATGCTGTTTGTCAGTGTGAATAGTTTGGTCAGGCTTTAATCTGTCACTATGCTCGCAGGCGATCGCAGTCACAGACTGGAAAGAAAATGAAAGATTTTCCTCAGTGGTCTGCATAAGAGGACTACAGTCTTAAGTCTTAATCAAAACACCACGTGGTGCGTGAGTTTATTTCCCGGCAAACAAGGCTGACTTTTTAGTTTTTAAATCTTCTGCTGTGTGAAAGGGACAGTGTTCTGTCACCTGCACATGAATAATAGCACTCTGTCGAACAAACATATACAAGGCAAAAAGAGAAAAAAAGATTCTGTCTTTTAAAACATCGAGAGACTGTGGAAATACTTTGAACAGGCCAGCCAGTCATTCAAGACCACTGCTCTGAGAGAAGAGTACATATTTTCTGTCGGTGCGGTTGGCAATCCGTTTACTGGAAGTGCTGCTCGCCCACATGTTGCTGCATGTGCCGTTAGTCAGTGAGCACCGAGGAGACTGTTGAGTTAAAGTGTAAATGCAGGGGCAGAGAAAGTGTTTTTTGTGGAGGTGGTAGGGGGGGGGGGGGGGGGGGCGTTTGTGTGCATGCGTGTGTGCCTGGGATTTTGTTTGGAGAACTTAGCAAATAACCAGCAAAACCACACTGGAGTTCTGTGTGCATGTGTGGTTCAGTGTGAGTTATATGAGTTTGCAGAGTCCAGATTTAAGCTCCCTTTCTGGGAACCAGCATTCCCTACTCTTCTAAAGCGAGCTGTAGGAGACTGGAGGGCTTTTGGAATGAAGAGGCATGGGCTGGTTTCAATATGTCCCAGGTTTGTCTATTGTGCACAGCGAGTGGTAACAATGGGAGGGTTAAGTATCTGATATACACACCGAACCCTGGGACTCAGCTGCAAGTAATTAAAGCTGGCAGTTTGCAGAGGAGAGAGTCAGGCGACTGTAATGGTCGCTCTAAGTTCATACCATAATATTTTGATGATGAATAAGGCTGCTAGTAAAAGTGTTGTCATGCTGTTGACCCAAGGCTTTCTCCCTTCCCCATGTCCTGCTGGGCCTGAGGGAGCCACGGAGAGGAGAGAAAAAAGCTTTGTACGACAGTGCAGCCAGTTGGTGATGAGATGTGCTGTTTATTCCGCATGCCAGAGATTTTGCGTTTATCTCCATGGTCTTGTAGTTTCATGCTTTTTTTGCCCCATTTGGTTTGGTCATTGTCATTGCGTCCTCAAAGACCAGAATTAACAGTTGAGCTAAAACAAAATGGACAGCCTTGTGCAAAGACATCCATAATGTAGAAAGATCAGATCCCTCGTGTCTTTCCCTCGTCTCCACTCGCATTGTAGGTGGGAAAGAACTGGAGGAGAGGATATTGAGGAGCTTGAAATAAGGTGAATTACAAACAGAGACTTTTTGTTTATGTTTGACAATGTTGCAAAAGGGCAACGCAAAATTGGCAAAGCTCTCTAAGTAGGCAGAAGGTCATTGTCGCTGTTAGAGGACTGGTTTATGGAATTCTGTGGCATCTAGTGGTGAGGCTGCAGATAGCAATCAATTGAATCTCCACCCTCCTACCCTCCCTTTGAAAGCATGATGAGAATGTGGCAGACACCGTGAATAGGACCTGTTCCCTATAAAGAAATAAAGTCAGTCTTTGTGGCAGCTGAATAAAAAGAAAAACCCTTTCAAAATGATTTTTAATTGCTTTCAATAAATGCGAGACACTGTTCATTTAACTAAGAAAGATATTTATACCCACTAAAAATGTACTTACATACTCTAATGTCAGAGTCTATTGTGAAATGAATCGCTCCATGTCCACAACGAGCTGGTCATTGAGTTGACAAGTTTAAATAATGAGTCTCAAAAGTTCCTGTTGGCACATCCGCTGATCATCCCCGTGTTTCTGCCTCTCTGAACAGAATCTGCGTATGACCTTCTTGCCAGAGAGCTACAGCTGCCTTCCTTCACTCAGCAGAGCCTGAAAGCCATGAGTCAAAAGAGCGGCGGAGAGGCAGGGCCCCCCCCTTCAGCTGCTTTACCATCAGGTAGGATCATGCTCCTTTAATCTTTATTTCTCCTATTTCAGCAGGACTGATTATACTCTATACTCAGTAAAAACACATGTTAACAGTTAGCACCTGGTACCATGATGAAATGTAGGTCATGTATCACAGATTTACATTTCCTCTATGTAAACGGACAATAAAATAGATAAATGGTTTAAACCGTACACAGAAACACGCAACCAGAGAGACCCCAGATAGAATCTATCCAGTTTTTGTGGATGATAAGCTCATTGAACTCACACTGTTGCAAATAGTCATTTTAGAAATAAATAATTTCTTGATCAATGTGCTTGCCGTGTAGTCGAAGGGCAACGGGTCACTTACAATGTTTAAAACACTTTGGTTTGGTGCATTTTAGTTGAACAACAGATGTTTTGCTCAATGCGTCACGATAAGACAGTGTAATTTAAAATGTTACTTAAATCAAAAAAAGTTCAATGTTGAATAGAGAGAGATAAACAATGGGGTGACTGTGGGTGAGTGGGGAGCGCGGCTGTCCTCCAATCAGAGGGTTGGCGGTTTGATCCCAGGCCCGGCTAACCTGCATGTCAATGTGTCCTTGGGCAAGGCACTTAACCCCAGCATTGCTCCTCTAGCGCTGACTACAGTGTGTGAATGTTAGCTACTGATGGGCAGGTGCCACTGTGTATGGTAGGTCCTGTCATCAGTGTGTGAATGGGTGAATGATGTCGTGTAGTGTTAAAGCACTCGGAGTGGTCAGAAGACTAGAAAAGCACTGTACAAGTCCATTTACGTTCTTGTTTTTTTTTCCTGATATTAAACATTTCAAAGAAGATTTTCATTGTGCATTATCTTGTTACATAGTATTCTTCAAATAGAAAACTTTGACAAGTAAATAGTAACAAATGATTGACAAAGAATTAATGACAAATTTATAACCATAAGTTTATAAGATCTACCATTAAAACACATCTAAAAGAAAAAACCCCGTGTCGCTGGTTTTGT
Organism: Pungitius pungitius; assembly: GCF_949316345.1. Lineage (NCBI taxonomy): Eukaryota > Metazoa > Chordata > Actinopteri > Perciformes > Gasterosteidae > Pungitius > Pungitius pungitius. Next base: position 12,993,185 of record NC_084903.1, read on the forward strand.
ACATAGTAGTTGGTTTCCTTTCTCCTGTCCGATGATGTCCGCAAGTCACAAAAGTAACACATTTAGTCCAAACGAGTTAATAGTGTGGAGATAATATTACAAAATATAGCTATGTAGCTCTTTGTATTGAACATTTACAACAATTTATTAATGAAAAGTCCCTAAAAAGCCTTCAAAAGAGTTTAATTAAATCCAAGGACGGGCTCCATTAAAGCCACTTCCTGCGCTCCAACCGGTTTTAAAGATGTGCCTGGAGGAGAGAGAAGGAGAAGTACATTTTATATTGAACGGAAACTGAAACGTTTTATTGAAAACTTTTACATATTTATGAACGTCCATTACATTCAAGCCGTTGCCAAAGGAGTTCACAGAATTCTGACTAAGCCTATTGCTGCCGTGGAGGGCTTTGTCTCCGCCATGCATAGCTGCAGGTGAGCATGCATCCCCCAGACCGCAGAGGGCTCCTCATGCATTGTTTTTGTTAAAGATGTCCGTGCTTCCTATGAAGCCAGGGGATCTGCATCCACTCCAGAAACCTTTTATATGCTCACTGCTAGAGGGGTTGACAAAAGTTCTGCATTCAAATTTTAACCTGACTTCATTCTTTATTCTAGTGTTGAGGGGAAAAGTCAGCCACTGTTTTAAAACCCTTCTTGTAGTGCATTGAGTATAATGGAGGGTAAACACTCATAGCCCACCTCTCAAAATCTGTAATAGAATTGGACATGTGACAGCATTGGTCATAAATTTGGGCTTTTAACATAATATGCTCTATGTTTTTGTGTTTTGATACTTGACCAAAGTGACAGTTCCTCCATATTGTTTATGTGCCTCTTTTTCTTTCTGACTGTGTGTCTTGCAAACTAATGAGTCACCACACAATCCGGAGTGTAACCATCACTTACCTTCTTCTTACTTTTTATCTGTAACTTAACCCAACTTTTCCCCACTTCATCTAGTTCTTTGTAACTATTTGAATGCTTTTGAAATTACAGTGTATGTCAGCATGCTGGAGCAATATTCTTTGACAAACCAAATAACCTGTCTAATTATTCTTTCTAAAAAAATCTGAATACATTCTACTGCTCAGCTCTTATTGCTCATTCGCTGTCTCATTTTTATATTCCAGGAAGTTCCCTCTGAAGCAGGGAGTGTCTGCATATAAAATGGTCTGCAGTTCTCTGCTTCATAGGTCAGAAGCTTGTTTATTTTGTCTCTGTGGCTACGTTCAGTCCCAACGAAATTAACATTTGTAGCAAAAAAAAAGAAAATTAAAGCTCCAATAATTGGCATGCATCTTATTGTACATATTAGTGTTTTCAACTTCCCTTTCCATAACATTATTTTGGCCAATTTTGCATTTAAACATGAACAAAAAGCTAATAATAATGATAATATAATTATATAAATATACATTAGTTTATTCACAAGCATTTTATGTCTTTTTTTTTCAATAAGGGGGACAGCTCAATTCTCATCTCTTTTTTATCCCTCTATTAGCCCCACCCATAATGTACATACAAATCTTCAGCACAACAGACACACACACACACTCAAGATCCAATGCAAAGCGCAAAATTTTAATTGGATAAATAAAAATTTCAAAAATACAAAAGCCAACCAAAAGCAAAAAATATCATAAATCAATTTTGCTGCTTATATGGGACTGCTAGCCAACACTGGTTAAAAGGCCTTTATTCATTGTGTGTTTATCTGCACTGTAGATGCCATGTCCTCTATGACCATGGAAGGCCCCCGCAGTGCTTTTCCCACCTCGTCCACCACAACCATGCGTTCCAGTTCTTCAGCCAGTGACCCGGTCCACTGCGGCACTGTTGACCCGGAGGATGCCAGGAGCAGCCGAGTGGTTCCTGAGGTCATGGGGGCAGAAGGTGGCACTGGTAACAGCAGGAGTAGCAGTGAGCCAAGAGGAGTAAGAGGCGTAGCATCCCAGGAGGCCCAGCCGCATCATCAGATGACCCCATCCAAGCGCCGCACTGTACTGAACATCTCTCCACCTCCACAAGACCTGCTGGACGACAGCCGGATGTCTTGCCAGAATGAAACGTCCCTGGATTCCGAGCAGAGTAACAGCATCTGGATGGAAGACTCTCTCTCCAACTTCAGCATCGTAAGCGCTGTCTCCTATAATGACAACACTGAGGTGCCACGGAAGTCCCGCAAACGTACGCCTCGTCAGAGGCCTGGCCCCAAGTCTGCAGGACGCGGGGAATCCAGCATGGACGTGTTTGACGCAGACAGTGCCAAAGGTCCACACTTTGTACTTTCACAACTAGGCCCTGACAACAAGACTGGATCCAAAGGAAGGTTTGTTTAACCTGTAAATATACTTTTGTCCAAGTAATGCTCATCTTCATCCCAGAGCCACCACAAGCTTCTAAGTCCCTGAAGCTCTACTGGAGCACACAAAAACCTTCTTCCAAAAACATTTTGTAGAGCTGCATCCATTTATTGTTAAATCGATTTAAAGTTGAGAGAAATGAATTGCTAACTAGCTTCATAATTCATTAACCAAAATGTTGTGGTTACAGTTTCTCTATAATAAGGAATGGCTGTTTTTCTTTGTTTTATATGTGTATTTACATATAAATATGAAAGTGTATATGTTGACCTAAGGGCAGGATCCTGAAGTATAAACAGTGGTCAGCCAATAGTGAATAACAAAGCCTCTCTGAAAGACCTAGTGTAAGCAGATTAAATAAACCGATAACTGAACTCTTTAAGAGCAGGCGATAGAAACTGCTTGGTTGATGCCGAGCCTGTTGACTTTGGATTGCTCAGGGCATCATAGCGGATGGAGGTCCCTGAACAAATAAGCACACGGCCACAATCCGTTAAAGCAAGTTCCAGAAATCTCTTTACTGTTCTATTGCAACCCCAGAAGATGGCCGCCAAGTTGTACTAAAATGAAATTGTGATACAATTTTGGAATTACAAATAATCTGCTGGTATCTCTGTCAAACCTTGCAGCAGCTCTAATGATCCTCAGACAACAAACCAGAAAGGAGGATCACTTTCGAGGCAATACCCTCAAAGAAGTGAGGGGAAGGAAGTGAGGATCCTCGTCCAGCCAGAGACTCAGCACAGAGCTCGCTATCTGACCGAAGGCAGCAGAGGCTCGGTGAAGGACCGCACTCAACAGGGCTTTCCCACAATAAAGGTAACTGTTATAACTTTGACACAGCCTCTTTAGGAACTTTTCTGCCATAGTGTGTCCTTCCTTAAGGTTAAGTTAATGATTTGTTTGTATGTTAGAGGCTAGATTGTTTTAGTTTTGCTATTCTTAGAGCTATAGGCGCAGATGGGGAAAAAAAGCCAAATATGTTTGATGTGTAAGGATTAATGTTACTGTAGAGATATAATATGGTCAGTATGGATTTGAGTTTTATCTCCCATCAAATGGACAGTTATAATATAATAACATAATGGTATCTCTTCAAAGCCAGATCCAACTTTTTAAAATATCTGCTCTGTTATTGTATGTGGAGAGACATTTTTGGACTCAAAAAGTTGACTTACTATGTAAGGCAGTTAAATAAAGTAGTTTAAATTTAGTTAAATTTATTTACGATATGAAATTATTTACAAAATGGGTGGGGGGGAGTGAACTGTGGGGATTGTGCCAAACACAATAAGAAAAGTACAATAAAATTAAGCCTAGATTTTCCTTTCCAACAAAAGGCCTGACTACCAATCATTTCTGAGTGTATGCATGTACGTGGTACCCCAGCCTTACCTCAGTACCACTTCCTCACCACAAACCTTAATGGACAAAGTCAGAGAGAGACCGAGAGAGGCTTTAAATAGTGTCCCACATCTCTGATTGGCTGAAATGCCCGGAGTGTGAGCCATTCCACAGGGTGCTGTGGAGGCAGGGCCAGCCAAACCTCCACCTCTCACCTGCAGGACAAAGGGAGGTGAGAGCAAGAGAGAGAGACACACATGCTCACATCTCTCTACACGCAACAATAACAAACACAAGTTGGGTTTTAAGAGGCTGACTAGAACACACAAGAAGATGTGCTGATAAACAAACCAGGATTCAATGAGAATATGCCACAAAGCACGGGCAACACTGAGAGAATATTCTGGACAGGTAGAGAAGCATGTAAATAAAAGACCTTTGCTAATGTGTGACTTTTCTCCTTTTTATTACACAGCTGGAGGGAGTGAATGAGCCGGTGGTCGTGCAGGTGTTTGTGGGCAACGACACTGGACGTGTCAAGCCTCATGGTTTTTATCAAGCTTGCAGGGTGACTGGTCGCAACACCACAGCCTGCAAAGAGGTGGACATTGATGGCACAACTGTCATCGAGGTGTCCCTTGATCCAAGCACCAACATGACACTAGCGTGTGTACTTTAACATTTTAATTAATTGGTTTGTTTTTGTGAAACATATTACTCAATTTGATTTAATTTGGTGAAGTGTGTCTTTGTATATGTCCAGTTGTACTTTACAGATAATTCAAAGTAATTAATCAATACTATTAATACAATACTTATTTATCCATTAAGGGTAGGACATTATTCATCATAGAGTGTCTAAGGTTGTAACAAGTTTTCCTAGCTTACATGGTCTGTCTGTGCAGGCTGGACTGTGTTGGGATCTTAAAGCTCCGTAACGCTGATGTCGAGGCTCGTATTGGTGTGGCAGGATCGAAGAAGAAGAGCACTCGCGCTCGGCTGGTGTTTCGGGTCAACATTCCCCGCCCGGATGGATCAGTTCTCACACTACAGACTCCCTCCCATCCAATCCTGTGTAGTAAGTCAGTCTCCTCGTGTTGCTGTGGAAAGGCTATTATAAATGCAAAAATCCCAGTATCATTCAATGCACTAAAACAAACTAGAATTACAAGAAGCAAAGCAGACTGCTGATTTGTAATTTTCATTGTTAATACATGACCATTCTGACCTCCTGCCTCTGAGTCTCTGTCTGGAGGCTGTTGACTTTCTTTGTCCACGCTGGTTCACAGTGTGAAGGATCCCCTCAGGTTCAAGTGTTAGTTCATATAATGTGTAAAGCTTCACTGGTGTGGTTGGTTTTGTAAACAGAAAAAACGCTGAGGGCTAAAATAACTTTTCTGCTCAAGTTGATTTGGGAGAACTGCTTTGAGAGAGACAGGGGGAAAAGGGGAAGGAAAGGGCAAAACAATAGAGGTGAGTGTGTGAACTTATATTGTTTGCACAGAGTTAGGATGCAATCAAAGGAAATATCTTTCCCAAAAATTGTAATACCCTTGGCATATGTACGGGAAATAGATTCCTAATATTTGTTAGAGGAAACGGGGGCTTATTTTAGGTTTACGGTTGTTCAACATATTGCCATTCCAGGCTGATAAGAAATATCCAGTATTTCTATTTTATGAAAAAAGGTCCTCTTTTTGCAGGCTTTTAATACATCTTTAGTAGAATTCAATTTGGTTACAAAAAGGCCTTAAAATCGATTTCAAATGTCTGAAATTGCATTAAAAAGTCTGAAAATGTTTCCTTAAAAGTGACGCTGTATTACTGTTTTCAGCTCAGCCTGCAGGAGTTCCTGAAATCCTGAAGAAGTCACTACATAGTTGTTCAGTGAGAGGCGGAGAGGAGGTCTTTATCATTGGAAAAAACTTTCTGAAAGACACCAAAGTAATTTTTCAGGAGAGTGTCTCTGGTAAGAAATAATTCTTTTTTATGAATGTTATTGTCTGTGGATATTTTAGGCACATGGATTGTAATTGTTTGCCAAACCTTAAACTCACTTTAAAGTCTTCTATCTGCTCCAGATGAGAACTCGTGGAAGGCAGAGGCTGAGATTGACATGGAGCTGTTTCACCAGGTAAATGTGACTGCTCTTGTGTTTTTTTTGTACCAAAGGATTTTACTGTCAGATCATTTTTGAAGTGTTGTTGTAGTTATCCATAGTCTGCGTATTATCTACTGGAGGTGTCCCGCGCCACGGGCCTAGTTTGGAGAGCAAAGGAATCAACAGCTATAAGTGCTTTCTCTTTTTTAGATTTCTTTGAGATTGCTTAGATACATTTAGCTGCTACCACCGCAGTTCATTGCTTAGATTCTGTCTGTTTCTCCAAACATGTAGCGTGTCGCCCCCTATCATCGGTTCCTTATACAACCCCACTTTCTGAACTATCCCTTTATTTCCAATCACTAATCAGCTCAGGAGAAAGAAGCAGCCTTTTCAGATTTGTAAGGGGCTTTAAATGTAATCATCTTAATGACTGCTGGTTCAAAGGTTTGAGTAGTCTCATTGTGTTCTGACCTAATTACCCTCAGTCTCAAAAGCTGTGCTGAGTGTGTCTCAACAGTCGAGTCTAGACTCACGTCTCGTAAACAAAATGATCAGAGGTAGATGAGTTAATGCGTCTGCTACATCTTCTACATTTTCATCACACCTGTTGTTTACAGGTGTGATGAAAACGCAATTCAACTGTGATTCAGCAATCTTATTTGGCAGACATGGTCGCATGAGGTTGCACCGACTGAGTATATCCTAAACAGCATTATGAGTTAATATGAAAATGATTTTACTGAGATATTTCCTTTGGATTTTATAAGACACACTATTTGTGTAGATCAAACTACCTTGTACCTTTATTTACCTTTATTTTAATCTCCAGCAGCCACAGTAATGTGAATCCCGTCCCCCCTGTGCTCGTGATGTGTCCGTAGGACAAAAGATACGAGTGATGAACTTTCATTACGCTCTTATGGACTCACCCTTTGACTCTGATTAGATAAGTGCAGTTAGACCTACTGGGGTATTCATTATTTTTCGCTGATTTTCTTTGTATGTTTACCTTAGAATCACGTGATAGTGAAGGTGCCTCCGTACCAGAACCAATCCATCTCCTCTTCAGTGTGTGTGGGGATCTATGTGGTGACCAATGCGGGGAGATCCCATGATGTTCAGCCCTTTACCTACACTCCAGATTCAGGTTTGTTCCTGTTTGACTAAACTTGCTAAATCGCACAAAGTTCCCCTTCATCTGTTCCTTTTTACAATCATCTAAATAGGAGAAAAGAAATGTACATTCTTGATGACAAGATCATTATTTACAACATCATTTTTTGATTTACTCGCTGGCACCACAGCTGGCTGACCGGCTACGGTTAATAAGGATGAGAGAACATAACAGTCCAGGTATCCCAAGTCAAGAGCAGGATAAACCATGTCGAAACTCAGGAACACAGCCCTCTCTTTCATCAGCACTTTTTATAATTGCAAGGTCCTTAATGTACCTCGAAACAAAACAAGCTATTATTGTGATGTGAGTTAACATAGATTTTTTTGAAAAGGTGATTTTAAAATCATTTTTGGAGCTCATATGAATAAAAATCTGTTGTTTGCCCTAATAGCTAAGAATGATGTTCCTGTGAAGAAAGAGGTGCCTTCTCCAGTGAAGACTTGTTCAGTTGATGAACAAATTGAAGGTTGTCTTCCCTTTGTTGACTTCTCTTTCTAACCATGATTGTAGCCTCTGTTTAGAAAGTTTTGCATTTCTAATACTGTACTTGTCAAATGATAGGTGACTGCCACTTCCCTGAGCAGTTGGGCACAAAGCAAAATAAAACACATAAAAAATAACATGTATTTCTTGGCGCTGCTTTTGCATTTCTAGATGGTGACTTGATGCCTTCGATGTTGCGTTTAGTGAAAAGCGAACATGTCACTCCGATGGAGGTAACCAGCAACCTCCAATCTTCTGCTGTATTCAAGGTGATCTATTGATCTGTCAACTATTTAAAGGCTTCATCAATCACTTTATTGTAAGAAAATCACATACAGCTAATTAGTAATTAGTTAATACTACTTAAACTGTCAGAAAGACAGGTGTTATGTGGACAGATTGGACAATAAAAACAACAAAATAGTACTGACGCAAACTGATGGGTATCTTTTATCTTTTATGTTGTGTTTTCAGCAGACTAGTGACCTGTGCCCAACCCAGCAGAACCCAGACATGGCTGCAGGCAACCTAAATAAAAACAGACCATTCTCCAACAATCTGTCTCAGCCTGCAGGCGAACCTGACCAAAGCCAGGCTCCTGTTTTTCCCAACACAGAGCCCTTAGGCACTATTCAGAAGCAGGACATTGCAGCCACCGGCTCCTACTCTGTGCCCGTCGAATCTCTGCTCCAGCCGGGATCACGTCAGTTCCTCCTGGAGCCCATAGAGGGTCTCGGACAGGACAGGCCCGGCGGCGGCTCTGGCGCTGTGGGGGGTTTGTGTGGAGAACCTGCACCTCAACAGCAGCAACTGCCTCTGTTCCCCCCAGACGAAGTAGCCCAGCTGGAGGAAGCAGTGAGGCAGCTGAAAGCCAAAGGGTTCTGTAACTTACCGCTTCAGTCTGACAACTCAATGGCCAAACACCAGCAGCAACACCTTCAACACCAACAGCATATCCAAAAACAGCAAATTCAGCAGCAACAAATGCAGCAACAACAGCTTCAGCAGCAGCAGGTTTTGGAGACTTTGCAGCAGCAGCTGTTTGAGTCACAGATTCAGATGCAGTGTGGCATGTTTCAGGACGCTCCTCAGGCCAAGAACGCAGAGCAGCAGGGACCCTCACAGGGGGTGGTGCAAAACCAGGGCACACCTTTTCAACAGGCCCAACAACAACAACAACAGCAACAGCAGCAGCAGCAACAACAACAGCAGCAGCAGCAGCAGCAGCAACAACAACAAGCGTCTCTTTTTCAGCAGGCCAGTGATTTGCTCTCGATTCAGACCAACTTTCTCCAGCAGACCCCAGCACACCCTTCACCACCCATGTTCCACAACCCCAGCTCCTTGGCTGAAACACAAGATCCACAGGGAACATTATTCCAGAAAGCCTCTCAGGAGCAGGTCCAGGCCGCTCTCTTCCAAAACACCATGACAGTACTACAGTCTCCGGACCAACAGCCATCAACCCCTGGACTTTTCCTCCCTCAGACATCCCTGTCTTCTCAGCTCGCAACCAGTAGTGCTCAACAACAGCAGCAGCAGCAGCAGCAGCAGCAACAGATGGCCTTTCTCAATGCTCTACAAGCGCCCGCCCCTGAACCCCAATCAGTGTTTCAGGCCCAGCTCCCCCCTCTCCCACAGAGAAGCCCTATGGAGCAGCAACAGCCTTCCCAGCCTCAGCCCCACGCACAGCCGGCCCTGCAGTCCTCCCTGTTTCAGAACATGCCCCCACATCCGTCTGCAAACACCCTTTCGGCAGGCCAGCAGCAGCAGCAGGCCGGCCTGCTGTTCTGCAACAACCCTCTGTCCGCTCCGGAGCAGGCCTCCAGCCTGCTGTTCGGCAGCCAGGGTCAGATGCCACCGCTGACCAGCAGCAGCTTAGTTTGCCAAGAGCCTCCAAACCCCGCTCTGCTCTTCTCCCAGGCAGGCATGGTGACAGTAGACCAGCAGGATCGCTCCGAGCCCATGGCCTTGGGAAACCCCGCCGATCCACGGCAGCGATTTCAGGAGCAGCAGCCGATGCAGCTGGGCAGCAGCTCAGGCAACCGGCAGGAGCAACCAGTGGGCCTCTACATGCCTCAGCCGAACATGGCCTCTCTGCAGGGGGCACTAGCTACTCAGGAGCTCGCGCAGTCAGCCATGTTCACATCGCAGAACGGCGTGGCCAACCTCCAAACGACCAGCGCCTCCCCCGTTCAACAGCCGGGGGCTCTGTTTCAGACGTCTGTGAGCGGGAGCGTCAATCAGCCCAGCCAGCCTCAACAACCTGGCCTCTTCCTTTTTGGGATTCAGAACGGTGAGAAATCGATTGCACAGCTACACACCTTTAATCCTGTTGTATCGATGACTGCCAACAATTAGCTTTGGGCAAACATTGTATAGAATCCTGTTCTACTGCCAGCCAGAGTTTTTTATTACCCCCCCCCCCTTTGTAAGGTTGACATCATCCTGGCGCCCAAAGATAGTAAGAGTCGACAAACGGTAAAAAAAAAAAAAAGAATTGAATCTGAACTCGTTGTGTTCCCTGACTGCAGAATGTGACCACCTGATGAACACGCCGGGAAACACGCTGTCGGATCAGATTATAGCCATTAGCCAGTCTGGTCACAACCAAAGAGAGAGCGAAGCGCACATCCAGTCTCTGCTCAACCAGTCCCTGTCTCAAACTGGGCCCGTGCCGAACAGCATGACTGCCTCTCAGAACATGGAGAAGATGGATGACCTGCTGGTCAGCTTGCAGGAGACCGGCGGCAACTTAACTCGTTCATACTAACCTCGTTGTTTGATTTTTATATGTAGAACGATTGTGAAATGTAGAGAAAAATAGACAAAACACTACTACAAACAGTAAAATAGTTCATGAATCATGAAGTTTGAGACAAATCTGAACTCTTTATTTTTTAGCCCTAACATATTCCAAAGATGTATCAATGCTGACCTTGTTGCCACAGATAGAAGACACAATCGTCTTGTGGTTATCCTCCAGGGAGGCATACGTGACATCGCTTATCTCATTGTCAAGGATGAATTGGAATTTAATTAATTAATTAATATGCAGAGAAAGATTTTCTTGGCTCAGTGGGCTGGCCGAGAAGAGAGAGCATCGCGTATTGCCTCCATTGTGACACCTGCAGAATTAGAGGGACTTCAGGCAACAGGAAAAATTGTCATTACCAAAAAAAAAACACACAATTTGTTTCCTCCAGAAGCAAAGTAACTCAGTGGTCTCGTCATTGGTTTGACTTGTGAAGTTTAGTGTGTATCTGCAGCTGGAGTGTCAGAGACCTGATCTGTAGTGACTTTAGGTTCTTCTGCTGTTTTTTCCAAAGTGTCCTGTGGTTCCTATGATTATTTCCCTTTTAATACTGTATTTTTGTTGCACAGAAGGAGTGTGCAGTACAGCAGCAAGATTTAGACTGACTTTTGTGGTCTGCTTAAATACAGCAATGATGTGGAAGGTAGTTGAAATATTGTTATGCCACAGTGCAAAAAGTGTATTGAATGAAGGGTTAGAAGAAAGTGGAACAGTGTGTTACATTTGATATGTAGATTACATATGGATTGTTTAAATGTTATAGCAAGTAGCTTACACCGAATAATATTAATATATTGACTCAAGCTGTCTCTGGTAGGCGACAACGTAACTTTGGTGTTCATTGATAGGAAGAAGCTGTGCTCCGTAGGCGTATGAATGAAGCAATGATGCTGGGATAAATTAGATCTAGTCTTGTCTAGACCTGTCCGGTGCTGTAATACCTGTAAAGAACATTTGAAGTTTGGCCGACAGCTGTCAGTGTGGTACATTTAACCTGTATTCACCCAAACCAAACTCTGTTTGCTACTTTAAAGAGCAGATTCTCCTTGTAATACATTACAAAGTCATTTAAGAGTGTGACAGTAGAAATGTGAAAAATAGAAACAAATATTGGCTTTGATTTTTACATGTATGTTCAGCCCTTTACGATGCTGTTCTTTGTGACCACTTGACTCACCGAGGGTACAGTACAGTCCCACAAGTTGGTGGGTTTCTGTTGGCCGCCTCTTCCACTCTGTTCACAGTGAAGGAGATACATTTTGAAACATGCTGTTACATCTTACTACCGTTCATCCCAAAACGTATTAGTCAAAACCAGTGAAAATGTGGATTAATTACTTATCTGTTTTATAATTTCAGTTGACATCTAACTTTTAATAAAACACTTCTAAAGCAGAGAGAGTAGAATATAAAATAATATTTTATTCATATGCAGCAGCATATTATAAAAGAACCTTTTGAACCAGTTTCATTCATGTGATGGATTTAGAGAATGTAGAGCAGAAACAAACTGTACATCATACCTCTCATCAGGGTCACGGTATTTACATGCAGGAACCCGTTTCATATGTTTTCTTGTAAACGCAGTCATCTGGAGTCGGCCTGTGGCCTCAGGACCAAAATTTCACCCAAATCTTGCTTTTGCAGTCCTGATGACAGGCCAGTTTTATGGCTTGTGAGCTTTTACTTTCTTTTTCTTTCTGATGCAAAACATAGACGTTGATGGTTTCATTATCAGTCACGATGTCCTGCTGCCACACTTTTCTTTCTGTTTGCTGTTGTGTGGTTTTAGAACAAAACCACATGTTTGTTTAGTGTCACTGTAAGTGTTTGCATGAACGAGGGGCCGGTATCAGATGATGAATTATTTTGGTTCAATGCCTGAGTTGTTGTCTTGTTTTCTATATTCAGATTGCTAGAAACACATACGCACGTTACAAGTCACAAGCTAAACTGCTGTTTAATGATGGAGATCTAAACTTGACTAATGTGATTTGAGGAACTACAGCGTAGGAGTTTGAACGGTTACTCTTTAAAAGGACACAAATCCTGAAGGAAACCTGTCGTTGGAGAGCTATCTGTGATCGGCTTTCTTCAACTTGTGAAATAGAAGAACTAAGATTTTCATGTTTTGAGAATCAATGATGTTATTTCTTTTTGTTTGGTTTGGATGTTTTTGTTTATTTTAATCGGTGTAGTACCAGTCTCTTGGAGAGTCATATCTAATTTATATTGGTGTTCTTTTTTTATCTGAATTGTTTTCCTTTGTTAGTTGTGTTGAGATAGTTTCTGCATTGATAACCTCAATGTTATTCTGCCTCCTGCAACTGCTGTTTCTGTAACTTCCTCCTTGGGAAAATGGTGGTGATGCAGTTAAATGAGACTGTAGACTATGATTTACATGTACATTACTGTGCACTGTTATCTTTTGGAGATTTTTTAATAATACACACCTTAATGTACTTGAACCCCTGGCCTTCTTTATTCATTCTTGACTAAATGGTCACAGGTTTTAATCCCTCAAAACCAGGCCTACAAATTTCAGTATTTTTACAATAATAAACTGACTGTGGACTCAGCATCCCTGAAATTGATCTTTTATGCACATACTGTGGAGGTAATTACTTATAGGAAATTACAGTTTCCTCATTTGTGTATTTGCAATGTAACTGGAGATCAGAAATATATAAAGGAGAGACTAATATTACAGTCATTACTTACTGTTGAAAAGTTATATTTCTCTTTATTGCAGTATAATATGTGGATTTATTTTAACATCCCCCATTCATTTAATATTAACACCATTAATCAGCAATCAAAGATTTTCAAACTGTCCCCCACACTCCCTAAAATGTCACTTTCGACCCCTGTAGATATCGTACATCTGCTCTGAGGAGGTGATGCAGAAGGACCAAATGTTTTGCCATTGTTTCCTCGGTGGTTCTGCTAGGGATGATTAATCCTCGTTTTAAGCCATAAGACGTTTAATGTATTTTAAAAGCCTGAGAAGAGTGACCAGCTAATGTGGTTTTGGTTGATAAACCTGTCACGCGTCTAACTTGTTTGTACTGAAGTATCCATCGCATTTATGTTAAACAACGTAGATGCAGACTAATTTCCCCTGAAACTGCTGTGCAGCTAATATACTGTAAATGTAGATCTGTTAGTTTTTGAATATATATTTTTCTAAATAACATCTCCTGTTTTCAGCATAAAGGAGAAACCGATGTAGAAGTTCTTTCTATTATTTATGTTGCTTGTTGTAATATCTTCTTTGCTTTGCCTGAAACCGATTTAAAATATTTAGTCAGTTAAAATGCAAATATCTCTTGTCGATAACGATCTCATTCCTGTGTGTGTGAGAAACAAAGGTCCCCATTGGTTTTTAGTCTCACCTTCTTGCTTGTAGGGTTCCTGTGGATCCAGGCTTTGTGTTTGCTGGTACAGTGGGTTCTAAGGTTTCTGATTTCTTTTGTTGTTTTTAATCATCTTGCAATTACATTTCTGTCAACTTGCTGCTATCTATATTAAACATAAATTATATAAATGTTCGGCCACTGAGGTTTTATTTAATGTTTTGGGTGTAAGTTATGCACATGCATGACTTTGGGATGAGCATATATGGATTCAGAAATGTGTGTAGAAATGTTTAGTTTTAGATGATACCATGCAGAAGCACCTGCCCTGACACAGCTAAAGACGTTGGTCTGTGACTGATGGATGGGGAGGTTTTTATGTAGTTTTCATGGAAGTATACACACTCCTATCGTCTTTTGAGATGATAAAATTCACCCACTTTGCTACAGCTTGTCTACAACTGAATGGCAGTTTTGCCCTAAGTGTCCCTCGTCCCAAGTGTTATCCCATTGACTCTTCTTGCGTTAAATGCCCCAGAACCTTAGAAATCTAACATCGGCCTGTGTTAAAAGCAAAAAAATGTTTTGAAATAAGTCATCAGATTCAGATCAACAACCAATTGATAATGGTTTTGCTTTACTTCGGTTGTTGAGAAATGTTCCCTCCTGTACTTTGCCTCACACAGACAGAAGACAAAGTAGTCTGTTTTTATTTCATTAGAGCTAAGAAACCCTACAGTTCATGTTGGATTTTGAATTGTGAAACTTCTATTCTGGATAAGGCCTTACTAACATTGATTGCCCACTTGATCAGTCAATCATCATCTACACCACTTATCCTTGGGGGGGGGGGGTCAATTCAATTCCTTTTATTTTGTATAGCCAAAAATCGCAAATGACAAATTTGCTTCAGAGGGCTTTACAGTCTGTACACATGCAACATCCTCTGTCCCGAAACCCTCACATCGGCACAGGAAAAACGAATAAAAAAAACCTTCAATGGGGAAAAAAGGGAAGAAACCTTAGGGAGAACGTCAGAGGAGGGATCCCTCTCCCGGGATGGACAGACTGCAATGGATGTCATGTGTACAGAATCAACAATGTAAAAGATGTACAATACATTCAACTCATCTAACAGAAATTATACAAGTAATTGCAAGTAGCAGAACAAGTGTACGGCAGGACCACCGGTCTGGGTCAATCCCAGTTAACATCAGACAAGAGGGGTACTGCATGTCTTTGGAACGAGGGGGGACGCCTCAAATACTCAAATATTCTATCCGGGTACCATCTGGACACAAATAAATTACAACCTCCATACCACAAGTCATTCTTTTCGTGATATGTAGATATGTAGATAATGTAGATATGTTTGAAATCTATTGCAGTATCGCTCTCTCTGTAGCGTTTACTAATTTCCGACAGTCAACGAAACACAAACGCAACTTCAAGTTCTCGCGTTTTCTCGACGTGTTCACGTGATTTGCTCTCTCAGCTCGCAGCAGCTTCAACATGGCCGACGAAAAGGCGCCGGACGGAGAGAAACTCAGCAAAAAGTGAGCTTATAATTTCCCTCCGTTACATGTTAACTTTTCGCGTGGTGGCATTTATATCGATTATGCGGTTGTTCGGAAGTTTTGACCGTTTCAATTTGGCTGTGAATTACGATAGAGTGTTGCATCAAGTAACAACATGATACCCAAGTGAGGGATACGTCCACGCGTCTGACACAGTAAACGCCTACACATCCCAGGATTCAGTTCGGTGCTGTATCTGGGACTTGTAGTCCTGGACATGAGCTGAACCCTATCACGATAGTGACTTTTTTAAATCTGTAAAACTACAAGATCCACAGTAGAATCTAGAAACGTTCTCCACATGTCTGTCGTGAAATCGTTTGCTATATTTTCCTTGCGTTCGCTATTAATCTTAACGTAGGATATATTCAATCATTTGACTCAGGGAGAGAACTTTGTTGTTGTATTATAAAGCTATAAAGCCGTCTCGACAACGCTTAATTAAAACCATGCTAATGTTAACCGTGTTGTCCTTCGTTGACTTTCCGTGGCGTTGACGTTACTCGCTAGCAGTCGCGTTTTTACGTTCTGTGAGACGCCCCAGCTAAAAGGGAAAGGAAAACTAATCTCAATTTAAAATATGGTGTCTTCTTCCGTTTTCCTTCCCACTTTACGTTAAGTGTCTTCATTTGTGCTGTGGCGAGGGTCCATGTCTCTATACAGTGCCTCTCTGGCCCCAGACAGCCAGTTATAGATGCTGCAAGCCACGTTGTCTGTCTATGTCCTCAGGTCTGTCCGCTGAGTAGCTCAGCATGCTGTGCCTGGTCAGGGCAGCCAGGCAGCAGCTGTGCCAGGCCTTTGGGCTCAGGGGGCAGTGGTTTAAATGTGCTGCCCCGTGTACAGAGGCAGTCTCGACTCATATTTACGGGATCCGTTGGAGAGGTGACAAAAGGTTGGTGGATTTCCATTCCAATGAGAAACACGACCAACCTTTTGTCATCAGAGAAAATATGATCCCCTATCCCCTTCTGCGTGTGTGTTTGTCTCCGTTATTAGTCAACGTAAACGTACAGTGTTGTTATGTTGGAAACTATATGTTTGTGTGCTCATATGTTTTGTTAAACCTTGTGAACATCCCAGCAGTGTTATCTGTTAATGAATCACTGACAGCAAACTACAATATCCAACCTTTTAACTTTGCTCTCTGCTTCCTCTTTCTTATCAGTGAGCTGAAGAGACGAATGAAAGCCGACAAGAAGGTGGCCGAAAAAGAAGCCAAGATCAAAGAGCAGTTGGACCAAAAGAAAGAATCCAACGACCAGGGAGCGCAAAATGCCTCTGGATTGGATGAGGAGACGCTCGACCCAAATGTAAGCTTTTTCTGTGTTGACTATAAATCAGAATTTTCTTGTACCCTTAACGTTTTTAACTTTTTGTATTAATGCAATATGTTTCCCTCTGATATAGCAATACTACAAGATCCGCACCCAGGCCATCCAGGAGCTGAAGGGCACAGCAGAGGACCCTTACCCCCACAAGTATCATGTCGACCTCTCACTCACAGGGTTCATCGAGAAATACAGTAACCTGCAGCCTGGAGATCAGCTGACAGACGTTGTTCTCAATGTCTCAGGTACCAGGATTGGTTTAAGATCATGCATTACTTTTTTCCATTTTCTATGTGGTTTAGCAGTAGATGCCCTATCAATGATGTTATTTGACTTGCAGGCCGCGTCCATGCCAAGAGGGCTTCTGGTGCCAAGCTCATTTTCTACGACCTGCGAGGAGAAGGCGTCAAGTTGCAAGTCATGGCAAACTCAAAGTACGGAGTACAAAGTTCAATATAGATCGTTTTATAGGCATCATGACTGCAGACCGATAAAGAGCTGCAAGTGTTTAAGTTAAACAGAAAATTATAAAACCTCTTGGAAGATTAAGCGTCCAGTGATTTCATTTCTGCATTTTTTCCCAACTTTTGTCAGGACCTACAAGTCTGAAGAGGCCTTTGCAGCAATCAACAACAAACTGCGTCGTGGCGATATCATCGGTGTCCGCGGCAACCCAGGGAAAACAAAAAAAGGAGAGTTGAGCATCATTCCCATCGAGATGACCCTACTATCGCCATGTTTGCACATGTTGCCCCACCTCCACTTTGGCCTCAAAGACAAGGTAATGCCCATTGGGATTAGACACTGATTTAGTGAACGACCAACTACACTGACTGTTGCTTCCGGAAGGGGAGGCAGTTTAGTGACTTTCACATGAGGTGACACGATTCCAAGTAAATTCTCTATTGCACATGCAATACTGGCAAAAAGACAAGGGAGTAAAGCTATAATTAATGTTAGAAGTTCAAATCCTTTGTGCTTAAGGATTCGAGTTTATCTAATGCAACCTGAAAGGTTTGTGGCTTTTTCAGAAATTCGGACCAGAGATTCTTCTTTCTGGTCTCTACAGAAAAAGAAGATTTGAATGAGGTGTTATTTTAGTTTACAGAATTTGCTCGTAATAGCTTGTGTTGAAGGAACAAAGTTACTAGTCGAGACAAAAGCAATGACGAGGCCTGTCACTATAGCTTTTTGTTGTGCGATTATTGCACAAAAATGTCTCAGAAATCTCGTTTTCAGACCACTTTATGCCACTGATTACATTATGACAATATAATGGCCTAATAATGCAAATATGCTCTTTCCCAGAACAAAAAACGTTTTATTCCTCAGAATATTCAGACATTAGATTCCGATTGTGAAAAAATATATCCTAAATAAATCAAATAAATAGTAAGCATCAGGGCAAAACATCGGGCTTAGTGTGATGCGGTAGGGTTTGAGAAAATGTGTTCATTGGAATGGCGCGCTGCGCAAGCCTTATGTCAAATGAATATAATGTAGCACCAAAAATTTGAATTTGTCAATATATTGATTATCGCGTCAGGCTTGATAACAATGACCAACAATGAAGCATTTTTTACCACTGTGTAATCTTTCTATCAAAGGAAACACGTTTCCGCCAGCGCTACTTGGATCTCATTCTCAATGACTACGTGAGGCAAAAGTTCATAACTCGCTCCAAAATCATCACATACCTGCGCAGCTTCCTGGACCAGCTGGGATTTTTAGAGGTAAGAGTTAACATCTCTACTTTATTTAGACATCCAATTAGACATTGTCTCACAAACTAATCAATTGAAAAAAAAATGTTTTTACGAGCTAGAGACTCAAAAGTAAAAGGGGTTTTATGATCCTGTAATAGTTTGTAGATTTGTTCCACATTTAAGGAACAGAGGATCATTCACTGTAGCTCTGCATAATCGCGTTTGCTTTTACTTTAGATCGAGACACCTATGATGAACATCATTCCTGGTGGAGCAGTGGCTCGTCCATTTGTTACTCACCACAATGAGCTGGATATGAACCTGTTCATGAGAATCGCACCAGAGCTCTACCACAAGGTAATATGCCTTTCATGTCTTCATCACTTTACGTTACATATGCCAAAATAATAATTCTGCATTTTAAACTTTTCCCTCAGATGCTTGTGGTTGGCGGACTAGACAGAGTGTATGAGATTGGTCGTCAGTTCAGGAATGAAGGCATCGATCTTACTCACAATCCAGAGTTCACCACCTGTGAATTCTACATGGCATATGCCGATTACCACGATTTGATGGAGATCACAGAGAAACTACTCTCAGGTAAGTCAAACACAGATAGCTGGCATAGTGAGAAATGGTTAAACCACTGAACATGTGAATGAACAACATGAAGATGGTGATTAGCCAGAAAACTCATCTGTCTTAAGATCCAACATGACTCGTTTAGTTTGTCTTTGTGACGGGTGTCTTTAAAAGTCCTTCTTGACAAAGTAGCTGACAGAACTTCTGTCTACTGACCCTTTGTTACAATTTGTCGTCATCAGTTCATTATTGTAATGCATGTAATAATGGGAGTCTCCATGGCATTCTCCCCCTTTCTCATCCTAGCTTTCACTTAAATGAAACTCAAAGCATGCAACTGTCTGGTCTGATGAAACGAGCAGTCCGATTAGCGACAACCGCAGGCTATTGACAGTAAAATGTCTATTTGGGTGGCATTAAAACTTGCTTCACGTATCAGGTCAATAATGAGCTTTTGAAATGATGAGCCATTTGAAAATACAATAGAGCACAGTTTCCTTTCAACGTCTTCTCAGATATGTCACAGGAAGGTTTCCTCTGAACAAATAGGAAAACGGCACTAGTTCACTCAATGCTAACTCAACGCTACCCTCTGCCTTAGGAATGGTGAAACACATCACTGGAGGATACAAGGTGGCGTATCACCCCGATGGCCCAGAGGGACAGGCCCAGGAGATTGACTTCACGCCGCCATTCAGAAGAGTGAGCATGACACGAGACCTGGAGAAGGTGATGGGAGTGAAGTTCCCTCCTACCGACAGCTACGACAGTGACGGTGAGAGTCTGAAAAAATGTTGGGATGCACGTTATGTGAGAAGACCACCGCCTTTAAAATGTGAGAGAAACGATTGTTCTTTTTTTCACATCTATATTTCCAATGTTTTTGTTCTAACAGCAGATTTTACTTTGTTTCTCTTACACTCTTCAGAGACTCGTAAGTTCTTTGACGACCTGTGTGCACAGAAAGGAGTTGAGTGTCCACAACCCAGAACCACTGCCCGCCTCCTCGACAAGGTGCTGCATCCATGAACATCGCCCTCTGTAGTAGTCTTCTTTGAGCATGAGGTCTTTGCTAAGACATTTTCCCCCCACAGTTGGTTGGAGATTTCCTTGAGGTCACCTGTATCAACCCCACTTTCATCTGTGAACACCCTCAAATCATGAGTCCCTTAGCAAAAGGGTGAGAAGCGTCTTGTTTCAACCTCAAAACGACCGTATGAAGTTCTCATGCTCCGGTTTATAGTGACACTTGATCTCTTACAGGCACAGAACACAGAAAGGCCTTACAGAGCGTTTTGAGCTCTTTGTGATGAAGAAGGAAGTCTGCAATGCTTACACTGAGTTGAATGATCCGATTAGACAGAGGGAGCTTTTTGAGCAGCAAGCAATGGTGTGTATAGAAGTATAAATATATATTTTTTCCTACTTGTACTTTTCACGCCTGAAAGGTTCAAGCTCTGTATGGTTACAGTGTGAGTAAATCATTTTTGTGGTGGATCTTTTTCAGGCGAAGGCCGAGGGCGATGATGAGGCCATGTTCATTGATGAGACCTTCTGCACAGCTCTTGAATACGGACTGCCACCGACTGCCGGCTGGGGGATGGGCATCGATCGTCTCGCCATGTTCCTCACTGACTCCAACAACATCAAGGTAAAGCTATCGAGAGAATCGTCATGCTGGCAGTCCTTTTCAACACCACAACAAAATAAATACAGTACACACGAGACACGAGAATGTTTTGACCACCAGTAGCGATTGGAAGCTGTTTTTCTAACTAGTGGGTCCCCTTTTGTTGGTCTGGTACACTCGTATCATGTCTGGCGGGCTGAGCAACATGTGGTGGGAATTTTTCTGAAATGCAAAGCAGTAGATGTGTTAAGTAGATTAAGCCGTGTCATTTTTAAGTTCTACATAAATATGCAGTACAAACAGTTTCATGGATGCAAGCTGAGACAACTTAGTGTGTCCCCAAAAGGATTTTAGGCTCTGTTCGGACTGAAAAACAGCGTGAAAACCCGTGATGAAAGGGACACAAGAACAACGCTTTAAAGCGATAACATCCAGAAAGCAAATTTCTTGCACCGTATGCACACGTACTTTAGCTGCCAACATCTGTCAGACAGGACGTGGGGGCTGTAAGAGTTTGCTCTTCTCTTGCAGGAGGTGCTGCTCTTCCCAGCTATGAAGCCTGACGACAACAAGGCAGCGCCTACAGAGGGCACCTCCGTCTAATGACAGGGCGGCTCCTACTATCTGCACCGTGGGGGAGGAACCTCTCCCTCCCTGTGGTCATCAGTGGGGCCGGCAGGTTTTTTGTTTTATCAATGTTGGTATTTGATCAGTCATGTGTGATCTGCTGTTGTATGAAAACTTGGATGAAATATTTTTAAATTTATTTTGAGATATTTCCCAGTATGCTTAATTCAAGCTACCAAATGCAGAGTAGATACACAAAATATTTAAGCTCAAGCCCCTGTGTTGTCATTAAATCTGTTTTGCCAGGTCTGCTTGTATATGAGAGGTTTGAGACTTGAGCTACACCACCAAGTCCATATTCCTCTGCCCGGAAATTAAAACATGGCTGACAAAATAAAGTCCAAATGAATAGTTGTCGTTTTCTCTCGTGTTTTCGGTCAGTTTACAGAACAACATTCAATGTTTAAGAGTTTACAGAATATGATTAAGATTTCGATGGCTTACAAAATTACAAAATATGTTCTGTACATAGAAACGACAGTTGAATAATTATCTACATGAATTAAAAGATTAAGTTATTCAGTGTTGGGGAGGAAATTCTTATCCCCTGGGAGGGAAAAAGCACATTACAACACTGTATGGAAGAAAATAATAAAGCACACTTTTATTCCAATATAGAAGGCTAGCTTTCATTAGGCTTTTGAAACTAAGTTTTTTTTTATTTAATGAGAAATTAGAAAATACTATACATGCTTTCTTATGTGTGTGTGTAGGTGTTGTCAAATGTCATGTGTTTTTTTCCCCCCACAATTATGGTTCTATTTATTGTAAAGTATCTGACCACATTATTTCACCCACTTGGCAGTATTTCCCAGTCCGATCCTTAAACCCAAATTTGCACTAAAGGCTGAACAACCCTTATCGGTGTTTGGGGAGTCAGAGTGAACGTCATATTACTCCAGTACTTTGGGATCAACCTCAAAATTGTTCTAGTTGAAGCAAGGTTTAAAATGTTAAATTAAATGCAAATTCCAGCATCAGGTGGTTATGTCCCACCATCTCGTTTTCAAAGCCATCTTTTTGCATGGGTGGAATTAACTACATACATTTAGTACTGTACTCTGTAAAGTTTTGTCATACTTTTATTGTCACTACATTTCAGAAGGAACCTTTATTTGACAGCTTCTTTACACATTTAAATTCTACATTAAAAAAAACATTGATCATCTTCTAATACAGCTATTTGAATAAAAGTATTTCAATTAAACGGTCTGAAAAGGCCACCTCTTTTATTTTTAAACTTTTAAGAAGCCATTTTGTACTTCTCCTCAAATATTTTTGATTGCAAGACCTTTACTTCTAAGAGGCCTCATTTGACTAAAGTAGAAGCTGTGAAGACATCCCCCGGGGGTGTCCCGTTCCTTTGATTACCGGGAGGAGGAAACGGTCTCAATCCTCGCGACCTAAAAGTCGCGTTTTAACCCGAGCTGAACCTCCCGCCCCCTCCGGCGCGAGTACGCAAACAGCGGGATGGTGCGCGCTCCCGCTGTCAAACGCAAGTTGCACCCGAGCCCGGACGTACACACACCCACGCAAAACACAGACACACACACACACACACTGACAGAAGATGGCGATGAGAGTGGCTCTACGATGCCTCTCTGCAAACTTTTCTCGCAGACCGCCTCAGCTCTGCTCGGCCGCGCGGACTCGCTTGCCGTGGAGGAGCGACTCCACGAGGACGCACGGCACCACCTCGGTCCTGTCCGCAGGTAAATAAATAAATGAACAAACAGAAGCAACAGAGCCGGGACGTTACGTACTAACATGCATTCCTGTAATGGTGCGAAACAACTCACGCTGATCGTTACTTCCTCTCGGACCGGAGGAGAGAAGTTGTTGTGGTATTTTTTACTCCGAAGTTGCTGTCAAGCACGAGAGGACTTTAGCAGCCGCGTGTTATGTTGTCTAATTACGCAAGGTTTTTGTTTGCCTCTATTTGATGACAATTGGGCGCGAGGGGCAGCAGCCAAATCCCGAGCTCCGAATTTGCCTTGTGTTGTGCGCTAAGTCAGAGGTCCCCAACCACAGGGCAGCGGACCGTCACCGGGCCGTGGCCCATTTGGTATCGGGTCACAGCACGGAAAGATTAGATTTTTTTCTGCAGGATTGATCTATCTTGAAAATTTACCGGATTCTCACCTAATTACTTTCTCTCCTCATTGCGCACGGCCACCAACGTGTTTGGGTTATTTAGTCTGATTATCCGCCACACCTTCAAGACCGGTCTGCAAAATATTTTGTGTGGAACCATGTGTGGAATGTGAAAATGAGAGCTTTAAACAAGCACTGTGATATTTAGAAAGATGTGAGGTCAACCCTACATTACAGCTGCAGTCTGCTTCCCTCCATCATGCACCAGCGTCTTGTACAGTTCCCAATCTGGTTCAAACCTGTCTTTGTATGCATGGTCTGATGCCAAGAGAAATTGTTAAGGCATTGTGATTCTTCCCTCAAGGTATTTTGAAGATGACAGCAGGAGGGTAGAATAAAAGCGTGCATACTGCAGATTTTATTTGACTTGCTGATTGCAGAAGCAACCTGATAACAACTTGTTATCTATCAAAGCACTGATGGGCAGGATCCCAAACTATGAGGATTTGGACTTGTTTTTTTTTAGATTGCCCCCATGGAACCTGTACACTGTAAATTCCCTCTTTCTCATTAAATGTACATCTTGTTGCATGAAAAATGTCCATTTCTGCCGCTTTGGTCCATAGTAAGATGTTCTTTCTGCTTTCACTCTGCCACCGCCCCCCCCCCCCCTTGCTGTCTGAAGCTAAATGATTTCCTTTGTTCCCTCCACAGCCCTAAAGTTCACAGAAAAGCACGAGTGGGTGCGAGTGGAAAGTGGAACCGTCACAGTTGGTATTAGCAATTATGCTCAGGTAGGTTGTTGAGTCGTGTTAAATCATTGGTTTATAGCACAATTGGTACAGTTTTACAGAGGGCAATATAGCAAAAATCGTGCTACCCTTATGGCTGGAATTCAGAACTGCCCTTCGTCCTCAACTATCTACTGCTTTATGGTTGATTGTGCAGAAAGTGAAGGACGTTCAAAACTCTAAATGACGGCAGGCGTGTTCTTGAACCTCCGTCTCCTGTCATTGCAAATGTAATATCTGGTTTAGATATTAAAAAACTATTTGTACGGTTAAATATTGATAGTCTTTCTTGGATCAGGATCTCTAATGTTCTCAGATACTCAGGTAGATTAGCTCAATATCAAGGGGAATGTTTTCAGACTGGAATGAACTTTGAGAAGAAATGTGATAGTGTGTTGAACTTTCATTATCTTTTTAAAGCTGGACTTTAAATGAAAAAGTCTACAGCCTATTGGAGCAAACAAGCAAGGAAACGGCTTCAGGCCACTAGTAGCTTTTTGTGGTTATTGAAAATATGAAGCTAAAAGTATAAAAATGACCATGTCAGTGTTCTGCAGTGCTTTAAAGCTTTCAAGTTTGCTGAAGCTTCAACAATTCTGGAGTCTTTTAATAGCTTCCTTATCTTAGACGGCTTGCTGTTAAAGCTAGAAATGTCTTGAATGGGAACATTTTGACATTACGTTTTTTCTGGGGCCGTGCTCCGACAGATTAATCCCAGCACATTCCCATCACCCAGTAGAGTTTGTTGCACTACTCACGATATTTAAGTCTCATGCTTCAAATTCCCCAATCAACTGTGCTACTGCCCAGCTCATTTCTGATGCAAGTACAATGTATCGGGCTATGTCAGCATATTTCAACATCGCCATCCCAGTCTTGTGTTTCAGTCAGAATTGTATGCAAAACTTCGATTACTTATTTTACTCACTTTATATACTTCTTTTTGTATAAAAATGCTGTTCTATCACTTTAGGAAGCATTAGGTGATGTGGTGTACTGTGGACTCCCTGAAGTTGGCCAAAGACTTGAACAGTTGGGTAAGAACCTTAAACACACGGCACATTTCTGAAAGTAATTTGAGAAATGAGACGTGTGTGTGTGTATTGTAGAGGAGTTTGGGGCCTTGGAAAGCGTAAAGGCAGCCAGTGAGCTGTACTCACCCCTGGCAGGCGAAGTGACTGAAATCAACACAGCGCTGGCAGACAATCCTGGACTTGTGAATAAAGCCTGTTATGAGGAGGGTAAGCGTCTCGCAGTCTGTCTTTCTTCTCTAGTACATTTCTCTCAGCGCATTTGTTGCCAAGATAGCTGAAAAGTTGCCAAACTAGAACACTTATTCATGAGAGCATTAAAATATAATTTTCAGGGTGGCTTATCAAGATGACGATGGAACAGCCTGCAGAACTTGACGGCCTCATGGATCAAGCTGCGTATGATTCATTTATTAAGTCACTTGAAGCATAAATGGACAAACACTGTGTTGTTTTTATAATGTAACTGCAGTCAAAGATTAGTAGGCTGGGTTACTAACATATTGTGTGGCAATTATTTATTTTGGTACTGAAATTGTGTTATCAAAATAATGAAAATAAATTCTCAGTAATCTCTACGGTTAGTTCTGTTTAGCTACTAGCCCGACAAAAGGGCTCTTAATCTCCAGATCAGTGGATACCCTTGTTTCTAATGTATCGGTACAAAGAATCTGCAAAGTGATTGTAAGAGCCTTGTCACATCAATAAAATTTGGTCCTCTCAACCATGTGATTCTTATATTCATTTATTTTTTGTATATTATCTTGTATAATTGTATACATAAAATTACCCTTGTCTGAAAACTTACTTCCAGCTCTAAAGTAGAAGCATTGTGTTGATGATGACACAAACTCGCACAGAGAGAAAGACAATGCAACTTCAGCTTCAACAGAAGGTCATGCAAAGTGTCTGAAGGCATGTTCATATTGTGTTGCTCTATATGTGCTGCTTCTTTTTGCTTGATTAAGCTCCACACACCTGGACCTTTGCCCTGTGTGAAAAATGGCAGAGTTTGCAGTTGTTCAATGATTAATGAAGTGGGGAAAAGAAACTGCACTGGCTGAAAATGCATAAACAAGAGCAGTTATTTACTTAAACTGAGTAATTGAAGTATGTAATTTGATAACATTTTAAATAAACTTTAAGACAGATAGTTTTACCTTTTGAGCAAATTATCTTCATAAATTCCTCTTTAAAGAGAAGGACCTATTTGAGTACAATCCAACTTGACCTGTCCACCTGATATCTTTCCCCAAAATAACAAAACAAAAAACGGTTAAAAAAAAAGTTGTTTTTACTTAATATGACACCATTGCGCAATTCAACGTGATTTAGGCATATAATTATCTTTCTGAATGTCCGGTTTTTGGTTCACGCAGAGATACGAGTCCAGACAAGTTCGAGCATAGACGAAGCAAACACAAAATAAAAAATGTCATGAGATTAATAAAGATTCTGTCATTAGATGACCTTGACTACTTCTTTTTACAGATTGTGCTATGGGCTTTATCATTAAATATCAATAACTTTGAATAATCTATAGCATCGGAAGTAGGGTGCGAGACAAAAGCGTTTTTTCATCCCATGACAGTGCTGTCCTCTTCTGATTTATGCTATTAATTAACATTCAACAGAAGGGAGTGTTTTTTGCATGTGGTCATGAATCCAGACACAGGATACAAGTTTGTACGTGTTCACTATATGTCATTGCCTTAATGATGGGTTGTGAGAAACTGGTGAGAAACCGGTTATAGATATTTTAATTCTCCCCACTCCTACCTTCCAAAAACATGATACATATCAAACATGTATTATAGTCCTTCTCAAATATTGTTAAAAAATATAAATATTTTACTAACTTACTCATAGCTACCCCCGTCTCCCATGGAGTAATTTTCTTTTTCTGCTGGCTGGCACAAAATAATCGTTATTCTAATTGGAAGCCGTTACATTGCCAGTATTCAAGACACCGCTGGCTGCTGGTGGAGGGCGAGAGCCCCGCAACCAGTGGCACAAAGTGACGAAATCGTGAAATACTCCCATGGACCATTTAACTTCATCAATTTTAAGTTCATAAATGTGAATGTATAAAAAACACAAATATCTTACAATCGATTGAATAATTAGAATATATTGATACTGTCACGCTAGCATACGTAGGAGTTTGACGTTTTCCTGCATTTTGACAAAGTGGATTGAAAAGTGATGTTTACATGCTTACTTAATTTTAAACGAAATACTTCCTTCTGTGTACTGTTAAAACGTAATTCAAGGTTTTCCTCCATAATCTGTATCAGAACGTCTTCACGCAGTCGTGCACTGCATATTGATCTATTTGTTAAGATACAGTGAACATCAAAAGAGGGAAAATATAGATTTTTAGACTTATTTTACAATGATTTAATTGTATAGTTCCTATTGTTCAATATACCAATGGTTACGTTTTACTTTGGCGCCGATGTTCTTTGAGGGGATATTTCTCATTTATATACTCTTTGTTTACTTCTGTTCGCTCATTGGCTGTTTGACGGATATCCCACAATCCACCGCTTTGCAACTTCCTTTTTCCTTTCGGCCATTTTCCTCCCTACAAGGTACGATACTTTTTTCTCCACATTTACTAACGTAATCTCCTTTAATCCTTGTTATTTTGTAGGTATATATTAATTTCGATCACAACCTGAGGTAGAGCGTGCTGTGACCTTTGAAATAAGATGATTATTGCCTTAAGATTTCCGTGGTAAATTGCTGAAGAACATCCGTATAATGAGTGATCCCTGGTCGAGTAATGTTTGTGTGTGACAAACTGTTAGAGGCCAAACTATGGCTCCATATTAAAATACGGCTTACATGAAATACAATTCAGCACACCTAATGGATACCGAAGTGTCAAGGACGAGTTATCATCTGTTCCAGCCTTTTCATGCAGGAATCATGCGACTGGTATCAAATCATTCGCTAACCTCGCTACCCTGCTAGCTTAGCATCGCGCTTGTAGCTTCAGGTCGCCACGGTGTGCCGGCATGACATGATGCTCATGTCCGTGTGCAATGCTCTGTTGCAGGGTAGTAGGCAGCCATGGCCCCCAGCCGGAATGGAATGCTCCTTAATCCTCACTTCCACAAAGATTGGCAGAAAAGAGTGCGCACCTGGTTCAACCAGCCAGCCAGGAAGATCCGCAGGTGAGAACTGTCTGCACGTCCCAGTAGAATAGAAAACTAATAAATATCCGATTTGGTTAAATGTAATGCGTACGCTGCCTTCATTTTCTTTACACTGACATTTAGTAATGGATAACAACCTGAAGGAGGGCTACAAACTATTATAATATTTGTTATGATTCTTAAAGGCGTGTACCGTGTTAAATGTCAGTGAACTAAGATCTCTCAAGCCATTTTACTCTTGTATTAACAATATATTCAGTGTAAGGTTTTTTTGTTTGCGATAATGTTTTGATGTGACTGCATGATTTTGAGGGTTGTATGTGAACACATGACTTTAATGTCATCTGGAGTACATAGTCTTTACATATTAGTCATACCACAGACTATTACTTGTGCCTTTCTAGGACCAACTGACATGTTACTGATAAGGATGTCTCTTTCTTTAGGCGAAAGGCTCGTCAGGTTAAGGCCCGTCTCATTGCTCCACGTCCAGTCGGTGGTCCATTGAGGCCTCAGGTCAGGTGTCCCACAATCAGATACCACACTAAGGTCCGTGCCGGACGTGGCTTCACGCTGGAGGAACTCAAGGTAAGACCTTATAGTTTGTTGGTAGTATTACATGCAGGAATAATCAACGCCGCTCTTAACCATTCATACTGGGAACTAAATAACTAAGTTGACATAGTGTGTGCTTTTAGAAACTGGTTTGTCAGCATGAACTAAACTCAGCAATTCCATTGAGCACATGGAGACCTGTTGATCACAATAATCTGATGAATCATGCATCCCACCCACTAGATAAACTCTGTAGCTGTAGCAAAATGGCTGCTTCAAGAGTATTTTTGCCAAACTCTACCTACCATTTCTCCCCGGTACTTGGCTGCTGTGGGAGAACGGTTAAATGACTGTTGATGTGCATCACCCAAGAGCATGGGGTTTTCTCACAACAAGTAGGCTCACAGAAGCGTACTAGTGAGGTGTGGATTTATTGGTTGGCCTGTGTAGTTAAAGCTTATACACAGAACTGTGGTGTTGGAACTCATTCTTGGTAATGAGTGATTCCAATAACTGGTTGTATTGAATTTGTAGAGGGCAACAAATGCCCATGATGAAGTAAATGCACAATACACATCCTGAGTTTCATCCTCCACATTAGCGGTATAATCTGAGCAACATAACATACTGAAAAATGTCCTGCTTGTTATATGGTGGCACATATTATAGATATTTCTTTGAACTGAGACTCTGGGATCAGTTTAAGTGTTGAATCATTATTGGTTGTAATTGTATTAATATCAATTGGCACATACAAGTAGTTTGGCCTTGTCAATGCTGTTTAATTAAAATGTGCCATCAATGCGCAGCTGTAAGCCTGTAGTTGCAATAGAAATGAGCATAAAGTTCCAGGGCTAGCCTGCCATCGACAGATGTGTTGAGAAATATAAACCATGCCACAGCGGTCAGATGATGAGAAAACTCCGGAATCTCTGTATTTTCTTGATGAATACTTTGAACCCTTATATCTGATGACTGCTGTTTATTACTCAAAATGAAAAATAAATACGGCGTCTTATCAGGTTTAACCCTTCCTATTGTGCTGTGTTCACCCTATAGGCAGCAGGCATCCACAAAAAGACCGCTCGCACCATCGGCATTGCTGTTGACTCGCGCCGCCGCAACCGCTCCACAGAATCTCTACGTGCCAACGTACAGCGTCTGAAGGAGTACCGCTCCAAGCTCATCCTGTTCCCCAGGAAGGCTTCTGCTCCCAAGAAGGGAGACAGCACTGTAAGTTACTTTTTCAGATTGTTCAGTGGAACTTGAACATTTGAAATAAAACTTATTAAATTTAATTTTAACGTTTCTAAACACGGTACAGATTAGTCTCCCACAAAGCTTTGCTCTTATCAAGTTAAATTAGTGGCTACTCAGCCAGTCAGTTGGAATTTAATGGAATATTATCATCAGATCTGTTGTCAAAAGTTATTTGATTTCATGGGATGAGAAGTCGCCTCACGAAAGTGATGAAACACTTGTTAACGTTTAAATTTAATTCAAATGTGACAAGAAATTCACAACTCTGGTGATGAGTTTGAGGTTTCTTGTTAATTACCCAACTGATAAAATCATTAAAGACCTGTTTCAGAAACTGACAGTTGGGACTTAACAATGGAGACAGAAGGCCAAAGACTGCACCTGTACTCTTTATAAGTTAAAATTACCATGGTTTCTTTTTGAGTCATTTTAAATCACCCAATTGCTGGTGAGGGCGAAGTGTTAATCAGCCTCACAGCTCCCCTTGGTGTGTAATATGGATGCTTTTACATTTCAATGAAGAATTAACATTTTGTCTTTTTCAGGAGGAGGAACTCAAGATGGCCACTCAGCTTCCTGGTCCAGTCATGCCCATCAAAACAGTAAGTCTTTTCCCTAAAGAGTTCATTGGCAACCAACACTTTGTTTTACATGAACAGTCAGATGATGAAAAAAACTCCGGAATCTCTGTATTTCTTTGATGATACACTTGAACCTTTTATTTCTGATGACTGCTCTGAAAAATATATTATATATATATAAAATATATTTGGGTCTGTCAGCATTACATTGGCTGCATTTTGTTGGATATATAATTATTATGCATAGTGTGAAAAATCCCTCACATGATTGTCTTTTTGTTCTCCCAGGTGTACAAGAAGGAGAAGGCTCGGGTTATCTCTGAGGATGAGAAGAACTTCAAGGCGTTCGCCAGCCTGCGTATGGCCCGCGCTAATGCGCGTCTCTTCGGCATCCGTGCCAAGAGAGCCAAGGATGCTGCAGATCAGGACGTGGAAAAAAAGAAGTAAAAATGGTCTCTATGGAACTTTGCAAAATAAAGCGTTAAAAAGATCAATGTGTGTTGTGAATATAAGCTCAAGTCAAAGATGCAAAATGTTGATTAAATGAAGCTGATCAGGTAATACATTTACAGCATTTTTGTATCTTACAACTTTTAACGGGTGTGTCAAAACATTTTTTGGTTCATCTTGAATGACCGGAATGCCAGAGATCTTGGCCATTACCCTTCACTTTGGTAGCAGGGGGCATAGAAAACAAAACACTGAGGACAAATGGCATTTTAGGCGCAAAGCTGGTGACTTAAAGCCCAAAATGAATATACCTCTACGGAGCGATTCACCGGTGTGAAGGACTACAGTGAATTGAGGGGTTTTTGCACAGGGTTCAGTCACTTTAAAAGATTTGATCTCTGGACTGCTGTTGCGAGGGAATTCTTAAGTGGTTGGTACACATGATGTGAATCCATTTTGTTCAAATTTGGGGCAGTAGGGGGCAATAGAGTCTCAAGAAATGTAGTGCAATAGAGTCTCAAGAAATGTAGTGCATTAATGGAGTCCTACCAGCAAAGCAAGGTGTATTGACTAAAATTGAGGAATTATCAATCCTCAATTTTTAAAGTTAAGTTGAAGGTAGCAACCTGCTGTATCTCTCCTTAGTGTACTATTAAAGTTTTCATACAGGATGTTATGTGCAGGCAGACCTGATGCCTGAATGCCCATCAGGTCTGCCTGCACATAACATCCTGTATGAAAACTAAAGCTAATCTTTGCTCTGTAAAATAAATGCCTTAATTTAATACTTATCAATACGTAGTTCACATGCTACCTTCTACACCAGCAAATATAATCATCACCATGACAACGAAGAATCAGGGCATTTATAAAGTGTGGGCTTATGTTAAGCCTCCTGTTGCATTCTGATCAATGACTAAGTATAAAGTTGCCTAATTCATGCGCAGAGAAACCATTCAAATGCATAAAATATCCACTTCCACTAATTATCCCCAATCAGACACAGACTGACAAACTCTAGATGGGGTGAGACAACGTCCTTGTCTGTGTCTCCTTTACTGTCTGCCTGAACCCAAATAAATAATTCAGTTAATGAAGGTGAGTGGACAGTCGAGACATTTTGGAGCATCTGGGCCGATTGATGATATGGCTGAAATGGAAACTCGAGTAGATGGTTCTGTTTATCCTGGGGTGAGGAACTGCCAAATAATCTGTTCACACATTCACAAAACAGGAAACTGGATTTTGAAAAACATTTAGTTTAAATCAAAATGAATAGCCCCTCCCACATTTCATTTGTCAGCCATGTAGTTGCATTTGTCGGATGATAAACTACATATAACTATCAATCAATATTACATGTGATGTGTTTAAAAGGTTTGAATTTGTTAGTTTCGATAAGGAGTGGGTTAGAGTAATCCAATGGATATGAGAAAATACCTATTTACAGCTGAAAAGAGTTGGTTAATCAACATTTAAACTGAGAGAAAACAAATGGGCAACAAATTTGATGATTGACCCTTTGTGTCCGTCATCCCACGTTCAACATCCTCTGGTTATTGCTTTTCAAATATTCCACTGCCCAACTGAAATCAATGAAGTTGTATGAACGCGGTATCAGTTCCACTCCTGTGACGTATCGTGTGTATCAGGTTTATACGTAAGAAGGGAAAGGAGATCTCTGTACTTTTACAGAGGTCACTACAGCAAATACAATAAGCTGTTCTTTGTGGTCGAGTCTTCTGAAACACAAGCCCAGTGATTGATTACCCTTAAAAGGGAAATACTGGAATGGATAGGGTTTTCTTGAAAATAATGAAAAAACCTAAATGTTATGCGTTTAAATACTTCTC
Organism: Pungitius pungitius; assembly: GCF_949316345.1. NCBI lineage: Eukaryota > Metazoa > Chordata > Actinopteri > Perciformes > Gasterosteidae > Pungitius > Pungitius pungitius. The sequence goes on from NC_084903.1 coordinate 13,026,055, forward strand.
CTCTAGGGAGCTGCTGATGGAAAATTGGATGATGTTATACCAACAATGTGAGGGACGACGTTCCATTGGAACAGACCCTTTCATTGGGGTTATTGCTCAATGTGCGGTCAGTGACGGGACAGAAACAGGGCAGATGTGAATAGATGACCCATGTGTAAATGCAGGGACGGTCCCATGAGGTGCTGAACCACAGCAGCAGCAGCAGCAGAAGCAGATGGCTGTTGTTTGGAGCTGTGGCGTAAGAGGACTCAGGTGTGAGCCCCAAAGCAGACACTGCCTACTTACCCTAAATGCACATGGAAGAAGAGGCAGTGGGGTGGATCAGAAACTGCAGGAGAGAGCATGACTTTAGGGGATGGCCATGTCAGAGAGCCTGTCTTCTTGTTACTTTAGTTGAAAGAGTGACGCTGAAATTGATGTGGTCTTTGTGTCGTTTGGTGTCCAAGTTGCCCAGTTGCTTAACAGAGCAGATAATTAAAAAGCAGGGCGCCAAATGTTGTATTTTTCGATCTGTCTGGATCATTTTATGCACCTGCCTGCCCGCAAGTTAATTTTGCCCTCTGAAATGGCTCGACACTCAGAGAGACAGTTGTGGTAATGCAATGAACGCTCTGATGGAAATAATGTTGTTTCTGTCTGAAGGACATGAAGAAATCCTGAAATCTCAAAGCCTCCAGGCATTCAAGGCCATAAGAGTTGCAGTCGAAATTCCTATTAACATAAAGTGCACTTAAATCACTCAAGGTGCTCTTTAACAGTCAAAACCAAGTGTTTCTTTTCTGTTTCACACTGAATTCTGGGAAGAACAAATTGGATAATTTAGTCTATTCTTTAGCTGCTGTGGCTTTTGTGGCCTCTGCTTTTGTTTAGCAGAAACTGGAGGGCTGATGTTTAGTCAGTGCAATCGCAAAAAATCTCTAAACGTTATGTAATGTCTGGGAATACATTCATGAAAATAATACATTTGTGGGTGGACTGTGAGATGGTTGAAGCATAAAGAAACAATACTTACATAACTTGCATTTCTGTCCAAAAAACCTCCGCTGTTAATCATCTCATGATCATTTTTAATGTGAGTGACATTAGACTTGTGCGTGTTGAGGCTACATGTGTGTGTGTGTGTGTGTGTGTGTGCATGTGTCTGTTTGGTGAAGATTAGAGAGCAGAGTCGGAGGGTCTCAGCTGTCTGAAGATCGGGTCGGGATGTGCTGTTCCAGGACAATCCATTTAAAATATCCATATCCAAGTTCCTGTTGTTACGCTGTGAAATGTGTCATAGATGTCCCTGCTATTTCTTTCCAAAGTGTGACAAAACCTGCCAGTGCCAGTTGGTCTTCTAAATCATTTGTCTTCTTTTGTTCTTAGTGAGAACATCATCCAAGCATCTGGTTTCACTTCCCATGTTGGAGCCCAAACGTCTCATTTTAGATGGTTTAGATAAGTTGTTGGCACATCTGTCTATTTAACAACAAATGCCCACAGACTGTGTATATGCAAATATATAAACATTACCAAAGTGGTAATGATGGGAGGCTAACACATAGGCATCTTCTTTGTGACACATTAAGGTGGAAGGTGGAGAAATTGTGTGAGAAACATTGCACGTTTAAATGTATTTCAATTATTTGTTTGCAATTCATAAATTTGACTGGAATTGCAGAAAATCCCAATCACAAAGCACAAAAACATGCACATATATATACCCCCCATAGTGCATTACACAGCATTGTATCCTCCTTATAATGCTCGATTTTGAATCGAACTCCCACACTCGAGTCCCAGCGACACCTCCTCCCTCCACCAGCAGCAGCTGGACTCGCTCCCCTCCCCGTTTCTGCACAAGCGGAGGCGACTCCCTCCTCACCCGATGAGTTTCGGCGCAGAAGAGACGGGGGAAAAAAGCAAGCAGGTTGTTATGGGAGAGGATTAAAACACGTGTGCTTAAGGGTACAAGAACAACGACAGGTAGGAAGTGAGTTTTTGCGCTTTTAACTTAATGGTCAGCAGTTAATCGTTTTTGTAGGGAGGGGGGGTACGATGGTTCTCATCAGCTGCATGTTCTCTAATCGGAAGTGAGTATGACAATGACAAACGATGACATCAAAGTAGATTTGTTTAATCCGACGCTTTGCTCATTGGGAACAAGGCAACTAAAGCCAGGGCATCATTATGCGAGCCCGATCGTTTACTGGGTTTTCAAGGATTACAGATAACTGAGTTGATTTATTGCGATATATTATTAAGAACCATTTAGGAGCGTTTCCTCCACCGCCTTCATTTTTAAGTTGTCGGATTGCATCGCTGGAGGACGTCTCGCTTTACCGGCAGGTGTTTTCTGTTACATTATAACTTTTGCTTGGGATGTGATTCATAGCTTCCGGATCTGATTCTATTTCGAGCTTTATTGTGTTAAGTTTGAGATTGATGCTTTTGAGGCTCACAGCTGGAAAACAAAAAGACCAAAACACGGGCGCTGTCCCCGGTGCTGAAAGCCGACCGCCCATTTGTCTCTTATTAAGAAGAAGGATGCGTGTAAGGAAATGAAACCAGAAGACTTTCTTCCTCTTTAAAACATTTGAGCAGGGTCAGGCAGCCTTCATTCAAGGACACAGGGCGGATGCACGCAAGCACGCAAATCAATTTTCTTTTCTTAGTTTATCCCGTTGGCAATAAAGCCGTACAACCATGCGTCTGCTAGATTCCTGATGTTATCAGCCACTTTAGCGTTTCCATTTTTCCCCACTAAAATTGTTTTTATCTCGTGATTTTAAAAAAGGAAACAAGATAGGGGCGTGTGGAAAATAATGGTATTAATTCTGTTTCTGATGTGTTTGTGCATAGCGCTGTAGTTCTGCTATTTTTCATGGAATTAAGAGCATTAAAAAGGAGGCACCAGAGTTGACTGTCTTAAAAACCTTTTTCCAGGGATCTAATCCAGGCCCCTGAAAGACACGAGCCCACCAGCTCCATGCCCTGCCTCTCGTCATTACCGAGGTGAGATGATACTCCTCCCAAAGGAGAAAGCTCTGACGGGCACTGATAACAGATTGGGTTTGCTTTGGTAACCCGGGACTCACCAGGGAATCTCCTTCTTTTTCATGACATCTTCACCAAGTCAAAAGAGTGTGTGTCCTGTGAGCGTGCCACATCCTTACTGAAATCTCCTGACCCGGCACAACATATCCCCAACCCCCGGACCTGCCACGTTGCACTGCTTGGCTGGTCGGCAGCTCCCCTCGCTGTGGGCCAGGATGAATGATGTTCTGGAGGCCATCTCCCCGGCGACCAGCCTCAGCGGTCCAGCTACCTGCGTCTCCAAAGTAGAGCTGCGCGTGTCTTGCAAAGCCCTGCTGGACCGAGACACGCTGAACAAGTCAGACCCATGTGTCATTCTCATGGTGCAGACCAACGGACAGTGGACAGAGGTGAGCACCCCCCCCCCCAAATATTTTTTTATACTTAAATGTGACAAATACATAGTATTTATAGTAACGCTGCTCAACCACAGTATGAGGCAGGTGATGTGTAGCGTATGAATTTGAATGCACAATATTTTATTCGTTAATGTGTAAAGAATTCTACCAATTCCAAGAATTATCTCAGCAACTTGTTTTCTTAAGGGTCACACACACTTGTAGCACAGAAACACTGAGAGGGGACAGTTGGCCTTCTCTCTGTTCTCCCACAAATGTGGGAAAGCTCAGGTATGAAGATGAAGTGAATGTGGCGATGTGTGAAATGTTATATATCAAATACATTCTTAAATCCCATTCCGGTTACACCTAAAACTTGTGTTGTTGCACAAGCTTGAGCAGGAAGATTAATCTGTTAATAGTTTGCTGAATGTGTGCAGCTTTGTCATTCTTTCGAAAAAGATCACGGGCAGATTTTAAATAGACGTGAACACTGTGTCTCCATATATCACTATGTCACCGCAGAGTGCTCAGTATGATTTTTATGAACTCCACTGCTCCATGTGTGCACAGTGGGTTGTTAATAAGCAGTCCGATGAGGTGTGTTGGAGCTGAAAATGTTTTTTTTCTTGGATTGGACCCAGGCTGATTTGGAGCGTTGGCGGCCGGTCTCTCATTTCCTAGTTAATTAAGTACTTTAGTTCATTAGGGAAAGCCAAAGCACATGTCTCCAATAAGTAGAGGATGTGTTAAAACACGACAGAGGATATCTAATTACACAGATTTTCTTTCCCCTTCCGCTATCCTTGTCCAACAAAAAACTACCTCTGATTCCTGCTACACAGGAGCAGTTTTGGATGTATGAATGTAGAACCTCAAAATATTATTATGATGAAAAATACTTGGCTGGCAGTGTTAAGCACGCAGTTATGGATTATTTCTTGGTTGTATTTTGATTGGAAGCTGTTACATGGACTGACCTCGGTTCAGTGTAGCATGTACAATTGGCTATTTTTAGCTCCACTTACTGAAGCAAATTCATATGTTATTAAGTAACGATGACGCATGTTCACACAGTGCAGTATTACAATTACACAATTGAAGAAGAGCTATCTATCCATCCATCTATCTATCTATCGTGTGCAGAAGTTGTCTATCCTGTGCTGTTAAATCCCTGTACTGGGAGGCACTAAACTGTTTAGATACGTCAACACTGAGTAAGAAGCTGATCCCACACATACCGCCGCCACCCTCTTTCTCTTTTCTGAGCTCACTATTTGTGACACAAACCTGCTGCCTGTCAAATATTTATTTAAATATTACCTTATTTCACCACCTGTTCACGTCAAAGGAGAAGCTCAGAGGCAGGGTGGAGAGGACTTGAGGTTTTCTCCCACAGCTGAAAGATTGGACTCTACGAGCTCTGCTGATAGTGAATTCATTCAAAACCAGATCTTTCCGTCGATATCTGACCTCAAATACGGGTGCATGTTTTTATTTAGCAACAGAGATAACACCTCGACATACCTGGAAGAACTGATCAGGAAAAACTCCTTCTTTTCTATGTCAAGGAGCTCTCTATAATTCTGGCCCCACTCCAACAACAAACAGGCGTCACAGACTTGGGCACCATCTATCCTTCTTTGCTCTGAGAAGCTTTCATCAACAGACAGATTCTTTCCAAATCTGTCGATCCAGATGGCACAGAGAGAGGAGGAGATGGCAAGAGAGGACACTAAAGAAAGATTATGATGAATGAGGCTGAGGAAGCCACGGTCGAGCTGGATGTTCTTACTCTTCTTTTCATGTTGTCCATGAGTGAGAAGAAGACAGTAGAGCTATCCCTGCTGCAAGCCACCCGTCGCATTGGTAATTGTGGGATATATTTGGTAAAGCTCGAGTGAGGTGGAGGTAGACTGGAGAAATAGTCAGTCCATAAAACAGAGACAGGGACAAAAGTCTGATTGTTTTCAACCCAGTGCTGTTTATTCTTCAGTCTGAGTAAGTAAAAATCGGACTAAACAAACCCTCTCTTTCAAGCAAACAAACAAGAACGTTTACCAGCCTATAGATCATCTCATAATTTGGGGATTTGTTCTGTGTAGGAGAATGGGGACTAATTAGGTTTTAAAATGTGATCGCATACACATTACAAAAAGGATAAAACCTCTATAAATGATACAGAGTGAGATGCTTCCGTATATGTGGAAGGAGTTTTCCCAGCACGGTTTCGGTCCACTTATTCCATTAGAATGAGGGGTCACTGCGGATCAATACAAGAGGCATTACTTTTATTCTATAATGAAATATTTCCACCGTGATGGGAGGGGTCTCTTTCGGGATGATGAAGTCACATCTCAAAGTGAGCGAGTGGTTTGATGGATATAACTTCTACATAGAACAGGCTTCATAGCTTTCCCTGCCTTCAACACAAACTGAAAACTGAATACCTTTGTGAGACATCAGAACGTCAAATGTCTTTAGCAGGAATACTGTTGGTCCCAGATAGAGTCTATGGTGAGAAGTGCTGATGCTTCACTAAAGGCCCGTGGTGAAACAACCCCTTATGTGCTGGAAATTAACTTATTTGGCGACCACTTTGAAGATAGTGTGAAAGCCGGCCGTCACAGAGGTGGGGAGATTCCAAAATCATCTTACAATAGATATAATATAATATACTGGCACTCATTTTCTCTCCTGGAAGTGCTGCACTTGTTTTGCTTGTTAAAAAAGCAGAGAAAAGGGGCAAAAAATGAAGAAAAAAAACGCTTAAGAAAGAGAAAATGAAACCAAACTTACGGTTTTATCTTTCTGAAAAATCACCACCCTAAAGCTAGAAGACAAGAGCAATGTCAACACTTTCCAATGCCATCAGAAAGTCTGGGATTGTAGCCAACTGTGTGACTATCTTTAGGATGACTACAAAGATATCTCATGATGAAATGTCAATCAGCTCCAGATTATACCTTTTAATCGGTCTGTTCTCCAAAAACAGGCACTTAACAACTAAACTAAAGTATATCATGAATGGTCTAAGTGTGAAGATTTTGGCTGCATGTTTGTCAGTATTGAATGACTTATATATCAATGATGATTTGTCCTTTGACAAATTGGGTGGCTCAGACAGGGCTAAATCCTCCGTCACGAGCAGATGGGGCTTCGGAGAGCTCCGCCATTCCTTGTCAGGCATTGACAAACACAGACTTTTTCTGTGTGCTGAGTATAGATCCTTTACCCAAAAGTAACAACATCTGCCCTACATCTGCTGCTTTTCCCAAAAATAAGCAGGAAGACAGCAGAAGTTATGTTTTCCACTCCTTTTTTTGTAAGATCTCTTAAAATGCTATCACTCTGTACGTTTACTTTTTATTTAATCACACGTGCAGTGAATTAAAATCAGAAATTACAATGGTAAAGATTCTAAATGAAAGTGTGTCTTCTGTCTCAGCTGGACAGGACAGAAGTGATCAAGAGCAACTTGCATCCAGTCTTTGCCAAGGTTTTCTCATGGGACTACTACTTTGAGGAGGTTCAGAAGCTGCGATTTGAAGTCTATGACATCCATGGCACTCACAGCATTGGGACCCGCGATGACGACTTTCTGGGCGGGGTGGAGTGCACTCTTGGCCAGGTAGGCCGATTTCACTAATCTGTTTTTCCAATCCATGTATTCCAGTTATATTGATAATATATTATTTTAATCTGTCTACAGTAGAAAAAATCCAAGTGTATGAGAAATAGTAGTTCATTTTCCTGAGGCTGGTGGTGATGACTCTGCTATTTTCTACTCTAAAATGTTTCAACCTTTTTCTTTGCAGATTGTGGCCCAGAAGAGGATGGTGAAGCCTTTGTTGCTTAAGTATGGGAAGTACGCCGGCAAATCCACCATCACTGTAGGTTTCTTACCTTGTGCTTGTGACCTTGCTGGTTTGTTTAATGTCATTGCTGAATATTAAGAAAGGGGAATTTAGTAGCCAAATGCCATTGAAAGACGAAATAAATCACAAAAGGCAAATTGACAGGTCAAATAGATTTCTGCATTCATTTACATTTTTTACAGTCTCACATCTGTTCACTCTGAGGCACCATAATGAAACACTTGTGGATCACTTTATTAGCCTGATTTATACACTATTTTTTATTTAAAATAACATCTTAGAATGAATGGCTTCATTTTGCTGCTGTTGTTTTTGTTATTGGAGTAGCTGTTCATAGAATCCATCACCTCCGAGTCCGTTTTTATATATGGAAGTGTCCATTATTGATGACATTGATGCCCTCCAATCCTGCCAATGCACACAGGGAGGAACAAAGGAAATGATCCATCCGTATAAAAAATCGAATGTGTTAGACGTGGAAAGAAAAGCTTTTTGTTCATTCGCCACAATGTTACAGTTAACAAGCCAGAGATGGAAGCATATGAAAAAAAGCCAAGCCAGATTGTGCATCAGTCTCCCACTCTACCTTGTTTGAGAAAACACGAGAGAGAGACCGGATGTGGACACGATTAGAGCAACTGCAGTACTTTCATGCAGCGCTATTACAGATTGTATTGGATGCCTGTGCTGAGGGAAGTTAAAGACATACCAATCCTTGTTACATTTTTGTCTTTAATCCAACTAGCTTGTATTTCAAACCAACAAACCCATTACGTTTTCCGGACAACTTTTTTTTAATCATTTAAAATTATTACAATTATTTTCCATAACTTCTTCTGCTCTCACACTGTCAATATTTATATATTTCTATCATGATTTGTTTCATACCAATAGCCCATATTTGACGGCAAAAGAACAGAACTATTTGGCCCGCTCCCTTTATAAAGGTGTTTCCCTGGACTTGGTACCTACAAATGTCAAGTTTCCTACTTTGCCAATGATTACTTTCAAGGCGTCTCAAGCCACGGCAGCTGCACTTCTGTCAATTTAATGTAGCATTTGCTGTCAAAAAGAAGAAAGGAGAGAGCAAGCTTCTGTTCTCTTCAAATGGGCCGGAGGGATCTGCATAGTCTAGCATAATCTACACACATAATTATATACAAAGCAGACACTTAGAAATGGTAGAGTGCTGTTATAAGCCTTTACTGTTGCACTGTAGTGTATGGGTTGACTTTTATGTTCATGCTGAGACTATAAGCTATTACAGCCGGGGGCCATTAGCATGTCCAGCACTTTGAATTAAGTAAAAGCCTCTTCACACTATCAACTGCTCACCACACTGCAACCCCTTCTAAAGTAAAAGTTACTAATTGCAAAGGTCTCTAAAAACTCACCACAAACTCTCTCTCTTAACAAAGCAGTTTACAAAATAACAAATAACTACAGCTATATTAATATTCTACATGATAATAATCTCACCCTGTTACCAAATGTGGAGTGGAGGTTCTAGCTTTGGAGTTTTAAGAAACATAGATCAAGCTGGTGTTATTTGTTGCTAAGAATAAACCCCTCAAGCACAACATTTTGATGAAAAATTGAATTTCCTTTCAGGTGCATGCTGAGGAAATTTCTGGCAACAACGGTTATGTGGAGCTCTCCTTCTGTGCCAAGAAGCTTGATGACAAGGTGGGCAGAGCACATGGTTTTGACGATATTACCAACACAGTTCATATTTTATTAATTATGCTGCTGTAGTGCAACCTCAGAAAGTAGCCAAAGCGAGATAATACTGAAATACTGACAAGATAATCACATATTTGTGGAGGGATAAAGCTTCAACATGTGCAGGTAGGGTGGTCATTTGTCAACATACAAGTGATGAGCGTATCTTACATGAGGGCTCGTGATATCGCTTGTGACATATTAGTTATTTGTTGAATTCGTACGGCTTTACTTTGAGCCTGATTGTCACTAAACTTAACCGCTTCTGCTCTCACACTGTCAAACTTTATTGAACAAATATTGCAATTTGAAGACCCAGCGGGAGCTTACATCCAATTACAACTCACTCACAAGTCACTACTTCCTTTTGGGAGCGGACCCTAGGATGCCACACGCCCTGTCTGCCATTGTGATTTTCAGCAGCGTGTACATTTATATTTGCGAATGCATTTGGCAGTTTCCTGCTACTCGGACAGGGAAATTGAAACTGACTCTGAAAAATGCATCTTCCCCTGCATGTGTCATTTACTTCATATATTCATGGTTCTACTGAACGTATTGAATTTCTGCCTGGAAAATCCACCCCCTTGCTTTGTTTAACCTGATTTCAGCTGTGGGCGCATCACTGTGGAGCAGTGCTGTGTAATCATGTACCACAGAGACACAAAAGTGTTCATGTTTTTACTCAGAACAAACATTCCAGCTGCTTATTTGGAGCAGAGTTTGGTCCTGGATGCTGATTGAACTCTGATCGAACCCCCTGAATTTGAGACGAAGGATCCAGAAGTGCAAAAATCGGTTTTAGAATGCATCCCTGCACAACTCTGTGACATTAGATGGTAGCTTTAACTGGTTAATTCATGTAAACTAATACATTTAACCAAAGGTAAACTCAGGTAACCTGTTTAACATTGTTATGATCAAATTCCCAGTACTTGATTTCATAGCAATCAAGTGTAAAACATACAATTTCTCATAATAAATGAGATAAATAAATAATAATAAAGCAAATCAGCTGCCACTAATCTGGCAGGTTGATGTTGGGCAAAACAATTTATTTAACAGATGATGAGTAAAGCTGCAAACTGTTTCTATTTAGCTGCTTGTTCTCTGTATCATCTCAAACTGCTGTAGATATTGAAGGAACATATTACAGATGGAGATGAACAGGAGGATTAATGATGAGATATCATAACTGGCCGAGGATTACATTTTGACATCTGCGTCCGCGCGACCCCTGGCTAGCGGTTGTCATGACAACAGAGAGAGGATGGGGTCTTTTTGCTCATCTCCCCTCGGGGAGAATGTATCTTGCTAATTTGGCGGGAAATGCAGCCTTAATGGTCTCAATTGGCGCAGACAAAGCAGCCTCACCATGCCACCTCCTTTCCAGTCCCCCCAGTCTCACACACGTACACAAAAACACAGTAATCATTGGTTTTGCTCCTTGACGAATCAATTGACCTAAATAATCAGTGTTGCTCTGCTCTCAGAAGCCTGTGCCTGAAACTCAAAAGATGATTCAAGGCGAACCCAAATAACCATAAAGGATGCTAATTCTTACCCCACGTTTGCAACTTATCACATTATCCATCACTTATCAGTATGGACACAGCCAGCGCACAGTTAACTCAAATGCAAGACGGTGATAATTGATGTTGCCTATCTCAGATGCCTTTTGAACATCGGAAGCAATTCTGTGCAAAAGAACGTTTAAATTCTCAGTTAGGGAGTTTCAAATATTTGTTGAAGAAACCATTATTGATTTTTCAGAACTGCAATAAAGGCTGCAAGGAAAGAGCTAGCAGGTCATTAAAAGCTATTGGCTTAGAAAAAGGTCAGTGATTGAGGGAAATAAAAGAATTTCCAGAGAATGCCGCAAGCTAAAAGCTTGTATTGTAAAATATTCTCAAACTTCTCTCTGTACAAAAGGTTATAAGATTATTTTCTACAAAATCTTGATGGTCTGCTGTAAATGTTATGTCTGCATCTTTCTGACCTTCAATCATAAAAGCAATTTCCTTTGCAAACAAAAATAATCAAAATCAGTGGCAACAGCCATTTGTATAATTTACAGTTTTCTCTGATACAAACAATTTAAAAAAAAAACGTTGATTTTTTAGATTATGCTTTTCTCGTATTTGGTTTGTTTAAAAGTTAAACAAGACGTAACAGCTGACACATCATTTTCAATACTGTAAATTAAATTAAGCCAAATCTCGATGATAAATGTGAGGTTGTATGTGTGATTTGTTATCATTAAATATCATCATGTCAGTCCTGCTGACTTTTCCTTATTGATTAAATCCAATTTTGAGGATACAAGTAATAGTTATTACTCTATCTAATCTTTTCTATTGATGAATTGTTTTAGGATCCTGTATTGATACTAAGAGTCAGTACTTTTGATATTATGTTTCCTCTGCAGGATCTCTTCAGCAAGTCAGACCCATTTTTGGAAATATACCGAATCAATGACGATGAAACCGAACAGCTTGTGCACAGAACAGAAGTAAATTCATTATATATACACTCTTTGGTTTATGCAATAGCTATTTTCTGCAATGTTGCTTCATATCTAATGTGTTCCTACTCTAACAGGTGATTAAAAACAACCTGAATCCTGTGTGGGAGCCCTTTAAAGTGTCTCTCATATCTCTGTGCAGCTGTGATGAGGAGCGCAAGCTCAAGGTAAAGAAGCTTCAGCACACGTCAGCAAAACTCAGGCTCGATGTGACCAGGATCTAACAGTGACAGAGATGAAGTAGATATTAAACATGATTGAATGATTGAAATGATGATTGAATACGGTAGTATATATGGTGGACAGATAGTAAAGGGTGTTGTCCCTGTGTGCCACAGTGCCTCGTGTGGGATTATGACTCCAGGGGCAAACATGACTTCATCGGCGAGTTCTACGCCACATTCCGGGAAATGCAGAAAATTTCCAGTGGAAATAAGGTCAGTGAATGGAGAGAAAGAGCAGAGCGAAGAAAGAGACAGCCGTGTAACAGTTTTGTTCCATTTCCAGGAACCCTGACCCTGTGCCTCTCGTTTTACTCTCCTGAAATCCATCCCAGATGAAACAAATATCATGTTGCTTGAGACATATCGCCAATGTTCACACTGCCGCGTTCCGATGCTTCTTTTTGTTTGTCTTCCACCTTATTTGTTCAAGGTTACGTGGGATTGCATCAATCCCAAGTACAAACAAAAGAAGAGGAACTATAAAAACTCCGGAGTTGTCATCCTCAGTGACCTCAAGGTAAGAATCAGTTGAACCATTTTGTGTTTTCTCCTTTTATTTTACATTATGAAATAGGAACAAAACATGTCCCAGTTTGGTCGTAGAAAATAGTTCCCTACAATTTGTAGACCATTATGAATGCATTGTGGTAATAGATAATGTTACGCACGTATGCTCATTAAATCTCATTTGGTTTCTCGCTCTATTGAGCTAAATGAGAAATTTCACGGAAAAGAGGACCTTTTTTAGTTCCTGCATTTTTAAAGAAATATAGCACTTGTTTATGCTTTACTCTGAACAGATTTGTTGAGTTAATTCTGTTTTAATGACCATATGCTTCTGGGGGTTTGGCTTAAATAAATATTATGTTTTATTTTCCAGCTCCACAGAGTGTACTCCTTCTTAGATTACATCATGGGTGGATGCCAGATTCACTTCACGGTAAATTGAGCAGTCTGTGTTTAGTGACTCTTCACTGTCACTGGTGTATGCATTACTTATACAGCCAGATTACTTGTTTGTCTAAGATCAAATTGCTTGTAGACAAACAGCAACTTTGGTTGTCTTGTAGAATACATTATGCAGCAAATGTTGCATTTTCAGATAGTGACACAGCAATTAAAATAATTTCATGCATAAAACATACTGATTTTGTCCGTTAGCTAGTTTTCCTTTTGGCAACTTTGTGCAGCTTTCACTCTTGCCTTATGGTCTAACCTTTGTTGTGCTACATCTCGACGGATAACTGAAGCGAGGCTATGGTAGATGCAGCTCCCACTTGTTGAAATAGTTGTCTTCTTTGTACTGGAGCTGGAGCTGTTTCCATTTATGTGGGTGTAAAAAGCAAAAGTTATTACCTCTGATCAGATAATTTATGCTCCCATTATGCATTTTTCAGGCTTGCTCATGCAGAATTATTCACAATATTATGGCCAAATGAAAATGTTAAGCAGCAAAATAAAAACTTAACCTACAGTGTCATACTTTTCATGCTTTACATTTCTTTCTACCAGGTTGCGATTGACTTCACAGCCTCCAATGGGGACCCAAGGAACAGCTGCTCTTTGCACTACATCAACCCTTACCAACCCAACGAGTACCTGAAGGCGTTGATAGCAGTGGGGGAGATCTGTCAAGACTATGATAGGTTTGTCAGTCTTTTGTTTCTTAGTGAAGGCTCTTTGGGGCCTATAGTGAGTATCAGTGTCTCCTGCTATAAAAATTGAGATGAATGTCCCTTGCATGCTACTATGATGGGATCCTTCACACTAGAACAAGTCACTCTATCTGAATCACAGCAAAAGGATTGTAATGGAAATGGTGTGCTGGAAAAGAATGGCAGTAAATCTCGCAGGTCGTTACATTTCTGCTCACCAGTTTAGTGATGATGCAGCTGAACTGTTGGCTACTAGATCCTCCATCTCCGATTTATTTCTCTACTGAAATGCATTTTATCGACTGAATAGCCTTTCATTGTCAAAACAGAAGCCGGGTACCTTAAGCACAAATGCAGTCTTGCAGATTGTAATCATCGTGTTCACAGTGACAAATTTATTTCAATCTGTGCTTAACCATGCCAAAGTGATGCTTGAGAAAGTGTAGAGCAGACTAAGTTGCCTTCACTGGCATTACTCAAACATGAGGCTAATCTGGGTCTGGAGCTGGTTCTTGGTGGAGGCAGTCAAAGACGCTGACTTATATGACGCGCCGTTTGTAAAATGTTGCACGTTCTAAAATGTTTGAAAAAGTGACATGTGAATATTGTCCTGCTTTTATTCATATAACGTTAAATGTACGAAAACTGCACAGGATTTTAGAACGTGCAACATTTTACAAACGGCGCCCCATAGACACAATATTCTGGAAACACTTCCATCAAAAAGATAGCGTTTGACCTTTATAGGCAAATTTAATGCAACATAAGTTTTCTTACTGCCTCACTTTTGGCAGAGATTTCCAGACATTTTTTGGAATATTTTTCCAGTCCCTTCTTGCAGAACAGTTTTCAAAACAGCATGATGGCTGTTTGTAAGGACTGTGTCTCCGGTTTTTCATGTACTTCACAGCGTCCAGGCTCACAGTGCTGGCTGCATGTGCTTTCTCCTGCGGATCACTCAATGATACGGTTTTCTCTCAGCATCTGTTGCAGCTACTGTTCTCCGTTCTTAGTTTGCATGGGCTCATTACCCGGAGCTACACAGGGACCCATGCTGAGACAGAGGCTGACACCAGATAGCAAGCACTTTAACACAAAGCAGGAGGCAGCGTGGTGTAGAATCAGATGTAGGTACAGCAGGATGCCTGTTTAATTATAAAATATATTGTAGAGAATAAAATGATACATTAAATGACCAATATAACTAAATACAACTGATTTTGGGTTCAGTCATGAAGTCATGTAATAAAAGTCATGAAAATGACTAAATGCCTGTTGTTAAAATAAAAATGAAACATACAAATGTGAAAAAAGAATAGTTATTGCCTTCAGCCTGACAGGTACTGGCTAATTAATGCAAAGTTATTAAGAATATGATGTGGGTCAGAGAAAGACCCTCTTATCTGTCAAAACTAAGCTAGATGAGGATTAACACCCTTACCCCAGATTTATGCAGATCCTCCTATTGAATATTAGGGGAGCACTGCATGTCTAATTTTAGCATTGAAGACACTGAAAATCTGCTAGAAAATCAGCCGCTCATTTTTATGTTTTTATAATTTTCTTTATTACTAAACACACAAGAGCATCATACATGGAAACATGTCTCTGGGTGAACAGTGACAACGAGTGTAGGCAGCCATTCCCTCTGAAGTTGCAATTGTTATTGAGGTGTAAAACTGCGTGGGCAAGCACACCTTTTAGCCTCTAGTGAACATAGGTGATGTGGGATTTTAGAGTCCGTGCAGAGGAGGGCATTATGGAGCTCGAGTGACGAGCCTTTGTCTGTGTGGGCAGAGGCTCGTTTACCTTGCTGAGAGGGCTATTATACCAGGCACATCTCCACATTGCATTTTACGCGTGCTGACAAAGAAAACAAGGACCGCCATGAATTTAACAGCAAAATTCATACAGTGAAAATGTCTTGTCAGTCTTCTCTGCCTGGGTACTGCTTAGTGGCTCTAAAACTGGAGAGATGATGAGACAATCATTGATGATGAGACAATCAAAATTGCACTTAGAAATCAATTCAGTGAGGCTCCAAGGGCAAATTATAAAAGTATGGAAACAGTGTAGAGGTAATGAATACATCTCACAATAAAATTGTCCTAGCATGAATCAGTCCTTCCCCTCGCTCTACATTGCTAAAACCAATATTACAGACATTTGTTTTTATCATGCATACAAGATACACCTGTGCATTTGAAAGTTGACAATAGTGGCAGTAAGGCCTTAATTCAGTATATGGAGAATGGGTCAAAAAGTGAATTGAAAACATGTAAATGTTAAGGGTGAGTGTAGAGGTGAGTGGGCTTTATTATCGGTTGCAGAACTTGTACGACACGGAAATGCCACAGCTGCTATTAAAGTAGCTAAAATTTCCAAATGGAAGTTGCTTCTGTCAAGAGTTCACTCTTCGAGTGTTATACGAGTCCAAAGTCATCACTTCAGAAGCCTCAAAGCCATATTAGCTCTGTGAAGGGACAAATAAGTTTCTAATGAGCATGTGTCAACAAAACTAATAAATCAACAGTTATTAACAGTGAACATTTGACTGTGTAGCCTTTAATACTACCGCACTATCTCCAGAGAAAATAAAACACGTCAAGTCTGTTGAGCCTGAGATTTGTGTTTCACTGGGCTGGAGATTTGGGGTTGTTTTGCCAGCGACATACTATATATATACACACGGTTTATCTATATATACACAGAATATAGTATAGTATATGGAGGCTGTGGTATGTACAGTATATACACTGAACTTCTTGTAATTCTCTTTTTACTGGAATTACACAATGTGGTTCTTTTAGAAGAAAGTGGTGCACATGCCATGGACAATACTTTCTAAAAGCACTAGAAAGACGCGGGAATTATATATTTTTTTGTCATGTCGTATTCTATCAAAAACATAAGCACAAACCTTATTTCAGGCAGAAAAAAGTGGTTGAATTTAAAGCCTGGTGAATTGAGGGGTGTGAAACACCATCCAGCATAGCAGAGCCTCTTAAATTAGTATTTGCCCATTTACTTTGTACAATGAGAGGAAAGACTTTGGAAAGCTTTTTGAACAGGTGTAAGCGCTGGCTCCAGTGACTGTTTGACAGATGTCCAATTTTAATTCAAGTTTTTAGCATTTATGAAATGCCAACAAGCACGAGGTTTGCCTTTTTGAAACGTGAACATAGATAAGCCATCAATACAATTTAGAACACGGTCAAAGGCTGTTCCATGATTGAACTGCAGTAATGGCTGGTTAATTTGCTTATCTTTACAGTGACAAAAGGTTTTCAGCTCTGGGGTTTGGTGCCAGAATCCCTCCAAATTATGAGGTGAGTATCTGCACATCTGTGCCCTCCTTGTTTTCCATTGATAAGGGGAAGCCTCCCCTTTAATCTATTCTGTTTCATGACACTGCTCTTTCCTTCAAATTAACATCATTATGCATGCTTTGCATATTTCTTCCACCACCCTGGGAGTTCTCATTAAGCATTGAATTTTCCTGACCTGTTTTATGACACAATTTGTCATTCTGTCAAAATTTCCCATTTAGAACTACTATATTTTATTTGTATTCATAAGCCCCATGTTTTAATATATCAACTTGTCTTGAAAAGAATGACATGGTCTAGAGCAGAGGTCTTTAACGGGGGGGGGGGGGGTCAGGGGGTTCATGGAGGTACTGCAGGGGGGGGGGGTCGTAACATTTTTGGTTGATTTTTTACCCACAAATTGAAATGTCTTCAGAATCAGATTGGTATTTTGTGTCTTTAAATACGCATTAACATGAATCCAACATATTGTAGCGAACGGATAAATTGATGGAGAAGACGTTATCTTTCAGTCCGAAATGCACACATTCAGCTCCCCACAGGATATCTCTCAAGCTGGGCTCCGGTTCATTCACAGCACCTTTCATGCAAATACTACAGAACAGGCACTAGCCAATCAGATCGCGTTTATGCTCACGTCTAAAGAGCGCGAAGCTCAAAAATAAAAAAAGGCAGACTAAATTCCTTGCTCCATCTCACCATTAGTTTGGGGGACCATGGCCTGAAAAACATTAGAGACCCCTGGTCGAAAGAAATACAAAAAACACATAGCGTTGATGCTCAAATTATGCAAGTATTCATGAGAGCATTTGTTCAAACAGGACTTTGAGAACCAAGTAATTCTGAATAAAGCCCTCGGACAAGAGTGAGTGGGCACACACACACGATCACTATGCTGTTTGATATTTTGTGTCTAGAATGTTTTTGTCTATGTACTGATGTGAAAAACTCATGATCATTTTAGTCATGCAGATTTGTAGCTCAGTAGGTAAAAACAATTAATTCCTGAATTTATCCTGACAGTGACGTGCTCTGCAGGAGTAAAATGTAGGGGAATGCTAATGAAGTATAGACTAATCGTGAACTGCATCATACTCATAGGCTTCACTGGTGTGCAGATTTGATGGAAACTAGCAGTACAGGCTACTTACGGAGCACTCTTCTGTCCTTAATAATGGATTATGCACACTACGTGTGATACGAAAACAATAAAAAAGTCCTAGATGTTTATTTGCCACGGATGCAGGCTCTCTTACACATGACACCGGCTGAAGTTTTCTAACATGAATTTAAATCTAAATTACCAACAAACAAATCCATTAGCAGGCTGCAAACATTTGTAACGGGTGAGGAACGGCCCCAGATGCAATACGACAGACGCTACTTGTAGTTCCAAACAGAGTACTTTATTATCCTCGATGCAAACCAACAGTTTACAGAGCCACTGGGACGTGGTCGGGGACGGATGACAGGGTGAGTTACCGGGGCAGGGACGAGACGGGGTGGGACGAGACGGGGTGGGACGAGACGGGGTGGTCCAAGACAGACAGACAGACAGGCAGGCAGGCAGGCAGGCAGGCAGGCAGGGTCAGCACCGGGGAATCAGTCCATAGGATGGACGGTCTGGCATAAATGCAGAGAACAATCTAGTGGGGTTAAAATACTGAAGGGAGTGAGTAACGTGGACAGGTGAGTGTGATTGGGCTGACGAGGTGACTGTGAGAAGCAGGTTTACAGAATGAACCGATTGGGTGTGGTGAGAGCTGGAAATGGCAGGGAAAGACTAACAGCGCTGGTACAACATTCCAGGAAAGGATATACAGTATATGCTTCTGCAAATCATTTGGTAACCATGGTGATGTGTGTGCATGTGAGTGCAGGGCTTTTTCCCTAAACAACCGCATGTTGGGCTTGTATCCTACTGCTTGTAAGGGGAAAATAATACTGTCTTTGCAAACACTTTGTGACAGCAGAAAACATAAATAAAGACCTAGAAAGCATTGATATTCATAAAAAGCCACCATGTACATAATCCCTGAAATTGTTTATGTGTGAAATCCTGCTGAAAATGTCTTGTCAGTCTTCTCTGCCCTCCTGCCTGGGCTGATGGTACTGCTTGGTGTCTCTACAACTGAAGAGATGAAGAGACAATCAAAAAAACAATATTACACCAAACATATTTGTTTTTATAATTTTTGCATGCATACAAGATACACCTATGCGTTTGAAAGTTGACAATAGTGGCAGTAAGCCCTTATTTCAGTATATGGAGAATGGGTTAAAAAGTGTTAAGGGTTAAGGGTGAGTGTAGAGGTGAGTGGGCTTTATTATCAGTTGCAGAACTTGTACGACACATAAATCTATTCATTTTATTGGAATATGATATGTCTATAATATGTTACCAAGTCTGCATGGTGTTATTATCAACATGTGTGAAAACCTGCTGGGAAGTAAATTCAATTCTGATTATAAAAAGCAACAATGTATGAAATCTTTCCATATGAGGATTCTGCTTCATTGAGACTTGTGGTGTGATTGCTAGTCACATCACCTTTTTCCTGCAGTGGAAAAAGCTTTTTGGGGTTTACTGACCAATACTGACTTTTACACTTGAAAATGTTGTGTTCATTCATTTGCTCATCGTAAGGTCCTTTTGAAAGAAGTGTTGTTCATCAATTATTTATTTGATTAATTGCATACTGTGGTTTTCATATGAAATGTTTTGTTCAATGAAATGCAAAACAACACCCCGTCATTTGAAGTGGCCCATTGCAAAAACCAAATAGTGGTCTGTTTGATTCATTTCTCTAGGACTACTGATATCTTTTTATTAACTGACAAAATGCCGTTTTTTTAATTTAATCACATTAAGGACTAAGTAAGTAGCCAGCTGGAGAGGCATCAGTTGTCACTGATCTGGCAGACAGTTGGTGTTTTTTGTGCGGGATGTATCAAGAGGGGTTATCTCTTGCCAGTTTAACAGCTTTTAGATAAACAAAGTAAATATGACGTTATTTTATTTCTGAAATAATTTGGACTGATTTAGCTTAAATTATGGGAAAACCTGTATTACAATTAACACTCCTTCACAACCAGCTCCTATAGTATGTTTGAGTAGGGAGGCATTCTTTTGTTCTGTTGTGTGTGTGCGTATGTGTTTGTCTTTCTGTCCGTCCACAGTTCATCTTGCATGGTACTGGATTCATAAGCCTAAAGTTTTTTTTGTGGTCCTTTATTACTCTGTGCTTACAAAAATTGTTATTGAATGAAGTCATTCTCGACTTATTCATCTTAACTGTAGGGGTTGCAAGTGCTCAACATGTGGACACATACCAGGCAGAGGCCTGCTCTCTACTGAGAGGAGTTTCCGAGTTCATTTATGCAAATAGTATCCTCTGCTGAACCAGCCATTTATTCACTAATGATATAAATATTCTCTCTTATCCCCGAAATCACAGCACACATTAATTTAGTTTTTTGATAAATGCCTAACTCATCTCCTGGTTGCAATCCGACTCACAGTATCATTTGTCCGTATGACTATTGTAGTTGTCATCAGAAATTATTTTCTAAAAGGAAATCCAAACTTAAAGGTTAATGTTGGATCGCTCACATTCCGTAGTTTCAGTTCTGGTCAGTTTTGATTGCATTGGTTTGGCTGAGCTCTTGTTGTTTCAATCAAATGGCATCACAAAAATCACCATATGTCAACATTACCTGAATAAAAACAAAGTAACTCCATTCTTCTCAATCTACAGGTATCCCATGACTTTGCCATTAATTTCAACCCAGAGGATGATGAATGTGAAGGTGAGGAACGGCTTTGGACATCAGTTCCCCCAAAAAGCGCATCTTCTAGTAATACTACAATATACTATAATACGTCTTCAATTTGACAACACAGTTGCCGTAGTATCAGTATTACTCAGCTGTTCCCACATCCAACAGTAAAGAAGAAAGTCAACTTCTATGTACACATTTCTGTGAGCAATTAGGTGTCCGTGCCTTTCTAGTTTGCTACCCCGTAGTGTTTATGTTTGATTTGGGGATCCAGATATTCAGGCCTCTTTTTTGTAGAATAGAGTGTATCATTTGTCTGTCTGTAGCTTATTCAGTTTACAGTGGTTTGTTGGATGATGTGCTGTAGATATCTATGTTGAGGCTTCCTTCACTTTGCTCTGTTCTCTCTTTTGATCAGAGATCCAAGGAGTGGTTGAGGCATACCAGAACTGTCTTCCCAAGATCCAATTGTACGGCCCAACCAATGTTTCTCCCATCATTAACAGGATAGCAAAGCTAGCAGCAGGCGACGGCAACATTAAAGATGCCTCTGTGAGTGACTCTTTATACTCTATTGGAAATAAATGGCTGTAATACAGGCTTTTCTGTTGTGCATTGCACTGAATTCCCAGTGTGAGTAGCCTCTGGTTCACCTCTCTGTTTATAGCGATGAAGCCCTACGGCTCAACATGGATTGGGGCCCAGTATAGAACAAATTAGTACTTTTTAAAAGTCATAGGGTTATATTGCTGTTGTATTTTTAATACATGATATGATATTATTGACCCTCTTTTGTATTAGAAATGACCTGAATGGAATATAACTTGAGTGGTGAATAGAATAATTGTGGTGCTTATCTCTGCTTGAAAACCCTCTGGGATTGAGAAAACAAGTCTATTTACTCTCTTACATTACTGCATAGAAATTGTGTTCTTAACTTTTACACTCTTGTAATCACATTAACCTTCATGTAATTACTTTACCCTTAATTATTAATTAATTAATTACCCTTAATGTTAGTTCTTATTTTAATTTAACTTATTTAAGTTTTAGTTAACTGAAGTCAGCAATTAGCCTTCCAGGGAACACATTAGAAATACAAAAACCTATTACCTTATTTCTCATTGTCTCATAATATCGTGCTTGGTGGTTTTATGCATTCACACTCTGGAGCTTTCAATTTTAATTTCCTCCGTTTTGATCTTTTCGTGATGCCCTTGTTTTCTTTGTAACATTTTAATAAAGTGACATACGAACCAACCTTTATCTACTCAGTGGAGTGTAAAATGACCAAAAGATAACACAAAAGGCATTTAGACCACAACACACACTGAGGGCTGTTTTTGCTCAAAACCACACTATGCTTTTATGATGGGTGAATGTTAACATGGATTAACACACACTCAAAACTCTTATCTTCTTGCAGCGGTACCACATCCTGCTCATCCTCACGGATGGTGTAGTGACAGACATGGCAGACACGCGGGAGGCTATCGTGCGAGCCTCCTACCAGCCTCTCTCCATAATCATTGTTGGTGTGGGCAATGCAGACTTCACAGACATGCAGATTTTGGATGGAGATGATGGAGTTCTGCGCTCACCAAAGGGTGAACCAGTCCTGAGGGATATTGTGCAGTTTGTGCCCTTCAGAGACTTCAAAACGGTCAGTTTTTCTCTCGTCCTGTCAATCTTCGCTCGCTTACTTTCCGCTTCAACCACACTCCAACCACAGCTGTACTGGTGATGCTCATGGACGTTACATTTTATTTTACATGACGCCCCCCCTCACTTGTTATTCAAAAGTGCATGCGGCAAGCTTTCACTGACTTTGCCAGCGCCACAGATGGACATCAGGGATGGAAAAAGATTTTGAAAAACAATGTATTCTTCTGTAGGAACATTTTAGCAATGCATTATATAGCCTATTTAAATTTAAAATTGAAGCATTTCCCCAAATTTGCATCATAGTAAGTCTATATATATTCCTTCAGGGTATATTTAAGAAAGAAACTGAATTAGAGGGAGGAGGACACAGGTATAAAAATGATGTGAATCAATACCTTATGGTCTTCACAGTCACCAGATCTCACAGCAGTGAAACTACAATGGGAAAGTTGAACTAATGTATTGCACAATGCTGTATCACCACCGTCACCAAAACACATACAGGAATACATGTCAGTCATCTCTCTGGTAAAGTTGCAGACTCAATTACTCCCTTCTGTGATGTTTTTTCCGCTGAAATGATGTTGTGAAATATGCTGTAAAACTGAATTGTATCAAACGTGTTTGAACAATTACATAATTAACTCTAAAACACTGCAATGCAAACACTGCTTGGTTTATCTTTTGGAATAGAAATAACTTAACATATTTCCTGGAAAATGATCTGTATCTCAGATTAAACCAATATCTGACAGTGGTCTTGACAACTCAAGCTACTCTTTGTGTGTGTTGCAGGCTTCACCTGCAGCCCTGGCCAAATGTGTTCTGGCGGAGGTGCCCAAGCAAGTAGTGGAGTACTACAGCCATAAGGCCATCTCCCCTATGTGTCCTTTGAGGGATTTACTGACCCCCATCCTCAGCCCGGTCGCCACCTCCCCTACTGAATAACCGTCCTTCCTGCTTTTGGACCGAGCCTGGACCACAGCGGCAGTCCAGCAAACTGAGGGGGAGAAAAGACGCATGCCTTGCGATATTGGGGATGGACTGGAGAAGAAGAACCTTTCTAAATGTGTTGTTACTCCTTTATCTCATTTTTCACACCTATCAAAGTGTTTACATGCGACAGTACATACAGGCTGTGCAAACCGTGACCATCCACCTCATGGTTTTCAGCATCATGAGGCTTGTGTTGTTTTTACCCCATCATTTTTTTTGCATGCAGGCCAATCCCTCCGCGCTGATCCATCCATCGGATGAAGGTTTATTATTTTTTCCTGACCTTAAAATTCAACAGCTGTGTCTTTCATGTTGCCGTTTTACTAAAGTCATATCTTCAGATTATTTTGAAGATGTGCTGTATGCCAAAATCCAATTCCTTATCTGAAAAATACAGACTATATTCCTCATTGAATTACAAGAAGAATATATATTATTGGCAATGCTGCATTCAGAATTTTCATTACATTGACTTTCACTTACACACCTTAGTCTCTCCATCTGCTCAATTGACCTTACTTTGGATTATAATGAGGCAATATTTTCAGACACACACTATAAGCAAACCATGTATTGACATTGAACAGTTAGCAGGTGCAGATCGCCAGGTTGGTGTATTCTATGTTAATAATTACCAAACTACCAGGTAGTTAGGCATTCTTCAAAATATTGAGTCTTTATTTACTTCTGATGTTTCACCGCTTTAGAAGTGTTCATGTTGTACATCTTTGAAACTACAAGACATCACTTCTGCAATATGATATATTTGCTATAGCTTGAGCTCTTTATGCTTCTTTCAGTTACAGCAGGGAGTTAACATTAAATGCAGTCAGGTCATCAGCTGGTTATTTAAAGCAGGATATGTGTTTTGGTTTCGGCACAATCTGAAGTTATCTCCGGACAAAGCTCAAATAATATTTTGCGCCTAGAAAAGATGAACAACATCAACCCATTTTTGGTCTTTTGTCAGGTGGCTATGGTATGAACTGTGAAAATCTAAATTGTTTGTTATTGTTGTCATCCCTGAGCCAGCCGACACAGGTAGCATTCTTTACGTTTCTGCAGTGTGTTTCATCATTCCTTCCCTTCAGCTGCTTTTTATATGCAATACAATTCTTCTCAGTGTTTCATAAAGGATTTATGGCCACATTTTAAAACCAATGACAACACTAAGTGATCAATGACTCCTATAAAACATTTTATTATCAGAATATTACAAAAATGAAAAATCAGCGGTGAAGATGTTCCCAGCATATCATTAGAGTCAAGGGCTTTGTGCTTTATCATCAATGTACATTTACAAAACAAACTTCTCTTGCCTGGTAGGATCACTGTTTAATTGAGCGACTGCATTCAAATGCTTTTATATTGAGCGTTAAAATATTCATCATATTCAAAAATGTATAACTGTCACTTACCTTGAAATGCTTTCTCAACTTTATCAGGGGATTATTTCCAAAATATGTCCCCCAAAAGTAGATGACTCAACACTTTCTTATAAAGAACTTATAAGAGCAACATTTTGGAGATAAGAATAAAATATAAACCCCACAAAGTCTATCAGAGCTTAAAAAATGTATTACTGAAATAGACATTTTTCTGACCTGTCCCTTGGCTTCAGACTACATATGGAATATAATATATTTAAATAAGTCAGATTTGACTTTTTTAGATCCAAAGAAGGCATACTATATTGCTTAAAACAGAAGATTTTGTGAAGAAAGCTAACAAATTGGTAGTTATGGGTTTCATTAATTACAGTTCACAATGCGGTAATAACTCCAATAGTCGTTGGTTTGCTATTGGTCAATCCTTTGCCTCTTCTAGTAACGCCTCTATGCTGTGTGTATTTGCTTTGGGCTCTTTTTCTGATATAATGTATTTGTGCTCTGAATAAGGCTGAAGGCCTACTAATTCAAGAGGCCATTAAATCCATTGAATTCATCAGGAGGATATCTACTCTTGACAGCTACTCTAACATACACATATCCAACCAAAAGCGACATATATTAATCTGACTTTGATTAGTCCTCTAGCGCTTCAACAGCCCTCCCCAGATGTAGACTATTGACTTCTCATGAATGCACCTAAGCACAGCCAGCTCTGCTGTTGGCTGCTCTCTGAACTCCTCTGAAGATCACACATTGAGCATTTGTAGCCGTACTCACTTTAATGTGAATAATTCTGAAGGGAATTTGGTCTCAAGATGAGTCGCAGGTTGGAGTTATAAGTGACAAGGTTATTTATTGAGGGGCCTTGTTTCTGTATGGCGAGAATTATTTTTTGTATTCAAACATCTAAGGATTCTTGGTTTTTAAAAGACTTAGTCAAAAAATTGAAATATTTTAACCAGATATAGATTCTGATTAAATAAGAAAGGAATTGCAGATTTCCTGCTAATTTGCATGAAGTTACAAGCTGCACCAGCTTAAATGGTTCATTACCCTGTACTTTTATTGTTTGAGATGTGATTTATACAGTTACCCTCTCATAATGACAAGTTTCAATGCAATCAATCATGTATGAAGTATTCAACGCAGCATTGTGTTTGAGAGATAGCTGGACCTGTGCACAGCAATTGGGTGTTATATTTACTTAGAAAAAGGAGAAAAAAAAACATGTTTTAATGAGAGGCCGTTGTTTGGAACACAGTGGTGCAACGGCAGCGAGAGCAGAAGACCATCCAGCCATCTTGCAGTGCAGATTAAAAAAAAGATGGGAAGAATTAACTGAGCTTCTTTTTTTCTCTTATCTGCAATGGCAATATTGTCCGACAAAATTACCATAATACCAAAAGTCATAGGTTTTACACCACACTCGTGTATTTCTAATATCTCATAATATTTCACCCATTTACTACTAATCCCGACAAGGTTTACAGCCCATAACCATTATATGCAACCGGTATAAATGCAGGCCTCGTGGGAAGGAAGCAAACGATGCATCAATATTGAATATTTGATTTAAATGAGGTAAAAAGGGATCTGTTGCATGGTTACTTTTATTGTTAAGCTGTGCTGTTGTCATTCCTTTGGGTCTTATGCTTTGTTGCAAGCCTACACAAACCGCTGTTCTTGTACTTTATGCTTGCATTTAAGTAAATAAATCTCAAATAATTTAAGTGAAACTGTCTTTATTATTTATTGCTATGTTAACTTATGTTTGGATTTGGTGGGGGGTCATAAATGGTACATTACATCTGTCTGCTTTTGTCATCCAGTCTCTTATGATTATTTTTACTCGTGATTTGATATTTTCTCATCGCTCACCTTGGAGAGATGAATGGAAATTTCCGAGATATCTCATATAAATGTGCATCTGCCCTGTTTAGTTTTGCTACAGATGCTTGGACTACTCATGTCATGGGAAGAGGGTCTGAGCCTACTCTTTAATTCAGACAGCTCTTTTCATTTAACTGCTATTGTTGAGAGCGCTGAATAACGGTTGTTTCCATGGTTACACCTACTTGTGGGGAGAAATAGAACCTTCATTTCATCAGATTCAGGGACAAAGATCCAGGATGTGTTGAGGTCTCTATGAGGAGGCCATTCGCACATTATTTAAAGAAAATAGCTTTTAAGAAAGCTTTTAAGATTTTGATGGCTACTATCTTTTGCAAGACCACTGAAAATCTATCTAGCGGGGCTACGAGCCTCAGGTGAGCGTCATGTAAAACATCGACTCTTCCTCTTTCTCATTCCACAATAATCCCATTTGTGCCCAACCGACTGATTTATGGCCACAATTAAAAAACACTCACCATTAACATTGACTTGCAATTAAATCAAAAGCAGAATTGCACACAGGAACAAGGTGCTTTTGTTTATTGAAATCAGCTTATTGCTTCCATGTTATCATATTACCTTTAATACCTTTAAACACAGCTGGGCTTCCTTAACATGCTTGGAGCACTGTAGCTTGGAGCACTGTAAACGGGAAGACAGAGGATTCATTGGTTTTATTTTCATTGGCTCGTTGCCTATTGCCTGCCTGTAATGAGGAAATGACTAATAAGAGACGGAAAATGGGAAAGCTCAGTAGTAATTAGCTGTCTCCTCCTTCCCCTGGGGGAAAAGCACATACCTTTGAAATGCTTCCAGCTAGCTCTTCTGATGCTGTCTCTAACATGTTGTCTATCTCCCAATTACTTTGTACATTTACTGTACAGCACATACATATCTATATCCAGGGTTCAAAATGAGGGGGGTCTGGGTGTGTCCCGGACCCCCTATAAGTCATTAGGGACCCCCTATAAGAAATTATTTTTAGATTTTGGGGGGTCCCCGACAAATATTTTTAACATTAAAAATGATTGTGAAAAGGTCTTTAGCGACGTTTTATATTCATAACAATAATTAATTTATTTCCTAGCGCGATTGGGCAGCAACCGGGGCAGCCAATAGCATCACAGATTGTTGTTGTGGTCTATGGCGCACACACGTAGGTTATTGTTGAACGCGGCAAAAACGAAGCCTCACAAAGAGTGAAATCCCTCATGAAAATGCTGTAAGTGCTTCGATTATGTTTATATCTCCATAATAATTGCTTATTATAGTAAAATATTTGGAGTTGGTGTTCCTATATCAAAAGTTGCATTAACTAACTTAGATACCCAGTATAACGTCATGATTATAAGAGTGCATTTGTCAACGTTTCTTGCTGTACGTGTATGAAGCCAAACAACCTGCCAGCTCACAGCAGCACATTCACAAACATATTGCTGAAAATCTACAAAACGCATCACAAATCCATTGCAGCGTTCACGATTGTATAAGTGAGCACTACATCACAACCACGTATGAAAATATTTATTCAAGAAAATATATTTAAAAAAAGATCGGAAAGTTCGGGATTCGAACCCCGTGGGTCCAAAACATCCTAAAGCCAACGAGCCCACTGCTCTACGCTGTGAGCCATGGCAGTGACAGGTTGTACTGTGCGGATTTAGCTGATAATTTTAAACCATGAAAAACATCCCAAGACCCTTATCCCACTTTCAAAATATGTCAATAACATTTTGCCTGCAGTATATAGTGTAGCAAGTATTCAGTATTTTTTATAGTTACATTTTAGGGGACCCCCCAAGAGTCCTAAGTCATTTCGAACCCTGTCTATATCTATATGTATATATAGATATATATATATATATGTACACCCAAACACTTCTAAGAGGAAGGTTGAGAAACCATAAACAAGGTTTTTGCAACAAGCCCCACTTGCAGAGTGCATTTGACATATAGAAGGGAATTGAAATAAAAAGAGAAGATACTTTGCTGTCTACTTTTGGCTAGCAAAAAGCTGTAATGCAGCACATTACAATGAGGAAGACTTGCTATACAATGCGGCCATTATATTATTGTTATTGTTATTATATTATTGTGTTATTTGCATTCAGAAAGCTTGAAGCTATTCTATTGAAAGATGAGTCATCTAATCAAAACTCACGCACACACAATGCTAAAGAAGAAGAGCAGACACAGCTCAACAGACGGGACTGTAGTTTATAGTTCCCTCATGCATTCCTTTATTGATATCCTTTCTCTAATCTGACACACACACATTTCAATATTCACAGTCATCTTTGTATTCAACATAATAATTTTCGCTGCTTGAGAGAAGAAAAAAAAGAACTAACTTTCAGAATTCATTTTGAGTGTTGCCACAACACATTTCTTTAACATGGTAGTGGAGGATTAAACCAAGGCTTGAGAGTTTTAGGCCATGCTAGCAGCTATGTGAGGCTGTAAATGCTAACATTAGTGTTAGCACAACAACACACTTTTAACGGGTATACTTACGATGTTTGCCATCCTAGTTTAGTGCTTCCAATATCAGTATACATGTATCACTATGCCCTTTTTCATTTAATGTAGCTGTGTAATCCAGACAAGTTTCAAGTGGAGCACACTTTTCTACATGTAGCAATAATTAGTTTAACAAGGAAGGTCACTATGAAAATGACAGTAATACTCTCTGCTGGAAGTGGGACTACTGTGGAAGAATTAACAAGCTTCTCAGACTTCAGGACTCGCCATGACGTTCACTTCAGTCCCAGTGTCCTGTGTCTCTGAAAAACCCACAGAAATAGTTATCTAATTAGGCTTCAGAGGGTCTTGTTAGCCAGCTGGACTGCTCTTGACTGCTCATTTGCTGTTTTGTGAACCTCCTTTCATAACTGCCCAATGAAATACATAACTTTGCAGTGAAAAATCACACTGAAACAGTGTTTGAATCTGATCTCACATGAAGTTAATTCACCAATCACACAATTGAGTGATAATTGTATAAGTTTAGAAATGTCAGATTGTGACAACAGTCGTGGCACTGAGCAAACATGTTTATATTACACAAATGTAGTATGTATTTACACTACCAGTCAAAGGTCTGGACACACCTTCTTATTGAAGCGGATGGAAAGGTGTGTTCTGTCAGGCCTGATCGGGAGGCAGGACTCAGACTCAGAGCAGGTAGGTAGGACGGCAGTTTAATGAACAGGGATAACAACTAAAGGCGCTCCAAAAGGGAGGAAAACGCCAACCGTAAGGTGTGAAAACAAAACGGCAACAACTCTCGAAACTACAACAAAAAACTAACTAAGACAAGAAGGGCAAGACAAACTGTGGCTATGGCACGTGGTCACGTGGCTGGTGGGACGACACACTGGCACAAGACAAAGGGAGACGCAGACTATATGAACACATGGGAAAAGGGGGAACAGGTGGACACATCAGGAAGGGCAAGAGACCTGAAACGAGAGGAGAGTAAACCTTCAAAGTAAAACAGGAAGTCATGCAAGACAAACGTGGAGACAGGACACAAAACCAACTTGACATACGGGTGTGACATGTTCAAACTTTTGACTTGTACTGTATGTATGTATATATTTAAATATAAATGTATGGATCCATATACATGTCTGTATAGTGTGTTTATATTGTTCAGGATGCAGGCGTCTGCAATTAAATAAAAAAGCTGTAAATATTATAATAAGGGTATATGGCTCTTTCACAGCTAAATCTCCACTATGTTCAGCATCAAGTTGCTGACTGTGTTTGGTTTCATTTTTGTGCTGAGCAAATAAACAGATTAAAAATATTTTTTGGAGACACAACAGAGGAAACTACTGTGAACTATTTAGCGCACTGCACTAGATTAGATTTTTGTTTTGTTGGTAATCTACATGTTGAGAACAACTTCTATGGACAATGATGTCATCCAAAGTGAAGCAGAACTGCAATCTCAATGAAATCATAATATATGATAAGCAGAGAAGGCCAATTGACGCTTCCCTCGTGAGATTGTCCCATTGCTCGCATAGGTTACAAGGATAATTCATACACTCCATAAAAAAAGACATTTTTTATGTTGGAGTTTAATATCTGTGTGTTATACAATGGCTGCTATGGGGTTGCTAGAGGATGTGGATAAAGCAAGATGAAGGGAGCAATGAGTCTTTAGAGGGAGCTCGCTGATTTATCCGCGATGATGACAGCAATTATGTGTTAACTAAGTTGGATGGGCTTGTGTACAATAATGTGCTAATAATAACAGTTGCCTTTAAGATTGTGCAGGAGTGCATATTTTCACCATGACTGAGGTTCATCTAAAGGAAGAGTGAGTCGGTGGTGCAGTTAAACTGTCATGAATAAGTTTTAAGTTAAAACTGTAAATTTGTATGCAACCTCTTATTAAGCAAAATAAATTATTTTGATGGATTTTTGTGTCCAAATTGCACTTTGCAACATTGAAAAAACAGTTCAGGAGTCCCTCCATTTTCAAGGTATTATTTGGTTAAGAGATGTACGCATGCATTGAAGGTAAATCCATTTCTATTCCAGAGTAAATATAACAGCAATAAAATACAAAAATACGATTTTTATTGTTACCTATGCAATCGAAATTTATAGGTAATATAAATAGGTAATATAGCAATAAGATCCCATGGAAAAACATGCAAGTGAATTAACACTGGTATGTATACTGTATATTGCTTGCAACCGTTGATCTTTACAATAGTTATGTTGTACTACTTTATGGTTAACAGTGCTTTTCGACTTGGTTTGGACAGCTTACTTTTGGTTTACAGATTATGAGAGTTGAAGAACGCATGCTATACATAGACCATCTTGCATCCACACTCGTTATAACTACTCCACAGACTGGAAACATGCCGGGTCGGTCGGGCTCAAGGTTAGTTTAACAGCGTGAACTCTTGTTCAGACATTTACAGCTTCACTAAAGATAAATAAATCGTTCAGCTGGTTAAATGTCCCCAGTCTCAGGTCCAATGAAAGAAAGTGGTACGGAGATGGGTTTACCCTCACTACAGGTCAAATGCAGTGCACATTATAGAATTTAACTAAAATGAGATAACCATCGATATTTATACAATTTACTTCACAATTAGTACAACAAAGCTCGACCAGTAAATTGAAGAGGTTTTCTTCTTTTAATTATACTCATCAGAAGAATCCCACAATAACCTCAAGATGTGTTTGAATTGGATTTTTCAGTCTTCGTGTTAATTGATGCCATTTAAGATCTTAAAACCTTCCCTAATATTGCATCAGTGTACATGTTTTCTTCCTAAATCCCTGGGATAGCTATTTATTGATGGGTGATGTATTTTGGGGGACAACAATGCCTTCCGCTGGCGTTCTGTTTTTTTGTAATCAGTGTAACCTCCTGCTTGTGATGATTTCAATGGGTGTTGTTGGACAGCTAAATCGATAGTGATGTAACCTGCAGGAGCATGGAGGTGCCTCAAGAACCTGTGATCACAGCCCAGTCCTTGCTCTCTTTCAGTCAATCCACTTAATGAAAACCGCAAGTATCTCTTAAAGAGACATCTGAATTACACTTTCGCTTTACCCCAACTTTTCTTTTTTAGCCAGTTTTATTGGTAAATATTGATTTGTTTGATTTGTGTTTTAACAATGGCACAGCTTTGTTAACTTTTACCAGTAAGATAAATTAACAAATAAAAAAATCAAATGTGTTGCAACTCAGTCTCTTTGGTTTTTAATAAGCCAACAAAGAGAGGCACAAATGTACAGCCTCCAGTGGCCCGCTGTCTCTGCAGGAGATAAATGGACTTAATTTTCTCTTGTGCTCAGCCTGCCGAAATCTATTGCCAAGCCAACAAAATAAAGGCACTAACTACAATGAAGCAGATAGTGATATATCTATCAGTACCTGTTTTCTGAAAGGTAACGATATTCGATTTCCCTTTCAAAACGGGTCCTTTTTCACTTAGAATGCATTTGCTATGTAGCAATGTACAACCCGCTTTATCATTCGATCCTGTCAACCGAAAGTGTATTTTTCTACGTTGAATAGTTGTTTTTTTTCCCCCGAGATATTGTAAAACATAAAAGTGAGCTATAGTAGTGGCTCCGAGCTGAGATACTGTTAATGTCAATTATGAGTAATGATGAGAAGAATCTAAAGCCGTGAGTTGGAGAATATTTGTCATTATTAGCCTTGGTAGAAATTAATGTGTTTAATCAAAATATCTTCTTTGTTACCGTGTTTAAAATAAATAACCATCAAGCCACTTGACAATGAGGCCAACTAGTGCTATAAAAAGGAATCAAATCTTTGGCACACACAGGCAGAAACCCAAGATTAAAGCTCAGAAAACAGAGACGCATATTTCCTCATTCAGGCCCTGAAGAGAAGTGGCCAGGGTTTCTCACTTTGACATGGTTATTGACAAGTCATTTTATTTAACCAACCCTGAATATACATACACTATATGGGTCCCCATGGCCTGCATCATTGGAGTGTTGAATTGATGTTTTCAGTTGCAATTGACCATTACATGTTGACAATTACCGGTTATGTGAAAGAGGGAGGTGGTAAGTGACCCTTGCCTGTGATAAGTGTTAATCAACTATATCTTTTGAAGGTTATTATGAAGGACAACATGGTCAAAATGTAAAAAGTCAGACAAACCATAAAATCTATGTTATACATCAAAAAGAGTCAGTGGTATTTAACTTATTGTAGTGCACTGAGTGCAGTTCCCAATATGGTGAGAAGTGTCAAAACTCAACTTTCTGACTGCAAGTAATAAGTAAAACCTCATAATGCATTTTGCCATATTTGTGGGTGTGGAATGTAAGTAAGAGTTTAATGGGTTTTCCATATTGATTAAAACGCATATATTGTGTTCAGCTTGTGAGTCCATGTCGTAATCGCACAACATGGTCCTACCATAGCTGACATTACCATGGAAGTTGTGCAGTCACATACTTTGTGCTCTCCACAGTACAGAGCAGTTTGTGCTCACCAAGCACATTTGTTGCGAGGGAATACTGCATTGCTAACATCTTTCCCTTGACGTCCCTGATCAATGTGTGAGGGGAACTTCAACACAAGACATTTTCCTAGAATGGCCACCGATAGTATCTGCCTCATGAGAGGTGCCATCTATCAGAACTGACAAAGTGGATAGGTACTTCTGTCACTATTTGTGTGTGCAGTCACAACATGATTGATTGATCACCGTTCCTCACTCAATCACAGAAGTTGACAGTAGTTACTGACACAAAAAAGATGATGAAAGAAACAAGATTTTAGAAGAAATAATGTTGTAGCACTTATTGTGTCACCGTCTGAAATGATGCTCAAAAGCCTCTGAATAGGGGCAATAACCATCAACATTTTTTAAAGACTGAATCGATCAAGGCTGAACTACCGAGGGGCCCATAACATTATAAAGATATTGCCTATGAAGCCAGTTGGACAGCCGTGGCAGTTCAAACTCATCTAATGTAGTCATAAGGTCAGACTCCTGTATCGTGTGGTGTCATCGGCTGAAACTATGTAGGCAATATAGGTTTTTTCATCATGATTCAGTTGTGGAACCTTATGATACAGAAACCTGGACAATAGTTGCTTTGTTACATTATAAATAAAAGGAGGTTAGATATCGGAACTGCACGTTATTTTTATTACCCTCTAATAATATCGCTGTGGTAATGTCTGGGATGAGGTTCCTGTTTGTAATCTCCAAAGCATGTCATAGACCGAGCCACTTTGACTGAAGTGACCCCTTTTCTGCAACAATAGTTATGTATAATGCTAACAGTCATAAATGATCTGCTCAGAAACAGTCCCATAGGGGCTTGATAATGTCTATTTTGCCCAGTGTGGACAAAGTTGAAGCTTCTTCTGGGACTGACTGTCTGTTGTGAGTTAATGCCATTGTCCCTTCATTAGTACACCATAGTCATGTTGATACTGACTCCGTTTTTTTTTTCATAACCAAATGGGTGTTAAGCGGTCCAAGTCCTATTTTAATTATAGATTCATCTAGAGGCAAGAATACGCAATTTCTTTATACCCACTGTGATGTGGATGCAATAAGCGTTAATGTGCCCTAATTGCCCCTACGTGACAGTGCACCATGTTTCGCTCTGTTCTACACACAAGTCAAACACACACACACGGACACATAAAACCCCACAATCCGTTTAAAGAAGAGTTGGGCAACAGAGACAAACGGTCAGAGTGAGTTAGCTGATTTGTGTTATTGGCAGTGAGTTAAAGCTCCACAGATCTGTTGTTGCACACCTGGTGGAGATTCATTTTGATCCCCCCTCTTCAGCGTGTGTGTTTTTATCAGATTAGTTAACAATCAACCGCTCATTGTATGTTCAGCTTTCTTTATCAATTCGGGCTGTTTCCAATGTGTTAACACGCATGTAGGTTCATGAGATGATAGAATTCAGCTTTGTTTTGGCATGGGGGTGCATGGCTCTTCAACACCCATCATTAGCTCCTTCCGCTTTGCCGAGGGGGTTGTGGAGGTTTCGAGAGGATGAGTATAACAGGATGGAAGGAGACGTGCCGAATGTGAGGGAGGAACAGGAGCAGTGGGTACAGTATTTATGGGAAAGGCAGAAAGACGCTTGGTTGAGGTTTGTCCCGCTTGCTAAATTGTGCTATTTTTGGTAGACAGAAGAAGAGGATCTCAGACATTTAGTCACAGAGGCTTCCCCTGTGCGTTGTGCTTGCTGCAGGTCTTTGTCAGCTGCATAAATACTGCGACTTGCACTCTAATGCCTTCAGTCACAGTCACTTGCCTGTGTTTAATTGATTTATAATTAATATTTCGTCTTAATCTTGGTAATCGATTAAAACAAGGTAGATGGCATTCTTTCTTATCTCAGTAAGCTTGGAGATGACGAAGAAAAAGTGAACTATTCAGACAACTGTATTGCTGAATAGGTTGGAGATTTCTGCAGTTTTACACTTCCTGGATTACACTTTTTTCAATTGCTAAGAAGCATTGTTCAATACTGAAACCATACTTTCAAAACTCTTCACACAGTCTGCATTACCAAGATTCATTTTGGCCAAACAGTTAATAAAACCTACAAAACTCACTCAGACCAACAAAACACTTCATGGATCAAAATAAGCTTGTTCCACCGATCACTGGAAACATCCGCAAACGTGCATTTCACTCATAACACACTGACCTTGAAAACACTAGCAACAGGGAGCATTACCTCAATTATGAACTTTTATTGAAAGTTTGAATGAATTTTCACACAAACATTATTTCATTACAGAATAAACCATTTTTACGTAATCTATTGAATGTACTAAAGCATACTTGTGTAATAAGAATGAATCTGAAATTATTTGTTTGCCTCAGACCGGCCTCTCAAAGTGAGACCATGTTCACAACATTTACTGTATTTCATCAGATATCCCCGCTCTCGGTCTTCCTCTCCTTTGTCCTCCACACACTCTCCCTCATATCACTCCTCTTCGCCAAACCGACCCTTCCTCTGTGATTCATATTTTCAAACAAAATCAGTTCCAAGCTTCACCTTTTACTGAAACATGGTGATGAGACTAAAGCAGGACACCTGGGTCGGCTTTGAGCTGAAAGTGCATTTAGCTTGGATTAATAATTCTTTGATTTACTCCTAAGACTATTATCTATATTTAAAGATAATTACTGCAGAAATTTCATTCTGATTTGAATGGTTTTATCAGTTTTGAAAGCGTTAGTGTTAGCAAATGAAAAATATCCTGCAAATACACAGTGTTTTGCTGTTTGTGTAATATGAATGACAAAAGTATTTGTGGATTTTGAAAAATGTGGTGATTGAATGTATTTTGTCTGAAAGCAATGAAATATTATTCACTTAAGTTTGTATACACGTGTGAGTCGCTGAATGTTTTGAAAATGTGGTTTGAGTATTAAACAATGCTTCTCAGCAATTGAAAAAAACTGTGCTCTGTGCCTCAGTACGTATTCCCTGACAGACTGCACGGATAAATGAAACCTACCTTGACTTTCTTCATTTTCCTGCTGTTATTTATTCAAATTTCCAGAGCCTGATGAGGTACTTTGTGTGAATCGAGCAAAAAGAAAAAGGTTTTAATGACAAGTGCGACATCAAATACATGATTTGTAGACTAATTGTCCATTGGCTAAAAAACGCTTAAAGGTGGGAATAGTTGAGATTGAAAATCCTGTCATAAACGTAATGCTCAGCAAATTCTTTAACAAACAAAATGAACCATGGCAGCTTTCTTCTAATGGTTATACCTACCACAGAATTCACAAGTGCTCCACTTAATTTTAAAGGTGTTTGGTTCACAGCGATATATATGGCTGCCTCCTCTATCTATCTTTGGAAAGTCAACTTTTACAGAGCCAATTGAGCTGTGTTTTCTGGCATATTGGTCTAGTTCTTGATTCCGCCTGTCACCCCGGTCTGTGCAACAATGCTGTGATCAATGCCATTGATTCTCCACAGGTCCTGTGTTCTAATGTGGATCAAATGTGGAGCAAGCCCAATTGGCCTTTTCCCCTTTCTCTCTGCTATCACTGTTCCCCAGCTTCATTGAACACTTGGCAGATCAGTTATTGCTTTTAGTGGACGAACAGGCAGCGCTGTGTTGGATTTAAATACCACATGTATTCTGTGCTAAACAGACCATCTGATAGAGATACATGTATTTGTTCTTGTTGTTTGTATTGGGCTGTTTGGATGCAAACCAAATGTGAGTACAAATCTGAAGTCCAACACAAACAACAAAGTTGAAAAAAAAACGGCATGCACTGCATTAGGAGTTAGCGTGCGTGTTTGACAGCTTAAGTAAGTAAAGTGCATCAGACATATTTAACCTCCTGGTCCAACTAGTGCCAGTAAAAAGTCTGGAAACTGATGCCTGTGCTGGAAGTCTCTGGTTGCTGCAGGCTTTGTCATCCACCTGAGGTCACACAGAGCAGGCGTCCTCAGGGGTCTGAGCTGTCAAAGAAAAGCTGCCAGGTTGTGGACGTGGCGAGCATTAATCAGCTCCATTATGTGAGACATTGTGGGTCGTGCTCTGTTTATTATTTCATTTCCTGAGCTGCAGCCAGGAAATTACATTGTTCAACAGATCAGTGTATGACATTTTTTGAAACACAGTAGTATATTAACAGGATCATGAAATAGATACTGTCGTTCCTGTATTAAATCCATATTGGAAAAAAGCTAATCAACTAAAATATTTTTGTTGTGAGACCAACATTGCTTGTTTTATTATTAAAATGATTCATTGAAATATGCCTTTAACATTTGTGTTGAGAGTGTGGATTTTTAAACTCTTATAATAATCTTTTCGGTCAATATTTTATACATTGTATCGTTGTCATACGCTCTTGAACAATCAATTACTCCACAGCATGTGTAAAACACAATTTCCACATTACTGCTTAGTGGTAATTAAACAAAAGAGAAAACAAGTTCCATGGCCCGGCAAATTGGTTTTGTGCTATATTGTCTTGTGAAATGGATAATGGCTCTGTTGAATAAATAAAATCAATGTAAGTCACAAATGGAGTCCATGTTTTATGCTCCATGGTCTAGAAGATTCATATTGTAAAACATAACAAAATACCTCTGACAGAGATGATTATGTAGTGAGATAAAAATAATTAGATTGACACTTACAAGTAAAGATGGCGTGATGTGTACTTGTCTTCTTTCCCTGGATATGTGGCAGAAATTGCTATTCAACTATGCTGTCCTGTTTAGTAATGATCTATCTTTGCACATTTGACAGCCGAGTTGTTTGGGGTCAAGGAAGAGCCGCAGCGTCAAGGCAGAAGCCAGCTGGGACGAGGTATCACCGCGGTCAGAAAGATCACGGGCCTGAACATCCAGCAAGCTGCTTTGAATAATAAAACTTTCCAGTAGAAAGTTTTATGGAGACCAAAATGTGTTGTGTTGTTATAATCCTTATGAGCATGAGAATGTGTTTGTTTGTTTAATTGAAATGACAATGGAGATATGCTCTACTTGAACGCATATGGTGTTTATTTGTTCTATAAATCCTTTAGTCACATCAGCTCTGTACAACCGTGACGTTCAATGGTTTTCGAGCAAATATTTTAAAATGATTGAATTTCAATTTCTTTCAACCATGTGTCCTTCCCCAAGAGCATCTACAAAATGTCTAAACAGTGGAGATTGGAGAGAGTGGAGATATTTGAATGTGTTGCTCAGATGAAAGAAATACAACAAAAAAAACATCAGAGAGCTTAAGAAAATTCTAGTGTTGGGGATTGCATTCAGCAGTTTGCAGCAGAACTTTGTCAAGGAAACAGAAGATTCAATGTGAAACGCAGCTCAAAGGAAACAAATGGTTGTATTTCTTATATGTATTCAATCACAGTTATTTGACCAATGACTATCCTGACTCCCTATCTATGTGAAACTCAGTTTATTCATGAATATCTCTGTAGTTTATAACAAAACAGATTGGGAAGCTAAAGCAATGAAGGTGAGGAGTGGTTGCAATTTATCTACCTAACATACAACTTCTTTCCTATTGCGGTTTTGCTCTGCAGATGTTCAGTCCATGGCTTAGTGTTAAAAGGCAGTGTGATTGATGTGTTTCCAACGAAAAATCTATCGCTGCATTTCTCTCTCTTATTCTCCCTCTGGCAAAAACAGACCTGCACCTATGCTGTGCCTCGTATCGATGTGCCTGACATTTTAAAATGTCTGAATGACGCTCTATCGCTGCCACACATTTAGTCTAAAGGAGTGGCATCAAGATAACACATATTCTGTGTCAGGACATTGAAATGCTAAATGTATTTTGACTGAGATACTACAAAAATGCATATGCACAATGTTCCGAAAAGCATATGCTGGTTTGTTTTGGCAGCTAAAATACAAAACCTTATAACAAGTAATAGTATATTAAATTGTAGTTACACTTGGGAGCGAAAAACTGCTGAACGCCTTTGACAATATTTCAATAATTGAGCTGCTTTGGGCTGAAAACACAGAACATTATGATTTGTTCTATAAAAACTTAAGGAACTCTCCTTTAATACCCTTTAATTGATAGAAAGAAGACAAAAGGAACTATATAAGTTATCTACTTTTAAGCAGACATTGATCAATATAGTAGCAGCATCTGACTTGGTGCTGTGTGTGTGTGTGTGTGTGTGTGTGTGTGTGTGTGTGTGTGTGTGTGTGTGTGTGTGTGTGTGTGTGTGTGGATAAACATATATTTCTAGTGGCTGTGAATCAATCTGCCAGACTAAATGAGTTGTCTGATCATTAGGGTTTCTGCCTCATCATGCAGTCATTGGCCAGTGGCAGCTCTATCGCTCACATTCTTATCTCATTCCAAATCAAGTGTCCTTCCACATTCACACTCAAAGTCATTCATTATCTCACTTACTGTTTTTTGGAAGTTGGCCGTAGTTTGGCCGTAGTTTCACTAACATTAATGTCAAAACATGATTTTAGAATATGATTTATTTTCCATCTGCTCCACTGTTCGGTAAATGAAAGGTATTCTGTACTAAGATAACAGTAATCAATCCGTTTTGTCTCTTATCTATTTCCTCATTTGAACTAGTAGGAGCACACATGGCTGTAGATTGAATTCCACGCTGTTTATTTTTATCAATATGTTGAAACTGCCTCACTGAGCACAACATCGTTATCGGTTACAAAAAGGATGCTTATTTTGTGCAAAAGTCTTCATCAAATAGATAATTTATTCCATAAAGCATTTCTATTTTTGAAACACATTTCCAGTGTCTCTTTGCCATGGTAACAGTTGTCCCTGGTCAACAATTCCATTTCTGATCTTCATGGGCAGGATTGAAAGGCACAGTCGGAGGTGAGTGTCCGGTTCGGTGTCTTAAGAACTGTATCCCCGCTCTCTCAAAATGATACGGTTCTGCCGGCTTCATCAGACTCTGAACTTCAGCACACAGGGGACTGAAGTGTAGCAAAGAGTGAAGCAGTGGGGACACAAGTCACTTTGTCTGAGGACATGGTTGTCTGCTGCAATGTGATGGGTTGTGGGATTGAGTCACTGCACCAAGTGCACAAATGAGGGTACGAGGGCGTGAGAGGTGCACAGACGGTTTGAAGCCGATGCAGCTGTTGTTTCTGGATTGTTGTAATAAAGAGGACAACGTTTGACCACTTTTCTGTCAGGAGTACAAAAATACAAAAACAGAGAGTCACTGCAAAAGACATGACCATGGAGTTTATTTGTTTTTTTAGTTAATTATTTATCATAAATCCGACCACTTGTTATGTGAAAAAACACAATAAGGCATCGGGAGGACAAAGACTCTGGGTGGTGAAGACTTTTTAAAGGTAATATAGTGTCCAACTTATAATTCTAAAGCTTAGGTAATTAACCACATCCAGTTATTAATCAAATGCAGTTTTAATTAATTGACATTCAATACTGTGGAAGGGTTCTGCAGAACAGTTATCCTGCCTTATTTGTGTGGAGCATTAAAATGACAAATAATATCTGACTGAGAGAGCTCTCAATGGGAGCACTGTGTTTGTGATTGTTTTTGTTCTGCATGAGAACAATCTTTGATTTAACTGACATTTTTAAATCCTATAGTTAAAAACAAGAAAATCCGGCAGTTATTTTAAAAGCGTGGCCTGGACTGCCCGCAGATGCCTGTGCCACAGTGACGTGCGCTGAGGTTGGTGGCTGGGGAGGCACTGACTCTTTCAAAGTCAGATTCAGTAAATGAATTCAACAAAGCGTTCTGATTGGTTGAGAGTGAGTACACGGGGTGTACTGAATTGAGCCATAATGGGTTTGTTATCTGTTCACATTTACCGGAGCGTTCCATATCAGTGACGTGATCAAAATAACAGTTAGATTGTGGGCGACCATTTGTTGTCATTTCAGTTTTTAGCTCGGTGGCGTTCTCCTAAAAGCAGCCCGGAAACATCGCAAATGAGCAAATGAGCAGATTTGAGAAATGCGAGCTTTCGCAACCGATTTAGGGCACTTTTAAGCCAAAGAGGACAATTCAGGTGGACGTCATGAGCGAGACGCACAAATTAATGTCGATCTCCTTGCTAATCATCAACTAACTTCTGGTGCTAGGCTAACAAGTTTCCAATGCTGTTTGTTGCATAGCAACTTTCTGTAGGCTGCTGAAATGCGATACACAACGTTTGGTGTCTACAACTTGTGTTGTGCTGAAAGGCACACTAATATACCAATAGATGCACACAAAGACATACTAATGAATCAAAATGAAATCATTGACATCTGTTCATAATGTTTTACACAGTTTAAATGGAGTCTGTAGCTGAAAGATTGGTGAAGCAGAAAAATGTGAAAGTTGAAAAAGTTAAGTTAACTCCATTGGAAAAACATGTTTGAGAAAAACTGAAATACATTTTTCAAAATTGCTGACATACAGACATATACTATTAGTCATAGTAGTTGTATCAAAATTTGTGGTAGCTGTAGTATTAATAGCAGCATAAATACTATTACTTTTTGTTATAGTAGTGTGACGCGGTGATATTCTACGCACAAGAGCCAGAAATTCTGGAGCCAGAGACTACTTTAGTGAAAAAGGTTTATTAAATGAACTTCAAAATGAGTCAATAAAAAGAGATTAAATACTGTTCACTTAATATCTATAGCAAACAAAACCAAACCAAACAAATAAACCGTAGGACTAACGTGTAACATTCGGGAGGTCAGTGTAAAAGGCGTTTTTCATTAAGTAAATAATCACAAAATAAAATAACATTTCAAAGAAATCAACAATCAAATCAAAGTAAATAACTAAAACAAACCACACAACAAACACATGCAAGATGGCTGCTCTATCACTGTGTCACCCCCTTCAAAGCAGTAGAAAATGAAACGTAAAAAGGCCCATGCAATTGGCTTATTAAAAAGCCCACAATATACTAAATAGGGCAAAACAGTGAAAAGAATAATCTCATTATTTCTTTCTGCCATGAAGTTTTGTGTAGTAGCGCTTTCCTCTCGTTTAAAACTAGTCAACACATAAACGTAAACAACACATGCAATGACTTTTGTTTAATCTCATATTCTTTTTGGCAGGCAAAAGTGGAAATGACAGTAAATGGGGGAGATGAGAGAGAGTTGTCAAGTCAGGGGACACATGGGATGCAGCAGCAGCCAGGAAACGCATTTCTGTCTCTGTGCCAGCGTGCTCATACTAAAGCAGACAGAAGGGATTCTGATAACATCCATATTCATTATCACCTTGGCTGCCACTATTGGTGCCTTTAATCATTAATAAATGGACTAATTTGTGGAAAACCAACCTATATAAAGCTTACAAATCATGACGGAATGCACTGAGGGAAGTGTACAAGAAGCATCCTTGATAAAAACTAGTTGAATTCTCTACATTTTGCAAAAATGAAAGCACGTAACTTTTAATAACTCACTTAGTAACTCATATACAGCTGCTGCCCATGGAACCTGCAGCTAACAGAACTAGCAGTGCACTCACTGTTACCTCTCAGATGCTGCTCTGAAGGCCACCTTATTAGTTTTGAACAATGTATTTGTCTAACCACTAAAAGTTAATGGAACTACCAGCACACACAAAGCTATACTTACACTAACCACATCTCAGCTGTTGCTAAGCAGCCGGACAACCTGGTGCGTGCAATTTGGTTTTTGGTTAGATTGTAAGAGAATGTATTAATCAATGGCATCCAGCAGATTGCTTGCATAAATCACTGCCCGTTTTAGAGTTTAAAAGCATTTTATTTAACAGGCCATTGGTGTCTGGTTGAGGGATTTACCAATTGTGGCGTGTGGTCATTCAACCACCTCCCATGTTGTATGACTCCCCAGGGTCCAAGCAAACACAGCCTGGACAGCCTGTTCTGTCCACATGTCAGACGAAGACATCCTGTACCTTTGGTTTTGCACAACCTGAGAGTGAGGGTCTTGAAAGAATGGTGGTCTGTAAAAAGAAATAATGACAAAAGAAACACAATAAACTCTGGTCTCATTTATCAAGCAACAAGAGAAATATGGCAAAAACTGCATCATACTGACAAGCTACCTCTCAATAATGGAATGGCAACTCCATATATATGTGTAATTGTCAACCACATGATAACGGGCCACTGTCAGTTCAGCTTTTATTCAGTGATGGAATATGCTGCGTTTAGTTTTGTTTGTAAAGAAATACACTTTCCCTATTTCTCTATTCAATACCACAGCAGCAGCTACACACTGTTGGTGAACAACAGCATGAATGGTAAACAAGCTTCATATAAAGACAAAATCCTGGGGGATGCTTCTGCAAGCACCTGCTCCTATTTAGATAAAGAGAACTGAACCTAGAACAGGGAGGGAGGTAGATTGAGGGGGAGGGGAAGAAGAATAGAGAGGGATTTATGCTCTTCATGAGTGCTGTGCTCTCATCGTTCCAAAATGACAGTTTATAAGATGTT
Organism: Pungitius pungitius; assembly: GCF_949316345.1. NCBI lineage: Eukaryota > Metazoa > Chordata > Actinopteri > Perciformes > Gasterosteidae > Pungitius > Pungitius pungitius. The sequence continues at coordinate 13,070,009 of NC_084903.1, forward strand.
AATAAGACTGTAAAATAGATAAGAAAATAATTAGTGGAGAGCATATACTGTATATATGAAAAAAATAATTATATATATATATTTTCAATTTGCCTAGCAGTGAATTTCCAATGAAGTCACTGTTATCTGATTGCAAGCAGAATTGATGTGTTTCACGCCACATTTGTTATATGGTGTTATTTATCCTCTTCTCTCTCATCGCCTCTGTGGTGTAGCTTAATTCCTCCTCCAATCTTCAAAACCGCCATCGTAACTGAGCTTGTTAGCATCTCTGGCCCCTCTGGACCCAGCACACGAAATCATGAAAATTAACGTTGGCAAATGTTGGTTGTTGACCAACATTTTTTCTGCACAATCAACAAGAGCCAACTTGTACAAGAGAAATTCATCAGCTTTGCAGGGAGGCCAATCCCAAACAAAACGTTCACTTCAGCTGTGAACTGAGAGTTTTCCTTTCCTATTTCCTCAACTACAGCTACTCTTAGTCCTTACATATTAGATCTAGCCTGGAGTACGTAGACACACATTTCCACATCTTCTCTTATACATCACCATTGATGATATATATACAGTATATAGAGAAAGAGATCATAATATTTTGGCTTTTCAGACAAAATTGCTAGAAAAACAAATATTTTAGCCCAGTTGTGTGTGCCAATGTTGTATACAGTTTCTAGATACACACACACACACACACACTCGTTTTTATAACACATTAAAGATTGATTCACAGCTTACATGTTATCCATAATTTACTGTGGTATACATGTATATCCATAAAAGACAATATCAACTTTTGATAATCCAAACACATTACCACACCAAAATCCCCCAAATCCAAGTGGTATGATTGTGGAAGATTTAATAAACAGACCCTGTGACTCATATTCACAGTTTTATTCATTTATCCATTTAGTTTGAATACAATTACTATTATGCTGAATACAGAGCATGATCAAAGCATGATTTGTCTGGTGGGTCCAATAGGAGACAAACATTTTTCAAAATAAAAGAATAATATCCCTGTAGCAAAATCATTACAGGGATTTGTAATAAAAAATGCAATAGTAATTCTCTGAAAAAAATCGTTTCAGCATTATTCAATACCCAGTGTTTTTAAATTAGAGGAGAATAGCTGTTATGCAAGGCCTAAATTCTAGCCTTGGTGTAGGTATTTTTCCACAAGCAGACGCACCATGACATCCACAAATTGTGTAACAGCCTCAATGCGTGCTGCTTAAATGATCCAGCAGGTGTTTTTTTTAGGATTTTACATCAGATTGATACATTTCAGTCCAACACAGCATTCATAATATAGCATGTTTCTCTGCAAATCTAAGCTTGTTTTAATTAACATAACTTAAAATACAAGTTATATCTGCTTCCCCCTCTGGTATGCCTCCTTCAAAGGGAGCCTCATACACTTTGTCTTCATTATACACATTATAGATTGTGTTGGGGTAACATTCTTTTAAATTTACGCATTTATTCTGAGACTAGGAGGATACACAGCCATATGAATATTGTCATTCGAGTTAAATCAAAGAATTTTATTCACCTATATTTCTTCTGCATAAAAGTGTAGTGCATAATTATGTATAAGCTTACCACGTATTGGTACCCTCACCATTCAGCTTCTGCACAATTTATGCAATGCTGTTTTTTGTTGGAATCCACACATTTTGAAGACCCCAAAAAGATGCATGACACCACTTTAATAACTTCAAACCTACCATGTTAGTTTTGTCTGCGCTGACAGCGACCCGTTATCATTTGGACAGATTTTCAAGACAGACGTCAAGTTTTCACACAATCGCCCATCAAACCTCCCCCACCTTTCTCTCTCAAACATCATGCAACAACCTCTCACTGGTGGAACTCAATAACTTCCCACACAAACACTCACACAAGCACACATGTACAGACAGATAAAATCAATGGCTACCTTCCTCCACATCAGGATGTACTTTACCGTTGCTGTCCAATGGAGGAGTCAACCCACTCACAGGATATTCAATTGCAAGCATGTACAAATTCATCATCTCTCTATCTCACTCATGTCAACTGCATTTACACATAAACCTTTGGGAAAGCTTTGTGTGCACACCCACACATGTAGAAGCAAAACACACAGACACAAACATCCTCTCTTGTCACATGAAAACAGCCACACAAAAATACTCCAAAGGCGAGCTTGATTTATGAATGAACTGAGAGGTTAATAAAATGACACAGAGTGCACTTGCTTCTTTTTCCTGAGATGTGCATTAGATTAAAAACAAACTTTTGATTGGATGATTGGTTGATTGGATAAACCATCTCAATGGTTGTGAATTGATTGTGTACTCTAATTGTTCAGATAATTCTTAAAAACACCAAATGTTTAGGGATATAAATAAATGGATCTGTTATCAGCCTCTAGAAAAAAAGTAGGTTCACTTTGGTGATTTATACAACAAGTATTGTTCTAAAAAGGCTATTTATCAAGGATCATAGAATTGAAATACTTTGATGTTAAGGTTTAAAATTGGCTTTAAAAAAATACAAGCCACTAGACCTGTTTGATTGTCTGGCATTATGCATTTGGGAATATAAAAAATCAGGGTCTCTGTGGCTGGTAACAGTGTGCTGTTTAATGGACTTGCGGTCAGAGAGAAGAATACCTCTGAAACAATTGGTTACCTGAGCGGGAAATGTCAGAGACAATCTTTCCTGCCCTTTTCTTTGCCCTTACATCATGCAGTTTTCATGCAGGTTTTTTTTAAGAGAGAAGATGGCAGCTACCACTCAGCAGTGCAGACAAAAACACTTAAAGCTGTTTATGGAGCAGGAGGTGTTTGCAATCCTGACAATGATGGCGTGTGATCGGGAAAATTGGACCATGATTGGTTGTAAGGTGTCAGGCTACCTCGGCTGTACAGAACGTACATCTTCTGTGACACCTTAACTGTGATGAATTGTTGACTGACTCATTGTTATTGTGAGTGATGAAACCAGCCAAGGGGGGCTGCTCTGCAAACATGAAGCTTAATGGAAGGGATGACTTCCGCTGGACTACAAATGTAAACATGTACAAAATAGCAAAAATCTATGTAAAAACATTAAATGAGTGTGTTGTTTTACAAGATAAGTTTTACTACAATGTTTCTAAATGAATAAGATGTGTGTGACAAGTGTCATTTGCTGTAGAACACTCTGCACTCACATCGCACCTTTATTTAATTAATCAGACAGCCCTACTGGACGCAACAAAAGCCTGCAGGACTTGAACTGTCTTGCTAATTATATCTAACAGAGACACAGACAAAGCTTTCTGGCCGGCTTCTACATATTGAGTGAGGATAGCCCGATACCCATCACATGCATTAATAGCATGTTGCCGAAACAGAAGAAGTGATTTTGTGCCTAAGCAATACATTTAAGGATACGCTTCGGACCTTAATACATTGGTCACATAGATGTTGTTCAACTTATTGCCTGCTTGATTTGGATAACTCTGACTTCTGAAATCTCATCAAATTAACTTGAACCTTTACACAAAACTGTGGAATTTTCTCTCGCAGAGTCACACAAAGAAGAAGAAGAAGAAGAAGAAGAAGAAGAATTGCATGGACCAATCCAACATATATGAACTTAAGGCAAGTGAATTTGTATTAAGAGGTACTTAAAATAATCCAATCTACTATCTGTTCCTTTCTGCCGCTCCATATGAGAAGGTATACTCAAGTTTTTACAAACATGTCTCATGTGTCAATTATTTCTAGAGAAAAAAAAAACAGCGAGAGATCTAACAAATAACTCAATTTGACATATTGCAACGCAAGTTGAAGAAATGGGAAATGGGAGTTGTTGTGCACCCTGTTGCGGTGGATGCTTGGAGTCGCCTGTTAGGTCCTTTTAACGGTAAAAGGAGCCATCAAACGGCTCACGGGCGCCGTTACCAGCCCAGCCCTGATTGCACCAGGTGTGCCTCTGATGCTCGGGGTGAAAGCCTTACGAGCAGCTTGCAGCGCTGCTCCTGAACGTGACCCCAAAGCTCGGCTCCGCGCGCACCGTGACCGCCTTCCAGCCGGCTCTGTGATCGGTTCGCACCTCGCGTGCTTTCGCGTGTAGCCAAGGTCGCGACCATGCACCTGTGAGGAAACATGTACGCGACTCTTGACAACGTCTCGACTCCAGCCGACTCCACCCTGTCAGGTGTCGACCCGCAGAGACTGCGGGAGCTGGCTCACCGCTCCGTCAAAGTAAGCGTTATTATCGTTTTGGGCGTGATGATCACTTTGGGGAATATCGCGGTTCTCCTGGTTATTACTTCCTCCGTGGCTGGTTGGTCAAGAAACTCTCGGTACTTTCTCCTCTCTCTCACTGCTGCAGACTCTGCGTTTGGACTGCTGGTCATGCCCTTGAATCTGTGGGTGAGTCTGCTAAAGGACTACACCGAAGGGCCAGATGCGCTTTGTCACGTCGTGGCCTTCTGCAATGCCACCGTGTACTCCACCTGCATGTACACCCTGGCCACGATCAGCCTGGAGAGATACATCGCGGTGTTTTACCCGCTGCAATATTCCTCTCTGATGACGAGGAAAAGGACACTGCTCCTGATCGCCTTCGCCTGGTGCTTCCCTCCCTGCCTACTGTCGCCCATATCGTTCCCAGGTGGCATTATTGAGGTTCATTTTTCCACCGCGTCCCTGGTCTGCAACCCGTCCTACTCCACGAACGTCGGATACTCCCTCGGCCTCACGTGCTTTATATTTTTCCCCTGCTCCATCGTCATGACGTACGCTAACCTGAGAGTGTGGTGCGCGGCGAAGAGACAGCGGCTGAAACTGCGCAAATACGACTGCGCGCGTCGCAAGAGGCACAACGTGGCATCCAGAGTGCTCGTGCCCGTGATGGCAGCCTACTACGCCTGTTGGACGCCCTGCATGGCGGCTATGATCTACAATGGTAAGCGATACATGCAGGATTGCAGGGTGTGAGGAATGTGGAAACTTGGTACAAGAAAATATGACTTAACTGAGACACTCACTCACTCACTCACACACCTGAGACATTCATGCCATCTCACTAGTGTGCGTGAGAGCATCTCTCTCGTGCTCTCATGTTTAGTGAGATGGCTCACGCTTAGTTCTTAGTGAGAATATCTCGCTTGGCTCTAGTCTGTGCATTTAGTCAAAATGAAGACAAATGTGTCCACAATCATCTGAGGACGTCATATGCTCTAGAATAGTACCTATTTAGTGTATGTCTAGACTAGACGACCTTCACTGTCTTGAAAATACCTGAAATTGCGCTTGCAACCCAATTTATATTTATATATAAGATCTACCCAATTAAGCAAACATGTAATGGCTATTTCCCCTCAGCACATGTCTCTATCGATTTCCGCGGCGACTGTGCTGATAAAAGTAGCAGTCAAAATTATTTAGCCAATTATGGACATGGATTTACTGACCGTTTTATGACTCAGGCTTTTTAAAAAACTTGTTCTCATTCACTCCAACACCATTCTGTCTTGGAATAATTGACGGAAAGAGGAGTCACAGAATATTTTTAGAAGTAAAGACCTTTTCCATGGAGGGCTGTAATTCATCTGATATGGATGAAAATCTCTGCAAAATGAAGCTGACCGTCTTAACTTAAACTTCAAAGGGCCTCTATGTAAAGGGGTTGCTTCTACTGCACCAGAGATACCAGTTTATTTGGTACTTTAAATCTGGACTACGATGGCTTCATAATGTTGCTGTCGAAAAGTAGATAGTGGTATGAAAAAGTTTGGGCACCCCTGATCATTTTCAAGATTTGATGTTAAACAATCTTTGTTTTCAGGTCATTTGACGTTGTTTTGAGGCTCCCATGTTGCCAGTCTTCAGAGAAGATGCAAAGAGGAGAACAACATGCAACTGGCCCCCTTAAATACCCTTTCTCATGATTGGTTTCACCTGTGTATCTAGGTCAAGGGTCAATGAGCTTAACCAATCAAATATTGTGTTCAAATAATTAGTGCTAAAGGTATTCAAATATAACAACAAGGGTGCCCACATTTATGCACCTGCCTACTTTTGTTTAAGTAATTATTGCACACTTTCTGTTAATCCTATAAACTTCATGTCACTTCTTAAATATCACTGTTTGTCTGCTATATGATATATTTAATTGAAATTGCTGTTCCGAACAACCAATGATACATAAAGGAAAATCTTAAATGATCAGGGCTGCCCAAACTTTTTCACACCACTGTATATCCAGATGGACTGCATTTGATTAATTTGACACTAGTTTGATAAAATGTCAACACAGGGTCAGCGACTGTTCTCAGTCAAGATGCCGTCTTGTACGAATGGTTTGGTTGCTCCGAATACTCTCTTTACTTGAATCTGTCATGTTTTCTGCCCCACAGCAGTCTCGGGTAGCCGCGCACCAGAGTGGATCGAGTTTGTGGTGGTTTGGCTGCCAACATCCAATGGTTTCCTCAACTGCATCTTCTACTTCTGGGTAAACCGAAGTTTCCGCAGGAAATTCCACCTCGTCCTCCACAGGCTGGCTCTGGCCATCTGCCCCAAACTGGCCGACACGCTTGAATCCTGCAGCCCTCTTAAGACACAGTTTGTGTCAGGAATTCTGGATAATAACAACAGTGTCCATGACCGTTCTTCAAGTGTCTCCTCCACCTGCACCCTGTTGAGTTTGGCTTAGGATGTCTGCACCAGAAGAGCTCCACTGGCACGGTAAGAAACACTGTTAGTGACCTCTGTGCTGTTTGTACTGCTGGGCAGGTCAACTGAGGTCACACCATTGTCCTATAAGGAGCTCAGGGTAAGATGCGGGTTACATGGGTTACAATGCATACAGGGTTGCACTAAGGAATGCAATCATGGCAAGCACTTAATCACCACTGCATTTGAGTATTGTGTACTTTTCTTTTCTTTTTTTGTTGCTAAATGTATTGTTCAGTTGAGGAGAACATATAGGCTCAATTTATAACTTATTTGGATTTTTTTTGTTTTACCCATGCATGGCATATTTCTAAGATGTGATTCACTGTCAGACACGGCATCTTAAAACACCTTTTAGTTGTTTTATAGTTATCAGCCTTCTCTGTGCCACAGAAATGCCTAATGTTATTTTTGTAAATGGCTATAGAACCAATCTTGTCCTAGTCAGCTGTTGTGTATTTAGACTTGTTGCTTACGTAAACACATTCGGCTCAGACCTTTGAGTTTGGTAAATTTGATCATCACAAGAAATTTTGACTCCTAATCAAAATGTGTGAACAATATGCGATTACAAGCGCTTTGAAGGATGAACGGCATCAAAATCTCCTTCTGTTTGAACCGTGCGTCAAAGATCTAAGACTTATAACAGCTAAAGGAAGTTAACCTTCAAGTCCCGGCATTTCAGTGTGTATAAAAGGAGAAAACTAATTATGCGGCCACACTGAAGAAAGGTCACCACATATGTGCTGGAAAGAGATAACTTGGGTAACTTCTGAGGCTGCGATTGTTTATTTTGAGATCTTAAGTCCAGCAGCATCCTCTCAGCGTCTTACAACCACAGTATGGAATCAACTTGGCAATGCCAATGACATGTTTTTCACTAAATGGAGTTAACACTCGTATAGATTCATTTGAAATCAGGAGTATTTCCTAAAACATTCATAGAAACAGATTTTCAGGTACATTTTATACAACTTATTTTAGCCTAAGGGTGTCCCCATCGTTCATGTTTGTGCATATACTAATGTGTTAAGCATCAGAAGGACTGTATCTAAATAATGCAAAAATATTACCTATGTTAATAATGACTTTTGTATGTATACATTTTGTTATGTTTCTAAATTTCTAATTTTATAAAGAATGAACAAAAAACAATTGATAATGTAATGGTTTTTAGATGACCATTGAAATAAAGCATTATGCCTTTGAAGTGTCTTTGCTTAGTTTGAGTTCAGTATTTAACAATGCGTCATGTATCAAAAAAAAAAAAGACGTTTAAGTTCCTTAATACGTAAGAAGTTACTATATGGTTTGCTAAAGACAAGTGTTTAAACATGCAAGTTTGTTTTTCTCAGGTCACATTTTAAAGCTTTTCACTTTACATTATTTGGATTTAAACTGATATTTAAGACGTAGTTTTTCATTAACTCATTAATGTGGTGTGGGCCAGAGCCCCTGGCTCTGCAACGTGACTTGGCAGAAATGTTATATTTTTGTTAGATATTTTTCCCTAGAGTAAATTGATTTTTCACGGGTCTTAATCCTTCAGGAAAAAAAGTGAGTAGGGGATGTTTTTATTGTGAAAGGAGAGCCTTTTAGTGAGCCTTTTAAGCAGTTGTCAAAGCTACAAAGCCCTCTAAGGATTTCCTCTGCAGACCGCAAATCTGACACGCACATTGGTTGTTTGTGCTCCTGCATCTCTGCTAATGACATTTCTGCATGTATGAAGAAAAAAAAAAAAAAGAAATTTAACACACGCATCTCATCTCACATCTCAATTAAAGTAATAAAAGTGTAGGGGATGGACCAAGTCAATCTACTAGTCCTGCAGAATGTTTGTTCCTGCAGCATCCAGCCAAGTGTTTTTCCCCAGCCATTTGAGATATTTGCCGAGCAGGTCTCCAGGGACGCTGGAGTGTTGTGCATTAGCAGCCCCAGGTCTCCTTGAGGATGGCTGCTGATACAAACGACAGGCGATCCAGTCATGTGGAATGATGTGTATCTGAGGACTTCATATGCTCCCAAAAATACAATAGTCTCTCCATGAGAGTTCATAATTATAACTACTGTAACCACCATTAAGATTGAAATATGTATTATAAATGTATATAATGTATAATATAAATGTATTTAGGACACAGAACATTTATTTAGATCAAACAAGTTTCTAAAACATTCCTTACTTTGGCTTACTATACCAAACTGACAGTATTGCAAAAACATTCATGATACCTTTTGTCTTATTGGGGAGAAATTATTTTAAACATTTAAATAGCATAGTCTTTGCAACACAATGTCAGAGTTATAATGTTTCAGTTTTGTTTTACTATTGCATAACGTGTGTGCCCCCATGTGGGACAGCATTGTTTATCAAGTTTACTGCTGTTCCATATTTATGAAAACCTGGAGATAAAAATGTCTGTATTCTGCGATGAATATATTGGATTGTGAGCACAAGTCTTTAGTTATTATAATATACATTTTTCCTGGTATACGATATAACATCTTGAGGTTGTAGTGCCACTCTGTGTTAATATTAAGTACTGCATGGAAAAGAAATCATTAAATGTTTTTTTTGGTGCTTGAAAGATTTGCTCATTCTATGCACTTGAATGAGTATATTTGCATGTTTTTGATTGCAAAAGATGTGTCAATGCATATTCAAGTAGTACATGTAATATTGGATCTTTTTCAGATACACTGAAGTTTAAAAAAATAATTTATGCAATGAGGGTGCATCCAGTTCTTGATATACGTATACTGTGTGATTAAACTAGAATGCAACAATAGGTGTTTTGTGAAGTTTTCTGGTCATGGGCCCTCTGCACTGTGAGGGCTCTTGTGGACTATACAGATGGGAAGGATTTCAGCTAGGTTACATGAAGGCCATTGTTACAATGGTTACATTTACAGGGCATCCAGAAAAGTATTCAGTGCTTCATTTTTCCAACATTTGTTATGTTACAGCCTTATTCCTAAATTGATTAATTTTTTCCTCAATTCTACACACAACACCCCATAATGATGCCCGCCTGGAGTTTTCCAAAAGGAACCTGAAGGACTTTCAGACCCTGAGAAACTAAATTCTCTGGTCTGATGAAACAGAGACTGAATGCCAAGTGTAATGTCTGGAGAAACCAGGCAGTGCTCATCGGGTGGCTAAATACACCTACAGATGAATGCAGCAATGTACTGAGCGGTTTGGACCTCGTGCGGCAGTTCATCTTTCAACAGGACAACAAAGGAGTGGCTTTGGGACCAATCTGTGAATGTCCTTGAGGGGCCGAGCCAGAGCCCTGACTTCAACCAATTGAACGTCTCTGGAGAGATGGGAAATGGCTTTGCACCAACGCTCCAATCCAACCGGGTGGAACTTGAGAGGCAAAGAATGGGAGAAACTGCCCAGAAATAGGTGGGCCAAGCTTGTAGCTTCATACTCAAGAAGACTTGAGGCTGTAATTGCTGCCAAAGGTGCTTCAACAAAGTATTGAGCAAAGGCTGTGACTTATATTTTTATTCGTTTAAAAAAAAAGGGTGTAATACAATGTGGAAAAAGGGAAACACTGGGAATACTTTCCGGATGTCATTTTGGATCATTCAGTCACTGCTCTTTCACACTTTCCACCAAGGTACAGATAAATGCACTGACTTTCTTTTTGCTACTATAGAATTGTTGCCTACAACCATAATAGAACAATCTATATATAACTAATATTCAGCTGTTGCCCAAACTACTGTGTCTGGCCGTATTCCTTTCTCCCAGCATCAACCTGTCATGTCCTACCATGTTGGTAATTCAATAATCTGTATCAGACTTTGCTGCAGTATAGAAGAGGACCACCAGCAATTAACGCATGAGTCTTCTGTCATGAGCAGAGGTTATTGGATGTCTGTCCTCTCTGGCAAGCATACCCATCATAGGTCAGGAAGGTATTTGTCTGACAATTACAAGCAAGAAGGGACATTTTAAAAGGACAGTTAAATTATGAGACATTAAGTGTGATAACGTCTTAAGTAGCACACCATTTACATATCTTTTGAAAGATGAATTTTAATCATAGACCTTTGACAGAGAATGACCATTGAACTGTAAAGAGATGGGAATTATTAAAGCCAGTAAACTAGATCTTTACATCCAAGTTATTTTAGTCACATGCAAAAATAGCAAGTTAGATTCACAAATAGGTGGTAAGTGGACGTCAAAGTGTTGTAGTTGCTGTTTCATTAGTCATGGGAAATGAAAAGTGCTTTGCAAACCTTATCATTGCATATTTAACATTACCAACAACTGAACAGCAACCTAGAAAATTAAAGATGTTGAGTAACTCAAATGATTGAGCATATATATGCTCTGTGGCCTGAAACACACCAGACTTAATAACAATTCAAACCCTCTGATAGCTGCAGGACCACTCGCATTGAGTAAAGATGCATAACAAGGAAACCAAGTTGTGAAGTTATTGATCCAAGGGTTTTTGCACAGCATTGTAACTAGATAATAAAATATTCCTGGCTTACATACATTAATGTATATCAATATACGGTTTAGGCAGTTAAAACACTAATTCCAGATAACAGAACTATAGAAAAATAGGACGCATCAGAACACACACTAAATAAGCACTGATAGCATAACTAACTAAAGAACAGATCTGACACTGCAGTTACATTACATCATTTGAATGCATTAACAAACAATAAATGCAAGCAAGCCATTTTAAATTAGAAATGTGTTGAATAGTGAATGCAATAAACTCCTGATTCATATGGTTCTGTATCATTAACATTTTTACTTCATTCAAATGTTTAGTTGTACTTTAATAAAACAAAAATGCATCAGAAATCCGTACTTAGTGTAAAAAGTAGAATGTAGCATCTCAACTATTACCCTCATCTTTTCACTCTGCATATTGATATCAACCATTTGGCTGTGAGAGATGATTGTGCATGTAAACTAGGCAGGAAAACCTTTTTCTGAGCAGGCCAATGGTTATCAAAGTTATTGACAAAAATGCATTTGAAAATTTAAGTTATGGACAGCATTGTTAACAGGCAGGGACCAAGAAATAAAAAGAAACTGAAGGCTGGCAATTTAATAAAGTCCTCGCCTTTGTTTGGTGCACTCAATGAAGATGGAAAGGAACAAAAAGCACTTCATCAAACAGCTCAGCTCTTTTTCTAGGATGCAGACACTCTCGTTCAGCGTGAGGAAGTTTTTGGTTGGACATTAAGGCCTCCAGATGAAAAGAATGTGATGAAAAAAATGATGTCAGCTCAAGAAGACTTGTGTTCCAACAGGTAGTAGCGATACACGACACCAACGGCAACTGCTGCAATAGCAGATATCAACCATGTGGTCCAGGAGCTGCTGGAAAGAAATTTACAGCTTTATAGCCAGAAAACTTAAAAGCCATAAAAAGATTATATACATTTATGGCCCCATTGCATCTTTTTACCTTCTAACTATCACTGTTGATATAATAATTTAAACCAATACTAACATTTAGCCATTTGTACAAAAATCAACCATTTTAAAAGCGATTCATGGCAGCAGAATAATAAGCAGTAAACAATGAATTTGACACCCAATGTCCATCATGATGACTCACCTAGACTCGGAGTTTGAGAATTGGTCATCCTGTTGGAGAAAAATTTGACACCAGTTAGAGAAACAGTATATTAATTCAACCACAACCCAAGAACTTTGTATTTTTTCCCCATTTTGTTTCAGTGAGTTGTACCTTACCTTTGCCTCCTCCTTTTTTCTGTCATCCTGCAAGGAAATTAATACATTTGTATTATCCTCCAAGGCTTAAAATAAACGTATTCGATATAAAGTCAATGTTACACATGCATATGGATTGCTGCAAAGCATTGAAAAAAAAATAGTGAAATACTATCATGAATTGTGCTGCCACAGTAATTACCTTGATTATTACTAACAAACTAGATGATTTTATGAAATAATTTATACATTCAATGTAAGTGATAAGGGAAAAAATCCTGTTTTCTGTAAAACTACATTAAGTTAAGGAAGAAAGTCAATCTTCAGCAGTCTGAAAAATTAGATTAATATGTGAGAATTTGTTTACCGATTTTTAAAAATCCTTTCAATTGAATATCAACTCTTTCAATATGGTAATACGCATGGTAATAAGCATGTGAACTCCAAATAGTTTCCATGGCACCAACATGTGACACCTTTCTGAAACAAAATGCAGGTTTTTTCCCCCCTCAAAGCAATTAGATGACAGTAAGGAATTCACTTCAGAATTCACAACAGGATGTGGACACCATACAAAAGATGCTACAGCGAGGGAATCTGGTGTTTCAGAGCTAGCAGAGGGCTGGTCTTACCTTGTGAAGCTCCCCTACGCAGTACTGCTGGAGCATCTCTCTGGCATCTGTGGAATGCCCCACATCCTCAAAGCTCTCCGTGGCGTCTGACCCGGCTTGTTCCAGCAGGACCTCCTCACCTCCCGGATGCTGAAATCATAAGGCAGGTTGACTGGAGAGTGTTGAGCTGGTCAAATGACACTCAGCATATCAAACATATTTATATTATACGCCACTACAATAGTTGTGATATACATACAAAAGCCTCAAGTTTAATTGTCCAAACTAAATGAAATGTGAGCAGCTCCAGTATCAAAGTGTTGCTAGTATGATGAATACAAAACATGTAGTTGATAACTTTAAAAAAAAGACGTTAATCTACTCCGCAGGTACATCCATACATAGCGTTACGTAACGATAAGTTAGTCACTCATACGAAAGAAGCGGCGACATTATGAAACTGTTCAACGTCACTGGTTACCTAACGTCAACTTAACTGAAGTCGTTTATGTAATTTACAATAACTGTTGCTAGAACATTTCCCGATAGTTTCAGAAAGAGACACAGGGGGCAGATTTCACTTGATCTAACCTCATGAACCCGACTTAACTCAAAACTTGGACTTTGAATACTGCGGATGACGTTACCTTTTGGGAATTCCAGGAAGTGACGTTAGCCGAAGTGGCTAACGTTAGGCTAGCCGAAGACTTTGCTTATATACACATGACAGAAATAGTGCAAACACAACCGCGGTTAGCAGAACGCTTTTCTTATTGCTTACCTCTTCAAGGAAACTTGTGATGTCGTACACTTTGTCGTGGATGATGAGCCAACTATCACTGCTCATACTATGCGCTCGTATTTCTTCTAATGTATAATATTTGACACATTCTGCCGTTTCGCCGTTCCCCTCTATATTGGTGTTATTAACAGATTCACTAGCAGTGTGAATGGGTTTGTCGATGGTTTCCTCACCCATTCTAACGTTGGTGTAAGTAAGCTTCGGTCACTCGATACCGACGGAGAAGCACGCTAACGTTAGCTTTGGTTTGCAGGTATGCACGAATCGTTAGCTATCGTTAGCTTGCGTTACGTCTAAGATCAGTTTGCACCCTCTTTCAATGAGGTTAGTTTTGCTCAAATAAAGCTCATATTGAGAGCCTAGAGAGGAAATGACATAAAAAACAGAATTAAAACAAATGCAAAATAACGGACTAGAAAACCAACCTAAACCAGCATAGCAGCCTACATGTGAAAGCGACGAATAACCCGTGTGTCGCTTTAACATGAACTGCAAACACATCAACTGACCAATGACGTTGCGTCTTCTGGAGTGCCACCCAATGAAAACGTACCAGTCGATGATCACGAGACTTGGAAAAGCGCAAAGGCTGTCAGCTGTGCGCAAATATTGCGCATACGAGTCTTTTTATGACATAACGTGTCTTTTATATATTTATGTAAGACAGTCTTTGTTTTGGCAAAATTTGGGATTTAATGATTAACATATGATGTAATTTTATTGCGATAATAAAACCTTTTAGACTTTAGACCAACAAACACGTTTGAACAATAATATAACACAATTTATGCAACCCACAATAAAACAGTATAACTGTGAAATGTGATTTAATAGAATTCATTCCTTAAGCATTATACTATTTGTGTTTTTTTTTCTTAATCTCTAACTCGATAATGAATAGTACAACAGAAAATGTGGTTGGTTGTAGGTTTATAGTCCTGGGCAAAACATATATACTTCTGTAATTTTACATTTTGAATAATAGGAATTTTATGTACTGATTTGCCTCCTATGGTGCTCATTGAAAGCATGTGAAGCATAAGTATTTAACTGATAAACATAAATATACTTGGCCAATGGTTCATCACATCCTTTTGTGGAGGCTGGATTTCATCACCTTCTGCTATGGCTTTCAGGGGACTTAAGTCTAGTTGTCTCAGGAAACACTTAAACAAAGAAAAGACAACATTTTCAGGAAACAATAATAACTTTGGTCAGACAAGCCCATCAGGGAAAAACAACGCAAAAACACATTGGATGTATAATACTCAAACCCTGTCCCTGCAAACCAATAGATTTCCTGTATATCTCTATATTGTCTTTTAATGATTTGCGCTCTTTGTTACAATAAAGCACCTTGAACTGACCCACTTGCTCATATGTCTGTTGTGCAGAGGATTATTGGTCAGAATGGCCAAAAAATCCTGGCTTTTGCATTGCAAAAGACTATAGATGCAGTAGGACATTTATCTTGTCCTCACAATTATTATTATTGTTACATAATTTAGCGCACTCTTAAGTTTTAACATTTTCTTTTGTATTTATTGTTCACATTGATTTTTTCCCCCTTAGTTACTTTTGTATTCATTATGTGTTTTAAATAGCTGATTTTCACCCCTCTGTGTCTTTTAACACAACCTGTTTAAAAAAAAGTTTGTCAGTGCAATATAATTGAAGTGGATAGAAGAGAAGTAAATAAATAACCCAGTTGTTACATCTGACCCTGTTCTTGCACCTATTTTAAATGATAGAGATTAAGGGCAAAGGGGACATGCTTCGTTTAGCTTTTAGTAAACGTTGGTGTGGAGGAAATAAGCAGGTTGATAATCTGACGAAACACTACTCAGAATTAAACATGTAGACCTTCAGGTTCAATTTCTGCAAAGCCGAAGCCAACGCATTCAGAACATAGGCAAAATCAGTATAACAGAAGTATTTGTATTATAATTTAAGTAGGTGACATCAATTGAATATACAGGGACAGGTTGGTTCTGGGAACAGAGCGGGCTGGTAGACAAACACATAGTGCTTCATAGTAGAAAATATAATATAAAGAGAAATCACATTGTTCAGTCAAGACAGCGTAACCGTTAACCATCAACTTTCTTGGGAAGAGAGCAGGCAATATATTGTGATATCATTATTATTTAATTAGGGCCTGAGCCAACTGAAAGTCAGGCGAAGCCCTATTTTAACTCTTACTTTTTACTTTTTATTCATTCCTTCATCTATGTTTCCTGCATTATCTCTTGTTTCAAACAACTGGGTTGTATTCAGGGAAAACAGAAGACAAGAGTCAGTTTTAACTAGCCAAACAGGATTAAACAAAGCACTTCTTTGTTGTAAAAAGTATATCATATGAATATGCTGAATGTAAATGTATAGATAAGGCACAACATCTGCTAAAGCAAAAGAAAGGAGCTCTGGCATATTTTGAGGGATATAGGAATGTGAATGAAACGTTTTTTCAACCCCTTCGTATGTTTGGTACATGTCGAGGAATTGACAATAAATCTGACCTGGGGCCACGCGGTGGCGCTAATGCGCGTGCACATCGGTTTGCCAACTGCTATTACGCGCTTGAAAAAAGGGGAAGAAGAATTGTGGGATCGCAATGGCTGCTCTCTTGTCTGTAAACATATGCGTTGTGTTGACAAATCTCGCGGTTTAGATAATTCACAGTGACTGCTTTAGATACTCCCTTGTCTGGAGAAATTACCCGTCCGTCAGCTGAACTGAAATCTTTAACTTGGGGCGAGAGTTTCTGCCTTTTAGACACATAGAAACACGCGGCACATTCCCGCAGTTTGCCGCCCGGCCTTGTCGGGACGGGACCTGATAGCTCGCAGGCTTGCTGATGCTAGCAGCTCTTTGTCAGGTAAGCAATAGTTTCACTTAATTTAGTCTGTTAATTTATCCAGGGAACATATAATCCCCTTATTTACAAATACACGAATGCAATACAGGCGGTGATTCAGCGTAGTTTAGATTTACAGCGCGTTTCTTCTTGCTGAAACGGATCGTTGTTGACTAAGTGACTTCATGTCATTTGTGACGTTGAATTGTGATGCCTCGTTACAGTTGACTAAAAACAAGCCACAGAAGAGCCGACGTTAGACGGCTATGATCATTCTGGCCCTGTTGGTAACTTTCAATACTGCGAGGTAACAAATGGGGAAACTAAAGTGATCTTTGTCGCGATGCGGTGCTTCTGAGTACGATAACATTTTAAAGTAAATGTTGCTAACATTAATGTATGTTAAAGATTAAGATAAAAAATAATAACAGCATATCGTTTTACACCACCATGGTGTCCGGGGTCTGAAAGTGATACAAATGTCGTTTTACAGCCGAAATGATTGGATAACTCATTAAATGTATTCAAACAACATTTATATAACAATCGTTAGCAACTACGATGCTGCAGCGGCTCCACTGTAGCGATCAGCTGCCTGGATTTATCACTTCTGGTCCCACTGTATGAAGAGATCTCTTTGCCTCTAGAATCTTCTATTTTATTATGGCCCTTGTTATTTATTAATATGCACAAAAAGTCAAACCATTCGTTAAAATCAAGTAATTTTGTCTAACAGATGTGGTCATGAACAGTTTAGTAGCCTGATACATTAACACTTTTTGTACACCTCATTATTTCGCCACAGATAATGGATGACGATGTGTCCATGCATAGGCTAGAAGGGACAGATCCAGCGGATCAAATTGGTGGACTGATAGTAAAGAAGAAGAGTGCTGCTGAGGAGCCCCATGTTTTCCGAGCGCCGACGCCTCGCACCTCGCTGCTGGGTTTGGATCTGCTGGCAGCCCAGAAAAGGAAGGAGCGCGAGAGTAAGGAGCAGGCAGAGGCCGATGACAGCAATAGAAAGAAGTCAAAAGTTTCCTCCTACAAGGACTGGGAGGAAGGTAAAAGTGACTCTGGGTCTGATGAAGAAGACGATGATACAACTACGGACGCTAAGAAGGAGAGGTAAGTGTTGCTTTACGCATAATAATGCTATTCAATTAAGTATTCATTCTATTCTTCATGTCTATTCAGATTATCATTATTTGTAATGCATCTAATCCTTTGATCGTTATCATCCTAGACTGTGTTGTCGTTTTTAGTTTGAGGAATTTCTGGAATCCGTTCAAATAAAAAGATTAGCTCACTAAAACAAGTGCAAGGATTAAACAAGGACTGTTAGTCATTGCAAAAAGTCAATGAACGTGCTACGTTGACAGATTTTTTTAAATGTTCATGCATCCCTTAAATGAATTTTTGTTCACATCTTACTTGTTATTTTTCTAACTATATAATAACTAATATGAATTGTTTTATTAAAATTATTCAAGCAGGAAGTATCGTGTGACTGGCTCTGAGACACCCTCGAGTCCTGGAGGGGTCAGCGAAGAGTTCCGACACCGACACCAGCAGAGAGAGAAAGACCGACGTGAGCACGGACTCTACACCTCGTCCAAAGAGGACAACACCAGAGAAAAAGACAGGGACAGGAGCAGAGATAAGGGCAGAGACCGAAGGAGTGAAAGAGGTGATGCTAAAGACCACTCATGTTACATGTAGCATGCTTCTGTATCATGCTAATGTTATACAAGTCAAGAGATCAAGCCTCGAGATCAAGCCTCTCTGTTCCTGTCCGTCAGATGAGCGAGACGGCGGTCGTGGCGGCAGCAGCAGCCGGTCGGAGCGCGGCGAGAGGAGTGAGCGCTCACCGAGGGACGGCTTCTCCGATCGCATCAGCAGGGGGACGAAGAGAGAAGAACCCTCGACGCCACAGCAACGCCCTCGAGGTACTTTGTTTAAGGATTTGGCGTCATTGTGGTTTTTTTTTATGATTGTCGTTTGGCTCAATAGGCTGTCTAAACTTATTTTGTTTACAACGTAGATTCTTTCACACCCTCACGCTCCAACTGGGAGGAGGACGACAGCGGTTATTCCAGTTCACGGCATTCCCAGTGGGAATCTCCGTCCCCTGCCCTGTCCCACAAAGAGCTAGATCGCTCCGAACGAAGCCATCGCTCCGGCCGAGAGAGTGAGAGGAGAGACAGGTAAGAAACTGTAAACTCTCGAATAGAATCCTAATGTGAGCTTCAGGTTATTTGCATTTTAAAACGTTATCACAATATTTGTTTGTGATATTAGCACATTCTTTTTTTTAAAATTTACATTATGACACCCTTTTTATCTACTGTCCCATAGACCTGTAAGAGACTTCTTTAAAACCTCAGTTGCTTCCACTCTTCTTATTTAACTGCTGAGAAGCCGATGCCACGTTGATGTTACACAGCGTCTGTGTGCTGTGTGCTTAGGTCCGTCCGAGGCCGTTACCCTGACGACACACCCCTGCCTACCCCATCATACAAGTACAACGAGTGGGCCAATGACAGAAAGCATTTGGGTTCTACACCTCGTTTATCACAAGGAAAAGGTACTATTCTACAATCAGGCCTTTAAGTGCTTGCATGCTGTATTTAAATGCTGTATGTCCCTTAACATTTCTTTTATGTTTCTCCTTTCCAGGTAGAAAAGAAGATGGCGGGGGAGGACTTATGTTTGATAATGAGGATGAGAAAGACCAGTGGGAGGAGGACCAGAAGGTGAGTGGCACATTTTTTATTTTATTCCTCATAGAAGCTCCAACTGTTTTCTGTGTCTACTTTTTGACACTTCTGAATGTAACGTCTCACGGCTTTGCAGCAAGCTGACAGAGATTGGTACATGATGGATGAAGGCTATGATGAGTTCCACAACCCTTTCACGACCACCTCTGAAGAATATGTGAAGAAGAGGGAGCAGATCCTCCAGAAGCAGACACAAAAAAGAATATCTGCCCATAAGCGGCAGATCAATGAGGTACAAGAGGAGTTCAGACATATCTGAACGGTGTCTCTACAAACAGACATCTACTCTGTATGTTTGGACTATAGTTGTTGGTAACAGGCCGTGTTTCTCGTCTCAGGATAATGAGCGGTGGGAGACCAACCGGATGCTGACCAGTGGTGTGGTGCAGAGGTTGGAGGTGGATGATGACTTTGAGGAGGACAATGCTGCTAAAGTTCATTTGCAGATTCACAACCTGGTTCCTCCCTTTCTGGATGGAAGAATAGTCTTTACTAAGCAGGTAAACAAGGTCTAATCATTTCACAATCAAAGGCCTCAACAATGAGGATCGCACTCTGGCTCGGGTCAAGTAGAATATCACGTCTAGGATGTCAGTTCAGAAAATATTTGGCCCGATCAGGCACAGCACTTATTCAAGACTGAGTTACCGCCAACAAATAATACAATCTGTATGGGGCAAATTAAAAGACGTTAAACCCTGCCTCTGGTCACTGAGTTTGAGGGTGAACTTGACAAATAGTTCTAAAAAAAATAATTACTTTAATTTAGAACTACACTGTTAAGAGTTTGTATTTGATCTAAAGGTTTGTATGTGTGTATTTCTTTTCCTGCTGCAGCCAGAGCCTGTCATCCCTGTGAAAGATGCTACCTCTGACATGGCCATCATTGCTCGTAAAGGCAGCCAGCTCGTCCGTAAACATCGCGAGCAGAAAGAACGCAAAAAGGTTTGCTGGATTTATAGCTAA
Source organism: Pungitius pungitius (assembly GCF_949316345.1). NCBI lineage: Eukaryota > Metazoa > Chordata > Actinopteri > Perciformes > Gasterosteidae > Pungitius > Pungitius pungitius. The sequence goes on from NC_084903.1 coordinate 13,090,469, forward strand.
GACTAATATTATTGCTGATGGCATACACTGAAATTGATTGTCTTTTAGTTAAAACCAGTGGGGACTTTAAAGGATTATGCCGTTGTTGTTTTTGTCTGCATGTAGAAATGTGGAGAAGCACAAAGCAGATATGATCTTCATACCCTGTGTTGATAAATGTCAATGGGGTTTGCTGCTGTGCACCTGTCCAGTTGATAATGCCATCGCTGTCTAACTCCATCACTTCACTAAATAATTTATTCATAATCACATTACCTGGCATTTTATCTGCAATCCACCATCAGTGAGGTGAAACAACAAGTTAACAAACGCAACGCAATGCTCCTTTATCTCTTCCATGTAGAACATGCACAAAAACGCTACGCAATTGAAGTTACTGACTTAAAGCTTAAACCTTGATATTCATATGATATAATTGCAATAATGGATTGTCTTCAGGCACAGCACAAGCACTGGGAATTGGCAGGCACCAAGTTGGGAGACATCATGGGCATCAAAAAGACTGAGGAGGAAGATTCTTCTGGGGGCAAACCGGTGGGAGAGGACGGCAAAGTAGACTACAGGTGACCATGCCGTCCTTTCAAAAATCCAGATGACATTTCACATTTTCTTTTTGATATTTCACCAGCCTAACTAATTGAACTGTAATGCCTCACCTGTTATTTTAATCATTTGCTGATCCCTTTCTCTCTCTCTCGCCTTACAGAACGGAGCAGAAATTTGCAGACCATATGAAAGAAAAGAGTGAAGCCAGCAGTGACTTTGCAAAGAAGAAAACCCTCCTGGAACAGAGACAGTACCTGCCTATTTTTGCTGTCAGACAGCAACTTCTCAACATCATACGGTATTTTTAGAATGTGTTGCGGTTCTCAAATATAGTTTTGTCCTGAAAGAGTCTGTGACGTGTTATTCTCTGACGGTTCCAATGTGTTTACTGGTAATTTGCAGAGACAACAGCATTGTGATTGTTGTGGGGGAAACGGGCAGTGGGAAGACCACACAGCTCACTCAGTACCTGCATGAGGATGGCTACACCAGCTATGGCATGGTGGGTTGTACCCAACCCCGAAGAGTGGCTGCAATGAGCGTGGCCAAGAGAGTCAGTGAGGAGATCGGCACTAACCTCGGAGAGGAGGTGAGACGGCTGCTCAAGCAAACCATAACTACATTTGGCAGATTGTGTGCAGTTTTTTCTCTGATGGTGAAACCCTCGTGAACATCCAATATGGAAGACTTGCTTTTGATACAGCGTTTCAGAAGTAAATCCAAAATGAGAAGCGATTGTTTGCTCATGCTATATTTGCTGTAACATATGAAAGTATAAATCATTGATCAGGTATCCATCCTATCTAGAACATTGGCCATAAACCTATATTCATCTTTCTATTTTCCCTCCTAAATTTTGTTATGACAACATTTTGCTCAGACATTTTACCTCCAAGTCTTTCTTAGGAAACTTAACTTTTGCTTTTAGTTTGTTAATATAAAATAAGTAGTATGACCAATGTGTTTTAAAATGTGGAATTGTTTGAATTCTGTTTAAAGTAGAAACACAGGAGCCAGTTGGTCCTTGTATCCCTTGTCATTGAGGGGCCAGATGCTCTTTACCAACTCAATAGCAAGTCATGTCCTGTGTAATGATGCCATCTAGTGGTCAAAATTGAAATATCATGTATGTTTCTTTGTGGGGCTTGAACTGCAACACTAAAGGGAAACTTTTGAACCGCCTCAAATTAATTATGTAGATTTTTTTGGTAATCCCTACTCGTATAACACTTTCTGTACCTCTTAAATTTGTGCCTGCAGGTGGGCTACGCAATCCGTTTTGAGGACTGCACATCTGAGAAAACCTTAATAAAGTACATGACGGACGGTATCCTGCTCAGGGAGTCATTGAGGGAGTCCGACCTGGACCACTACAGTGCCGTTATCATGGATGAGGCTCATGAACGCTCCCTGAATACTGACGTGTTGTTCGGCCTGCTACGTGAGGTCAGTACAGCCGCCCAGCAAGAGTAACCATGGATTTCTCTTTCAAGATAAACGCAGCTGCATCTGCTGTGTGTCTACGTGATGAATGTGTGATTTTTTTGTGTCTTTTTACTCATTTCAATGGAAATATCCTCTGCTTCCCATCAGGTGGTATCCCGACGTACTGATCTGAAACTCATAGTTACCTCAGCAACTATGGACTCAGATAAGTTTGCTGCATTTTTTGGCAACGTACCGATTTTCCACATCCCAGGAAGAACATTTCCCGTGGACATCTTGTTCAGCAAGGTACGTGTCGTATTCTATTTCATTGTCATTCAGAGACGCTTTCGCTTTGTCCTAAATACATTAAATGGGCATAAAATAGAAATCTCTCATTAGTCTATCACTAATGTGTCATAATTCCAATCACATTATTATGTAAGGTTTCTTTAGTGGTTTGGTTTTGGACTGATTTTTGTGGTTTGTGCTGTGTAGACTCCTCAAGAGGACTACGTGGAGGCAGCAGTGAAGCAGGCCCTGCAGATCCACCTCAGTGGGTTGATCGGAGATATCCTCATCTTCATGCCTGGGCAGGAGGATATCGAGGTGAGGAGCATTGCTGCCTTTATCACGCAAGTAGTAGCGTAACAATTTTGGCGTGGAGGACTGGTCTAAAATTCATTTATAAATGTAATTGTATTAGTTAAAGTAAAAAGTAAAGTAGTAGTTTTTTCCCCATAGAAAGACAAAATTCACAGATTAGATTAAACTTGTAATTCTTTCTCAACGTATATTGATCTTTTTCGTCAGTTGATAAGGAACAGGAGGTTATTCACCACTTTCTGTTCCCAAATCGGAAGTCTGATGTAATTTATTTATTGCCACACATGTTACACATATAGGAATCTGTCTTGGTGAATTGTGCGCTTTAAGAATACAATAGAACAAAATAGAATAAGATGAGAATGAAAAAGCTAATTAAAACAATATAAACCGATAAGTATGATAAACACATGTATGTCACGTACAGGTGACGTCGGATCAGATCGTGGAGCGGTTGGAGGACTTGGATAACGCTCCTGCTCTGGCCGTGCTGCCCATCTACTCCCAGCTGCCATCGGATCTCCAGGCCAAGATCTTTCAGAAGGTTTGTATCTATGCTCTTTACTTCTGTGAGTGATTGTTCTAAACTCAAGTGACAAAACCAAAGCTCATTGCCTTTTCATTCATCCTCTGCTAGGCTCCAGATGGTGTGAGGAAATGCATTGTCGCCACAAACATTGCTGAGACCTCCCTGACTGTGGATGGGATCATGTTTGTCGTGGACGCAGGGTACTGCAAACTTAAGGTGGATAACTTCTTTTGTTTATTTATTTTGTTTTCAAGCTGCAGCTCGACAAGAGTCCCTATGCTCAAGTTTAAACCAATTGGACATCATTGTAATATTTATACTCATTCTTTCTGCCAATAGGTCTTCAACCCTCGCATTGGAATGGATGCTCTACAGGTTTATCCCATCAGCCAGGCTAATGCCAACCAGCGCTCTGGCCGAGCAGGACGTACGGGACCCGGACAGTGTTACAGGTAATTGCCATTGTCTTCTGTTCACAAGCGCATGCAGGCAGCCGCAATAAGTGTATGTTTAAAGTGCCAATCCTCAGATCTCTGATCCCTTTCATAAATACACTACCTGAATTTGATTTTTCTTTGCCTTTCATGGTGTTTCCAGTTTCCCTCCGAGTGCAGCAACCTTTTTGGCATGCAGTTCATGCAGTTTAACTCTGTTTTTGGCGGGGAAATCTTCCACAAAAGACCTCTGCAGAGGTTACAGTTGACCTCCTAACTAGATGGTTCCCTTTTAATAAATTTACGCTTTCTGCATTTTCCTCTTCAACTGACAAACATTTAGTGCTTCATGCTTTTTTACATTCCCACAGACACACAGACCGCAACATATTCATCTCAATCACTTAATTCTCTGTCCCAAACTATCAATTTGTTATTCATGGGTCTGTCTCTGTCCTCCTCCCCATCCAGGCTCTACACTCAGAGCGCCTATAAGAATGAGATGCTGACTACCACCATACCGGAGATCCAGAGGACCAACCTGGCCAACGTAGTCCTGCTCTTGAAGTCTTTAGGTGTTGTGGATTTGCTTCTCTTCCACTTCATGGATCCCCCACCCGAAGACAACATGCTTAACTCCATGTACCAGCTGTGGATTTTGGGAGCTCTGGACAACACAGGTGTGTCATGAACAGGAGGTGGATTGACCAAAGGCTTATTTTTAGCATTTTATTGTGTTATTTATTTAAAAGACATATATATTTATGACACTTTTAATATGCAGAGTATTGTAATATGCTGTAATGTATTTTCTTTGGTGAAAGTTTACATTTAAGCTGAACCTGCAACGCTTCTAGTGGGAAGCCATAGTTGATACAACTGCTCACATGGATGAAAAAGCTTTGCACAGAATCATTCCTAAAAACGTGATGTTTGAATAACGTAATTGAGTTTAGTTTGACTAGAGTGTTCAGAATGGTGTTTTTCTTCTTGAAAGCCAATGGAAAACAATTCTAATTTTATATTCTACAACTTAACTGCCATGATACTTTTTGCGCACTTGACGGAAAAAAAGAGTTTAAAATTGTATTTTACTGAAAAACCCTATCCTCAGCGCTTGTGACAAAGAAGAAGCAGCAGCAAAACTTGGTATTCCTCAAGCTACTTTGTAGTCTGCTCAAGCAACGAGGTATCGTCATGGTTGCTGGTAATGCAAACAAAAGTGCACGGGCAAAACATTTGTGGTTGAAAGCATCCTCAAGTCTATTGATGATATCTGGCTCCTTGAGTTAAGCCTTATTGCCTAAATGAGTACTCGGTTAGTTGTTGCATTCCTCGACCAGTCTTGCATCCATAGGGGGCGAGGAACAGGCCGACAGAGGATGCTGTATTTCGGGGTTGTGTTTCTCCTCAGCGTTGCGTTGAGCTCCCACGTAGTGAAGCCGGCCCCACGCTGGCAGGAACTTGTGCTGCAGTGATTACGCCGACACGGCGAACGGGCCTCGAGGAGGTAGTTGCGAAGTTTAGCCGGTGGAGTAATTGCCTGGTAACTGATCCTGTGTTTGATTTTGACTGGTTGGGTCTCATTTCTGTCTCGTCCTTAGCCAGATTCCAGGGGATTAAGGGATTTTGGGATGAGGAGGGACTTTTGATGATTTCCTGTATGGTGTGTTAACAGCAGATTATCTCTGATTAAGGCTTACCTGCCCCAAACTGGCTGCTCTGCGCCTTTGCTTTTCCTCCTTGTAAGCTCCTTAGACTCTTGTCGTCTAATCATTTAAATCGCAGCTGGCAAAGTTTTTGATCTCGCTCTCCCACTCACCCCCTCAACTGTCAGCAGTTCATCAGTTCATCCTCTCACGGTGATGGACAAATAAGTGTCACATTTTGATGGAAAAGGAGCTTATCGTTCGTTGCTCCTTTTTTTAATTCTTCACATTGCATGCACTTTTCTAATCTCCATGACTAACCTTGTAGGTGTGTTCTATTTCCTCCCCTCAGGTGCATTGACACCGACGGGGCGTCTGATGGTGGAGTTCCCCCTCGACCCCGCCCTTTCCAAGATGCTGATTGTGTCCTGCGACATGAGCTGCAGTGCGGACATCCTTATCATCGTCTCCATGCTCTCTGTGCCAGCCATCTTCTACAGACCCAAGGTACAGCTCATTTGATACGTATGATGTAAAATTCAAACACACGCTGTTCAGTTCAGTGGTCACTTTCTGGTCTTCTGTATGGCACTGGGTCATTAGTCCAGGAAACGCACCGACAATTTACATCTGTCATCTCAAGGGATGCTACTCAGCCAATCAGATATGTGTCCTCCCCGGTATGTATTGTATGGGTTCATTCTTCAAACTGTCAGTTCAAAAGCAGCAGCAGTGGGATGCGCCACTACAGAACACATCAAGTATCTTTTTGAGCAGATGTTGACACACATCCGATTTAAAGGAGCAGAAAAATAAACAATCCAAGAGCAGAGTATGATGACGCCTTTATTCACTTCCAGACAATGTTAAAAGAGAAGAGGAAGTGGTTTCCATAACAAATTTATCTTTCATTAAGATTGGAAGAACATATTTTTTCTAAAATGAAGTTCTTTATTTTAGGTCACATTTTTCAGAAGCTCTCAAATGTATTTTATTACTAAATCATCATAGTAAGACAAAGCTATTCTAGCCAATGGTACATTTTTTAGCAAAAAGGCTGTTATGTTAAGAGCTTGTTTTTAGCTGCATGGCCAAAATATAGTGGGATTCAAGAATGTATACATTTTTAAATGCATAAGTGTATTATTGCAAAACGATCCCAGTGATATCTGCAAAGCTTGATACTATGTGTCTCTGCAGGGCCGCGAGGAGGAGAGTGACCAGGTGAGGGAGAAGTTCTCCGTCCCAGAGAGCGACCACCTCACCTACCTTAATGTCTACATGCAGTGGAAGAACAACAATTACTCCAGCATCTGGTGCAACGACCACTTCATCCACACCAAGGCCATGCGCAAGGTCAGCCCCCCGCTGCCTCACCGGTTACCAACGCCCTCTGGCACCCGGTTTTTAATTGGATTCTAGCACATCCAGTTTAAATTGTACATTCTTGCGTTTAATTTGGTGTTTGAGTATGTATTGCATATGATTTTAGATCCTTAGAGGCATCTGAGGCAATTATTCTCATAGACATTTCCCTTAAAACAGTTGAATACATGTTTTCTTGTCCAGGTGCGTGAGGTGCGCTCCCAGTTAAAGGACATCATGGTGCAGCAGAGGATGAACTTAATTTCCTGCGGGTCCGACTGGGACATCATCAGAAAGTGCATCTGTGCTGCATACTTCCACCAGGCTGCCAAGCTCAAGGTATTTTCTGCACTATGCTCTAGTTTGTGTTACACCTTGGGGCAACTGGTTGTGGCAGATTTATATCTGCGTAATTACAAACTACCAAGTAGTAGTAGTTTGAAATGATGACTGTTTAATCAAAGAAGTCCAACCGACTTATCACTATGGACACACACGCATTGAAACAGAGTTGGATATTCTGCAAATTCATTTTCTTGCTGTCTAAGCCAGGTGGAAAAGCAAGTTGGCTAAAAAGTCCAGTTCTTGCTCTGACCTACAGTGTTCCCACATATGCAAGCAAGCAAACAAACACAGATAAACACTACACACAGGATCCCATTTCCCTATCGACAAACTCAGAGTTACGCATTTAATGTGTCATTAATCCCTGCGTCTGCTCCCAGGGAATCGGTGAATATGTGAACGTGAGGACAGGCATGCCCTGTCACCTCCATCCTACCAGCTCTCTGTTTGGTATGGGCTACACTCCCGACTACATCATCTACCACGAGCTCGTCATGACCACCAAGGTAAAAAAGTCTGCTGCAGGCTCCAGCAAGCATTAAAACAACGAATCGTAGATGTGATGGTTCCTGTGTAACTCGTGCTTCCGTGTTTGTAGGAGTACATGCAATGTGTGACTTCAGTGGATGGGGAGTGGCTAGCAGAACTTGGACCAATGTTTTACAGCATCAAACATGCAGGAAAAAGCAGACAGGTAAGGAAAGACAATTAAGTTCCTTCTCAGCACCTACAAAAGTATGACTCTGTTCTTCTGGTCAGAAAGTGAAGACCACAATCCTGACCTTTATCACTAATCTTTTAGAATGAAGAAATGTTTACTTGGGCCCTCTGGTCACGGCCGGCATGTCTCTGCTGGCTCTTGCATGTTCCAGTCATCCCTGCCTCATCTGTTTGCGTTGCTCTTCCAGGAGAACCGTCGGCGGGCCAAGGAGGAGCTCACCAACATGGAGGAGGAGATGTCCATGGCTGAGGAGCAGCTGCGATCACGCCGAGACGAGCAGGAAAAGAAGACCAACACTGCCATCGTTAAGTAAGTCAGAGACCATCTCTCCTCCTTTTGCCTCCTGGTCCCACATGGGTCCTCATCTAACAATAGTTCCTCCAGGCTCCGCTTTTCCATACACAATCGAAAAAAACAGTGCAACCGCCCCCCCCCCCCTCCCCCCCCCCTCCACCCATTAATTTACCTACTCCCTCACTGCAAATCCATATCTTTACCCCTCCTCTCCCACTCTCTCTGCTCCACCTCGCTCACTTTTCATGATGAGCTTTTATCACCTCTGGTCCCTCCAGACGAGACAAAAAGAAATAATATTGACTCCTGGCTGACCCCCATTACTGCAGCAATTTAAATTGTGCCGTAGCCGAGCAGAAAAGGGAGGGGAACGTTCAATTTCAAATTAGAAGCAAAAAATTAATTTCACACCCTTCCATACGCTTTACAGAAAGAAATAAGGTTATAAAGACGCCTTTAAAAATAACTTTTATTGTTAATTAATCAGCTGGTTTTTCTGTCCGAGTTTGGGTGACCACGTCTGTAACTGCGAATATAGGATTAAAAATGAGATTTATTGGGAGGAAGCTGGATGTGTGATAATGAATGTCGTCTGCTCTCCTTTGTCCTCCGGCCGGCCTCACAAAGGGTCTCCAATGAGTTCCGTGTGACCGAGATGAAATATTTCTTGGGGTACGCCACCGTGTGCCGGCTACGTATGGCCTGACTCCCTGCTGTATAGCTCAGTGGTGTGAATTAGTCAATGACCCGGTTGGTAGTATGTTAAGAGATAGAAGTGCTTCTTTGATTCCTTATGACTTAAAGGACCACACAACACTGTTCAGATTCCCATGTACTTTCATGCTTACCTAGGGATGGGTATTAAACTGTACTGTC